>NC_061862.1:92926724-93637380 GCF_907164915.1 Impatiens glandulifera
ATATTAATATATATGTAATAACATATTGCGAAAATGACGAAAATAATAATAAAAAACACATATTTAACGTAGTTCACTAAAATAAAATTTGGTTAAGTCCGCATAGAATATATATTATTGAAGAGATGAAAACAAATATTACATAATGATAGTCTATAACACGAGTTTATATAATATACTCGATCACCTGAGACCCTAATATATACATAATTGAATTGAAAACAATATTTTCAAGACAAAGACTTTAACTTTTTAAAGTGTATAGTTGCACTTTTAAATAAACTCAAATAGATACAAAATCATAACAAATATAGAATTTTTAGATTTCGATGTATATAATATAAAAGATATTGAATATCGACACATCAATATTCTAACATATATATTAATCAATATTAAACGATATTTAAACCATCTTCTAAACGAACATGCTCACAAGCTCGTAAACGTGTTTAGTTAAACGGATATTTTCAAGAGTCTCTGAACAAACATGTTTTCAAGTCCATTAACGAGTCTCTAAATAAATATGTTAGCGAGCTGACGATACAAATATTTAAAAGCTCTAATTTGACTTGTTTAAATTTCAAACTTTTAAACGAGTTCGATGTTGACTCTTAAACTTGATTTCGTTTCTAAACAGTGAACTTTATCGAGTTTTTTAATTATTTAAAAAATTTTTGCAACAAACTCCATCTTGCCTACTTGATATTTTTCCAAAGCTCATGGAGTTGCTAGATTTTCTTGGCTGCTCTGATTGTAGTATTCTATATTAATTTATTAAAAATAAAATAAAACAATATTATTATTATTTTTCATAATCCTCTCCTCCACGATGTCTCTTTTAATATGGGTTAGTAAATTTCTTTTTAAAATTTTATTATTTTCATTTATAATTTTTTTTCAATCCAATCATTATATTATAACTAATAAATCTTATTTTTATCAATTAAAATATTTTAAATAAATTTAGTTTTAAATCTTAAAAATAATAATTAATTCAATTAAAAACCCAATAACTTTTTTATCAGACAATTTTTTTTAAAAAATATCTTAAAAACCAAAATCAAACAAGTTCTTAAAAAAAGAAAATAGATAAAGGTTAAGCCAAACTCTTATATATCCTAGATTGGAGTAATTAGAAACAAAGATGGATTTGATAAGCTTAATTGTTGTGCGGAATGAAAAAAAAAGTGATGAACAATGAAGTGTGGAAAAACTGATGAAGAGAGATTTTTTATTGTCAAAGATGAAGATAAAACAGATTACAGCAAAAGAAATAAACTACAATTATAAAATGCTAAAAACAAGAAAAGCGTAAATACTAACTTAATTAAGCATAACTATAGAATTAATGTGATATTAATTCCTATACTAAAGACAGATCGTTACAAATCTCCACATTGCCTTAGTGTCACCCAACAAAAAAAAGAGATTGATCAAACTACTTCCAACTGTCAACATTTAGCAGGTCCAAACAATGGGTGAATTTGTTAAATGGGACCGGCTTCGTGAACATGTCAGCAGGATTATGATGTGTGATGATCTTCTTCACTTTGATTCTCCTCTCAGTACGAAGAAAATGATAACGAACATCAATATGTTTGATTCTATCATGATGCACTTGATCTTTGGCCAAACAAATAGCACTTAAGCTATCACAAAAAACAATTGTCTGATCATGATGGATACCAAGGTCACTGATTAATCATTTCAACCATATACCCTCCTTGGCTGCTTCAATTAGCGCCATATACTCAGCCTCGGTAGTGGACAACGTCACCGTTGACTGTAATGTTGCCTTCCAACTAACCACAGAGTCACCAAGGGTGTAAACATAACCAGTCATTGATCTTCTACCATCGATATCTGTAGCATAATCTGAGTCCGAATAACCAGTTACGAGACACTAGTTATTACTCCCATAAATGATACCAACATCGGATGTGTCTCTCAGATAGCGAAATATTCGCTTTACCGCTTGTCAGTGTTCCTTACCAGGTCGAGACATAAACCTGCTAACAACACTAACTGAATACGCAATATCAGGTCTAGTACATACCATGACATACATTAAACTACCCACCGCACTAGCATACGGTACATTAGACATGTATAACTTCTCAGCTTCAGACTAGGGTGCGAATGCAGACAAATGATCTGTAACAGCTGCAGGAGTTTTGAGAGCCTTTGTTGTACTCATCTCAAAACGAGACAACATTTTCAAAATATAACTCTTCTATGAAAGAAATAGCTTTTTTTGAACTCGATCTCTTACTATTTCCATGCCCAGAATTTTTTTCGTGCTCCACCTAGATCTTTCATATCAAACTCGGAACTGAGAAGGTCTTTCAGCTTTTGAATCTCCGACATCTTCTTGGTTGCGATTAACATGTCGTCTACATATAGGAGTAAATAAATCAAAGAACCATCACCGATTTTGTTGTGATTGACACAACAATTTTATGCACTCCTATTGTAACCATGTTCAATCATGAAATTGTCGAACCGCTTATACCATTGTCGAGGAGACTGTTTAAGTCCATACAAAGACTTCTTCAGACTACAAACATGTGTTTCCTTACTAGGAACAGGAAATCCTTCAGGCTGACTCACCAGTATATCCTCCTGAATCTCACCATGTAAGAAAGTCGTCTTCACGTCTAATTGCTCGAGTTCCAGATCCTGATGTGCTACTATAGCGAGTAGTACCCTAATAGAAGTGTGTCGGACTACAGGTGAGAATATCTCATTGTAGTCTACGCCTTTCTTTTGACTGAATCATTTTGCAACTAATCGTGCTTTATATCTAGTCCCTTCAGCACTAGAGGTTCCATCTTTCCTTTTGAAAATCCATTTGCACCCAATGACTCTTCTTCCCTTAGGTAAAGTAACCAGCTCCCATGTATTATTCTTGTGAAGTGATTTCATTTCCTCACACATGGCAGCAATCCATTGCGCAAAATCACCACCATTAACATCTTCATTGTAAGAAGATGGCTCATTATGTATGACATCTTCATCTACCTAAAGTGCATAACTTCTCATTTCTTCAGTATCATTCATAGAGGGACTAAGTGTCCTACTTCCAGGATCAGTTGAGATATTTCTTCCCTCGATTGAATGAATTAACCTGTCAGGAGCTTTAATTTGCCTTCTAGGTCGTGTTGCAATGTCAGATTGACTTTCAGGTGCTCCAAATTGATAAATTTCCTCAGATGGCTTATCGGTATCGTGTTTCATGTCAGTTGTCCCTTGAATTGGAGCCACCTCAAGCTCCACATGTTTCTTAGTATTATTATTTTCTCCAGAAAGTGATGGTTTGATAGAGGAGTTAAGTATAAACTTCTTATTAAAGGTGACATCCCTGCTGAGGATTACTCTACCTTTAGAAGATGACCAGATTTTATATCCCTTGACTCCATCTCTATAGCCCATGAAAATACCCTGTTTTTCCCTTGGTTTTAACTTCCCTTCATTAACATGATAGTAAGATGTCCACCCAAAGACTTTCAAATGAGAATAATCAACGATGTTACCAGACCATACCTTGTAAGGGATTCTGCAATCAATCATAGTGTGTGGTGCACGATTTATCAGATAGCAAGCTGTTAAGACAGCCTCGCTCTAGTACTTTCTAGTCAATCCCGCATTAGAGAGCATGCTTCTAACTCTCTCTAACAATGTTTGATTCACCCTTTCTGCTACACCATTCTACTGTGGTGTACCTCAGACAGTGTGATGTCTTGAAATCCCCATATCCCTGCAGAACTCATTAAACTCAGATGAACAGAATTCAAACCCATTATTTGTTCGCAGCCTCTTAACCTTCTTTCCAGTTTGATTCTCCACCAGTGCCTTCTAATGTTTGAAGGTCTTAAATACCTCGCTCTTATGTCTCAAAAGATACAATCAGGTCATCCTTGAGTAATCATCTATGAATGTTACAAAATAGATATAACCTCCTATACCTTCAACTTGAGCAAGACCCCAGCAATCAGAGTGGATATAATCCAGTGTGCCCTTAATTTTGTGAACTCCCTTACTGAACTTACGACGATGCTTTTTCCCGAAAATGCAGTGTTCACACAACTCAAGGTTGGTAACCTTGTGGCCAGATAGAAGATCTTGTTTGGACAGAATTTGCATCCCACTCTCCCTCATATGTCCAAGTCGCATATGCCACAACTTGGTTACATCAGGGTGCCGATTCACAGATTTAAATGCGATTGCAGCGAAACCTGTCATCGTCTTACCTTGTAGTATATACAAGGTATTCTGTTTGATACCTTTCAGTATTATTTTTGAACTTTTACTGATGCACAATGTTCCTTCTTCACTGCTAAACTTGAAACCTTTATCATCTAAAATGCCTAAAGATATTAAGTTCTTCTTCAGTTGAGGAACATGCCGAACGCCAGTTAGGGTCCGTATCTTACCATCATCAGTTAGAATCTTGATAGTCCCAATACCCACCGTTCTACATATGACATCATTTCCCATGACAACGTTTCCTCCATAATAATCTTCATAGGTATTGAACCATTCTTTGTTCGGACTCATATGATATGAACACCCTGAATCCAACACCCACGTATCAATAGGGTGTAGAGAAGCGTTAGCTACAAGGGCAATGTCCTCCTCCGAGTCGGTGTCTCTATTTTTATGTGCTATAGCAGCCATATAATATTTGCCCCTTTTCTTAGGATAATTATTCTTCCAATGACCAGGTTCTTTACAGTAATTGCAGATGTCTTTAGCACTAGAGCCCTTAGCTTTGTAATTTTTTATCCTTCTTCTTTCTAGGCCCTTTGTAGTTGATTGTGCTGGCAATCAACCCAGATGCTTGACTGTCTACAATTTCACCGCTCGCCTTATGGCGCAGTTCTCTAGTATGAAGTGCTGACCAAACTTCCTCTAGAGTTACGGAGTCTTTACCCACAACGAACGATTGAACAAAATTTTCAAATGAGTTGAGTAAAAATACCAACAAAATTAATGCACCATCTTCATCTTCGATCTTAACATCTATATTTCTCAATTCAAGTAATATAGTGTTTAACTTATCAAGATGTCACGAAGAGAATTACCTTCAAGCATATGAAGACTGAACATACGTTGATTCAATAACAACTTGTTAGTTAGTGACTTTGTCATGTACAAAGCCTCTAACTTCGACCATAGACCGATTGCGGTATCTTCATCGGATACCTCAGTAATCACTTCATTAGCCAAACAGAGTAAAATTATTGAGTGTGCCTTCTCTTCCAAGACCTCAAGCTCAGCAGTGATTTTACCAGAGGAAGACTCCTTTGCAGGACCTACAACTATCTTTGCCTTTTCCTTCGACAATGGTGCCTAGACGCCTTGTTGTTTAAGCAAGGCTCGCATTTTGATCTGCCATAGACCAAAACTGTTTTGCCCTGTGAATTTTTCGATTTTCAGATTCATTGAAGATATTCTCTCGCCAGAAAACAATTAGTGATAATATGATCGGATCTAACTCGCTCTGATATCAATTGTTGTGCGGAATACAAGAAAGTGATGAACAATGAAGTGTGGAAAAACAGATGAAGAGATATTTTTTATTATCAAAGATGAAGATAAAACAGATTACAGCAAAAGAAATAAACTACAACTATAAAATGCAAAAAAACAAGAAAACGATCGTTACATTAATATTGATCTCTTCTTTTGTCCTGATTTTGGTGTTCCTAAAATCATGCATCCACCGCCGAAACAAGAACCTTCCACCGAGTCCATTGGCCGTCCCGTTAATCGGTCATCTTCATCTCCTGAAATTCCCGGCACAAAGATGCTTTCAAAATCTATCTCAAAAATTAGGACCCATTTTCTGTCTTCAGCTGGGAACCCAGTTAACGGTCATCGTCTCGTCTCGTCTCCTTCCGCGATTGAAGAATGTTTAACAAAAAACGATATCATTTTTGCAAATCGTCCCAAATTCGTGGTTACAAAGTATTTTGGTTACAATTACACGACGGTTAGTTCCTCCTCCTACGGTGACCACTGGCGTAACCTCCGGCGGCTCATGACGGTGGATTTGCTCTCGTCAAACCGACTCAACGGGTTCTTGTTCATCCGGCGAGAAGAGGCCAAGTATATTGTTTCGACGACTCTACCGTCTCACAAATGGCGGTTTTTCCCATGTACAAATAAGGTAATTAATTAATATAATTAATTAATCCTAACCCCTAAAGTGGGTAATAGACTAATAGTAGTTTAGACTTCAAGGTTAAAGTTTTAATTTTATTTCTTTTAAAAATAATTCATCAAATTTATTATTTAAGAATATATATATATATATATATATATATATATATATATATATATATATATATATATAAAAGAAATGATTGGAAGATGAAAATTTAGGCTCAACATAAATTTTGGAACACCAACTCATCTTGAAAAATTGGGAAAAAGAATTTTAAAGGGAATTTTGATTAGCTCAAAAAATAACAAAATCTCTTTATTCTCACTCTCCTCACACTTTATCTTTTTTTTCAACTGACAATAATTTAATTTATATCTAAAGATAGACTCTTTAATTTAAAATTTCTTTAAGAAATAAAAACTTAACTAGTTCATGTGAATATGAATATGGATTTTAGTCATGTAATTCATGGGATCCACTCATGTGATCCACTGACCCATTATTTTCTAGCTATGTGACCCACACAAAATAATAGGAATAATGACCCCATTACTTTTGTGACCCTCCCTATGAGACCTATTATCAGAGAGCACATGGGAGTTTGGTAACCCTATGATAGGGCACATGGGAGTTTGGTAACAGGGATCGATGTTTTTCAGAAACCACAAATAAGCAAAACGAGAAACTAAATTCACTCATGATGTAATTGTTATACTAAGTTTTAAAATATATTATATATCAAACCTTTATGTCACAAATTTTAAAAAATAATAGTAATGTTGTATAAATTTTCTAGTGGATAATAATATAAACAATATATATTTTATATTGGGTTCAATTCTTTTTAATAAAAACAAACCATATAAATCGCATTTAATGATTGAATTAAATGGAAAGCATGGTAGTAAAACCTTTTTCTAGCCTTCTCAGTGATTACATCCTACTTACAAAATTTAATAAACGAAAAATTAAATTTTGGTACCAAATAAATTTATGAATTTTATCTATCACTTTGTTATCAAATATGTATATGTTAATATTAAATAAAAAAAAGTATTTTTAACCGTTGTCATGAGCGCCCTATATATATGCAAATGTATCTATATCTCAGAATTCACTTATGATAATATTTCACCAAGAAATTCAGATTAGATGCAACCACATTTTCAAATAAAGCCAATAAATTACATCTAAATTTTGATAAATTGACAATTTTGTGGAAAAACGAATGAACCCAACAAACCCTACATAAATTGGTGGGATGTCAAAAGTTTATATTAGCCTTTACATTCACATATATATCTTTACCATCATGTCAATAAATGATTGGTGGCATTAAGGGCAACTTGGTAATTACAACATGTATTCAATTTGTTTCGTCATTTAAGTAATGCTGATTCAATATTTAGATTCTTCTCCTTGTTTATATATATAATTCAACTTTTAATTTTAGATCGAGTTTAAAGGAGCTTGTATATAATAACATCATGAGAATGATTGACCGGAAAAGATACTATGGTGAGGAAGAACTTTCAAACAACCATGAAGCTAGCGTGTTTTGAGCACTAGCAGAAGAGGTTCTTCAATACGGTGGGATAACCAATATTGGAGATTTCTTTCCAATTCTAAAGTTGATTGATTATGGGAATTTCGAGAAGAAAGTAAAAATGGTCCATAAGAAGATGGATACGTTCCTCCAAAATCTTATACAAAAATGGAAACTCTATGGTCGACCACTTACTCTCTTTACAAGAATCACAACCAGGATACTACACCGACGAAATCATCAAGGGATTTATATTTGTGGGTACCAATCTTATAAGTATTAGTACTATTTTCTTTAAATCCAGATTTATTTTTAAAAAAAGGTGTTGTTATGATCCCGGTTTCAATTAAAATGTTTGAAGTAGAAATCAAACTTTCAACCCAAATTCTTTCCAATTTAACAGCCCTGAAATCACACTAAAATCTATTTTATTCTATCTTGTTGAACTTTTGTTGTTTTGATCAGATAGTGTTGTTCGCGGGCACAGACACATCATCAGTAACAATAGAATGGGCAATGACTTTATTACAGGGGCGGAGCCAGGATGAAAAATTACCTGGGACTGACTCCAACTTGCATCTCAGATTTATCTTTCTACGTTCCACATTTTTTTCAATAAAATTTCCACGATTATTAGAAGATGGAAACTCGTCATGCCCTCTTAATGCACACGCTTGCAAAGTGAGCCACCGAGTGATTTCAATAATTGCTGTAAGCCGTAATCTGTTATTTTGTTTTTCATCTGAAGAATGTGCATTTAGTATTTTGTCAATATGACAAGGATATTCATTAGATTATCAAGATATTCAACTGCCCTATTATGTGGTGAAATATTATATCCTATATGCATAACGAAAGAGCATTTATCCTCATCATTAACTCGTTTTCAATATTTGAATCCATCTATTGTAAATATAGGTTTTTTGGGTTGCTTATGTTAAAACAAGAAACATGGGAAACAAAAAGCAGCATCTTTCAAAGGAGAGTATTCTAACCAAGTAAATTTCTTAAACCAATGACTTTAGAACCGTCGATTTTGATTTCCAAATTTGGTCGGCGGGTACTCATCCTTAATAGGTTGATATGACCTCATCTTGATATAAACTCGTTTAATTTCATCCCTTTGATTAAAAGGATATTTCCATATCGGAATACGTAATGTTGGATCAAGTTTAAGAGAACTTACATCAATATCAATTCTAGGAGATTTGTTAAGTTCTTGAGTAGGGATATCAAATTCTTTATTTTAACTTGTTTATTAATATTAATTTATATTTTCTTATAAATTTTTGAAATAGTTTAAAATTAAGAAATATAAAACACTATTATTATTATTATTTTAATTTTTATATTTTACTCTTATAAATAATTTGTATTATTAATTATATTGAAATAAATAAAAAATAATGTATAATTATTATATAAATATAATTTTAAAATAAATAATATTATTATATGATTTACAAAATTTTATATATAAATAAATCTTATTTATATATTATTATAAAATAAAATATTTTAATAAGTTAAAGGCGATGTCAGGGTTTGATCACTTGACCTCATATTCACATTTCAATAATATAGTCAACTAGGCTAAGACTGACATCTCAAACACATATATAAAAAAATTTCTTTTAGGATTTTAATTTAGGCCCCTACTCTATTAGTAAACCACCCTGAGATTTTGAGAAAGGTGAGAGATGAGATCGCCGATTGTATCGGTTGTAAAGATCGCTTTTTGAATGAAGGTGATCTTGCTCAGTTGCCTTACTTTCAATGCATCATATATGAGACTATGCGTTTATTCCCTGCGGTGCCACTCCTTTTGCCCCACTTTTCCTCCGATGATTGCAAGGTGGCAGGCTATAATGTGCCATGTGGAACCCTATTTTTGGTTAATGCATGGGCCATGCATAGGGACCCTAATGTTTGGGATGAACCATTGAGATTCAAACCGGAGAGATTCCAAGATAATGAATGTGAAAGACACAAGCTAATAATACATTTCGGAATGGGGAGAAGGGCTTGTCCGGGAGCTGGTCTAGCGCAGCGAATTGTGGGCCTGGCCTTAGGGTCGTTGATCCATTGCTTCGAGTGGAAGAGGGTTGGTGAAGAAAAAGTTGATCTTAAGTGAGGGGAAAGGAGTTGCCATGCCCAAAGCTGAACCACTAAAAGTCATGTGCAAACCAAGGGACATCTTGTGTCACACTTTCTTGGATCTAAACTAGAATCATCTGGACGAAATGTTAATACTAAAAAAGATGTATTCATGTTATGCACCTTTTGTTTTAAGGCTATACTGTTAGAATTTTTAGGGTCACTAGTATAATAAATAATTGTGTAATTGTCATATTTAATATAAGTCAAAATAATATGATCTAATGTGATTAAGTTTATGGCTTATGGATGTATTTGTCATGAATATAAAGTGAAGATACATAAATGGAATTTCTAATTTTATGAAGGAGCTGAATTAGAAAAACCTAACTATAATAACTAACTTAATGTTGGTTATATGTAACGGTAATGGTCCCAATTTGAAGTACGGTCAATTCTCATTTGCGTCCTCATCAACAGAGAAAGAAATCTATTGATGTACTCATCAAATGGAAGAACCATTCCATATAAGAAATCCATGTAAGAGGAAGCTACTTCTTCCATATCACTGAAGAATCCTTCTCTAATTTCTTCAATCTACCAATCGAAGGTTTTTCGGATTTTCCCCCTCCCCTCTCCAACTCTTTAAGTCCGATCAGCAACCATGGAATCAAATTCAACCTCACTCCCCATATCCAAATTCTTCACTCCCCATATCCAAATTCCTAACTAGTTCTACACCAGGAAGGTCTATGAGAAGATGATATCAACCGTCTGCGGCACCTCCATCAACTGGGCCTATATCATCTTCAACAACTTGAAGATGATGATTTAGGCTTCTCAAAGGAGGATCGGCTACATGCTTCAACTTAGTCGACTGCTTCGAAGTCTCAACCCAAATCTTGGATCGGGATCTCTAGTGACCCCGGTCAACATCCTCACTAAGGAATCAGTTGAAAATTGGATTAGGAGGGTAGAAAATAGGATTTGAAATTAATTTTATGTATTTGCATTTCATGAACAAACCAGCTAACTTTTTATACCGGTTGTTGTCTCTTTCAAATTAACCGATTGTTTTCATTTTCAATGGTTCTTATAAAATGAGTATTGTTAAATTCGGTTCAAGTTTATACCGCTGCAAAATATTTTAACACCGATATTACTTACTGCCTAAAACTTACCACTTAAAATAACCGCCAAATGTTACCGCCTAAAAGTTACCGCCAACATTTTACCGCCATAACTTTTAGAGGGAAATTTTGGCGTCAATCCATAATAACCGTAGAATGGAGTGACGGTTCGATGACTCAACCGTCACACTCATCATATATAAAGACTTTTGTTCATTATTTTATTCACAACTCACCATATTTCTTGAAATCATCTTTGCTATTGTACTCTCTATACAAACACTTCTAAGTTTTTCGGAATCATCATGGGACGTGATAACGCACTCTTTGTTCATATTGTTCAGATTGATTTTGAGAAGATTAAGAACAACGAAACGGTTGATGTTCAGAAGGTTATGGATTCTATCAATGAATCGGGGCTGGTATTCTTTCTTGATGGTCCGTTCATCATGTATCAGGATGTTGTTAAGGAGTTCTTTGAGAACACCAAAATTAAAAAGAAAGTTATTCATTCGATGGTGGGTAGCAAGAAGATTGAATTATTGGAAGAGGTTTTCACCGAGGCTCTTCGTCTGCTGACAGAGGGGCGCGACTTCTCAACCGATCTATCAGACAAGGCGACCCTAGAAATTCAGATGATGGTGTCCAACACGAGTGAACCGGTGGATCCCACCGGTAAGAAAATCTCATTACGGTTTGAGTATCGGCTCCTATGTGATATCGTCTCAAAGTCGCTCTAGGCAAGGGGAGCTAACTTTGTTAGCCTCACGCGGTCAAAGTTCGAGATGATGGACGGTATCCTTCTCGATGACCAAATAAACTAGGTCGGCATCCTTTTTGAGATCCTATGTGAGATGATATTTCCCAAGTTCGACCGGTCTCTGGGCTATGCTATGCAGATCGACAAGATTCTGCTTCATCTTGACATTCCAACCGGCCCAGGTACCTTTTTGTCTAAAAGAAAATTTTTAAATTCGGTCAACATCGAGAAGAGCATCGTTAAAGCCGGTAAGGCTAAAGTAACAAAGGAAAAGGAACCGAAGGCTAAAAAGCCGAAAGTTAAGGAAACGAAAGAGAAAATTAAGAAAGGAAAACGACCGGCACCTGTGGCATCAGCTAGCAAAGAAACTGACAGTGAGGCAACAGAAACGGATAACCGCGACGTCACTCTAGTTGATCATCAAATTCATGCCGAGTTTGTCCCTTCTCCGGTCATTCCTCCGACTCGTGCCGAGTCTACGGCCAGCACGGCTAGCCGATTCAAATCCAATGAAACCTCTATCCATGAGGTAAATATTCCTATCTCTAGTGTGTCCAAAATCGGTTGAGTCTGTGGTGTTAGAGACTCAACTTGGTGTTTCAGAAATTATTGTTGAAATTGTGGATGAGGTCAATCGGGTGGCTGAAACCGATGTGACCAGTAAAATTGTTGAGACCGGTCAAATTGCTGAAATTTACCGGGTATGTACTACTAATGAGGCCGATAAGTTGGTCGAAAGAAATGAAGGAGAAATCTTGGCCGAGCAGCCTCGGGTGCATGAAAGCGATAATACCGCGAAGATCACAACTGGTCTGGTCAATGAGGAAACTTTTCCAACCGGAACCAATCAAAACCCGATTATAAACGAGGCGGCTGATACTACAATTCCGGATTTTGCTGAAACACCGGATTCTTACATGGTTGATGCTGAGGTCGAGAAGATTGTAGAAAATGTTCTCAAAATAATTGAAGAGAGAGCATATCTTCTATCCGATCCTTACTATGAATGGGCAAAAATAAGGACAGAAATCAATTTAAGGAAATGCTCCTAGAATGCCCTGAAGAGAGCAAGTGGTCGACGATGGTATCATTGGAAGAAACAGTGATTGATCTTGCCAAAACATCATCTGTACCGATCGCCATGACAAGAGTGAAACTGGTTGAATCAAACCCAAGTTGAGGGTGTTGTCCTCAGCCATTAATAACATAAATCGAAGATATCTTGCTATAGGTGAAATAGTCGTCGTGGATAAGATCGTGCTGGAAATTTTGAAAACGGTTGAAGTAGATCTTTTAGCCGAAATTTCAAAGTATGAAAAGGCAACCGAAATGGATGCAGAACTGCTTGACTCCACTCCGGTTGAAGTGGAAGATGCTGACCGGAATGGAAAACAGCCTGAAAAGTCTAACTTTGAGGTCGGTCAATCATCCAAACAGGTAAGGGTTCAATCTAAAATCAGTCAACTAGAACCTCCATTTAAGTCTCCAGAAAATAAAGAGAAACAAGATGGGGTAACGGTTTCTCCGTCAACCGATATATCAGCCAAGACTTCATCGGGAAAGCATTCTGACCCAAGCAAATTCAGAAAATATAGTTTTCAGAAACCGGCCGGAACAGAAGTATCTTTTCCGATCAACTCTCTGCCTCCAGTACAACATCAATCGGTCGAATTAGTGGCTCACATAACTGAAGACCGCATGAAATCTATCATAGCGGAAATGATCAAAGCATCCATGGCTACTTGGCAGGCTTGTGGAAGTTCGTGCCTCATCCACCGACTCTAAACTTGAAGACGTTGAAAAGGTAACATCTCAAACTTAAAATAGTCATTGCCATCCTTTTCGAGTACTAAGCTAATTAATAATAGTCCATTTTAAAATATTATTTAGACTGGATTCATATAGAAAAAATATTTAAAAATTAAAATTTAATTAAACAAACTTAATATTTTATTTTCATTATTTGGATCTGTATTCAAACACCATAAAGTGTTTTCGTATTATAAAAATGGATAATTTAAGTATAATTGTTCTCTAGTCAACCTGAGTAAGAGATGTTCATCTCAAGTTTTATAATCATTTCAATAATGTCAATTATATAAAATAGCTTAGCCCTTAAAAGTAATTCCAACCAATTGAAATTTCAAATCATACAATGTATGAATACTATACACCTGTTATAATAAAAGAATATTTCAAAATGCAATAATAGTTGGATTAAATCAGAGGAAAAATGTTTAAAATGGAAAATCAGTTTGAATGATATTATCTAGAATTCTTAAACCCTTCATAATAAACCAGTAAAATTAACTTCAATACATATATTATTACAACTCCAATGGGATCATATTATCAGATCAAATCCAATGGTAAAATTGCATTATAACAAAACAGAGAGTCTCAAATTTTGGGGCACTATGAGAAACAGCAGATCTGAACCTTTGTAACAAAACTTGAATTATGATGTGAATAAAACAAAAAAAACTACTGCTCATTATTTTGACCCATCATGCTGATTAAAAAGATGCTCTTTCTTATCAAACTCTGCCGATTCTGAAACTAATTTCCTATTCAGAAAATATATTTGTAAATTAGACTGAAAAATAATTTAACTTTTAATATTAATTTGGTAATATCTCGGAACTCAGGACTAGTTTGATTCAGCTTATTGACGTTAGCTTATCCAGCTATCTTTGATATGATCTCAGCTTATTTAATCGTTAAGCTTGAGTATGTTTCATTCAGCTTATACACCCAACTTATTTATTTTTTTATATTTATAATATATTGTTTAATAATTAATATTATATATTAATAAACTATTTAAATTAAAAAATATTATATATTTAAAAATAAATTATATTAATATATTATTTTTATAAATTTTTGTTAATATATTATTTTAAATATTAATAAATAACTTAAATTAAAAAATAATATATTTTCAAATAAATGATAGGAATGTATATTATTTTTATAAATATATAATTTCAAATATATTTAGTATAAATATGATATAAAAAATATATAAATATAAATAATAAATAAAAAATATATTTAAATGTATATTTTTTTATTATAATAATTTTATATAAATATATAAAAATATTACAAATATATGGAATAGATGAGAGAGAATTAATAAAATTATTAGAGAGAGATTAAATTAATGAGAGAGAATGAATAAAATGATTAAAAATGAATGAAATAGATGAGAGAGAATGAATTAAAAAAATATTTAAAATTGATGAGAGAGAAAAAAACTGAGATTATAATCTTAAACGCTGAGGAGAGAAGTAGAGAGAAATTTGAGTTTAAACGCAAAAATGTGTTTGATTCTAATTTTTGGCGTGAGCTTATTAAGCAAAGTTACTGTAGCAGCTTATTACGCAAACATTAATAAGCTGCTTATTAACGCCGAATCAAACGTGTCCTATATCATTTTGAATAAGCATTTCCTTGTATAACCACTCACTTACAAACTTTTTTTTATATATTTTAATTCAAACGAATCAAAAGAAAACCAGAACTAAAGCTAACCATTTAACTTTACTTTTTATAAAACTGTAAAGCTTCGAATTAATTTAGGATATTAGTTGTCATAATTTTTATATAGCATAATCATTTTTCACTAAAAAGTTTCATTTTTTTTAATTAAAGCAAACACTATGGTTATGGTCAAGAATAAATCTGGTATTGTTCGGTATAGGTTATTTAAATAATCTATAACTTAAAAAAATTTATATCCATTTTTATTTTATTTTTTCTTCTATCACATTATTTAATTTATTACCCAAAATATTAAATATCGTTTATTTTAAATTATTATTTTTTATTTTATCATTTTATATTAATATATTTAAGTTTTTTACCAAAAATATATTCATCTCAAAATTATTCCTCATCATTTAAATAATCAAATTGTTTAAATAATTCAAATTCATAACTATTGTTGTAGAGTACTTCTGGGGCAGTTGTTTTTTTGTTTTGTTTTTTTTATAATTTAATTAATTATGAACCTTGACAATAAATCACACTGATCGGCTAACAAATTAATTTAAAAAAGCGACCGAATGGGACATGTGTAAGATATGACTTTTTAAACTTTCCCATACTTATTTTTTAAACAGAAAATATTGTGATCGGTTAACAAATTAATTTGTCAATGTCACATGACTCATATCCAAACTTGAATATATATAATTAATCATAGGGAAATATGGTCTTCATCTTTTCTCTCCATAAACATGGAAATTGCTCTTTTCTATTATGCATTTCTTTGCATTATTATTGTAGCTTTAGCTTTCAAGTTCAAGTTCTACTCATCTCATAAAGTCAGCCAAAAAAGATCTCCCCCAAGTCCTTCTCTATCTCTTCCCTTCATCGGCCATCTTCTTCTCCTCATCGGAAAAGACCCTATCCATCGAGTCTTTCGCCGGATCTCCCATGAACTAGGTCCACTTTTTTCTCTCCAATTGGGGAACCGATTTGCAGTCATCGTCTCATCATGGTCAATTGCCGAAGAATGCTTCACCAAGAACGATATTGTCCTTACAAATCGACCTAAATTTTTATTTGGAAAGTACATATTCTACAATTACTCCACTCTTGGCTTTACTCCTTATGGTGAATACTGGCGCAATCTCCGTCGCATCATGGTACATGATATTTTCTCCACCAGTCGTCTTAACAGTTTCTTGCACATCCGTCAGGATGAGGTCAAACATTTACTTCAAGGGTTGTGTGGTCTATCTTCACCTGAATTCGTTAAAGTAGAAATGAGGTATTTACTTGTCTATCAGCAAGAAATATGGTTAATATATAATTCTGATTTTCCAAATAGAAAAATTATAATTAAAAGAATATCTATATCTTGACTCTTATAATTGTGAGGTTATTGAGTTATAATTATCTTCATTGTTACCTTTTTAGGACTTAAGTTGTGCTAACATATTTATTTGCATAAGATAAAGCTTACATAGTAACAAATTAATGTTTACAGTTGTAGGAAAAAATGTAGAGGGGTAATCTCTTTAATCTTGCTGTCATAGGATAACCTCCTTTATTCCACGGGGAACAAAACATCATGCTCGTGGGTCATTTATAGAGTTTTAACTAGAGATGAGATTGGAACTATTATTAGAACACGACAAAGATAATTGTGTGACTTAGTTTTATGTTAATTTTACAATTTTTTTACTTTTTAAAAATATTAAATTTGTATTTATAGTTAGTGACAAATATAACTTCAAAAATTCAATATATATATATATATATATATAAGAGATTGTATTTTAGTTCTTTAAATAATTTCTACGACTTTTAGAGATTATTATATCTACTTGCATATGTTTGACTTTTGTAATTTTACTCTATAATAAGATCGCGATTGATAGATATGTCGTTTAATATAATCATGCGAATGATTGCTGGGAAGAGATATTTTGGAGTGGGGGAATTTTCGGTAGACGAGGAGGCGGTTGAGTTTCGACAAATTGTGAAAGAAGTATTTGAATACATGACACTTTCCAATGCCGCAGACTTTTTGCCATTTATGAGACTACTTGATTGTCAAAATATTCAAAAAAAAATGATGATACTTCAAAAGAAGATGGATTGCTTTGTACAACGTCTTATAACGCAGCAACGGCTCAAGAAGCAAGGAAACTCCATGATTAATCATCTACTCTCATTACAAGAAGCACAACCAGGCTATTACACAGATGAAATCATCAAAGGGAACATTTGGGTAAGTTAGTTATCAAAACAAAATAAATAAATTGATTATTTAACTGAATTACGTGATTGATTATCATTTTAAACGTACAATATAGGAGATTATTATTGCGGGTACAGAAACATCATCGGTAACAATCGAGTGGGCAATGGCTTTATTATTAAATAATCTAGAGAAATTGGAGAAAGCAAAAGTTGAGATAGATTCTTGCATAGAACCAAGCCGATTAGTTGATGAATCCGACATCTCTAAGCTTCCTTACCTTCAAGCAATCATATCGGAGACGTTGCGACTCTTCCCTCCGGCTCCTTTACTCGCACCACACATGCCTTCAGAAGATTGCCAAATAGCGGGATTTGATGTTCCTCGTGGTACAATCTTAATTGTGAATGCATGGGCCATACATAGGGACCCAAGTATTTGGGACGATCCAAATGCCTTTAAGCCGGAGAGATTCATGAGTGTAGAAACCAAGGGTGAGGCATACAAGATGTTGCCGTTTGGGATGGGAAGGAGGGCTTGCCCCGGTTCTGTGTTGGGTCAACGTGTTGTGGGTTTAACCTTGGCTTCTTTGATTCAGAGTTTCGAGTGGAAGAGAGTTGATGGAAAGGAAGTTGACCTAATGGAGGGAAAAGGGATCGCCATGCCTAAAGTTGAACCATTGGAGGTCATGTGCAAGGCACGTAACATCTTACTCAATGCTCTTGATATGAGCCGGCCGGCCCATAAAATGTGAAAACTGAAAAGTGAATTTGGTTTTTAGTTTGTAATACTTAACTAGCTAGTTTCCTATGGAGGCAAGTAACTAAAGTTGAAATGATGGAAACTGGGTTTTCTATATATGTAAATGGATTATATTATATTGTATTTAGAAAAGAAATTTTGTTTCGTTAATAAGTTTGAATTATATGTCGCTTCACTTTAATTAGCAAGAAGTTTATTTAGGAGGGTGGTGTCTCCTCCATTTGGACTAGTTTCTTGTTTTTCTACTTTTGTTTTGGTTTGGTTGTCATGTTTAGGGTGTTTTGCTTTTTATTTCCTCTTATTTTTGTTGTATCATTTTACATAAATGGTTTTTTATTAACTTTTATTTTGTTGTTATTCGTAACACTGATTCGGTTCTGATAACATTTGTCGGGACGTTTCTCAGGATATAGACTATAAATACCTAATGCAATCGAGTTTCAGTTAAGATAATTATTGCTCGTTATAACCTCGCATTTATAATGAGTCTAGTTTTTATGTGACTTTGATGCGGCTGAATTGCAAATTTCATGCTTAGTATTATAAGGATGTAACGTATAATCTGACTGATATTTTAAGTTTCTCTCCCTATACTGGCTATTCAATAAGACAAAACAACCTAACACCGACACATGGTTATCTGCTCTCAAATCTCCTATGTTCCCTTGTTTTTCCTCACAGAAAGAGGTAAAAGTGTAATTATTGTTATTATTTTTTATAAATGACTGTTTTACCCTCTCAAAAGAATAGAGGAAATTTGAAGACAAATGATATATATCTCAAAACACCGTGTCACAATATATTTTATTATAATAACACATTATCTATCCTGCAAATATTTAGTATTATATACATGTTACATAATTGACTATTTAGCAACACCTTGTGGACATTTTTACAGATATTTTTATACTTAGCAGTGTTTAATGTAATTTTATTGACCCTAATTTAACCGTTGCTAAATATTTTTCGGCCTACTGAAGATGCTATATATTAAATGTTGGTAATTAAACACTTTTTGCCAACACTTGTTTGTGCAGAAAAAATCACTTTTAACTTTTATGTGTCGGTAAAAATCTGTTTTGTTGTCATGTCTTTGGGCTTCAAACTTCACAAAAAAAAATGTTGAACCTCTAATAGGAAGAGATATTAATGGACATTAGCCTTTTATTAATTACATTGAACTTTATATATATTTACACAAATACATAATAATGAGATAACTATAGCCAATACACACTCGGTTAAATTATATCTACATTTCAAATTACATAAACCATTAATGAAATGATTTAATCTGAGAGACCATAAACATATACATTCACTAACTAGTGACCAGGTCCTTTCCTGCTGGGACTGGAAGCTAAGGGTTGAAATTCCCTGCTTATTTCATTTATATCAATAGCCTTGACTGATAATGGACGAAACTTAACTTCAGCTTCAGACCCATGTCGGATTATGGCTTGATGATCATTAGCCGTGATTTGATTCAACATAAGTAGGACTCGAGAATCGGCTAGAAGTAAGTTGGAGAAGAGAAGAAATGGTATGATGAAAGCTAAAAGATGAAGTCTCATTTGATGGTTAATGATGTTGAATGAGAGGTTAGTTTGTCCCTATTTATTTGGTTTGATTCAATTCACTTTATTTCTCTCTTCTCTCCTATTACTAGGGAGGGAGGTGGAAAAGATTGGTTGAGATTTGGTGTTGATGAAGATACTAACTTTATGTAAGGGGATGGTTTAGGGTGGTGGAGAGGAATTCAAAAGTAGCAACTTTTTGGATTTGGAATTTTGACTGAAAAATTTTCTTACATTGGTTGGTTGGTGATTATTTAAGATGAGATATTGCTTATGGGTTTTAAATTTGTATAAGTTTAAAGCGTTTGAAATTGATTCAGATTCTCTTCGAGCATCTCGATATATTTTGGTTTTTCTTATTTTATATAAAGTTAGTTTTAGGTTGACATTAAGCCTTAATTTAATACCGTTCATCTTCTATATTATTAAAAATATTATCTTGAGTTGAAACATTTGTTTATATATCTTGTCGGTTATTTTTTTTAATATTATTTTATATTTTTTCTCAATAACTTTTTTATTTAAAAAAAATGATTATTTAGATGATTGAAAAAAATTATAATCATATTTAAAAGTAGAAAATTGAATAATCAACCAAAAAAACAAAGAAAAACGAATGCATAAGAAAGAATCTCAAAATGGTTTTATTTTATTTTTGTGACTGTTTTATTTTTCTAAAATGAAATAATATGAGATCTTGATTGGAGTTTGGATTTTATTTATTTATTTTGGGGATAATTGTTTATATATATTGAAAAGTTTATGTGCACATGTTATGACACGAGAGCCGACATTTGTGCACATTCCCTTTTGTGTAAGTAATAATATTTATATTACCTTAAAAAAAATAAAGATAACTCCTTTTCCTCTAAACCATGGTTAATGTTGCGGCCAACTAAAATATGTCTTTCTTTCCCCACTCCTCTATATGTGGATTGGAATAATGATCCTATTATAAATAGGGCTGCTTTAAAATTTGGATTAAATAAAGATACATTTCATTTTAAAATATGTTATTATTTAAATTCACAACAAATATGTTATCATTTGAAAGAATAGATGTATTTAAACATATCTCTTTGCCAACAAATCATCGACTCTTGTAAGGAATTCGATGATAAAGTTTCAAGACCCAACTATTTAGAATAATTATAGATAGGTAGTTTTTAAGATAATTATATATATATATTGTTTTAGATTATAGATAGGTAGTTTTTAAGATAAATTATATATATATATATATATAAATTATATATATATATATATATATATATATATATATATATATATATATATATATATATATATATATATATATATATATATATATATATATTGTTTTAGATTCAATTCTTCCTAAATGTATATTTTTTTTATAATTTCTTCTTACAAGTACTTTAACTTTAATTTTTTTTAAGTCTTTTACTACTAATAGTATAATATAATATAAGAAGTCAGTTTTTTATTAATATAACACAATGTTCATAATTTATATTTTCTTTAATTATAAATGTTGATTTCAAAGGCAATAGGTCTTACTTATCATTTCAGTTACATTCATAATTGAGGGTTTCCTAACTATGAATGTCAATTTTTCGAGACATTACTTATTCTACTTAGGAGATTTATTTTATACATTTCTCGTTTAGTGAATCTCAATAAATCTTTCTATGTACAATTTATTTTATTTTGTTAAAATTTTATTTTAATCTAACCATTTAAATAAAAATTGAAAAAAACTAAAAACTAAAAAAACCCTAATCCTAATCTCGAAATCAACATAAGAAATTCACATGTCTCTGGTTCTTCTTCAGAGAAGGCCATAAACAGTTATTTGTAGACCGGCAAGTAACATCGTCCGAATCTCGTAGGTTTAAAAGATTAGATGGGGGGAAGCTTGAAGGACGATTCTGACACCGACGGCGACAACTCTGGCGGAGATGTTCCTGATTCCGATACTTCCCTATATTCCGAAGGCGAAAAAGTTCTCGCCTATCATGGTCCGCGCATCTACGAAGCCAAGGTGCTCTTCCTCCTCCCTCTTTTTCTGCTCAATTTGTTCTTCTTTTCCTACCGTTCATTCACTATTTCAATTTGGGAAATTTAATCATCCACTCTGAAGCTCAATTCTAGTAGAAAGATTAACTTTTTCGTTGGTGGAATGATGATTTCCTTTTGTTTTCTCCTCGTAGAAATCGTCCTTGATTAAACACATTAAAGATCGATTGATGTTTCATATAGATCTTTGGGAAATTAAATTAGCCATTCTGTCTTGCGAATTGTCATATAGATTCAAACTTCTTAGTTCTTGGAAGAAAATAAGGATTTCTTCTTGTTTTTATCGCTGATTAATTAAACACACTAAAGATGGTTCTTTGCGGAGTCAACATAACTAACCCATATGAGAACACAGATGTCAGCACAAGCGCCATGGAAGTGTAATAAAATGAATCAGATGTTTCCAGTCAGTCTAATGTATTTTGCCTCTCTAATAATATGAGTGTATCCTTCTACTGGTTTTCTAATAATAAAATATGTATTCAAGCATGGAGCCACCACAATACCCTCAAGAAACAAGTCTTCATTATTTCAGCAAACATTGGCCTGCCAAAATGATATCCCTTGGTACATAATAGATGGATTGAAAGATATAGTATATGCTTTTATGTGTTGGAAACAACTCAAAAGTTTAATGAGATAGTTTACTAATGTTGAATGTTATCACATCTTTTGTTGCAGAGAGTTTTTATACTTCTCAAATTACATAGTTCTAGCGTTTTCTATTATAAGTCAGACATGTTTCATTAGTGAACTCATAAAGTATTCTCTTTTTCTTTATTTTGAGTTGGACATTGTTTGATTCTTGAACATTTTAAAGTATTAAATACACACCTGTCTATCAAAAACACCTTTCTTAGCCTAGTTTCTTGCACTTAAAGTTGATTTTTTTTTGTTTTTCCGATTCCATTCTATTACCATATATGTCAGCCATACATGTTTTATTTATTTTATCTCATCAAAACTCTACTTACTCTCTCTTTGACACTGTTGTTTGTTTTAGAAGATAGATATCATATGATATACCAGAAAGGAAAGAAAATGTAGAATCTGAAATTGTGATAGTTTGTGCTGGTAGTTTGTGGCATTAAATCTTTTGCAAGATTATGTTTCATGTTGTCACGGGATTTCTCATACTTGTTAATGCTTTCATGATATTAACTATGACTAGCAATATGCTGTGCATTTTATATGTGGATTTTGTGAATCCTATATCCTACTCTAAATTCAATGTTTTGTGTGAATAAATGGCTAGGGTATTTTTAGTATACTGGGAAATACTTGTGGGCTAAATGTAATTATGCCAAGCCCAATTGATAGAATATTAAGAAGATTAGTAGATAAGTAATATAAATACAGATGCAGACAATATGCAAGGTGTGAATAAAAAGTTTGGAGGTTTTTCTAATTTCTCATTTAATTATACAGTGTTAAAATTTCTCTCAATTCTAGTCTAGTTTCTGGGATTCTTTATTTCAGAACCTTACCCAATGATTAGAAACTTGGTCTAGGCTGAGTGTTTAGACTCCCAATGATTCATAGAGGTGGTATTTCACTATCAAAGGCTTCCTTTTTTTTCATGTGCTTTATTATGCAATAAGAGAGGTTAATATTTGAGTTCTATTTCACCCATGTTGCATGATTACTCTTGCATGTCAGGTGTCCAGATGTGAAAAAAATATTAATAGTATGCATGAAGATTAAGTAGAAAGAGAAGTAAACTTGTCTTCAATACAATTTTGGGATAGATCTGAATTTGATTGGATAAGCAGAAGGATATCAAATGAATATTGGCTACGGAATGCCAAGCAAATGAGCCTGCCTCTTTTAGACCATTTTCTAGTTCAAACAATATACGAAGCGGTAAAATTGAAGATCTGCATCACGATTAGAGGTGTTTTTGGATATATGGTTCTAGGTTCAGGACTAAGTGGAGGATCTAGATTACTATACTGCATTGCATGTCACATCCTTGATTTAGATCTCTTTTATTTCCTCTTTCTTAGGCATTGTTATAACGTATCACTTAATCTAATGAAAGTGCTTATTTAAATTAAGTTCATTTGATAATTATTACTTAAAATCATATAATTATTTAGATTTAGCTAAAATATCTAGCTTAATTTGGTAACCTATGAATGACTTAACTCGGTAATATAGTAAGAGCATCCAAAAGACAACTTCAACCTCTGCACCAACTACTTAAAATTTTTATATTTTCATTTTGTTTATTCAACGTTTATTTTTGAGACACTTAAAACATTTAACACTTAGTTTTTATCATTGAATTAACTTTTCTAATCTAAAATATTTCCACTTGTCTATTGCAAAATTTACGCAAGGTTCAAAAAACTGAATTGAGGAAGAAAGAATGGAGATACTTTGTCCACTATCTTGTAAGTTTTCTACTCTTACTACAGATCTTCACTAAAATTCTATATTTGGCTCCTCTTTTTGTCTAGTAATCTATACGAGTAACAATATATTCACCAACTGTGTCACTGTTTCACTGATATTCCAGGTGAATATGTTAGTAATTGAGTGATTTTCCAGGAATTGGCATTTGATTTACTTTTTATTTTATTTTTCCTTTTACAGGGTTGGAATAAAAAGTGAGTTCAAGTTCTACTATTACGCCAATTTTTGACATATTTTCAAACATGGAGTTGAGGCATTAAAATCAGATGTGGTGAACCATGTTTGACTCTAAATCTTTTGACTAAATATATGTTCTTCTCGTCATAGCAAAATTATTCTTAATCTAGTGCATTTTATTTTAGCTTTTTCTTTGTGTGATATGTGGAGCTTCGAACATTATCGACAAGCTCTAGATTTATCTGCATCATATACATGAATAAGATTTCACAGTCAGATGTCCTGACTTGAAAGGTTTAAATAGTCAGTTTTAAATGCTTATGGGAAACATCATTGTGCATTAATAATAGAGACAGCTCCACATTAAACTTGATGCTCTGTGACAATTTCCTTTTTTTGGTTTTATTGGTATATTTTTCTAAGGCAAGGGGGTGGGAAGGCTAGCATTTTTCCACTGTTGTTTTAGTTGGTATTACTACTATGAATCGACAGTATGATCTTTCATGGTTAAGGTGAATCCACTCAGATATATCATTTGCATACATTGGACTAAAGCACTTAATCATTTAGTGATAAATTGTGTTATTAAACACATAATGTCAACTAACTAATCCCACCTCTTGATGGAAAGAAATAACAGTTTTCAAAATGTCAATTGTACATTTCTGTTCTTGCTGTCTAGAAACCATTTAATTTTCTCAGAATTTGATCAACCTCAATTTTTTTTGTTAAAATGGAAGCTGTTAACAAAATGAAAAGTCTAAATCTTTTTTATCATGACACAGCTGGGATGAATGGGTAAGGGCAGAGCGGCTGATGAAACATACAAAGGAGAATGTGCAGAAGCAGCAGACACTTGAAAAAAAGCAGGGTGTAGATAAGAACTCAAAGTCAGGGCGTGCTGGACAATCTAAACCTAAATCCTCAACTGGTAGCTACAATGTTCATTAACTTGACCAATTGTTCTTTAGTTTATCAAATTCCAGATTAAGTATTTCTCAGCTTATTTAGAGTTTGGTTCATACTACACATGTTCACAAGTTTGTATTAGTAAGCATGTGTTATGGAACGGGGATTAGGGTTCTGAAGGGAGAATCACACGAGGACAAATAACCTGCAAACTAGAAGAATTAGATGATTATTATAATTATTTAGTAGGATAATTCTTCTTATTTTTTGGCTGTGTCCATTTTGTGATTAAACCTTTGAAACTAATCCCCATAACACATTTGTAAACTAGTACTAACCTGTTTGTTTTATCCTTTTATAACTTCAAATTCTCAGATTCAATGCTACTTTTCAATCTCTGTTGTTCAGTTTAGTACTGGAAGACAGGAGAGCATATTTTATGTAATGGTTTGACGTCATGTTTTTCATTCTGAAGAACATCTTCTAGAATGATTTTTAGCTTTCCTAAACCCTGTTTCTTCAATGCTAACAAAGTAACCACATGATAACCTTAGCATTTTCTTGGCATTCCTTGATACACTGTTTTCTCCAATTACCTTTTCAGATGTTAAGACAGAAAAGGAGGACTTAAAGAACATGGGTAAGGTTTTCCCCTCTTTTTCAAGCTTCTTGCTTTCTCACTATGACCTGTTTTATGTTGGTATGAAGCGATTGTAGCTTTTTCAATAGGGTATTAGGACTTGTTTGATCTGGGATTATTTGATAACCAGGTGGTTACTTTCAAATAATTCCGTTTGATGTAGGTTATGAAAAACCAGGTTATTTGAAGTTAGTTATTTGAGTAAAAAGACATTAAGGGTATACATATATAATGAATACATAATTTATTAATTTTTAAATATAGAGTGTTTTAGTATTTTTGTTATGATTTGAATGATGTGACTAATGAGTAGATTGTTGATTGGATAGTGAGTTATTTGAAAACAATTCAAAATAACCCACATCAAACAAGACCTTAGTTTTTTTCCCTTTCTATATTCTTCTCTTCTTAAGTTTGTAATGCTCTTGTCATTGTAACCTGCTATATGTTGGTCATGGAGGAACTAATTGATTGAAGTTAGGTTTTGAACTAGTTGGTCATGCAAGAGTTGGAATCTATTTGAATATTAAGTTCTTGTGCACGAGATACTACTTTTTTTCCTTATCCAATCCTAATGCATAATAATTTTATCACATTATGTTTTATTTTTTTTGAAAAGTTAAAGCATTTATTATTAACATTTATCGCAAAATTGTGATTGTTACAACAATAATGTGACATCATTGCTGTCATGATAATTTTGTCACATTATAAACCAAGTGACGAAGTATGTTATCAACCATCATATACTAGCTTTGTTTAAATTATGGATCATTTTGTGTTTTGCACAAGTTTGAATAAAAGCAACTAGTTGACCATGGTCCAATGAAATAGAACATTCATTTTGTTTAGAATAATTTTGTAATATTATATACTAGGTGATGAAGTATGATATCAACCATCGTATGCTCCCTTTGTTTAAATGGTTCGTTTTTTTTTTGTTTTGCACAAGTTTGAATAACAACTAATTGACCTTCCAGTGAAATAGAACATTCATTTTGTTTACAATTATTCCTGGTAATAAGAGCTAATATTGCCATATTAATTGTCCATAAAAGCTAAAGTGGTTGAAAGATTGAGTATAGATCAATATTAAAATGTGTTAATTAAACTTATACTGGTTACAAAAAATAAGCTGATATTGGACCAAGTTACAGTGTTTTCTTTGGACATTTTTGCAGTGGCAAAAGGGAAGAAAAGAAAGACAGAGTCCGTTATCGCGGTATGTTTTGTAATCTCCTTCTGCACTTATATACTTTTGGTCTGTATGACTCAGTGGGGGACTTAATTGCTATATTAGAAGAACTTCACACTAGATAAGTTTTTTATTTGCTTTTTTTACAGATAAGGTTTTTGCTTTATAAGTTTTATTTTTATTTCTCTTTGACTCTCATGTCTTGCTTTAGCCGTTGAGCTTAAACAACCTTATTTTCATTCTATGGATTGACCTTTTTAAAAAAGAAAAGAAAAGGCCAGTATCATCTGGTAGTGTTTATTAGAACATATTTTCTTGTCAAGTAAGCCTGTTCTTCACTGAATGCCCACTGATATATATCTACATTCTTTTGGAAAATTAATACTTGTGCTAAATAGATTGTTGCAAAGATAGTGATTTCTAATAATAAAAGTGCAACTAAAACTGAAAAATAAAAACTAAAAGAACAAAGACTTCCAAAAAATAATCATCCAACTTGAATTTTTCACTTGGACGCCAAAAACATCTTAAAATAAGTTCAAACCAAAATTTATTGTAGTACCTCAAATAGGCCAAATGGATACATCAAGATATAGTAATACCCAGACAACCTTTACAAGGCTTTACCATAAAAGTCAAATTGGATTTGCATATATCTTAAATGATGAAACTCGGTTTTGAATCTGATGCTCCAAATGTTGATTTGCTGATGTTAGAAGGATAATGCGGCTATGGAGAAGCTAGTTAAGATCCAGATCCCATCAACTCTAAAGAAACAATTAGTTGATGACTGGGAGTTCATTAATCAGCAGGATAAGGTACTTGATAATACAAATTGAAATCAATTGCTTCATTTCTTTGTAAAAGAACTCTCTTTTTGTTCCTTGTTGAATTTGTTTTGGATAGAAATTCATTTGTGTTCTGATCTTGCACCATAGCCTTGTTTTTTTTTTTTTACTTTTAAAAACAGCTCAAATTACTTCATTTCGCCACCTCTTTGTTAACTCCTTTAATTTTTGTAGTTTCTTAATCTCAATCGTTAGCTAACATACTATTTTCAATCTAAAATGTATATCAAGACGAGTTAACAAATCGAGTTTATGAATCAAGTTCAAGAAGCAAAATGAGTTTCTTTCCATTTCATTTCATTGGCATTTTTGGTTTACACTTAATAATGAAAAAAATATAAATTGGATTATTGAATCATGAATGGAAGTTTGATACATCTTTTTCCATTCAAATGACCCTGGGTTGGATATGTTGAATATAATTCTTATGGTGGAGAATTAAATGTTGAAATTTTTTGTTTTAATTGCAGCTTGTTAAACTTCCTTGTTCTCCCACTGTTGATGATATATTGACCAAGTATCTTCAATACAGGACAAAAAAAGATGGCTTGTAAGATTTCTCAACTGCCTATCCACTTTTGTTACATATGCCAATTTGGAAACGCCAGATCCGGAGCTGGATCTGGGTTTGGGCAAAAAAATATTTTAAATTTATTTAACTTTTTAAAATATCTTATTGGGATATTTTTAGATGAAATAATATTCTGGAATATAATTTAATTATGTATATATTAACAAATTTAATAACATTTGTCTGTTCAAACTCAGCTCCACTCCTAGACTCCTAGGTGTTTCCTAACAGGGTTATGTATTTGGTTTTAATTTGCTCACTTTCCTTGGCCATGAGAGTTTGTATTACTAAAGTTGTCGCATTGACGACTTCTAATAATACAACTAAAGAGCGTCTGTCTATTTGGTAGCTTTGTCATGAGAATTTGCTTTTATTGCATTTCTGCAACTCCCGAGTTTGTTAATGTGCTCAAAATTGAGGGCAAAAATGTTATTTTTCCTCGTTTATGCATAACACTTAAATTTATCATTTTCTGTGTTTTTTTGAAGGATTACCGATTCTGTTGGAGAAATCTTGAATGGGTTGCGGTGTTATTTTGATAAATCAGCGACGGTTATTTTGTTGTACAAAAAGGAGCGTCAACAATATCGTGAAGCAGTAACAGATGGTGTTTCTCCATCCAGTGTATATGGTGCTGAACATTTCTTGCGCCTTTTTGGTAAGATCATCTAGTTACTAATCAGTAAAAAACATTAAATGGTTTTGATTATAGTTTTAAGTGATTGTTAAATAAATTTGAAAAGACTATTAGTTTTATATTAAAATGAAATTGGAGGAACCCCATTTCACTCCAAACAAGGCCTAAATTGAATAGTTCATGATTCTTAAGATTAATCAAAGCTATTATGTATGCAGTTAAGCTTCCAGAGCTATTCTCTTGTGTAAAGATTGAAGAAGAAACAATGGGCAGAATTATGCAAAATTTAGCAGACCTTCTCAAGTAATATAAGGAACATTCTAATATTCTTCTTCTGATCTTTGTTATATTGATTCTAATCTAAATGCACAAACAAAACATGCAGGTTCTTACAGAAGCACCAGGGCACTTTTTTTCTCTCGGCATACGAGTCATCAAAAAGTATTGAAAAAGCAAAAAGATAAACGAGGTTTTTTTTTCTATACACCAGCTTCATGTAACCCTAGCTATAAGCTAGCCACAAGGTGAGATTTTGATTTTGCTGACTTTGTTGTAGTTTGATCGATATAGATTTATTTTCCGATGATGTTAGAACCCTAGAGTTTTCTTCTTCTTCCTTTTACTTTGCGGGATTTAGTACATTTGAAAACTAATTCAAAATGAATATTTTGATGATAGCCCATTTTAGTGTATGAGAATTGAGACAAATCTTAAATACTTTTGTGAACAAATATGGATCTTCTTAATTGTTTTTTTTTTAAACACCTATCAAGCTTAAGTTCCAGTTGGAACTTTGGCCGTGAAATCTAGAAATAGTTTCATATTAGTGGACATATTTATCTAGATTTACAAACATAAATAATTTTGAATATGTAACCGTTTTATCAAATGATTGTCTAACTAATTTATCATCAATTAATACTCTCCAATTTAGCCACCAATTTTGGGTTTGGAAGACCCACCATCAAACTCATACACATATGAGTTTTTTATCTATTTTTCTCTCCTAGAAATGCATATTATTCATCCATTAAAAAGTTATTTTATATATATTTTAGATATATTTTAATATTTACCAATTTAGTTTAAAGTTATAGGTTTAATTTTATTTTTTATATAATTTATTTATATATTATTCTTGATTATATAATTTATTTTATTTTTTATATAATCTTTTAATATATTAATTTTATTTTTTTATATATTTATATAATTTATTTATATATTAATTTAATTTATATATATATATATATTATATTTTTTTTAATTAAATAAACAAATATTGGAGTTTAATTTGTAAAATTTATAAATATGTAGATAGTATTAAAAATGTTAAAAAGTTGGTAAGAAAATGAATTTTTGAGTTGAAAATGAATTATTGTTTAATGTGTAATTGTATTTTAAGTATGAGAATAAGAATTAGGAATAGCCTAACAATATAACATTTAATCTACTGTCTCATTTTTTTAATAATCATTTTTTAATTTAATTTATTTTAACATTATTGCAAATTTGATTAATTTATAATTTTAAATAATTTGTTATTTGTGTAATAAATTGTTACAAATATGTTTTTATAAAATATAAAATTAAATATTTTTAAGTATTTATCGAATAAGTTGAAATGATTTAATCAAACTAAATCTTACATCAATCTTTATTATGATTAGTATGATATTTTATTTTTTATTTAAATAAATAATATTCAATGTCTTAACAAAAACAAAATAATAATATTCATTTTACTCTGTTCAAATTTTGATATATAAATTATTTGTATTCTAATTCAACATAAGTCTATTAAAACAAATTTCAACATCAACAAATTATTGGTAAGAAAATGAATTTTGTTAATGTTTTATAATATAAGGATAAGTTAAAAAGATTTTGGATTAGTTGAAAGATGAGTCATGCTAATTGCATTTCATTTCCCCCAACTTCCCTTAAACTAATTACCTAACCATTCTAACAAAAATTAATTGATGTGATATATAGTTATAATTTCCATCATTGTTTTATTATTATTTTGTGCCCTTCTATTTTTATAATAAGCCAACTGTATTGATGTAACCTAATTAACTAATATAAGTACATAAAGATTCATCCCAATCCAACCCTAATCTTATTAGCATCTTTATCAAGTTTATTAGTCATTTTCATTTATTTTTTAAGATTATAAATTCATAAATAAATAAATAAAAATCATGAATATTGATATTTATAAAAATAAAATAAAAAATGATGATGGTTATGTAGAATAAAAGAAATGGTCAAAGAAAATGACTAAGAGTGAGATGCTTATATATAAATGATAAGATGGTTATTGTTAGGAAGAGGTTTAGCTTGAGATAATAGGAGATTGGGTGGCTCACACCACTTGCTACCACTAACCCCTTGAAAAAGACCTTTTTCTATCTTTATTATTATTTTCATATTTGAATGTTCTACTTATTATTATTCTAAATAATAAAATGGAATTTACATTTACTTAATTTAACTTAAGTTTGATGTAATAACATAAATGTGATGGCTTAAAGATGTTCTAAGTTACTCGAGTATACACTTTTTATTTTTCTTTATTTAATAAACCATCATAACTTTAACTTCAAACATCTTAAATGAAAATCAAACATTATAATTTTTATCGTTTAAACTAAATGAGTAAAATATATATATATATATATTAGTTATTGATAAATATAGAAAATAATTGATAAATTAAATAATTTTAAATTAAGCAAAAGTTAATTACCCACATAATAATACAATATTAAGTTTGTAAAATAAGATAGTTTTTTTTCTATTTCTTTTAAATAAGTTTATTATCTCTTGAAAACTATTTGTATGGTTGTTTTTGTAAATAAACTAGGATTGTTAATAGTTTAAAAAAAAGTTATTAGTTGATAATAAGTAAAATGAAAAGAATGTGATTCTTAGGCTAAATTTAGTTTGAAACAGTTAAGAAGCATTCACCTCTGTTTTTTTTTAAGTAAAAAGGGAATAGAATTCAATTCTTAGACATAATAACATCTATAGCCATAAATTAGAGATATTTTCATTTTAATGTCATCAAATATTTGATATTACTTTTAATTTTAATTTTCAAAATAAAAAATGAATTTAAATTCAAACCCTAAACAATGAGCACAGTTACGATAAGGATATCTTTAAATTCTAAACAATTAATAAATATTTATTTTCTTGAATATAATTTTAAGATTTAGATGACGTGTACTATTACTAAATAAAATCAAACCAAACGTGGCTTTAAGAGAAAAAAAGAGAAAATAACCGAAATTGTTTGTTCTCCAATTTAACGGAAAAAGTAGTATTTTTTTTTGTTTCTCGATAATTTCTATCTCGTACTCCAAATACATTAAAAAAAAATAAAAATTAGATTTCGCCGGAAGCCGGCTGCCGCCGTTCACCTCCCACCGGCCACCACCATCTCTCTATACAATGCCGGCGACTTTTTTCTTCGGCAGATTAAACTTCTCAAACTAATCAAAGCTTGAGTTTTTTTTATATAGAAAACCAACAAAGATTGTTGTTTTTTTTTTAAGATTCATTATCATCATCATCATTATCATCAACCCAACTACTCAATCCGGCTAACACCGATTCGTTTCACGGCGGCGTTCAAGAACCTCTCCGCCACCGCCTGCTGCATACACATCACGTTTCCTCCACCAACCCCTCCACCTCCTTGCTGCCCCTGCTGCTGTTCATCCATATAGTTCCTAACCTCCTTCCTTATCATCATCTGAACCACCGCCAAGAAATCAGAGCTAAAAGGCATGAAGGGTTTCTCCAGATCCAACCCATTCAATTGCTGCAACGGCACAGCCATCACAGGAGGAGGAACTGACCGAATTTGATTTCCATCTTCCACCCGATTAGATTCATCGGTCCCCGGCAGCGATAGACTTAACGATGTTGGAGGATCGATCATCGCCGGCGGCGGCGGCGGCGGTGGCGGCGGTGGAGAAACAACGCCGCCAGGTCTAGGGACAGGGCGGTAAATATGAGAAGAAGATGAAATCTGTAGACTAGAATCACTAACATCGGATCCAGAAGGACTACCCGGGTTAAAGTAAAGAGAAGTAGTGGATATAGGAATACCCGACCCATCACTAACGGATCTCTTCAACGGTTGAGGATTCGGACTCAAATAGTCTTCATCTCCATCATCGCCCCCGCCGTTTCCAATCAAAGATGAACACTTTCTCTTCAAAGTAGAGTTCCAATGATTCTTAATAGCGTTATCGGTTCGACCCGAGAGAAGTCTGGCGATTGTTGCCCATTTGTTACCAAACTTAGCATGGGCCCGAACAATCGTTTCATCTTCCTCGGCCGTAAAAGCCCGATGTTCGACCTGAGGTGAAAGCTGATTACACCATCGTAACCGACAAGATTTACCGGATCTACCCGGTATGGATTTGCTTATTAGAGACCAGTTTCTGGGTCCGTGTTTTTGAACCAGCATCTGTAACATATCGTCTTCTTCAGGACTCCATGGACCCTTGATCCGATCGAGATCTTTCTTCATAGTCGCCATTAATGATCTGGTTTTAGAAAAGGAAGGAAGAAGGGAAGAAGACGAGAGAAGGTGAAAGGTAGTGTGAGGTAATATATAGGAGAGAGACGAAAGGGTGACTGGAATAGCCGGTGACAGAAATTAATAGATGAGGAGAGATGGAAACCGTCTGTTAGGATGGGGAAAGCGGTTTCATTTGGAGTGTAGAGGTTTTTGGGATACAGCTGTTAATTAGACACGCGTCAGGTGGAAGCTGCACTGATTTATATACACAATAATAATAATAATAATATTAATATTAATGCTTTTATTTTTTTTTTCATCAACAGTCTCTAATGGAGCGTGTGCATAAACAAATAAATATAATTATAAATCTTGATAAAATTAAATTAAATAATTATTATTTGGGTTGGTAGAAAATAAAATTATAATGAGTTAATTAGATATTTATTTATATAAAAGATAAAACAAAAGAGTGTAAAGTACACGCACCAGGACAAGGAGTAGGCAAATCACATTTAAGTTGAGGTAGTTACTATTTATTTACAGTGTCTGAAATCCTCTTTAATCCCATTTTTTTTTACCGTGGTTATTACTATCCGTTTCAAATTTATTAAGCTTGTTTGTTTAATCTGGATTTTATAATATTTTTTATTTTTCTTTTATCACCTACCTTGGGTATTGTTTGGTTGAAATTTTTTAAATAATTTTAAAAAAAATTTACAATCTTTTTATTTATATTTTTTAATCATATTATTTAATTAATCAATTAAAATATCCCCTATTTCAATATTTAAAAAATATATATTTTCATTATTTTAAAACATACTTACATAATAAATTTATTTAAATAAATCAAATAGCTGAATACAAACAAAGTTCTATCTTCTAAGAGATTTTGAATTTAATATTTATAAAATTTAAATAATAAAAAAATATTATAATAATTTAATCCAATTAAGACCCAAATAAATAATTTACCTTGTCTTTTAACCCAAAAAAAATTGCCTAAGAAAAACAATCAAAATCCCAGTTAACCCTTTATCATTTGTGACTATTATTAATTATAAAAAAAAAAGAAAAAGGCACGGTAAATGCATGGTAATGTGAAAACAAAATTGGGTATAAAAGGTAAAAAAGAAGGCTAAAAAAACGGTTAGAGTTTTGATAAGTATTTGCTGTTTTGGTGATGAGCCCATCAGCTTTGACCGCTCCTCTTAGAGAGAGAAAGACAGGCTGGCGAGCATTTTCCTTTACGTGTGGGATATTTATATGTTTTATTTTAAAAAAAATAATAATAATAATATTTTCAGTTTCTTCTTATCAACAACACGAAAAGAGGGGTAACGGCCGCACGGAAGTGATGAGGTGGCATAAAACGACAACATCGGTCGCCTAATCGGAGGTCGAATCATTACTGCTTTCCTGTCAGTCCAGGCTGTATTGTGGGACCCATTTCTCAACGGCCTCAACTTTCTTCCTCCATCCCACTCACTCTCACCGACACCACCCGGTCACCAAACTGCCAAAACTGTCCTCCACAATTATACTTTATTCCCCCTCCTTACCAAGTACTTTGTTTTTCTTTTACTAACTATTTTTATTTCAACATTTAATTAACCAAACTTTAATACAATCAATTAGGTAATGGTTTAATTCTAATTTATGACATTTATAAACTCTTTTACATACAAAAGAATACAAATGAATCAAAATAACCTAATTTAGTAGATAAGAGATATAAAATAATAAAAACTTTTTTTTTTCCTTTTAGAGTCACAATTCAAACTTAAAATATCTGTATTTTTTTTTGTTAATAGATAAAAGAAACTAACTACTCTAAAATTGTGATATTTTTGTAGTTATTGGTGAGAAAGTTATGTGCATATGATTCTAACAAATTAAAGTAGGCATGTGTTATGTGCACATGAATATAAGAAAGTTTGTATTCTTTTCATTTTAACAAGGTTTTATTTTATTTGAGGTAAAATATGGTTTATTTGAATTATTTATGTTAAATAATTCAAATATATTTAATATTATAAATAATAATAAATAAATAGTATTTTTATTTTTTTATTAATTTGAGTATTTTGTAAAAGTAGTGATTATCCATTAAATAGTTCAGATTAATTTATTTTTACACGTAATTTATGTCCCTTTACAATCTAAACACTATGAGCTGTAATAATTTATTAGTTATATGTTTTGAGTATGTTTGGTAGACTTAATTATTTTAACTTATTATTTTTATTTATTAAATTATTTTCTAAAATCACTTTAATAATTTATTACCTAAATATAATCTATTTGCGTTTGTTAAATGGGAGAAAAATTGCATTGATTGATATATATAATTACATATAGTTGGAATGTATCTATAAATATAAGCTTGAAAATAAAATAAAATAAAATAAAAGGGGTGGATTAACATCGAACATTTTTGCGAATTAGAGAAACAAATGGTAAATTATATTAAAAAAATTAAGAAACTAAAACTTGGACCCATCAACTTCCAACATTAAAATAATAATAATTCATTCAACAATTAAATTAAGACGAACAAATAAACATGGATTCACGATATGATGAGACAATAAATAAAAAAAGAATTTTAAGATTACTTGTTAGTATGAAAATATTCAACGAAGAAATTAGCGATGAAGGTAAAAGCTTGTAATGTTAAATTAAGACCAACAAATAAACATAAACATTCATTGTTGTTGGTCAAACAACACCAATTGAAAATGAACTAGAGACTATGATAATACTTTTATGATCAACAAATAAATATGAACATTAATTGATGGAAAGTAACAACAAAAGTAAATAAAAATATCAATGGTAGAAGAAAAATTTATTTATTACAAAATTTAATAATATATTTATTAGAATCCTGCATCAATCAATATTTAATAATCATCATTTACAACAGTAGAAGAATATGATTCTTTGTCTTCAAAAACAAATTTTTTTAATAATAATAAAACCTAAAAACTCTTGTTTTCATGTTGATGTATTATCATTTAAAAAAAATAACAAAAACATAACCCTGATCACACCATATTATGAGATATAAATTATATTGATTAATTATTATGTGTTTAATTTATAATCATTACATTATGCTATTATTTGAGTTTTAAAATAGATATTACTTTTTGGAACCAAACAAGACCTAGTATGTATATATGTACGTACATGCACATGAATGAAAAACATGTACGGTCGCGTTGAAAGCTGTGCACGCTTTGTGAGGCAAAGTAATATGGGCTTTCCTTCCTGCTACCTTCCTTCTCCGGTTGTTAATTTTTCTTTTGCTTTTTTTATTAGTTTAAGTTCAAAAGCTTGTTTGATCTTTTTTTTTAAAAAATGAATTATTTTTTTTAGAAAGAAAGAAAACTTGTTTAATAAATAATTATATTGTTATATTTTAATTGAATATTTAAATAAATTAGTAGAGAAAAAAAGTGAGTGATAGTGTAAGACAATACAGAAATGTCTCGATCAATAGTAACAATAATACTGTTGCCAAAAATTGGAATTACAAACTAGGTACCCAATTAATTATATTACCTAATACATAATAGTAAAAGTTAGCAAGGTCAGAATTTGAGATTTTTATTAAGTTTTTTTTATAAGAAAAAAATATTTAATGAAAGAATTTTTTTTTGAATTTTTTGAATTGGTAAATTTAGTATAATGTTTATTTTAATATTTTGATGATGAATTAAGTAATTGAATGGTTACAAATAAACAATTATTGAAGATTTTTGATGAAAACTAAATAAAAAAAATAAACGAAACTTAAAATACTTTATGATTATAGGAATTTGAATTGGCATTAAAATTCAAATTTTACAAAAAAATTATATAATTGTAAGTTCTAGAGACTTGTTACATAAAAGTTAAAATCAAAAGTAGAGTTCTTGGTTAGAATGTATATATTCATACAAGAATCAATTGCTCATTCAAAATTATAAAATTAGCATAATGAATAATGATGATATTCTTTTTCTTTATGAGTTTTATCATATTTTACCGTGCAAGAAATGAATAGTAATTTAAGGGACACTATTTTTTTTTTTAATCTTTTGGGTTAGATTTCAATAATTTTGTGTTAGATTAATCAAGGTGCATGTAAATTGACCATATAATACCTAAATATAAGAAAAAAAATAAGTATTAGGCTAAGATCCATTTCACTACAAAAACAAAAGTCAAGTTGTTTGTATAAAGCAAATATTGGCATTTTCTTTTTCTTGCACAAATATGGCTATATAAAAGATGATATATTGAAGGTGGAGGAAGGCAATAAATAGAAAGAACCGTATTCGTTTTGATTACTTTGCAGGCTTACCTAATGCCTGGTCATTTCCTATAATTCCTTTCTCTATTTTAATTATGATCCACTAAGAAATGTATAATCCTGAATATTGAAAAAGATTAAGATATTTGTTACAATAATAATAATAATAATAAATTTAGTGGGTCTATCCAGTATTGTCTTTTGTCATTAACTTACTAAGGAAAATTAGTTGAGTAAACGGTTGGATTTTGCAATAGTTTCGCTAATCTTCTTAAAAATTAAACTTTTGACAAATCAGTTCTGAAATCGTCTATAACGAACAACAGATATCAAAACTGAAATAACACAAAACAATAACAACACAATATACGTGGTTCGGTCAAAATTGACCTACGTCCACGAGAGGGATAAGTTTCACTAAATCAAAGAAATATCAATAGTAGAAACTTACATGTCATACTCTCAAATAAAAGAAGTGATTATATTATGAATGATTGGAATACTCCACAATCAAAAGCTCAAACTCTCTCTATAAAGAAGAAAGTAGAAAAAAATCCTAAATATGTTCACTCTCTCTCAACCATACTACGTGTTAAGAGAAAATACTAAAAAATGTATTTATACCCTCACCCATTTTTATAACAGAAAACTCTGACCCGTTTATCTGGAATTTAAAACCCGCTCGCAATAGCAATGAACACCTCAACAACTCTCCCCCTTCCGAGCCATGGGAGAATGTTGCTATAAACATTCATCACCGTGACGCTCCTGTCAAAACCATTCCGGCTTTGGCACAACATATCTCATGCTTGCCTCTTGGCAAGCCCTTTGTCATCATATTTGACCCGTTCTCATTTGTATGCATTTTCTCCAAGTATATAACTCCTTCTTCTCGAGCACTTCACGGATCCAATGACACCTTCTTTGAATGTGTTTTGAGCGTGAATAAAAACTTGGATTCTTTCTCACATGTATAGAACTTTGTGAGTCACTAAACACCATGAGCATGTCTTGTGTTATACATGTTTCCTGTAATAATTCATTCATCCATCTTATTTGCTTATAGAATTTAGTAATGTCAATATATTTAGCTTCTGTAGTAGACAAAGAAAAACATTTATGTAGACGAGACTGTCATGATACTGCTCCTCCTCCAAAGGTAAATAGATACCCTAAAGTCGATCTCATTGTGTCGATATCAACACTCATATCTGAATCAGAAAAACCTTCAACATGTGGCTTTCTAGTACCATAACACAAAACATACTTGGAAGTCCCTCGAAGATATCTCATTAGCCACTTTACCACTTCCCAATGTGTCTTACCGGGATTTGAAAGGAAACGACTAACTACTCCAACCGCATAAGCTATATCCGATCTTGTGCAAACCATTGCATACATCAGACTGCCTATTGCTGAAGCATATGGAACTTTGCACAATTCTTGTCTTTCCTCTTCATCATTGGGAGACATTGTCTTGTTTATTTTCAAGTGTGTAACCAATGGACAAGCAACTGTATTTGTCTTGTCCATACAGAATCTTTTTAGAATCTTCTCAATATCTCTCTCTTGAGACAACCATAACATTTTCATCTCAAAAGACTTGGTCAAATATTTTTTTTAACTTGGCAATCTTGAGTTTTTCTCTCCTTAGAATCAACATGTCATCAACATATAGGAGAAGTATAATAAAATTATTAGAAGCAAACTTTTGCACAAAGACACCGTGATTTGTAGACGTTTTCATGTACCCATGGATGGTCATGAAAGACATAAACTTAAGATACCACTACATTGGTGCTTGCTACAAACCATATAGACTTTTTACAAGTTTGCACACCTTTCTTTTTTCACCTTTCTTATTGTAAACTTCAGGTTGATCCATATAAACATCTTCATCCAAATCACCGTGGAGAAATACAATCTTGACATCAAGTTATTCAACCTTAAGATCCATACAAGCAGCTAGACATAACACCACCCGGATGGAAGTCATCTTCACTACTGGTGAGAAAATCTCATCATAATCGATTTCATGCCCCTGGCCAAAACATTTGACAACCAGCCTAACCTTGTATCTTGAATTGCTATTATCACCTTCTTGCTTGATCTTGTACACCCATTTATTTTGTAATACTTTTATGTTCTTTGGTCTTTCAATCAGTTCATATGTGCCATTTTTCAGCAATGACTTCACCTCTTCATCCATGAAAACTATCCATTCTTCCTTGTGAGCATCCTTAAGAGCCTCCTTATAGCATACAAACTCCTCACAATTGGTTAGAAGGACATACTCTATAGTAGGGTACTTAGAACATGATATTTTCTCCCTAGTAAACCTCCTAAGTACCTCTGTTTGTTGATTTTGTTGATTTCCATCTTCTTGTTAAACTTCAAAATCAGCATCAATATTATTACCAAGATTAGTTTTTGTATCATTTTCATGGCCTATAGCTTGACCCTGAAGAATATCATCATCATTATCTGAGTCTGAAGCTACATGTGGCATTGTCTCCTCAACATCATGAGGCAACTCAAGACCAGAAAGACGTATGTGCGCATCAAACTTGTCACCATCTTCAAAATTCTGAATAGTCTGATCTTCAAGGAATACCACATCTGGGCTTCTCAAACCTTCTTGTCAACTGGGTCATAACACTTGTATCTCCACTTTTCATCACCATAACTCAAAAATATGCATTGCCTGATTTTTGTATCTAGCTTAGACCTCTCATCTTTTGAAACATGCACAAAGGCTCTACAATCAAAAACACATAAATAGTCATAATTAACATCTTTACCTGACCAAACGCTTTCTGCACACTTATTATTCAATAGCTTGGAGGAAGAACGATTGATCACATACACTGTAGTGCTCATGGATTCAACCCAGAAATACTTAACCAATCTAGAATGAGAGAGCATATTCCTCATCCGTTCTAATATTGTTCTGTTCATCCTCTTTGCCACTCCATTTTGTTTTGGAGTCTTGGGAACAGTCTGTTCATGTCGAATACCCTATTCTTTACAATAATTATCAAATGAGCATATGTCTCTCTTTCAATCAGCTTGTGAAAGACCTCAAACCTTTCTGCAACCTCATCTTTAGACTTTATAGCATAGGCCCAAAACTTCTTAGATGCATCGTCTATGAAAGTTACAAAATAATAAGCACCACCTATGGATTTAATCTTCATAGGACCACAGACATCTGTATGGACCAGTTCAAGGACATTCTTTTTCAATTCCACTTTCGACTTACTAAAGGAGACTCTGCTCTGCTTACCCTTCAAGAAATGCTCACAATTTTCAAGATGAGCATTCTTAAGATTTGGTAACTCGTTTCTCTTGATCAAAACATTTAGTCATTTTTCACTAATGTGACATAGTCTCTTGTGTCACAACTCACAAGATGACTCCGTAACGACAGAATATGTTGCATCATAGAGAATTTTCAAATTTGTCTTGTATAAGGAACAACATTTCTTACCTCGTGCAACAACCAAAGAACCCTTGCTTAGTTTCCATGCTCCAGCACTAAAAACATTATGGTAGCCTCCATCATCGAGCTTACCTGCGGAAATCAAATTCATTCTCAAATCAGGAACATGTCTTACATCTCTCAATGTCAGGAAACAACCTATGTTTGTCCCGATTCTAACATCACCAAGACCAACTATCTTGTACACAGTACTGTTACCCATGCGAAGCTCACCATAATCACCAACTTTGTAGGATTGGAAATAACTTTTATGTGGAGTAATATGGAATGAGGCACCTGTGTCAACAATCCATACTTTTCCATTTGAAGATATGCTCAGAAAGGAGTTTTGACAGTTAGAAGCATATGTTAGTTCACCATCTGAAGCATAAGTAGATGTATTTGCACTTTGTTCTTTCTTTTATCTTGACTTCACCGTACCCTTTTCTTTATCATTTTTAAATTTCTAGCACTCATTTTTCTATTGACCTATTTTCCCACAATAATGGCAAGCACCATCCTTCTTCGGAGATCTAGACTTGCCCTTACTCGAACCATTTCTATTATCCTTTGATCTTCCTCTATCAGTCACCAACATATCAGACTTAGAGAGTTTATCCCCATTTCGATTCTCCTCATCAAGTAAGGAACTAGTGACAAATGTCATGTTGACTTTACCATTTGGTGATGAGTTGTTAAGAGTTATCATAAGTGTCTCCCAACTTGTAGGAAAAGATCCAAGGACTAAAAATGCTTGCACCTCATCATAAAAGTTTATCTTAATACTACTCAGCTGATTCAAAATATTTTGAAATTAATTCAAGTGCTTAGCAATTGATTTATTATCAATGTACTTCAGATTCACCAACCATCGTACCAGTTATACTTTATTCCCTGCTGACCCTCCCAACATAAAGAGCTTCAAGTTTGCTCCACACACCATACGTCGTAGTCTCGTTCTCAACATGGTGCACAACATTTACACCAACCTAGGAACGAATAAATATACACACCTTTCTATCTATCCTTTTCAATTAGTCTAGTTTGTAGTCTCAAGTCTAACACCCTCATTTTCAATTGCTTCATTCAAATCATCAGAAACTAACAGATCATTAATCATCAGTTTCCATTGTCTATAGTTTGTACCATTTAGACTCACCATATCAGGTCTGGATTTCTCCATTATTACTGTCTTAACAAATGTAAAAAAAACAGCAAAGAAACTAGTTGATATCCTCTTTGAATTTTGTCGGATAACTAACAAAGCACCTTGCTCCAATGTTAAAATATGTAACCAATCAATATTGCTTTGATACCACTGTTGGGTTTTACAACAGTAAAACTACGAATCTTCTTAGAAATCAAACTTGTGACAAATCAGTTATGAAATCATTTATAACGAACAGCAGATTTACCAAAACAGAAATAGCACAAAACAATAATAACACAATATATGTGGTTTGGTCAAAATCGACATACGTCCACAGGAGGGATAAGTTTCACTAAATCAAAGAAATGTCAATAGTAGAAACTTACATGCCCTGCTCTCAAATGAAAGAAGTGATTACACTAAGAATGATTGGAATACTCCACAATCAAAAGCTCTCACAACCTCTCTTTAGATCAGCCAAAGAACAAGAAAGAAATAGAAAAAACCCTAGATCTAATCACTCTCTCTCAACCTTATTGTGTGTTAAGAGAAAAATACCAAAAACAATGTATTTATACCCTAACCCGTTTTCATAACAGAAAAGCCTGACCTTTTTACCCGAAATTTAAAACCCACCCGCAATGGCAAGGAACACCTCAACATAAACAATTATTTGATCAATTTTCACCAATCTTAATTTCACAGTTATCATTAAAGAGTCTATCTTTGAATTCATGGAATGAACATTCTTTAAAATTTCCTTCACTTATGTAATGAATTTAATTACATTCCAAACTGAAATTATCATCCCATACAATCAATGATGAAAATATTTAAAAGTTTGGAATAATTAATAAGTAAGCACATAACTAATTAGATATTTCAAATAAAAACAGTCCTTAAAAGATCAAAGATAAAAAATTACTGATTTGATTCTTACTTAAATCGTCTCAAGTTAAAATAAATGTTAAGACTTTGGAGATTGTATTAGATTTTTAAATTCAAAAAAATCATTACATAAATCATATCGACCCCATTCTAGATCGGAAAGTAACAAATGTTTAACCAAAAATCATCATGAGAGCCAAGGTTGCAAAAAACGGGATTAATCCGCGATTAATCGAAAATCGAAAAAAAAACATCCCATTTTTTCCTCATCGATAACCAAAATCGGTCAACGGTCAACTAGGTCTGGTCAACGGTCAACCTGGGTCGAACCCGGTTAACTCGGGTCAAACTCCGTCTAATTTTTTATTAACATGTAAAAATTATATTCTAAAGAATATAAATAATTTTCTCTCAATTTCATTTTCTCACTTCTGTTCTTATTACCCTCTTTCTCTTACTCAAGTCGTCGGTCATCTCGTCTAGGGAGCCTGAAATCGGCATCGTCATTGTTGATATTCCATTCCAAATCGTGTTCTCTCGTCTAGGGAGCCTGAAATCGGCATCGTCATTGTTGATATTCCATTCCAAATCGTGTTCTCACTAATAAATATTTCTCTCTTAAAGTCTTTCATGCCTACTCTTGACATTGTTTTCTCCTTTACCGCTTTATTTCTTTATATCATGTTAATACATCAATCGTAGATATCAATGTTTCAAACAGATATGTTTATAGGATCCACTATACAACGAAACATCTTTGTGGTTGCTTCTTTATGCTTGTGCAAAATTTCACACAAATATATCACAAGTTTGTTGTTATTCTAGGTTAATTCAAATTTTTTGTATAATCTATAATTATCTATGCTATTCTACTTTGATGATTGCGTTTGAGATGCTTCTAGACAAATTTGAAGTTACTATCTACTCTATGCTACCGAATGATGATACAATTTTGATCTACTTAGATTTGTAAGTTGTATCTCATTAGGGTGGATATACATTACAAAAGAACTTAATGAATTTCCATATTTGTAAGATGTAACTCATTATGTCTTTATTTAAAAAATGATGCAAAAGTTAAAGAAGCTATTGTTTTACTCTAATGCTTAAGTTTTCACATAGAAGGTTTTTCAATAAAAGGTAGTTATTTACGGTGAAGTGGAAACCTACAGGTGTTTCTTAGAAACATGTGTTATTTTTGTACTCATTGTGCACTCAAAGTGTTTGATGAAATAACTCAAAGTGGTGTCGAAAAATCATCAGCGGCTTCCAACTCAAGTGTGAGTGGTTCTAATCCTTTCAAACGTGATTCTAACGATGTTGGTTGGAACTACGAAAATATTATTGATCCTAAAGACAAGAATATACTTCAGTGCAAGTTTTGCTCAAAAGTGGTCACTTCGGGAATATATCGGCTAAAACAACATATCACTAGCGTGGGAAACAATGTTAAAGTTTGTCCAAATATATGTAAAGAAGCCATAAGGATATGTAAACATGATCTATATAAGACCCGAGTGAAAAAGAAACAAAAATTTAATGAGCTTGTTCAACGTCGTAAAGAAGTCTCTATAGGATCTTCTTTCGACGCAGATTTGGATTTAGAGACACAATCTGAGAGAGGCACTTTGGATGGTTTTATGGAGAGTTTGGAGACGAATCCAAATGATAATTCTAGGCCATCCGACTCTAGTCACCCTTCAAAGATCACAAAACAAGCAAGTTTGAAGACGATGTTGGATAAAAAAAAGAGTGCGTGAAACACATCAATATGTAGCTTGTTGGCTAATTGAAACCGGTATTCCATTCAATGCTACTCAAATAGAAAGCTTTTCATTAATGACTGAAGCTATTGGACAATTTGGAAGAGAATTAACTATCCCTAGTCGGTATCTATTGAGTGGACCATGTTTGACGGACGAGGTTCGGAGGATTAAGACCGCTTTGATAAAACATCAAGATGAGTGGTCTATTACTAGTTGTTCGATTATGACAGATGCATGGACAAATCGTAAGTAAAGAAGTATTATGATCTTATGTGTGCATTGTCGAGAATGGATGTTTTTCTTATCTTTGAGAAAGGATTCTGATTCAGCACATACTAAAGATTACATATTTGAGTATGTTGATAAATGTATTGAAGACATTGGAGGAGATAAAGTAGTACAAGTTGTGACTAATAATGCTTTAAATAACATGGCAGCAAAAAGTCTCCGGAAAGTAAAGAGACCTAATGTATTTTGTACTTCATGTGCTCCACATATCGTGAATCTCATGCTAGAGGGGATTGGTAAGCAATCGAAGTTCAAGAAAACAATTGATAGTGCAAAGAAATTAATTATTTTCATTTATGGTCACCATCAAACTCTTAACATGATGCGTACGTATACCAACAAGATTGAGATTGTACGCCCCGACGTAACATGTTTTGCAAGTACGTATCTCACTTTGGATAGTTTGCTTTCAAAAAAGGAACAATTAAGAACTGTGTTTGGATCGAATGCATTTGACTCTTTGAAACATTCTAAGAGTGTTGCCGGAAAAAAATCATATGCTACGGTCTTTTCTCAACCATTTTAGAATAAGGTTACTCATGTTTTGGAAGTTTTTAAACCATTAGTAGAAGTTCTTCGCATTATTGATGATGATAGGCCTTTTATGCCATGGTTGTATGGGAAACTAAAAGCGGGCAAAGAAGACATCAAAAGTGCATTGAACGGAGTTAAGGGAAACTATAAACCTTTGCTAGATATCATTGAGCTTAAAGGGAAAGGAAGACATGACAAGGAATTGCACGTAACGGCATATTTTCTTAATCTGTTTTACTTTGTAAAAAATAGAGTCGACATTGGAGGAGCATTAGAGGTCATGGAAGCCATACAAAAGTGTGTGGAAATGTTTTTTCCGGGTGATGAGATTTTGCAAGGAAACGTGATCAATGGAGAGTAATAACTTGGAAGCTAGTTTTCGAGCCAAGATTGCTAATTGTTATGAAGAGAAAAATGCAAACTCTTGGTCCTCGTTTGATCCCGGTAAATTTTCGAATCGTTGTATCTTAGACAGAAATACAATAATAATCTATAAAAATTCATACACATATTCTTATGTTTCTCTTTTAAATTTAGTTGGATGGTGGAGTAATTATGGCGGGAGTGCTAAGAATTTGCAAAGGATGACAATTAGGATTCTGTCATTGACTATAAGTTCGTCAGGTTGTGAACAGAATTGGAGCTCATTCGCTATGGTATGATGATATCTCACTTTGTCACTAACAAGTTAATAGTTACAAATTAATATATGAAATTCGTTTGAACTTGTTTGCTTGTAGGTCCACACATAGAATCGAAATCGACTTACGACCGAAAAGTTCAACGATTTGGTTTATGTCCAATTTAACTCAGAGTTATTTTATAAGAAGAAAAAGAATGACATCCTAGAAGCTAGTGATTACAACAAAGCTCAACATATGATGGTTGATGGAGAACAACATGTTGAGTCGGATGTTGATGAGGAGATTGATCCCATTATCGGAGCGACACATATGGAGCTTGGTGACACACTTGCAGATGAAATACTTCAACCTAGAAGGAGCGCAAGATATACAGATGATGATGATATTCAATTGAGAGAACCTTGCGAAGAAGAAGATTTTGTATCGGAACAAATAGACTTTGATGAAAATAATGATGAGTGTAGATGGGATGAAGATTGATGTGTTTGTGGATGTGTTTTAGACTAGTTTATAACTTTATATGCTTTTGGACGATAATTTTAGTATCCAATGCGACTCTGAATGAATTTGGGTGTGTTTTTAACTTTTTTTGAATGGAATTTAGTATTGTTCTTCAAAAATAATGTGTTTAGACTAAAAACGATTAATTCGATTAATTTTAATTAATCCCGATTAATCCAATTAATCATTAATTCGTATGTGTCGATTAATGTCCGATTACCGATTACTACAACCTTTGAGAGCAATACAAAACTGGTAGTGGATGCGATGTCGTCTTTGAAACTCATTTGTGAAATAAAAGTCCTCTCGTTTCTCTTAGATATTAAGTTCCAACTTCGACAACACACATTCATCACGGTACAATTATTGTACAAGGAGATCAAAAATGCGGCAAAATATTGTCTTTTATTTATTTATTTTTTTTTAAAGAGATAATTCTAATTAATTCAAATAAAGAGTTATATATGAAATATTAATTTACAAATAATACAAAATAACATCTAAATATCAAAACAACTAATTAAATGAGAATCTAAATATTAAATATTAAGATAAATTTGTAAAAATTTAAATTTCAATTAAGAAGATCCAACAAATTTGATTTTTCATAAGCTTGACTCCAAATACAAACATGTTTGAGTTACATAATGATCATTATGAGGGAAGAAATATAATAAATCAAACAAATCAAGCACGCAGTATTAAAAGAATCTCTACAAAATATTCTTAACGATAATGAAATTTATCATCACTCGTGGGTTGACTATAACTTTTTATTGATCAAAAGAGAAACAACACCAAATTTAACAACTTCATCTCATTTACTGTTAAGAAGAGGGCATGTACATAGGGCATGTACACAAACTCGAGAAAGTATTATCAAAATAATTGATGAGTATAAATAATAAATGACCCATAAAAAGTTGTAAATATTATTCAGATAAAATAAGATTTGAATTGGACAAAATAAAATGAAGCACACTCAATGCTAAATAAGTCATCAAGAATCAAGATCAAAAATAATTTTTCATAATTTTTGTAGAGAAAAATAAGAAATTTAGAATTTTATAAGTATTCCTATTAAATATTGACTTTCATTATCCTGCTATATTTTATAATTTGGGTCATACTTTATTATCTATAAAGACTATTATTTCTAAATAAAAATTCAAACTTTTAACTAAAAAATAAAATATGTTTAAGTGTTTTATTTCAAATGCACATTTTATTATTTAGATAACTAGTTTATTAAAAACTTAATTATAGACTATTATTTCTAAATAAAAATTCAAACTTTTAACCAAAAAATAAAATATGATTAAATGTTTTATTTCAAATGCACATTTTATTATTTAGATAACTAGGTGTATTAAAAACTTAATATTTTACAAACATTTCTTAGTTTAGCAATAATAATTGATAAGAATAATAATAAAATTATTAGCAACATTTTCCTTTATTCTCTCTTTTTGAGTTTATAATTATTGCTAGCATATCTATTGTTTGTCAGTGGGTGCTTGATGTTGTCCCAACTATGTACATTGAACTTATCATGTTTATCTTTTATGACCTTTTCTAAATATGTAACTAATTTTATTAAATCATTTAGTTAATAAATATTAATTTGTTATGATAAGTTTATTTTAAAATTTTTCACTGTAAAATAATTTATAATTAAAGTTTTAAGTTAAATTAAATATATATATATATATATATATATATATATATATATATAATTACTATGAGAAAAAATCATAAGTACAAATTAATAAAAATAAAAATAAAAGCCTTTTCAAATAAACTCAATAATTCCTCTCCAATTATAACCATTCAAATGTTGGTGAATTTCCTTTACTTTCATCATAGAAGTTTTAAAATATACTAAATAAAGAAAATAAGTTCATTATTTTAGTTCTTTAATTTGCATTAAAATCTCATTTTATTATTAATTTTTGGTCAGCCTCATTTCCATTTCTCAACCTATAAAAATATCTAAAAAATATGTTTTTGTTAATTTTAATTTGTTAACTCCTTTGAATTCTGACCATATTTTAAGAAGGGAAATTATATCAACCAATTATTAAGAATATATTAAGAGTCGGTTAGGATTGTATAGAGGTGATTTATGAACTTAAAATATTTGACATTTAGAAAATTTAAATAATTTTTAAATGTTCAAAAGAAAACAAACCGACTCAAATCATGATTTGCATAATTTTAATTAGTTTTAGCCAATTTAAATCTTTCAAATTTTATTGTGTTGTGTTAATCATATATATATATATATACAAAATAAGAAAAAAAGAGAAAAGCTAACAAAAATCAACAATATGTAAATAATCTTATCCCACCTAAGAGCTCCAAATTAACATTGAATACAATTTACCATAGACCTATAGAAATCAATGTAAATTCTATATCACAAACTTCAAAATAAAACATAACATATATGATATCCCAAGAAAATGTCACATTGAATCTTTTATTCAAATTTATGGCTTCAATTTTATCTTCGATGTGATTCTTACCATCTTCTTATCGAATTTCTAGTTTTAAGACTTAATTATATTAATAGGAGTTTTTTTAGTTTATTTATTCAAAGTATAAATGTATATATCTTTATTGAAAGGATAAAACCATCTCATAAATTAATGTATATATCACCAACTTGTAACATTATATTGAAGGCCCCTCTTAAAAGAATTGATAGGAGATATGCATCTTTACCCACCAAATTATTTAGTACTTAAATTGTTAAATTGTTGTACCCTACAATTTTGCTTGGCGGTGACCAATAATAAGTGTAATTGATACTTTATTATTGTGTTAATAATGCACCCGCAACTCAAATAATTAATTTGATTTTACATATTCACCGCGTAATATTTGAATTAATGTGACATCGATCACACTTGGTCCAAGTTGTTATACCCCACTATTGCGGGTACAAAATAATATAAAAAAGGGTTATTTTCCTACTAAAAAGATAACCCATATTTTAAGAATTCTTAATTTCATTATTATTATTATTATTATTATTATTATTATTTTATAACAAAGTTGGATAATACTTTACCTTGGATGATTATAGGGGCAAAAATTTATAATCTTAAAGGATCATACCCGACCAAAACATAATTAAATTATACTTTCTAATTTATCTTATGCGAAGAGCACACTTAACAATATAATAGTTGAAACATTTAATCAACAATACATAATAAATGGAAATATGGATCCACAATAACTATATGGACACTAATTCATATCTTTAAAACATATTTTTCCTTCTTTGCAACCATAGTAACAACACCATATTTCACGCTAAACTTGTTGTTTACATATTTTTATTAATGGATGATGTAAACTAAGGCTCTTTATTTGAATTAAAAAAAAAGTTGATTTAAGTTAAAGATTCATTATATTAATTATGTGCTAGTTTATAATGGTGAATAAATTATGGTAAGGATACAAGTCGTCCCTGACAATTATGATACCCTAAATGTCTTTATTTGATTTTATTTTTAAAAACTTTTTGAAATATTTAATATTAAAACATTAAAATATATATAAAAGGAAAAAAGTTCACTTAAACGTATGTACTTGTACAACTAGTTCACTTAGACGTATGTACTAATAAAAGTTCATCTAAATGTACGTAGTATCAAAAATTGGCTCATTTAGCCTTTTTTTTAATAACCATGTTAACTTTTATTTTTAATTTTATATATTTATTAATTAAATATTAATATATTTTCTCTCTCTTCCCTTTTCATTTATTATTTCATTTATTACTAATAAATGAACTCTTTATTTTTATTTTTTTCTAATTTTTTATTATTTCTATATAAGTATTTATGATTGATTATTTTAATTTTATTTTATATATATATATAAGCATCCATCATTAATTATTTGAACTCTATATTTCTTCTTCTTTTTTTTATATATATTTTTTTATATTCACATTAATTATTAATTATTTTAAATTGTTTGATCCCAAAAATATAAAAATGAAAATTCTTTCAACAATAAAAATCCTTCAACACAAAAATAAATTAATTAATAATTAAGAATTGAATAATAATAAAAAATTATTCATCAAACACCAAAAGAGTAATAATCAAATATTAGATAAAACAATTCCTTTACTACTAATATAAGTCGTGAATAAAAATTAAATAAAAAAATATTAATTTCATTTTTATTTATATTAAACTAAATAAGAAAAAAAACTCTTTTTCATTTTTATTATATTAAATTAAATAAGGAAAGAACCTTCAAAAAAAATATTACAAGAAAACATAAAATTCATAAAATAAGTTGTTAAATTGTTTTAAAAAAATGAGAATTTAAGAAATATAAAAAATAAAAACTAATAAAAAAAGATGAAATATAAAAGAGAAATTAATATTAAAATAATAAAAAATTTAAGAATAAAATAAATTATCTAATTTAATTAATGAAAAAGAAGGAGAGAGAAAATATATTAATATTTAATTAATAAATATATAAATTTAAAAATAAAAATTAACCATGGCTATAAAAAGAGACTAAATGAGCCAATTTTTGATATTACATATGTTTAAATGACATTTTATTAGTATATACGTTTAAGTGAGCTAGTTGTACAAGTACATACGTCTAAGTGAGCTTTTTTCCTATATAAAATATAATAATAATATAGTGTAGTTAATTAATTGAGTTGAATTTTAATAATTATCTTTAAATCTTTATAAAAATTTATTTAAAAAATAAATTTTGAGGAGAGGAGTGGCATTGGTTTGTATAGATTTGAGGAAGAGAATAACTTGACATCACCTCAACCAATTGGTTGGAAAAAAAAAAGAGAAAAGAGAAAAATTATTTAATTTTTTCAACCAATCAGATTGTGCGGCCAGTCATTCCCTAAATTTTTATGCTCATTTCTCTTAGTCTAACTCTAAATTCGACCCTTATATTGAAAATAAAATTAGAAAAATGCTTCATTATAATGGATATTTTTTTTGGGACCTTCAATTTTTTTTTTTTTTTTCTATTTGAGTCACAATTCTTAAATAGTTAAAGGATGCATAAGAAAATGGTATCATAAAGGAGTCCAATATATTATTGTCAAAATTGACTATTTCTACTTTAAATTAAATTTGATATTCAAAATTATAAGAATATATTGGAACTGTAGTAAAGTTATTTGGAATCTTTTATTTTTATTTTTATGTAAATAATTAATTAATTAGAGATAAGTCTTCTTGATCGATCATATCTCAAAACTATTTAGACAAGTGTCACGTGCTTGGGGTATAGAGAAAGGAGACACACGTGCGCCCTGCGTCCCCTAATACGGGCAGAGGAATCATCTGCCCTAAAAGTTTAACCCTCTACGGCTCTACCCCTTAAAGTTAAGGTCATGTTTGCATCGGGAATAGTTTTTTAGAGAGATGTCACGTGACTAAAGAACCCTCCACGAGCTTTCCTCACATAATTTTATAATTTATATATATGTTTATGACCCATAATTGTATTACGGCTAATTAATTATTTTTTTATTAGGGCATAGAAGCTAGCACCCATAACAACTCATCATTGGACCACTTATTTCATTTTGATAATTTCAAATTTTGATTTTTAATTTTAAATACTTACCATTAAGGGTCTGCAAGTTAATATATAAATTTAAAAAAATATATAGATATACTATGAAAGTAGGAATAACTTAACCATTAAGTTGTATTATTTACTTATTAGTAGGATGGATGTTAAAATTATTTTAATGAAAAAGTGGCTTCCACTTAACTTAAGTTACTAAATAAAATACTTAATTAACCACTTGCCCTTTCCAACTAAGTAGTTATTAATCATTCTCTCTATTAATTTATATATAATTATACATCTCTCCACTTAATTATTCATATATTAATTAAATCAACTTTTGATTAGGATAAGCTTCACCCAAAGCTAGTTTGTTTCACACATTTCATTATTGATAGTGTTTAAGTTCTGATTATTAATAATAATTTATAACTATCCCTTAGTAATTAATTAATTAATATTAGTATTAAATATTTAGTTAGTCCAAGTACAGTACTATTGACTCCATAGGATTAATAATAATTTATTACTCTTACCATGTGATGTGCACGTAAGAGTCTGCAAAATGTAGATATCTGTTGATACGTACCATATTATAATAATACCAATTTTTTTTATATTAAATTATTTGAATAGTTATTTTTATAATTATATATATTAAACCTTATTTAAATAGCATATCCAAGAAAGTCTATAACTAATTAATATATATAACTCATATTATCATTGTTAAATTTTGAAATATCTACCTATTAAATATGTTGTTACATAAGTTAAAATAAGTTGAGTATTAGTTACATAGGATTGAATTTGGTACACGATAACACCATAAATATATTTACTTGATCATTCTTTAATAATAAGAATAGTTAAAAGGTAGAGATGACAGTTTTCACCCGACAAGATTGGGGCAAATCTTTAGAGCATTTCCAGCACACCCTCTTATTTTGTCAAATTAATCTTCCACCTCATCAGAAAGCCGGACACATGTTGTACTTTGACAAAACACTCCAATGCTTCCGCCCTCCTTTTCTCTAAGGAATTTAAATGTGAATTTTATTTATACTATTTTAAATAAATAATTAATTTATACTATTATAACTAATATTCCTATATTACAATAAAATTTGAGAATTATATTATAACTAATATAATTAATAAAAAATATATTAATTTATTTAAAAAATATATTTATTAATTAAATATATAACTAATATTCCTATATTATAGGAAAATTTTAAAATATATATTTATTTAATGTTATTATAATGTTCCTTAAAAATAGTAGAAAAAAATAGTATAATTAAATATATAATTAATATTCTTATAAAGTATATTATATTATAAAGTATATTATATTATATAATAATGAAAATGTATGTTGGGCACTGACCTACTTTTGTTTTTACATACAATACATAAAATAAAAAAAACAATGACTTGCCCTTTTCCACGCTGTCCGATGCGGGCACAGGTCATGCGCTGGAGATGCTTTTATTACCGGGCATGGACGGAGCAAGGTATAAGCCGGCCCGGACTGTAGTCCGAGTAGCCCTAAATATCTTGTATGTGTTCATCAGTAACGACGGTAAATTACTGTCGTTATTGATTATTTTACGTCGTTAAAAGGCACTAGTGACAGTAAACTTAGTTTATTTTGTTTGTTTATTTGATATTATTATAAAACTAGTCCGGACAGATTTTTTTGATAAAAAATTAACTCGGGTAGGTTTCAAATCCTGACTCCGCCCCTGTTACCGGGTGTAAGTAACTTAATGCCGATAAATTTAGGGCAACACCTCATCCTAATTTAGAAACTACATTTCTTTTTTTAGTCGATCAATTTTGTCTTCTTCTCTCCAAATTGTTCATCTATTGAACGTCCCTATCATATTATTTATATATTCTTAAGATGAGTGATTTATTGTGTTTTAGGTTAAGTGATTTGTAATTATATATTAAATAAGAAATTGTTTTTCCTTATAAAAAAATCAAGTAAGAGTCCTACCTATGAATATTAAATATTAATAGTTTCAAATTTCATTCTCTCTAAAAAAAAAAAAAAACATTAAATGATCAAATAAATATAATAATATGATTTTGGTTAAAGTTAAAAAAAAAAAAATGTTTATAGTAATTAAAATGAAAATATCACGTGGAAAGCAAGGGGATTGGAAGGGTGTTGGAATGTAGGGTCCACCGACACATGCACAACGGAAGCAGCTGTCACGTAGCCCCAAACCACTAACACGTAACCTCCGACAAGCGCGCTCCAGCTAACACACTTTTGTCAACTTCCGTTCCACCCTATTTTGTCTTTTTAGTATGTCAGCACTCATCCGAATTTATTTTACAAATTATTTTTTATTACTTTAAAAACTTGTTTAATGAATGAGTTGTTGAGATAAAATTTAAATTTTATTTTAAAATTCAACTATCATATCATCAATTTAATCAATTTATTTATTTTTTATAATACTAAAATTATAACATATTTTTTTTGATATAAATTAATTATTAAATTAAAATCTAAAAAAAAAAGAATAATTTGATCAAAAATAAATAAAAACTAATTTTTCCCACATTTAATTAAATAAATGTTTTTTTATAGAAAAAATCCAAACAAAAAACTAAAAAACCACTTCTACAAACTAGTATTTGGAGAAGGAGTAAAAATAATAATTTGTGATAACTTTTTTTTATAACGCTGAGTTTCTCTTCTCTTCTCAAAAGGGACCATAGTTGTACTAGAAAAGGGATTGACAATGATTTTGAGAAGTAATTTTTTTTTTACAAAAAGATTGAATGAATATTGATATATATAAATAATAAAAAATAGTAATTTTAAATAATAAATATTTTAATTAATGAATTAAGTAATTTGATAAATAAGAAAATAGAAATGATGTTTTATTTATTTTTGACTATTTAAATGATCTAAAACGGAAAATTATATATGTAATAATATTATAAAGTACTTTTTATTAAATTATTTTAAAAAAAAATTAATAAGACTAGATAGTATTCATCGTACTTCATTTTAATTTAAGATTTTTTTTTTAGCAAAAAAATATTTTTGTAAATAGATTCAATTGAATTTGTAAATGTTAAACTACATTTAACAGGTGTGAAAGTCTAAAATAATACATTTAGGAATTTGTTATATCCAACCAATTCAGTTAATAAAAGAATTTTATATATTCTTTATTTTTTATTATTAAATTATTGTAAATTTTGTTATTTTTTTAAGGTCAGAGAATGAGTTTTGATTTATTCTTTTAATATTAATAACTTTGATAACTTTGTTTTATAGAGTGGTTAATACACTCAATTATTATTCCAATAATGTAATTTTATTTAATAAATTTAAAGGATTAGAAGTTAAATGTTCATCTTTTGTTGTTATGAATTTTCACTCCATTTTGTTCAAAATTAATGTAATTGATAATTTTTTTTATGCAGTAGATATCACCACACAAAATGATGGAGATAAAAAATAGGAAAAAATTTATTTTGACGTATATACTTATACAACTAACTTATTTAGGTAATTTAAACATAAATACTATTAAAAATGAGCTCATTTAGCCTTTTTTAGTAACATAGTTAATTTTTATTTTTGAATTTATATATTTATTAATTAAATATTAATATATTTTTTTCTCTCCTTCTTTTATATTAATTAAATCAGATAATTTATTTTATTCTTAAAATTTTTTATTTTTATATTAGTTTCTTTTTTTTATTTCATCTACATTTTTTTTACCAGTTTTTATTTCTCATAAATCTTAAATTCTTATTTTTGAAACAATTTTAATAATTTATTTATGAATTTTATGTTTTACTATAATATTTTTAAAATTTTTTCTTATTTAATTTAATATTATCTAAATATTAATTAATTTATTTATGTGTTAAAAAATTTTTATTGTTGAAAGTATAATCATTGAGACCAAACAAATAATTAATAATTAATAATTAATATTAATAAAAAAATATAAAAAAATATAAAATTAAAATAATTAATAATGAATGCCCACATATATATATATATAATAAAATTAAAATAATCAATAATAAATACTCATATAAAAATAAAAATAAAAAACATTTATAAAAAAAATAAAAATAAAAGATTATTTTATTAATATTTAATTAATAAATATATAAATTAAAAAATAAAAATTAATTATGATTTACTAAAAGAAACAAAATGACACTATTTTTTTATTGTATATATATTTAAATAAACTTAAACTTTTACTTACGTCTAAATGATCTAGTTGCACAAGTAAGCGAGTTTTTTTTCTTATAAATTATATAAATGTCTTTTATTTAAATATTATTTTTTATTTAATATAAAAGACTTAAAATATATATATTAAAAATTAATATATGTATAATAAATTATTAAACTTAAAAAATAGTATATGAAAAGTCATTTATCTTTTTAACTCTATTTTATTATATATATAATTTTATTTATATTAAATATTTCATAATATATATAACAACTTATTTAAATAAGTAAAATTTATTATTTGTCACTTATATATATATATATATATAATTCAATTTATATTAATTATTTTATAATATATATATATATATATATTAATCTATTTAAATAAAACAATAATTAATTATCACCTTTGTATATATAATATACATAATAAATAAAATTAATAATTCAAAATTTATTTAAAATCATATTAAAATTAACATTAATAGTATAATAATAATTCATTCATATATATATATACATATTGAAAAAGTTAATAATTTTCATAAAATAATTTATTTTAAATATATTATAATAATAAGCATTTATTAAATATTTTATAAATATATATATATATATATAATATTTTTTAATTATTAATTATATAAATTATATATGCATACACAAAATTATAAATATAAATCAACAATCTTAAATTATCTTAAATTATTTAGTGATTAAAGTGTTAATGCTATACATTTTAAACTATTAAAAGAATATTGTTGGTTAATATGTGAAATAATAATTTGGTTTATCAAAGTGAGGAGATATTTTAACGCAAAATGATATTGTGGTTAAAATAAGCGATAAAATTAGTGGGTAGGTAAATGACATTCACGAGATTAAAGATCGATTGGGATGAATGGTTAAAATATGCGATGAAATTAGTGGTTGGGTAAAATGAGATAATTATAGAGTTTGTTGATTTGACCGAAGTAAAAATGTAAGGTCACAATATTATAGGTCAATTGAGGTGGATTAAAATATGGAATGAGATGCTTGGTTAGTCGAAGTGAGGATAAGTAAGTCGGTTTTTTATTGTAAAATATGTGAGGAGTGAGTTGTTTGACCGAAGTGAAAGTAAATTATCAAAATAAGAGGTCAGTTGAGATTGGTGCATAAAAAGGTGGAATGAGATAGTAGGTTTGTCGAAGTGAGTATGCCACACAATGAAAGGTCGATTGGAAATTGGTGGGCCAAAGTGAGGGTAAAAGAGATTTGGTAATGTACCAAAGTGAAAGTTTAAGGTCATAGTATGAGAGACCTGATTATGGTGGATAAATATGGAATGAGATGCCTGGTTAGTCGAAATGAGGATAAATAAGTTAGGTTGTTTATTGTAAAATATATGAGGAGATGAATTGTTTGATCGAAATGAAAGTAAATATCGAAATGAGAGGTTGATTGAGATTTGTGAGATAAAAATGTGGAATGAGATGGTTGGTTAATCGAAGTAAGTAAGGTCACGCGATGAGAGGTCGATTGAGATTAATGAGTCTATATGAGGGTAAAAGAGATTGGTAATGTTGGAGATGATTGATTTAAACGAAATGAAAGTGCATAATGTTGTAGTATAATAGGTTGATTAGAGTGTGAAAAAATGTGGAATGAGATGGTTAGTTATTGCCGAAGTGAGGATAAAAAAGTCATGTTGTATATTATAAAATATGTGAGGAGATGAGTCACGAGTCCCAAAGTGAAAGTTTAAGGTCACAGTATGAGAGACCTGATTATGGTGGATAAATGTGGAATGAGATGACTGGTTAGTCGAAATGAGGATAAATAAGTTAGGTTGTTTATTGTAAAATATATGAGGAGATGGATTGTTTGATCGAAATGAAAGTAAATATCGAGATGAGAGGTTGATTGAGATTGGTGAGATAAAAATGTGGAATGAGATAATTGGTTAATCGAAGTAAGTAAGTTCACGCGATGAGAGGTCGATTGAGATTAATGGGTCAATATGAGGGTAAAAGAGATTGGTAATGTTGGAGATGGGTGATTTAACCGAAATGAAAGTGTGTAATGTTATAGTATATAATAGGTTGATTTGGATGTGGGAAAATGTGGAATGAGATGGTTAGTTATTGCCGAAGTGAGGATAAAAAAATTAAGGTTGTATATTATAAAATATGTGAGAAGATGAGTCACGAGATAAGAGGTCGATTGGAGATTGGTAATGTTGGAGATGGTTGATTTGACCGAAGTGAAAGTGTGTAATATCACAAATGAGAGGTCGATTATTGAGGTGGATAAATGTGGAATGAGATGGTGGATGGTTAGCTGAATTGAGGATAAAGAAGGTCGGGTTGTATATTATAAAATATGTTAGGAGATTGGCTATTTGACGAATTGAAAGTAAGGTTTCGATATGAGAGGTCGATAATGAATTGGTGTATAAATGTGGAATGAGATGGTTAATTAGTCAAAGTAAAAGTAAGGTAACGAGATGAGAGGTCAGTTTGGGTGGATAAACGTGGAATGAAATATATGGTTAGCCGAAGTAAGGATAAGAATGTTAGGTTGTATTATTATAAAATATTGAGAAGATGAGTTGTTTGATGAAGTGAAAGTAAGATCTTCGAGAGATGAGAGGTCGATTGTGATTGGTGGATAAATGTGGAATGGGATTATTTTTGATTAGTCGAAGTGAAAATAAAGTAAAGATATGAGATGTCGATTGAGAAAGAAATTGTTATTGGTGGGTAAATATGCGAGAAGATTAATTGTGACAAGATTAGTTGTTTGACCGAAGTGAAAGATAAGGTCACGAGATGAGAAGTCCGATTTAAATTAGTAGATAAATATGTAAAGAGGTAGTTGGTTAGTCTAAGTGTTTTAAGGTCACGAGATTAAAGGTCGATTAAACATTGATGGACTAAAGTGAGGGTAAAAAAGAGATTGATAATGTTTGAGATTTTTGATTTGACCAAAGTGAAAGTGAAAGTGTAAGATCACGAGATAAGAGGTCCATTCGGAAAGAATATGTAATGAGATATGTGAGAAGATGAGTTATTTTACCGAAATAAATAAAATATTATAACCTTTGGAAGATGGTCCCCTCGTAGATTAACACATGTTTAGATGACACGTGGCAATACGGGGAGGCCCGAGTTGGCTCGAGGTTCAACGCGTTTCAACCATCGTTTGCGTGTCAGACATCTTTTTAAAAGAAAATATTATTTTGAAAGATTTTGAAAATACCTCGAGACTTTTGAAATTAATCATATAAAAATAATTAATTTTATTCAAATTATAATAATATGGGGATTTGACTTGATTAAATTAATTAAACATGATTAATTTAAGAAAAGATTATTTATTTGAAAATATAGTTGCCAAATGATTTTTAGAAAAATCAGTAAAAGGTACATATATAAACGTATTTTATACCAGAGTTTCTATAAAGGATTCGCTTTTTTGTTACGCTCGAGAAAGGGCTTTCACACTATGTCCTCAGCGTTCGTCAAAGGACTATCTATTTTTTAATGAAAAACCTGGCTATTGAAAATTTTATTTATAAACTCTATTTCCTTTAATTAGTAGTTTAGGGGTCCTAAATAGTGATATGTTTAAATTTTGTAAATAATTGTACGAAATTATTTAAATGAGCGTACTTGCGATTGCGTTGATATAAGATTCAGTATAATACCTGGAAAATACTAGAAAAGTGTTAGAATTTAAAAATATATTTCAAACGGAGCCTTAGCCAAAATATTTGTTTAGGAAATATCCCGAAAATATTTGAATATCATTTTCTGATCTTTCGGGATTATTTGAAAATGGATTGGAATTCCAAAATTATAAAAATAATTTTGGATTTTGAAAAATGGAACCAAACAGGCCTTAGAACTAGAGTTCTAAGGCTTGGGTCCGTTTTTGTCGATCTAGGCTCGGACAAGCTCGGTCTAAACTGGGGTGGTCTAGATTAGGGTTCGGTACGCTCGGTCGAGGGACCAGAAAGCTCGGTCCTGGGGTTCAGGAGACTCGATCTTGAACTCAAGTTGTTCAGTCCTAGGTTTGGGAGGCTCAGTCTTAAGTCTAACTTCCTCGATCTTGGACCTAGGAGTCTCGGTCCCAGGTCAGACCTCTCAGTCTGAGGTTAGAATCAAGCTCTTTAACAACTTTTAAAACTGAAATTCAAACTTATTTTTAAAAAAAAAATTCAGTTGGATTAAACATGATCATAATGTTGATATAATGATTTGGAAATTATCATAACATGTTTACAACATGTTAGACAACTATTTGAATCAAAATTCAAGCCAAAAAACTCAATAACACAATTTTCAAAGTTTCCAAATTTCAAAATCAAATTTGGGTTTTTTGGATTTAGGTTGAATTGATCAAATTTCTTTCGATAGAAAGCTTATAAATCATATAGGGAATGATTTTAAACAAAGAAATCACATAATTGAACTCTAAATATGATCAACCTGATCAAACTTAAAAGAATCAATTTTAAATCACAAATCGAATTACATTAGGTCTAGAAACTAACCAACGATTGGAGAAGACTCCAATGATGTGTAGAAATCTTTCAAAAAGTCTGGATCGAATCTTGGATCGCCAGAGTGAATTTTTAAAAACTTCAGTTCGCTGGAGTTCTTTGATTCTTCGATTTGAACTGTAATACTTGGTGATTGTTTGATAGATTGAAAGCCTAATACCTTGAGACTATTTATAATAAGTTAGGTCGGTTGTGCAGATTAAATTCCACTTCGATTTTTCTTTCGAAGTTATTCTTCACCGTTTCTATTTCAACTTCGACAGCCTAGCTAGGGGATAGGTTTTGACTTCATAGCCTATGGGAAATAAAGGCGAAGAGGAGACATGCACGAGGGTAAAAAAAATGAGAGGATAAAGTTGAGTATCGGAGGAGATCCCCTTCATCGGCGAAGAAGAATGATAAAATGATGTCGTTTCGTTTAACCGAAACATGGCGTTTTGGCGTTTTCGGCTAACGGGGTTGACGTCCTGTTAGTTGATCTCCTGTGGCCCTGGGCGTGCATTCACTTGGTTACAACCGGCTATGCAGATGATTCTTGCGTGTTTGATGAAGATATGGTGTTCATCTGATGGACACGACTCCTGCTTCAGCTAATTCTCCTGATTTCGGCCACATTAGATCAATTGTGTTTATTTTTATAAAAAAGATTATATGAAAACTAATTTTTAACCTTTTTTATTTTCTACACCAAAAATTCCAAATAAAATATTTTTGGAAACATAATAAAAATTATGTTCATTATTTTTTATGTTTGAGTATTTTTGAGAATTTTGAGATATTTATTTAATTGTTTTAACCCATAAATGTATAATTTATGTTTAAAATCATAATTAAATAATTTCAACTTTTTTAGGTTTAATTTGGATAAAATAAATACAATATTTTAACCTCAAATTATTTTTTGAATTTTTAATTAATTTTTCTATTTAGGATTTAATTATCACAATAATTAACCCTAATTTAATTATTCATCTCTTTTGGGTTATTTTGAATTTAAAAATTCAAAATATTATTTTTATACTATTTTAAAGTAATAATATTATTTATAAAATTAAAGTATGCTATATTTTCATGTTTAAAAGAATATAATGTTTTATTTTTTATTCTAATACATTAATATTTGTGATTTATTAAAAAAATTAAACATTGAATAAATATTTTAAAATTATTATATTTTTTTATTAAATTTAATTCGAAATATTATTTTTATACTATTTTAAAGTAGTAATATTATTTATAAAATTAAAGTATGCTATATTTTCATGTTTAAAAGAATATAGTGTTTTATTTTTTATTCTAATACATTAATATTTGTGATTTATTAAAAAAAATTAAACATTGAATAAATATTTTAAAATTATTATATTTTTTTTATTAAATTTATTATTTTATACTTTTTGTTAGGATCTAGGTCGCGGCTGGAGGACCGGGATCGGGCCGGTTAGCGCGTCTCACTCAAAGGGTGGTGATTAATCCGGTTAGAGATTAACACCGGGGTTTCAATACTACACAAATTGTCACAAACACTTGAACCAGGTTCAAGCGCGAAAGAGGTTTGTTTCAGGTTGAAGCAGCACACTCACGAGATAGGCAGAACCAGTTTTTGGATAAGGCAAGTTTGGAAGTTACTGGGTCGGTTTTGTAACTTGGTGATTCGGTTTAGATAGTGTAGAGTCGGTCAAAACGGAGTAGGTCGGTTAGTACAGCTCGGTTATAAAGTAAATCAGGCGGAAAGTAATAACAAGACAAGTTTTTATGGATGTTCGGAGATAAAACTCCTACGTCACCCCTTCCTCTCGAAACCGCGAGAAGTATATTCATTAAGGAATACAAATACAATCCGATCGAGACTTATTTCCTGCTCGATAACACTCGTACAATTTATACCGAAATTGTAAATACACACTTCAACTTTAGCACTTAGGCCTTTTCTAGAGATAGAACATAATCTTATCACTTGTAAATTAATTGTCCACTGTGTCCCGCATTTACTCCTCTTCAGCTGCTCCTTTTATAGGTGAAATATACCAACGGTCATATTTCATTTCCTTGAATTTGATTGGTTGAGCAGAGGTTCAGTGATTCAGACCTGGTGGTCAACCTTTCAGACCTGGCGGTCTGTTCTTCCAGTATGTAGGACAAACCGGCTAGGTTTGTCTTTTACTCAATGTGGTAACTGTCGGTTAGACAGTTGTCTGTACTTGGAAGATTGTCTTTCTGATTTATCCTGAAGTAGAAAGATCTTGTAGGACGGTTTTCTGCAGCCTGCAGACTGTCCTCAGACTTGTATGAATATGGAGATGTTCAGTCTGTTCCTTTGGTATCATTCTCAACAGATACCCGAAGTATCTTCTTATGTTGGTCAGTTATTTGTCTTCACCGGATGGCTTCCGGTCTGGTCGGTTATTTGTCTTAACCGGATGGTTTCCGGTTATTCATGTGGCTTCTAAATGACCGGATGTCTGGTGTTTAGTTAGGAGTTTAGTTTTGACCGATCTTGCCTTCTTTGTGCGGTCATGTTTCTGGTCAGTTTAGGTGTTTGACCGATAGAGATTCTTAACTAGTTCATTGGTTTGACCGATCCGGTTCTTTGTCTGTTCCTGCATAGGAGGTTTATTTGTGTTAAGTTCTATTAACCGGTCTAATTTTATCTAACAATTTCTCCCTTTTTGATTATTTTATTTAAAATTATCAAAATCATGTAATATTGCAAATGTAGGCCGGTTTTGTGAGTTTTATTTGACCAGATTTTTGGAAACTGACTTGGGAGGATTTTTCGAAAAATTTTGAGAAAAATTTTGAAAAATTCTATCTTTTATCTTATCAATTTCTCCCTTTTTGATTATTTTATTTAAAATTATCAAAATCCAGTCGGAATGCAAATTTATGCCGGTTTTCCAAAAATAACTATATATATAAGTATGAGTGAAGATAACCGAAAAAGGGAAAAATATTATATATGTAAAAACTGAAATAAACATAGTTTAACAAAAGAAAGCCCCTAGTCCAATCTGGATGGCAGGAAGTCTCCCATCAAGTCATCTGTCGGTTGGTCCTCAGCCGGTTGAGCCGGTCTTGAAGAAGAACCTCCTGCTTTTGTGGTGTCCTTGAACGGTGGAGCGGCCGTGCTGACTGGAACCGCATTGACGACTCGCTGTCTTATAGGTCGCGGCTCGAGATCCTCCTCGAAGTCATCCTCGAAGTCATCCTCGTCAACAGCTGTTTCGGTGATTCTGTCCAGCATTTCGGTGACTTGAGCCTTCCTTGCAGAAACTTTCCTCTTTCGTTTTGTCGGAACCGAAGAGGAGGGACTCGCCTTGGACTTCTTGTGAGCCTTGGCATATTCGTCGAGCCTTTGTTTTTCAGTGTTTAACCGCTCTGCATCCTTGGCTTCTTGAGCTGCCATGGACTTTGCAAGTGCCGAATTTCTAGCCGCTACATTTCGTGCGCGTTCGTCCAAATCCGCTTCAGACAATCGCGGTGCCTCCTTCGCTTTCCGCGTTTCTTCGTCCAACGCATCCTGAATATTCTTAGCCGCCCGAGCGTTTGCCTCCTCAACCGCTGTATCGGCAGCCAGCTTGGCCTTCATCAATTCATTCACCTGTTCGGTGACAGCCTTGAGATCGGCTTCAAGTTTGTTGTTCCGATTCTCAAGGATTACATTCTTCTCTTCAACACTTATGACCCTGTCGAGTATTGAACCGGCTTCGGTGCTTGACCGTCCCAGGTCTTCATCGACCTTTGTAAGTCGTTGCTCGGTTTTCTCTTGAAACCGTTCCAACTCCTTCACCAGCTTTGAGGTCGTATCCTCCAAATATACGGTTCGTTTAAGATGGGCGTCGTACAGAACAGTGTCGTCACGGTAGTTGACTTCGATCTCTGTGATTCGGTTGTTTGCCTTCACAAGATCTTCCCTTGTGGTTTCGGCCAACTTGATTGTTTGAACCACGACGTTCTTAACTTTCTTTTTCCACGATCGAACCTTGGTGTTGGCAAATTCATTGATGATAGTTATGACCTCATTTTCTGTAATGGTCGGTTCTGAATCCCTGGGTTGAACGGATTCAAGATTTTCGGTGATAGGAGGCTCTGTCCTATCGTCGGTTTCGTTGATAGCCTGATCCGATAGAGGAGACTTACCACCTGGATTCTGACCGTCACCGGTCTCAAAGACGCGGAGAGTGCGCTGTATCTTGCTGTCTGCGCACTGCTTCAAGCCGCTCTATCTCGTCAATCAATTCCCCTTTCTTTACCTCAAGTATATCCAACACTAACAGTTGTAATTTAGCCTTCGGTGTTCCCGCAACATACCTTTCTGAAAGCTTTTGTATATGTACGGTTAGCTTTTGTAGCCGAGCACGCGGTTCTACTATTGCGTGTCGGTCCATGGCTTCGTTGGGATCCTTGGCGTTTGTTAGGCTGATGACGTCCTCTTCTATCTCCTTCATCCTTCTGAAACTTTGTCCATCGGTTAGGCCCGATAGCATATGCTTGAAGAATTTGTTGCACCGGTACCCGAACCACTCACTATATACTTCGGCAGCCGCCTGAGCTCGCAGATCGATTTCCTCCATGATTCTGCGCACTATATTTTCGGCTATCTTCTAGTCGTTGTCAACGGGAACGTTTTCCTCCCCATGGTCGTCTGCATCGGTTTCAATACTGGCCTATTGTTCCTGTTCAGTCGGTCCCTTTTCTTTACTGGACTCATTGTCTTTGGTGTTATGTGAGGCTGTTCGGTCGGAGCTTGAGGCCGAATCGTCCTCATCTCGCGTGTTAGAGGGCGGTTCCGCGGATTCCATCGGTTATTTGTCCTTCTTGCTTCCGGACTTGCCTTTTACCGGAGCCGGTTTCTTAGCGGCAGACCTGTAGAACCGGGGGTCGGCTTCTTCTTCTCCAGGAATTGGCGGGATCTTATTATTTTGCTCGACGAGAGAAGAACACCAGAACCGGTGTTGATGTTGTTGTGGAGCATGATCTTCCCAAGTGGGATGGCGTATCCCCATGACCGGGTGGAATCCGGTTTCACCATGTCTTTTAGGTTGTGAAAAACCTCTTTTGCCCAGTTAACATTTATGTCGTTCAGTAATCCGGCAAACATCTCGATTTTTGCCCTAGTGAGGTTGTCGAAATTTCCACCTCTCGCCTGAACCGACTTGGTGAAGATGTCACAAAGCAGTATGTATTTCGGTCGCAATGACGACTTCTTACCGGAAACTTCTACAAGAGCCGCGGTTGCCGAGAGAATCTGGCAAGCCGCCTCGAATGTTTTTCGGTTTAGTTCCATCGAAGTGTTGCGTCCATCTGTTGGAAGAGGTAGGATTTCCGCAACCGACTCTTCGGTTATGTCGAATTGCTTTGCCGCCAACAGTTGCAGATATTGTGTTGCCAGAGAGAGATGCGGTGTTGAAGAATTCGTCAACCGCTTCCTTGTATAGAACAAAAGGGCCTCCTAAGAAGTATTCGAGACCGGCTTCTGAAATCCGGGATAGAACTTCCTTTGCCGGAGCCGAACCGTTTTGTCTGATCTCCTCAAAATTCACTTGGATGATATGTTTGAACAATGCGGTATCACGACCCATTGTTGATGATTGAATTGAGAGAGCAAGAGAAAAACCGCGTTGAGAGAGTTTGAGAGCTAGAGAGAGAAAGTTGTTTCGCGTAGGAATGAAATGAAATTGCCAAGGTCCCTTTTTATAGGCGCGGTTTGGAAGCCCAACCGTCGCAAACCGTCCCATCACTTTTGGGCGGGAATTTTCCCTCCAAGCTAAAAGGCGGCAAACAATGGGTGGTAATCAAAGGGCGGCAATCCAAGGCGGGTAATCCAATGCGGGAAATCAACGCGGGAAATCAAGGCGGGATATTTTGGCGGGAATCTTCCCTCCAAAGATTTTAAGTGATCTTTCAATTTCGATTTTGATGAAGCAGCCTCTTTTTGAAACTGTTTTATGAAGTAATTTGTTAACCGCGATGATGCGGTGTTTTGATTTTGACCGGATAGTTCAACGAATACAAATTTACTTATCGGTTTTAACCGGTTAGTTAGATGAGTGATCTGAGTTTTTGCAACTGTTGACCCGATTATGAAACTGAAATGGATTTTCATTAAATAAAGATACAAGATAGAAATCGATATACGGATCGGTTTGAAAATGTAAAAGGAAAGGAATACAAAAGAGATGACGGTGCAACTTAAGCAATAACCATTCTAGAGAACTTGTCCTCCACCTCATACACATCAAGAATGTTTGAAAGAGATGCCGGTGTACCCGGTCCAAATTCTGGTCGATATTTGAGAATGAGCCGACTTATATGAGGAGCATAGCCGAGACCTCTTTTGGTCAACACCATGTTTTTTAGGTTGTTGAATATGACCGATGACCAATTTATGGGAGCATGACTCATGATGTAGGTCATCATGTTGTACACCTTCTTGGAGTAGCGCTGGTTAGGGGATTGGCAGATTAGGGAACGATGGACAATTTCAAGAAGAAGCTGGATTTGAAAGCAAAGACAAGTCTTTGGTCCGTTGTTCTCCACCGGCACCCCGGTTCCGGAGAACAACCAAGCATAAGATACTATGGCGCGGCCTTCCCGGGGCGGGAAGTCCGAAACCCTTCGGTGGGCAGGTTAAACATTTGAGCAAATTCGGCTTCATCCAGCCAGAAGGTGTGATCTCTCATCGTGGAAACAATGTAGTTTCCTCTTACGCAAGCACTTCTGAAGAAAGTTTTGACATCCTCAAGGAGTATGGGGCCGGATTCTTCGAGAAAGGTGCGAAGACCGGTGTTAATGATGGATTCAAACAACATCTCCTTTGTTTCTTGATCACTGATCTCCAGGAAAGAGTCAAAATCAATACTTAGGAAATTTGGTAGAGTTTGGCTCGGCATGATTCAAATTTTCTTAAGAGAGAGATGGAGTTCAAGAGATTTTTGTTTTTGAGATGTGTTAAGTTGATTAGGAGATGGCCCTTTATATAGATTCGGTTTTGGAGGGAAAATATCAACATTGAAGATCAGTTTTGTCTTATTAGAGAAGAGAATATTTATGTTTCCAAAGTTGTTAGATAAAATTAGATCGGTTCACATAAACCTAACTTAAATAAACCTTCCATGCAGGAACAAGGAACCGGACCGGTCAAACAAAAGAACCGGCTAAAGAAAACTAGCCGGTCAAGTCACTAAACCGACCAGGAACACTTGGAACATGACCGCACAAAGAAAGGATCAGCCAAAGCTTAAAACCGGAAACATCAGATAGCCGATCAGCCACAAGGCAGAGGAATAACCGGAAGAAGTCCGGTTAAACCAATCACACCGGAAGCCATCCGGTTAAGTCGAATGACCGACCAGTACAAGAAGACAATTCGGGTATCTGTTGAGAATGATACCAAAGGAACAGACTGAACACTTCCATATCCATACAAGTCTGAGGAAAGTCTGCAGGCTGCAGAAGACAGTCCTACAGGATCTTTCCACTTCGGGATAAGTCAGAAAGGAGATCTTCCAAGTACAGACAACTGTCTAACAGACAGTGTCCACATTGAGTAAAAGACAAACCTAGCAGGCTTGTCTTACACACCGGAAGAACAGACTGCCAAGTCTGCGAGATTGACCGCCAGGTCTGAGGTTGACCGTCAGGTCTGAAAAGACGACCGCAGGGTCTGAAATACTGAATCACTGAATCACTGAACCTCTGCTCAGCCAATCAGATTCAAGGAAGTGAAATATGACCGTTGGCATATTTCATCTATAAAAGGGGCAGTTGAAGAAGAGTAAATGCGGGACAAGCGGGACAAGTGGGATAACAAGAGAGATTCTAAGAGCATTTAATTTACAAGTGAAAAACAGTGTGTTCTATCTCTAGAGAGAGCCTAAGTGCTAAAGTTGAAGTGTGTGTGTCTTACAATTTCGGTGCAAATTGTAAGAGTGTTATCAAGCAGGAAATAAGTCTTGATCGGATTGTACTTGTATTCCTTAGTGAATATCCTTCTCGCGGTTTCGAGAGGAAGGGGTGACATAGGAGTTTTATCTCTGAACATCCATAAAATCTGCCTTGTCATTTACTTTCTGCCGGTTCTATTATCTAACCGATCCGTACCGCTCTAACCTACTAAAAGCTGAATCACCAAGTTACCGAAACCGACCCATCATTTTCTTTAACCTTCATCATCCGAAACCGGTTCTGCCTATCATACAAGTGTGCTGCTTCAATCTGAAACAAACCTCTTCCGCGCTTGAACATAGTTCAAGTGTTTGTGACAGTTTGTGTAGTATTGAAACCCCGGTGTTAATCTCTAACCGGATTAACCACCACCCTTTGAGTGAAACCCGCTAACAGGTCCAACCCCGGTCCTCCAGCGGCTACCTAGATCCTAACAAAAGTGTATTGGGAAGAGGTTACTTTTGACCAATTGCGGAGCTCGAGGTAAGGATTTAGTCTAAAGGCAACCAAGTTAGTTGGGAAGTAATTACTCATGTAGTTGGGAGTTACTTCATTAATTGAATGTTACTTTTCATTAATGACAGATATTATAAGAGAAGTAACCGATTGAAACCGAAGATAACATAAGCCTAGCCGAGATGATCATAAAAGAGGTTAAACACAGATACAACCGGTGCGTACAGCAAAATGACCGGTTGTAAGAAGAAGTGGCTTAATATCCGTTGGAGTTGGTGTGACCGTTGGAGTGGATGTGACAGTTCCTCCTCTTCCAAGCCTTCTCAAATCGCTCATAAAATGAGTCGGTGACTTCCTTGGTTAGTACCTGGGCTTGATTCAGCCCTTCCCCTGGACAGGTTGGAACTCCAAGCTTCAGAAGCAGACAGCTCAGTTGGGGAACGAGGTCGACTGTTCGAACGCCAATCATCCAGATTAGGACGTCGAATAGTACCCTTGACCAATTAACCGGTGTTCCGATGGTTATAACAGCCATCATATTAAAGGTTGCGGTATAGTAGGTGTTCGTCACATCTCTCCCTAAGATGCTTCGACCGATTACATCATTGAGGAGCTGATATTCAGCTCTCAATAGTGACTTCGTACCATGGTCATCAACGGGTTGACTTGACCGCGAAAAGGTTAGGGAGATATCGGCTTTTAGGTCAGCCGGCACATTGAGATCGGTCAGCCCTTGCTTTGGTAGGCTGAAACATCTCGCAAAGTCATGTTCGGTGAAGTCAAACACTATGCCTCCCACTTTTGATTGGATATGGGTGTCAAAATGAGGAGTTCCCCTGAAAACCCTTGCATTGTAAAGAAATTCCAGGACAGATTCGGAATAGATGACATGCTTGTCATCTATAAAGTACTGAAGGCCGGTGTCTTCAAGTGATTTGATCATCTTGAATACATCATAGTGTTCAGTGCTCAGAGCAGATTTGAAATTCACTTGAAGAATGTTTGGAAACTGAGACATTTTTGTCTTAGTGAGAGAGTGAGTTATAACTTGTGATTGTTTTGTTTAAGGTTTGTTCAACTTATATACTAGTGGAGGGATGATCTAATTATCCAGTGTATCACAGGTGATAATGTTTATTAACCATAAGATAAAGAGTTTTGCACGAAATAAGCATGTCTACAGCCTGGGATGTTGGTCATAGACCTGGACCATGAAAGATATCAAATCTTCACGTCTTTTTAGGTGTGACCATTTTACTTTGAAGAGGTAATGTTTCAAAACAGACAAGTTTAAACACAGATAATTATTCCAATTTTGTTTGGAAGCCAAATAATCCGAAGTAGGCTATTTCCGAACCGGTCAGTTATCAGTTGTTCGTCCCGATGCGGTTATTTGGTGTATGCGCTAAATAACCGGTCGGTTTACTCTGACTGATAGACCAAGCGGTTCTTCCATAGATGCCTTGAGAAATTTGAAATCCGATAGTTTAGGAGGAACTACTGATTTTGTCTGTCCGAACCGATTTCCCTTTTAAGCATCTTTAGGAGTAATCTGACTAATGTTGGTTAAACCGAGTGTGAGTCTGAATTGAGAAAACTTAGCTTCTTGCAGAGGCTAGGTGAAGATGTCAGCTACTTGTTGATTTGTCGATATGTATTCCAGCCGGATATGCTTCAGCATGACATGTTCCCGAATGAAGTGGTGCCTTATGTCAATGTGCTTGGTTCTAGAGTGTAGAACCGGATTGTAAGTGATTACTATGGCACTTGTGTTATCACAGAAGATTGGAGACTCTTCAGTTGTGATACCGAAATCCTTCAATTGTTGTTGAATCCAAAGAAGTTGTGAACAGCAGCTTCCGGCTGCCAGATATTCAGCTTCTACGGTTGATGTGGCAACTAATGTTTGTTTCTTGCTGTGCCATTAAACAAGCCGATCACCTAGGAATTGGCATGTTCCGCTAGTGCTTTTTCTATCAACCTTGCAACCTGCATAGTCTGCATCTGAATAACTCGTTAGGTTAAAGGATGAGTCCTTTGGATACCACAAACCGACGTCAGGTGTTCCCTTTAGGTATTTCAATATTCGCTTTGCGGCTGTGTAGTGGGATTGTTTTAGATTGGCTTGGAATCTTACATACACACCGACTGCAAATAGAATATCCGGTCTACTTGTTGTCAGATATAGAAGAGAACCGATTATGCCCCGGTAAGCGGTCAGGTCTACCGCTTGACCCTCATCATCTTTGTCCAATTTGACCGATGAGCTCATTGGAGTAGCCGCTGAGGAGCATGTATCCATCCCAAATTTCTTTAACAGATCTTTAGTGTACTTGGGTTGACTGATGAAAGTTCATTCTTCGAGTTGTTTAACCTGAAGACCTAGGAAGAAACTTAATTCTCCCATCATACTCATTTCAAACTTGTTAGTCATCAGGGTTGAAAATTTATCACATAACTTAGGATCGGTTGAACCGAAGATGATATCATCTACATAGATTTGAACAAGTAGGATATGTTCCTTTTTCTCAAACTTAAATAACGTTTTATCCACCGAATCGATGGTGAAATCATGTTTTAACAAAAATGCGGTTAGTGTGTCATACCAGGCTCTAGGAGCTTGCTTTAGACCGTATAAAGCTTTGTTTAACCGGTATACATGGTTGGGTAGTTCGGCATTTTTGAAACCGGGTGGTTGTTCAACATATACCTCTTTACGTAGGTCACCATTCAAAAATGCACTTTTAACATCCATTTGGAAAACCTTAAAATTTTTGAAAGCAGCAAAAGCTAGAAAAATCCTAATAGCTTCAATCCTAGCTACAGGGGCAAATGATTCTTCAAAATCAATGCCTTATTCCTGTTTGTAACCTTGTGCCACTAATCTGGCTTTGTTCCTCGTGACCAAACCGTCTTCATTGAGTTTATTTCTAAATACCCATCTTGTTCCTATGACCAGTTGATCTTTCGGTCTAAGGACTAGGTACCAGACTTTATTACTCTCGAACTGGTTTAACTCTTCTTGCATTCCCAAGATCCAATCCGGATCTGACAATGCTTCATCCACTCTTTTCGGCTCAATCTAGGATATAAAGGCGGAATTGAAGTATTCCTCCAGAATTTGACGCCTAGTTCGAACAGGTTCTGAAGGGTCACCTATAATCTGCTCAGGAGGATGTTTAGTGTTCCTTTTCAAATTCGGTTTAGGGATGTCTACCAAATTACCGTTTACTTGATCAAGGCTAGACGTATCGGTAAGCTGAACAGGATTGTCAGACCGACCGATTTCCTCGGTTTGAACCGAAGTGTCAGCTTCCTATCGTGGGACAGCTTGATCCGGCTGGGTTTCATCATTACCCATTTGGTCATGGACAAACCGCCTGAAGACCGGAATCTCGTTTTCACTATCAGAATGGATATTGTTATTTTCCAATCTGTTGTGTAGATCAAAGCATGATGCAGTATTACTTTTAACCGATTCATCGAAAACAACATGAAGTGATTCCTCCACGGTTAAGGTTCTATTATTATATACTCTATATGCTTTATTCACTGCTGAGTAACCTGACATGATCCCAGTATCGTTTTTTGCATCAAAAGCAGATAGATAGGTTTTTATATGAATGTAGCATTTACACCCGAAAATCTTAAGATACTTGAGATTGGGAACTCTATCAAAATATACCTCATACGGTGTTTTGTTGTGAAATTTGTTAATTAAAGACCGGTTTTGTGTGTAACATGCAGTATTGATAGCTTCAGCCCAGAATTTTTGAGCAATACCTGAATCGGCTATCATGGACCGTACGGCTTACTTGAGAGTTCGGTTTCTTCTCTCGGCCAGGCCGTTTTGTTGAGGAGTCCTAGCACTAGACAACTCGTGTCTAATACCGGATTCATCAAGAAATGCGGTTAAAGTACTATTGGTAAATTCGGTACCTCTATCACTTATAATGCTATTAATGCGAGTTGATTTTTCATTTTGCAAACGTTTAAGTAGTGTGATCAAATTTGATGCGGTTTCACGTTTGGATGGTAAGAATATTACCCATGTATACCTAGAGTAATCATCAACAACTACCATGGTGTAGAGCATACCTCCTAGGCTGATGACCTGAATCGGTCCAAATAAATCCATGTGAAGGAGATCTAAGCATCGGTTAGATTGAATGTGTCCTTTACTCTTAAAGATTGACCTAGTTTGTTTACCCATTTGACATGCTGAACAGACCTTATCCTTATTAAATACTATGTCAGGAATTCCGTCGACTAACTTTTTACCGCGAATATAGTTTAAGGTTTTCATGTTCAGATGGTTTAGTCTTTTATGCCACAGCCAGGTTTGATCAGTTTTGGCTATCATGCAAACAGGATATTCTACTTTAGTTTTCCAGTCTACCTTGTAGATATTTCCTAGTCTATTTCTGGTTAGTAGTATGGTACCTTGAGAATTCTTAACTAGGCATGCATGTTTAAGAAATTCTACAGTGTATCCAGCATCACACATTTGACTAATACTTAGCAAATTAAAACGTAGATTTTCAACTAATAGTGCATTATCAATTGTCATGTTACCATGGACAATCTTACCCTTGCCCACAGTTCTACCTTTTGAATTGTCATCGAAAGTAATTAGTGCACCGGTTTCTATTCTGATGTCGGTTAGAAGGTTGTTGTTCCCGGTCATATGCCTGGAGCAACCACTATCCAAGTACCATTCAGAGTTTCCTAGCCGTTTCTTTAAATACTGCAAAATGTACATATTTACAACTATTTGGTACCCATATTTACTTGGGTCCATAGGCGATTAGTCCCTTGGGTATCCAGACCTTGACAAACTGGACAACTTTCTTTGCTAAGGTCTTAACCGTCTTTTTGGCACTCAGTTTTGGATATTTCGGTTTTTCTACGAAGGCCTTAAATGAGGGTGATTTTTGGTTTGTCCTATGCGATTGAGGATTGGCTCTCCTATTATTGAACAAGGTTGGCTTTCCTTTTCTCAGGGTGAAGCCATTTCTCAGAATCAGTTGGACCTACATAGGTTAGTTGTTTTGCCATATAATAGACAGTCAATTCCTCTTCAGCGGTTAAGGAAGTTCTAATGAAACTTATAAGGGGAAGGTCGTCCTTTGTGAACCTTACTTTGTCTACGGGTTTTTGGTTTTAGGATCTATTATTTTTGTAACCTAGACCAAACATGCAAATATGGTGTCTTTTATAACTACACATCTTCTTTACCATTTCACTAGATCTTTTATATGCGACCATTTTATACTGGAGTCGGACATTTTCCTCCTCGGTCAATTCTCGAACTAGCTCATTGAGTTGTTCGGTTTCAGATGGTGGTTCTGGTGCTGACTCAGTTTCTAAGGTAGAGGTTTCATCAGGTTGTATGATCTCTGGTTCGGTCAGAATGAGTACTATAAGGTCGGCTCTAAAGTTAGGTTGCTTAGATAATAGGGCTAGTAGGTTCTTATACTCTGCTACCATATCATTCAATGCAATGTATAACTCATCTTTAGTAAATTCTTCACAAGGAGAGTCAAATACCTGTTCCTCATTCGTCATAAGGCATATGAGTTCATCATCACTATCACTGTGAGCCCATAGACTTCCTCCATCATCGGCTATCAGTGCTTTCTGAACCTCACTTCCTTCACCGGTTTGTTGATAGTTATTTCGGTTATTTTGGTTATCCGGTTTTCGGTCATCCTTTCTCGGTTTTCTGCATTCCCACTTGAAATGTCCCAAACAGTTACAGTTATAACATCTTACATTAGATTTATCACCATAGTTGTAGTTGTTTGTCGGTTGGCTTCTTTTCATGAACCTCCCAAATTTCTATGCGAGCATTGCCATGGCATCCTCTGTGAACTATTCGTCGAATCTGATCGGTGCAGGTGCAGCCGATTCTGTGGATGTGATCAGTGCTCTGGTTGAGGTTGAGGCCGAAACCTCTTCTTCAGTCCTAGATCATTTCCAACTCATACACCTTAAGATCTTCGAATACATCATGTAGTTTCATCTTGCTTAGGCAGTTTGATTCTCTCATCACCATTGTCTTTATGTCCCACGCACTTGGAAGAGATCTTAATGCTTTCATGATGACCTCCTTGTTATCATACCTCTTGCCAAGAGTTGCTAGCTCATCTAACACACCTGTGAACCGGTCACTGTATTCTCTCATTGTTTCTCCCGGTTTCATCTTGATGTTTTCAAACTTCTGAGTAGATACCATTACCTTATTTTCCTTGGTTCTTTCATTTCCCTCATGAATCTGAATAACTGTGTCTCATGTTTCCTTTGCGGTTTTGCAGTCTCTGATCTTGCAGTATGTGTTTCTGTCCACACCGTTGGAGATCCGGTTTCTGGCATGGATATCCAGGTTATTTCTTCTCCTGTCTTCATCTGTCCAATCCTTCTTATCCTTGTCAATGATTATCGGTCCTTCGGCTATTATGAACTACATCTCGTCATCCATGGTGATTAAGTGTAGGTGCATGTGTGCCTTCCAGTTGGCAAAGTCATCACCTTCTAGCATTGGTGGCCTATCAAAAGACATGCTTGTTTGAGTATTGAAACTAACTGCTCTGATACCAATTGTTAGGATCTAGGTCGCGGCTGGAGGACCGGGGTCGGGCCGGTTAGCGCGTCTCACTTAAAGGGTGGTGATTAATTCGGTTAGAGATTAACACCGGGGTCTCAATACTACACAAACTGTCACAAACCCTTGAACCAGGTTCAAGCGTGGAAGAGGTTTGTTTCAGGTTGAAGTAGCACACTCACGAGATAGGCAGAACCGGTTTTTGGATAAAGCAGGTTTGGAAGTTGCTGGGTCGGTTTTGTAACTTAGTGATTAAGTTTAGATGGTGTAGAGTCGGTCAAAACGGAGTAGGTCGGTTAGTACAGCTCGGTTATAAAGTAAATCAGGCGGAAAGTAAATAACAAGACAAGTTTTTATGGATGTTCGGACATAAAACTCCTACGTCACCCCTTCCTCTCGAAACCGCGAGAAGGATATTCACTAAGGAATACAAATACAATCCGATCGAGACTTATTTCCTACTCGATAACACTCGTACAATTTACACCGAAATTGTAAATACACACTTCAACTTTAGCACTTAGGCCTTTTCTAGAGATAGAACACAATCTTATCACTTGTAAATTAATTGTCCACTGTGTCCCGCATTTACTCTTCTTCAGCTGCTCCTTTTATAGGTGAAATATGCCAACGGTCATATTTCATTTCCTTGAATTTGATTGGTTGAGCAGAGGTTCAGTGATTCAGACCTGGTGGTCAACCTTTCAGACCTGGCGGTCTGTTCTTCCAGTATGTAGGACAAACCGGTTAGGTTTGTCTTTTACTCAATGTGGTAACTGTCGGTTAGACAGTTGTCCGTACTTGGAAGATTGCCTTTCTGATTTATCCTGAAGTAGAAAGATCTTGTAGGACGGTTTTCTGCAGCCTATAGATTGTCCTCAGACTTGTATGAATATGGAGATGTTCAGTCTGTTCCTTTGGTATCATTCTCAACAGATACCCGAAGTATCTTCTTATGCTGGTCAGTTATTTGTCTTCACCGGATGGCTTCCGGTCTGGTCGGTTATTTGTCTTAACCGGATGGTTTCCGGTTATTCCTTTGGCTTCTAAATGACTGGATGTTTGGTGTTTAGTCAGGAGTTTAGTGTTGACCGATCTTGCCTTCTTTGTGCGGTCATGTTTCTGGTCAGTTTAGGTGTTTGACCGGTTGAGCTTCTTAACCGGTTCATTGGTTTGACCGGTCCGGTTCTTTGTCTGTTCCTGCATTGGAGGTTTATTTGTGTTAAGTTCTATTAACCGGTCTAATTTTATCTAACACTTTTTATCCGTTTGCATCGCACAATTCTCCAGTATTTTTTAACAATGAAAAAAATTGTAATGAACATCTATGGAATTCAAATTTATATTTAGTCCAACCTAAAAGATGTGTCAATAAAATTGTCTTAAATATATTTAATTATAAGATCTACATTTTTTGATTTTTTATTTTAGATTTATATCTATTGGATTATTATATTTAACTAGGAAAATTTTCGTGCATCGCACACGGATAATGATAAAAATAAAATAAATTAAAAAAATTATAATAATATGTATTCAATGTTTAAAATTATTAAAATAAAAAATATAACGCTCTCATTTCACATTTTATTCACTTCGATAAAACAACTTATTTTCTCACATGTTTTATCACATATTTTTTCCGAATGAATCTCTCATTTCGAGACTTTACACTTTCACTTTGTCAATCAAATATTTGATTCATATTTTTTAATAATTAGCATCGTGACCTCACACTTTGGTCAATTAAATATTTGATTCATATTTTTTTAACCACTTTCAAATGATACCGGTCTATTATTCCTCGACAAACCACATCTCAATCACATTTGGTTAAAGGTTGTACTTTTTTGTTATGTTGTAAGTTCGAAACCTACAAATAACATTTTTAAATTTATTTTTAACCGTTTTAAGTTTATGGGCGGGTCAACCCACAATTTAACCCAAGTATTTATTTACTCTCACATAAATATTCAAATTAACCACAGCTCTCGACCCGGCAATCCGGACACTTTAAAAATTAAGCATCATTATATATATATATATATATAGATTAGTTAGTTAAAAATTTGAACTTTTATTATTAAAATGTCTCGCGTTCATCAAGTTTGGTGTTGAATCTTAAATATAAAGTGTTGTTAGCCTAGTTGGTTACAGAGTTGTACTTGTTTTGTTATGTTGCAAGTTCGAAACCTACAAATAACATTTTTAAATTTATTTTTAACCGTTTTAAGTTTATGGGCGGGTCAACCCATAATCCGACCCAAGTATCCATTTACTCTCACATAAATATCCAAATTAACCACACCTCTCGACCCGGCAATTTAGACACTTTAAAAATTAAGCATCATTATATATATATATATATATATATATAGATTAGTTAGTTAAAAATTTGAACTTTTATTGTTAAAATGTCTCGCGTTCATCAAATTTGGTGTTGATTTTTAAATATAAAGTGTTGTTAGCCTAGTTGGTTAAAAAGTTGTACTTGTTTTGTTAGTTTGCGAGTTCGAAACCTACAAATAACATTTTTAAATTTATTTTTAACCGTTTTAAGTTTATGGGCGCGTCAACCCACAATCCGACCCAAGTATCCATTTACTCTCACATATATATCCAAATTAACCACAGCTCTCGACCCGGCAATCCGAAAACTTTAAAAATTAAGCATCATTATATATATATATATATATAGATTGCGGCTGTGTCACTAACTATTATTTCGCGTGTGTGATTTAATTTATTTTTTTACTTTTATTTAAAATTATCATATTAAAAGTTTACTACAAATGGAATATTTTTTGGCAATGAAGACTACATGTCATTATTTTCTCACATTTCAAATATATAAAATCATGTATAAGTGGTCAGCAAGAAAAACAAAAATAAACTGAAAAAAAATTGTTAATGAATACAACAAAAGAAAAAAGAAAAGAAAAAGTGAATCAACAAGATTATATTTCTTTCTTTCTTTTTATTTATTTATTTTAATTAAAGCATCTCAATTTTAATCAAATGAAAATAATAAAATGGTGCAAGTAGTCATTTGTTACAAATTTTGAAAAAGAGAATATCTTATTAAAATAGATTACCACTTTCAATAGGTCTAGTAAAAAATAGAATTTATAAATGATTACAAATTCATTGTATTAGATTTTAGATAAGAGTGATTACATGTCTAAACATCCCATTGGTGTGTATCATAGTAAAAAATGTATTTTACTTATTTTTAGTCCATATTTGATTTCCTCAATATTTTTTTCAATAAAATTCATGTATATTAAAAATAAAAATAATCGTTTAAATAGAATGACAAAACATATATGACATAAAAGAAATGATATTCAATAAATTATGGAGCTCGTAAATAAAGATTAACTACAGTGTCTGATCACTTTATAGTTCTCAAAAAATCTCTAAAAACTTCCATTAACAATAACTTAAAACGTAATCGAGACAAAATCTAATCTAATCAATTCATTTCACACTTATTCTGATTTTTGTCTATTACATCAAATAAAAAACTCATAATTGAGAGGATCATGAGTTTGATTTCCTCTTATAATATTGTTTTATTTCTCGGTATTTATATATATTTTTAAATAAAGAATGAGAAATATATTGACTGAGAAGTGACATCCTTTGATTGAATTAAAAGTATAAAAACTTTATTTCTTATTAAATTTTCAAATACACCAAAGAATATTAGATCATTTCTTACAATTTTTGTCAATATATTTTTTGTTCCTATTTTTTTGTTCCTATTTTTTTATATATAATAATATCATTTAAAAAACTATTTACCTGATTTTAATGATATTAGAAAGGTGTTTACAGAAGGAAACATGTGAATGTGAATATATTATCAATTTATCATTCATATAAAATTTATATTTAAAAAAACAATTAAAAAGATTTCTCAACCAAATTAAGATCCAAAATCGAATAAATAAATAAACCCAAATTAAATATGGGTAGTAGGGTGAGTAAATATTTGCCCCTTCAACTGTCAGGGGCATTTTTGGTAGGATAGGGAAGGTGTGGTGGGACCTAGCCAGCTAGCACGCATTACTCACAATTATGGAAAGTAGCGGTTACATTTGTTTGAGAGCGCACGATAAGAATAAATTAATGTTAGTTTTGGGAGTTGTCGAAAAAGACAGCATCTTTTTTAAATATTATTAAAAATAAAATAAAAACTTTGGGATTCGACAAGGGGAGGAGGGTGCATTCTTTTCTTCTTCTCATCCACATCCCATGATTCCCGCTATCGTAAGCCGTATGCATCCGTCGTACTACTCCCTTAAAAAAACACCCCCTCGTGCACTCTTTCTCTTTCTTCCAATTCCCGTTTTATTTAATTTAGGAATATTTTCTCATTTTATTTATTAATAATAAACTAATAGGCCTTAGGTGTGGGCTGTTTAATTTAACCTCTAATTATATACTTTTTAAAGAAAGTACTTTTGTATCATATTTTATACATATAATATTTTTTTTTACATTAACAATTCACTTCTTAATAACCTAATAATTAAATAAATTTATACGAACAAGGCTAGTCATATATATATACAAATAATCTAAGCGTCTCTTCAGGTTCATCATAGCTAATTTAGATAAAATAATAAGTTCTTTAAGATAATATTATTCAAAGATGTTTTTATTTGGAGTTTTAATAACATTTATGAATTGAAAATCTTGTTTCAATAAGAAATAAAAAAGACTATTTAAAATAATTTTAGTTAACTTACTAAAATACTTTTGTATATAAAAATTTATTTAAAAGTAAAATAAATTAATTTAATATTTGATTGATGAATTGAATTATTTAATTATTGAGAGAAATAATATTAATAAGAGATTATTTAGATTAGATGTCAATAACTTTGATGAAAAAAGTTTTATGTGATTGAAAATTATACTAAAGAAATTTTATTATTTATATATAAGGTATTTTAGTTTATATAATTAATAATGAACTCATAAATTATTTGAGATTAATGTTAAATTGATTTAGTTTATTATTTTAACTTATTCGAATACTTAAATTTTATTTGAATTTAGAAATTTAGCACGGTATTCAAAGGTATGACTCTCAAATTCAACTTAAAGTGTTTTGTTTGATAATCAAAATCGTGACATTTAATCTTTTAGTAACAAACTTATTTACTTGAGTTAATTTAGTAAATTAGAAATATATCTAATTTTATTTATTCAAAATAACTTATCAGTTTATTATAACTCCTTACAATTATAATCTTAAATTTAAATAACCTATATCAAAATAAAGACTCAATTTATATATAAATAAGAATTCTATGTATATTCCAAGAAAAATGATAGACCATGTGAACCATTCAAAGTTCAAACCAAGTATGGTTGACATTATGGAACATCAAAATCACCATCAATGATTCTAAGATGTATAGTTTGATGGGTTTACCATTTTTTCTATTATCTTTAAAAAATAATGAAAAAATATTTCATATTTAAAAAAAATATATAATCAATAGAGTTAAAATTACTTTCAAAGACTATCAGATGTATATGCAATTGAGTACATAAGAAATGGAATTACAAGAGTTTTGTTGGGTTATTTAGAATTTTTATTAATTAAAAAAATTTCAAAGTAAATAAATTGAAGTTGAAGATACTATGTTTTAAATTGAAAAGTTAGTCTTCAATTCTACTTGATGTGTTTAAGATTTTTTATTTTTGGAAAAGTAAATTGTAAGCTGTCTAAACAAACAAACTGTCTAAATTTTTAGAGCTAGTTTGAAGTTAAGTTATATATGATTTTAGTTACAGTTTTTATGAAAAGAATTTTTGTTTGATGAAAAATTAAATTAATTAAAAATTAATATAAAAATAAATAAATAAATTTTAATATTTTAATTGATAAATTAAGTTATTAAAAGAATGAAAGAAATATAAAAAGTGAGTTTTTATTACAAAAATCCTCAATTCATCTCTTGTAGAGAAACTAGATATGATGTTAAATGTTACAAAGATTAAAAATATTTAAAATAGGGAAGAAAGCAACAAATAGAATGGAGTAAATTAAGTGATTAGTAGATATAATAATGTGATTAAGAAAGTATATATTCAAATAATTATAAAATACAAAGATGAAATCATTTAAACAACCCTTTATTAATTAGTGCACGTATGTTATATATATAACATAAAAAAAGATCGAATCCAAACGGAACATTATAGTGTGAATCATTATTATATATAATAAAGACAGAAAATGAGCTGGAAGATCTGAAGACAGGTGAGTATTAAAAAATGTGGGTCTTTTTGGTTGATCTAACCGTTGCGGTTAGCATAGCCATAATTAAATACAAAATATTATAATATAATATTTGTGAAATGATTATCCCAACCAGATTAATAAATGCACTTAAATTATGTAATTATTGATTCATATATTTATTATTAAGGAACCACTATCGGTCCTATCTATATAGAAAAAAAAAATGGTTAAAACCATCATTTCAAAAAAAAAAAAAAAAAATCAAGTTGGGATTTTCTTTTTCATTTTCTCGTGCTCCCTCACTCTTGGTTGACCTCTCAATTTTAGGATGGTCACTTTGTTACTATATTTTACTTGTTTTATGTAATTTGTTTAGTCACTCAAATTCTTTTATTTTAATTTTATGTTCATTATTACATTTAGTATGGATAGAGTGATTGGTGTATTGATTTGAATTTAACGAATTATAGAGCTTGGCCGGTGGTATTATACATTTGGAAACGATCTATCAAACTCGAGATAAATTGTATGTTTAGTTTGTTTTACAACAATTGAAGAAATTCCACCAAGTAAAATGATTTCTCCCTTACCATCAATTTCATGGCTTTTCGTATATTACTAAAATGTTAATTAAGCATTTGAACTATTTGGAACAACTATCAATTAGGTTGAAAATAAAAATACAATACAATACTTTAAAATCAAAAAAGGAGAATACTAGTTTTAGAATGACATCAGAATAATCGAAATTGCAGTCATTCACAATTGCCGGATAAGAATTTCTAGTACTTTCAACAATAGGATTCTTTATTGTAGATAGGGCAATCACCCAATAAGACAGACGAGTTAGTCTTCTCGAGTGATTTTTAAGTTGTTGTTGACATATTTGATTTAGTTTTCTTTATTTCACTATAGTTGAAGCAAATATATGTTTTTGCTATTTACAATTTTCTTCTCATAGTACTTATTTTTATAAAGACGCTAGTCGTTTTCTAAAAAAAATGTTCTTTTAAGGGTTAGGTTAACAAGAAGAACAAGACATCAAAATACAGACTTCCACATAATCTAGTGATTTGCTTTATGTATTAAATTGTTTTCTTAAGGTAATAAATGCTTAAATATTGTGCTATCCACATGAGCTAAAGGAGTTTTCAACAAAAATCAGTTTATAAATTGGATTATTTATAAAGAATTACATACTTTTTGCATGTTAAAAAATAAGATATGTAATTTCCAAATAGATGAGATAAATAGTAGGTGGAGCCGAGGTTGTAAATGAAGAGTTTTGGTTTGATATGCAAAAGTCATTTGTGGACCAAACAAAAGGTAGTAAAAGAGTAGGCAACACGTCAAAACAAATCAATTAAATACGCCATTCAAATTTCAATGCCCACAAACCCTAAATTCTTAATTTTTTGGACCCAAATATTTCATCATTTGACAAAACAAACCCTCTCTATTTGCTATAATGGAGGGTGTCAAATATCTTTGAATGGATGAGTTTAGGGTGGAAATACTATTCCAAATAACTAAAACTAAGCAAGATGCATGGTTTGTAACTTGGACTTGTTTATTATTATAAAAGAAAATTGACTTCAACCTAGCTCCCTTCAATGTCTACAACTCTACATTGAATTAGTTATATGGTATTTTAGCCACTGATTTAAATAAATGGAAAGAAAATCGAATTAATGCTATCCAAGTCAAACATCAAATTAGCCCCTAAAATCTTAAAAAGATCATTCATAAACCTCTCCATTTGTTCAAATTGATTTAAATTCCATTGAAAAAATATTTAAATAAAAATAAATGTCAAATGATGCCAAAATATTGTCAAAAACAATTTGGTGAACTTTGTTAGAGAGAAAGTTATATATTAATCTCATCATGGTGAATAATTATGTAAGAATTTGAAAATTTATCAATATTTGATAGAAAATAGTATTGTTCTTTCTTGTTGTCAAGCTATGTAAAAAATATAATCAAAACACATTTCTAAATATTAGAGATTTGATTATTACTTTTAGTTGTCTCTATCAATCACACAAATTTACCTTCATGCACACTTATAGGATATCAATTAATTTTTACAACCATTTTAGTTGAATAATGTTGTTGGTATAAAATAAAAATAAAGAACCACCTTCTATTTTAAAAAAAAATAACTAACTATTTGAATAATTGAGATGTTACATGGACGAATAAATTAATTTTGCTTCATTGAAAAATTGATATATTGGATTTGAATTTTGTCGACGATTCAACAAGTGATGTTTTGATCGATACCAATATATTAATCTTGTTTTATACCTTCCTCCACTCATTAAGTTTAATTAAAAATATAAAGAGACACAACATTGACAATCAAGATCCATTGGATTTCTCGTGAACAGGGGGATAGCACAATCTATGAACGCATAGAGGAAACATTACCCAGTTGAGTTGAGTGAATTAATGATACAATATTGAGAAACAAAATCATATTGCAAAAGAGACCCTTGAGGATCTCTTAACTAGGTGCCTCACACAAATTAAGGAAAACTAGTTCATGAATGAGTTGACAAAGAAGACATCCTTATAAAATTTGGACAAATTCTTTCTGAATTGAATGGAGCTTGAACAAAGAGTTGTTTTTTACTCACAATCAATATGTCCTTCATATAGATAATTGATTAATGAAATTTATCTCTTCACAAAATTTAAAGGGTTTGTTTGATGTTTTGCAATGAATTAAACTGAGATAAGGGTATGAAAGGAATTAATGTGGTTATCTGGTGGCAGTTGTTGCCAGCTTTTGTAGCTATGAAGAATGAAATGTTAATAGTAATAGTGATTCATGACAAACTTGACCAAATAATTTAATATATTTCTTTCTCTAGCTCATTTAGGGGTGAGCATTGGGTGGATTAATCCGTAATCCAATCCAATCCGAATCTTAAATACTAATTCGGATTTGATATTTCGGATTGGATTGAGATCGGATCGGATTGAGTTCGGATTGAATTAAATCGGATTGGATTAGGATTATCCAAATTATCCAAACTATCTAAATAAAAAATATCTTTTAATTTATTTTTCTTTAAATTAAATTTTATCTCAATATAATATATATTTTATTTATCATCACTTTCACAACTAATTTTTTATTATTTTTTAATTATTTTTTATTATTTTTTTCAGATTCAAATTTAATAATAATAAAAAAATTGAATTTAAAAAAAAAATTTAAAAAAAAAATTAAAAAATTTTTAAAAAAATAAATAAATAAAAAATGAAAAAAAAAATTTTTAAAAAAATTGTTGACTAATTTGAAGTTGACATATATAAATATTTTTTAGTTTGGATTATCCAAACCATTTTCAATCCAATCCGTATCCGATCCGTATTAATTAGTAAAATGGTTTGGATTACGGATTGGATAAATTTAGTTTGGATTTAATACGGATCGGACAAAACGGATTGGTTTTACCCAATTGCTCACCCCTAAGCTCATTAAAACCCTAGACCATAAATAATTTCTCCTATAAATCTAAAGTTAATGTCCACGTCAACTTACAGTTGTAATCCATATGAGTATTACTTTAATTATGGCCCCATTAGCCATGCTTATCAAATTAGGCAAAGACAAAGAGAGAGAGAGAGAGAGTTGACGAAAGAGAGGTCAAAAAAGTCTTAGAAAAATACAAAGGAAAAAGTTTAATAAGCAAATGGCAAAATGTGATTAGACAGTTCAATTTGATAATAACATGCACTTAACTTTAAATGATGAACTCCAACCATTCAAATCATTATTTATTTAGTTATAATGATGAGCTTTGTGTTTTGGCAACCTAATCCAACATCTCATGATCCAAACCATAACCATTTTCTAACAAATAGTCTATCTCAATTATAGTTAAAAATATCAAATTGTGAGAGATCATAACAGTAAAATGTTATACTAACCTACTTTATAAATTGATTCTTTATAAATTGATTCGTAATAGTTGAATTGAACAACACCGTTTAAGAGAAGAAAGAGAGAAACAAGTGACACTTTTATAAAATATGTAGCCTAGATTTAATATAGTGCATTTCTTTGTTTTTCTTTTAAAAAGTACAACATTTTATAAGTGTATATTTAGAGGTATAAGATATGTTTATTTTTTCACAAATCAAATCTAGTGATTACAAAAATTTCAGTAAAAATTTAACGCGCATCTTTCAAGTGAAAATATTATTTTTATATAGCTCTTTCCTTTATTTTTAATACGAGAATTTCGTGGTTGGCCTGAAAAGACTTTGATCTATAATTATGCCTATGATTCTTATGTTTCACCATGCTAAGATCTCGTTTATCGGGTCATTTGTCAAACAAACATTTTCATGTGTTTTAACAAGTACTTTTTTAATACTTATTTAAAATTTTAAATTAAAGTAGTTATCTAATTTATTTATAACTTACTATTTTCTAATTATAAATAGTAATATTTATAATGCTTGTCTAACCAAACATTACAAAGTTTATCATACATAGTTTAATTAATTAGTGATTAAACAAATTAATATTTTTTTATTAAAAACTATTTATTATATGCCCATCCCCTAATCCCTTTTATAATTAGTTGCAATTAGTTAGATTATATTATTTGTAATTATTAGAGGAATGTATGTATTTTGCTTATTTGCTTATGGGTTCACTTATTAATTCTTAATTTGTTTTGGACTTTTTTCTGTTTTTTCTATTATATATTTTAATTATTCCATTTTATCAATATTTTTGTCTTAACATCTTTTATAAGACTACCCTTGTTTAAATAAGATGAGTATTACCTACTCATTTAGATGAAAATTATAATTACAAACTCTAATTAAATACTTAATAGTTAATATGTAGTTTTTATTTAAATCTTAGTAATTTACTTTTGAGAAAGCTAGCACGATCTTACATAACTCTACACTTCAATTTAAGACATTAATTCTTAATAAGAGTCGAAACTCAACTATATATCTAAACCATATTTTATATATACTATTTTTTTTTTATAAATTTAAATTAATAGGATTTATTTGGAGGGATGCTACCAATGTACTTTGGTTTCTATATTGTCACAATATATGCAGTATGGGGGAGTCATATTTGATCCAATAATTGATATCTATATATAGATTGATAGAAACTATTCATCTTGAGAAGTTATTTATGATTAAAATAAAATAAAAAGAGTGCAACAAAATTCCAATAACTTTTTTTTCCATAAGAAGAACCCCACTCTTCCATCACATTCAAATGAACAGTCAATATATTCCCAGCAAAAGAAAAAAGCCAATAAATGAATGAACCTTTTGTTGTCACCTTACTTTATTCAACAAAAATTGCAATGACTGAGTCACCATAAGAAATTATTTTCAATCCAAGTTATGTTTTGCACTATTTAATTTGAGAAAAACAAACCATGTCCACCTTTTGAGAATAATAGCTCCTGAGCATTTTGTTGTGTATTATCATCTCCTTTCTTTAGCGTTTTTTTTCTATATTTTTAAGTCTTAATAAGTCGCAGTTATATAATAAGTTTTTAAATTAGTTTTTAGCAAATAAGTTACCGCGTATATATAAAAACAAAAATACCTGAGCATTTAGCTTAAGCGGGGTAATCTAGAGCAAACAAGAAAGATAAGCTGGAGCAATTAAACGTATTAAATACATTCAATAATAGTGATTCAGATGAGATGAATATCTGAATGTTTTTTAAATAATAAGCTAACTCAAACTAGTCCATATATGAATGATTTATTGTCTTTAATTCTGGTTAGGTGAGAGGTCATTGTATTGGTTTTGTCCGCTGTGAATTTTTGAAATCTTAATTTGGCAAATGTATATCTAACTTTCACTCACTCATCCAAAGCAAAAGCAGAAATGTGTTGAAAATATATATATATCGCCTTGTTTAGAATTCAATGGATTCCAACCAGTTTTGACTGTGTTTTTTTTTTTTCTCTGAATCAAGATGTATTGAATGTATGAATATTTTCATTGATTTATAATCAACACAAAAGTCACATTTTTTTTTTCAATCTGGTCGCTTGCCTTACTCATTCAGCCTTGAACTTGTGATGATTTCTATATTGAGAACTAGTATTTTCATTATTTTGTCTTTGATCTTAGATTTGGCAGTGCTTAATCATTTATCGTGTTAAGTTTAGTTTAATTTAGTCTTTTTTTTTTCTTTTGAAACTAGAAAACAATTTTATTGATCCATAATTTTCGTGAATGTCGCAAAATTAATGGTGAAAATTAACCTATCTAAAAATGTATCAATATGACACGATTTGTCATAAGTTATCCGGATACAAACTCAAGTATCAAAAGAGTGTTAATACTTGTGATATTATTACAAGACGGACACATAAAACTCATATCAACACACTCAATCAATCAACGCTCTAGGTTATGGAGATTCAGTATCAACTTCATTATTAGGATATCTACTTGACATCTTCCATATCTAGTTAATGTCATTGTGCATTTTGTACACTTCCTTTTCCACGAACTCAAGTGTACTTTTTGGGCTTGGGTTAGGCTGACCTAGTTATTGCCTAAGATATTTATAGAGTTGGTTCTCTTTGGGTTTTTTTAAAAACTAAACCCAAATCAATTTTCTAATCAATCACTTCTCAATAATCACATCACTCATTTCATTAACCAAAATATCAAAATACCCTCTATTTTAAATTATTATTTATTATTTTATTTATATATCAATACTCTTTAAGTCTTTTTACCAAAAATAATCATCACTTTCTCAAAATCATCACCAATCATTATTTTTTTCTCCCTCTTGGTTTTTAAAAAAATTCCAATCCGAACAAGGCCATAATCTATTTTCCTCAAAGAGCGTGTAACAATACACTTGTTCGGTGTGGGATGTAATTTCACGATGCATTCGGGTTGAAAATCATAACCAGGCTTCTCAATATTGTAAAATTTTCAGCCTCTAACATCCAAACCTTCCTTATTGGGTTTTCACTTTTGAACAAATGAGAACCTCTTCATCATGGCATACTCCTAGAGACGGCATGAGCCTTCCATTAAATGCTGAGTCAAAATAAACAAAAATTGAGTGCATCATTTCATCTTTCTTTGATGAGAAGTAAAAAAAATATGAATTGAGTGATCTACAAATTAACATTAATAAGAAGATTAGAAGAGATTTGAAGGTTGTGTGATTTCTTACCAAATAATCATTAAAAATTTATCTTTGAATATCTTTTTTTGGGCATGTTGATTGATGTTGACATGATACTAAACTTTGAAATAATTCAATTGGTGAAATAAATAAAATAAAACATTATAGCATGACAACATCTTTCCTTGAAACATTATAATCTTATTTTATAAGTTGAAAGAGCATCGACCCCATGAGGAGACATATTTTATATTCATTCATGTGTAGTTGAATTGGCATGCACTATAAATGAGATTTTGTTTTTGTTATCTTTTGTTAGTTAGCGAGCAAGACAACAATTTCACCTAATTCCTCTAATTATAAGAGAGAGATGTAATGCATGGATGGTCTAGTTTACTTTTTAGGGTTTGTAGGGAATTCCTGTTCCCTTAGTGCCCTTAATTTGTTAAGCAACTTTAATGAGACAATCAAATGAGAATTTGTTCTTATTTATCAAAAGTTTTGGAATTAAGCCCTAGTTTATTTGCTGACCAATCTGTAATTTAATTGATAGCTTTATTCACTATCAAGTATGTTCTTATTTTAAAAGCATTTCATTGCTTACAGAAAAACAAGGCACTCTTTATTTTTTATACAAAATTATTGATTTGTAAGTTCTAATTTATGTTTATATAAAGATTTAGTTGTTCATAAATTTAAAAAATATCTTTTTTAATAAGTGTCATTTTATAAAGACCTCTTAAACAAAGATTCCAACAGCACAACAAAAATTGAAAAAGGAAAATAAACAAATTTATTCTCATATATCTCAACAAATTAAAATAAATATAACAATCAAAACAAAACAACAAATATTGATAGTTGAAGCTCTAAAATATTCAAAGTTCGTGAAAATTAAGCTCAAAACAAATTTTAAAGATTCTAATTATTCTCAAAAACATCTATATTTATAATCATTTTAAATCAAATACAAAATAAAATAAAAAAATCATTTATAATCAACACAAAATCCTTGAACAACAACAACCAATTCCAATCAAGCCTCCCAAAAATTATAAATTGAATTTGATTAACTCACTTTTAGTTGATATTTGCTATTTGCTATACCCATTATATGTCCAGCAATTTAAATTAAAAAAATTAAATAAAATAAAACAACATATGTCCAATAAAACAGCAGTATCAAATATGGTGGTTACAATAATTAAAATTATCCTAATTAAAATAAAAAGCTAAAAATAGTTAAATAATATATGTGCATTGTATTGAACATATGTTGTTTTATTTTATTATTTAATCCCAACTTCATCCAAATGAATCAATAATTAGCATAGCAATCAATTAGTAGTGACTTATGTGCATGTGTAATTAAGATAACTTGTAAGCAAAAATGGTTAAAATTTGAAATATACTAAAATGAAACACAATTCTCACAACAGTACTTTCATCTTTTAATTGAAGAAAGTCTTCTATAAAAGAACACATTTTTTAATTTATCAAAACAATTCCAATATAAATTGTAAAAGTTTAAAAGATTTAACTAAATTTTTTACCTTAATTTATATATATATGTTTAGTTAAATAATTAAATTGGATAAGGCTTATATTATAATAATCCAACATTGATCTTAACTTTTGAAGTCACTATTAAATTTTATAATTTTCATTTTGGCATATGATTTTCTCAAAGAATTTTGACTTGATCTAAAACCTAATTATAAATGATCTATGTTTTAAGTCTTCGAATAGTTGGGCCTTGTTCCAACATGGGTTAGGATAAAAAGCTGCTTATTTTTAAATGACATTCTCCTTTTTTCTTCAAAAAAATAATAATTTTGATAGGGGTTTATGTATCAAAAATTAAGTTACAAAATAATGTCAACAAAATCAAACTAAATAAAATTTAAGTGTTAAATAATATAACATATTTACAATAATTAAAATTATAATGATGAAATCCGTAACGACGAGTGATGAAGTAGAACAAACCGAGCAAATTAATTAAACGGTATCGAAAGAATCTCTACACAATTTTCTGAGCGGCATTGAATTTTTCATTGACCGATGATCAATAAACAATGCCGGAAAAGGTCATGTCAAATAATAACTGACCATCTACATGTGGTCAAAAAAGTGAGAAACCGTAAAATTATTAAGAAGATACTTATAAAAGGGTCTCCGATTGAAAGATCTTATTTGGTAACTATTTGGTAACTATTTATTTGAAAAATAAAAAAACAACTACAGATTCGATCATTTAATCTCTTTTGTTGCTAAAAAGGGACGGACACAAACTCGAGAAAGCATTACTAACACAATTGGATGATATAAGTATCAAATATTCGAATCACAATAATTTGAAATAAATATTCGAATCACAATAATTTGAAATATAATTTTTGACTCAACTAAATAAGATGCTACGTCAAACAAAATAAGTGTTAAGAAAGTTAGATTATTAAGGTAAAATAATAATTTTATAATTGAATATATATATATTTATATATATTTTGCTAGATAATTTAAATAAGAAAATTAATAGGAGGACAAGTGATTAAATGATAAATTATTTGAGATTAATAGTAGACAAGGGCTAGAAGGCATTGATTTTGATTTAATACATATAAATCATCATCTCATAACACAATCAAATTGTTCAAAAGAATATTTACCCTACTTTTTATAATACTTCAAAATATTAAATTCCATGGGTATTTTAGTCATTAATCTTAAATTTTTCTATGTTAGATCATCATCACTACTGAACATAGCAATAATGTCTAAAGCATACCTCAATTCATAATGAAATCATACAGAAATCTTAGAGTTTCTGCTTAGATCTTCCAAAACACAAGATCATTCCTCATGTCTCCTATTGCATGATGATATATACTAATGTAGGAATAATCTTAAAATAGTAGATCATTTACTATTTTGTCCATAAAATACTAATTATAGATATGTCCAATTAAGCTGATAAGCTCATTTACTTCATTTCTTCATCAGCTCTGTTCTTCTTCATTGTAGTAGTTTCAGAAGATGCAACAGTCCAAGAATCATTCGAGCTATCATTAGAGCTGAAACATGAAGTTATCACGCAACTCGGGCTGCTGGGAATGGGATTGTATTTGCGTTTACGAAGATTCAAGCTTAATGGTACCCGTATGAGTTTCCCGCAATCATCAACCTTTCCCTGTTGTAATAATTACAATAATAATGTCAGGTTCTAATTAGATAAAATAAATGCATATAGATGACACACCTTGTTGGTTTTAAGAATATCCATAATCTCTTTCTCGAAATCTAATACTCTTAATGGATCAACTTCTTTTGCAACTTGTAACATGACTGCACTAGCCATTACAGATGGGAGATAGCTCACAGACCATGAATCTGCATATGAATGAACATAAATAAACACAAGATTTACACAAAATTTGACCATCAATGGAAACAATTCCAAGTAATCTTCAGTCTCCATTTGGAGACAATTACAACTTTTGTTAATGTATCTGAATCAAAATGAAAAACAGCTAATACATTGTTAAATTTGTCTTTGTCTAAGTTTAGTTTCAAAACAATATTTAATATGTGTATCCAAGTGTTTTCAAATGGAGTCAATGTCACCCATTTGGGAATATACTTTATGGAGTTGGAGTTGGATATGGGTCTGAATTTGAACAATAAAACATCAATAAATTTCCTTAAAAACAAGTATCTCATCCAGATGTTTATTTAGATGGGATAATGTTCTGAAACATAACTTAATTAGACATAAATTTGTTTTAGTTTTCTTGTCCAAATCTAAATCCAGACTCAGACCAGCTCCATAAAGTGTTTCCAAATGACCCATTATGTTTCAATTGAACAAATATAGAGAATTAAAAGTGGACAATCTTCTTACCAAAGATTAAGGAAACGATGAGGGTCTCACAACTGTCAAAAAAATGGCGGTTCAAAAGGGATTTCCATCTCAATCTCCTTACAATGTGTTCAATAAAGGTAATTGGGGTGACAAGGTTCATCTTCCACTTGAGGCTAGAAAGCACCAGAAGTTCCATCCTTTGAACTGTTTTGGCTTCAAATACATATTTGAATTCCTCCACCTAAAAACAAAACAAAAACAAAACTTAACAGAGACATTTTCACAAACACCTGGTGGGTTTACAATAAATAAAACTTACTTGCAGGTCTAAGAGGAGGGGAACACGCGGTTCTTCCATTTTGGCAGCCAAAGAGAGACAAGCGACGGCTGTTAAATGATTCATCCATGGCATATCTCTTTGGAATTTAACGCTCAAGATGAATCTATCGTAGTACATAACAGCTAAAAGAATGGTTAATGAAGCGAAACTGTAATGACTACTGACCCTCATTATCCATTCAACAGCCTCCCTTCTTGCTTCCATTATCGATTCATCTGAGCTCAAATCAGTAACACCCAAATGTACGTCTCTTTCCCTAGACATCAGAGACTCGAGCTCGTCTGTTTCCCAATGCAAATCATGTCCAAAAACAAAAAGTTCTGGCTTCTTCTTCCGGCCGCCGTCGTGAAAGGGGCGGATCCCTTTTCCGGCGTCTTGTTCTTCTTTTTCATCGACTAATCGTTCTTCACAGTAGAGGGAAAACATTGAGTTTTTTGATTGAAGGTCTGGTAGATGGGAAACCATCATCTTTTTCTTCTTCCGAGAAGAAGACAAGAGAAAGATTGGTCATTGTGTTTTGGGTACAAGAGATTATTTGAGAGAGAGCAGCTCATTTTCGGACCCAGTAGAATCACATCTGCATCTGTATTCCCATCTGTAGACGACGATACTCACTATACCTAGAGAGAGAAAGATACAAAGCAGAAAAAGATTTTGTTCTTCTACACGAAATTTTCCTGGGATTTTGGGTTTATTTATTTTAATTTATCAATTATATCATTTATTTGAGTTATCAATATAAAAAAATTGATTTATTTGAGTTATTTAGATAAAATAATTAATATTTAGTGTTGTTAAATTATTAAAAAATTATCAAATTTTCAAATTGGAATCAACTCAATTAAAATATTGATTTTTTTTTTTAATTTTATAATTTGAGAATATTTATTATTAAAATTATATAAAATAAAGTAATGTTGAAACAATTTAAAAATTATTAATTTATTATGTGCATGTTATTTATAAATAAATAAAATATTAAATTTATTTATTAATATTAAGATAATAAGTTAATTGTGTTGGTAAGACAACAATCTTATAATTTTAATGATAAATAACTCAAATAAGAAAGATTTGAAAAAATACTTTCAAAAATTTATATGTCCTCGTTAAGTAGTCTCAATTTGATATCTCAATTAGAGTCTCAATATGAAAGGATAATTTGAAGATTAAAAAAATAATAAAATGTGTTATTTAGATGATATGAATAATTAAATGGCCAGTTATTTATGGAATGTTATTTTTTTTTAATTTAGTTCATCAATAACTTTTTTTTTTTCAAATTTGTTAAAATATTCTTAGATTGTAAATACTAAAGACACTTCAATGATTTAATTCAAATATCTAAATCTAAATCATTTATTTTTCATCATTTTATTCCAACACAAAAAAGGTTGATTGAAAAGAAAAAGGTGATTTTTTTTTATGAACTAGAGCAAATTAACAAGCCACAAATAATTCTAATGAGCAAGTCTAGTTTATTCAAGCCCATTATAGCTGGTTTGATTACTAATTTTAAAATACAATAAATATATATAGTTAGTGAATAGTATATTATTCAAACTCATTATAGCTGATTTGATTACTATATATATATATATATATATATTATTTTTTAAAAAAATTATGATTTCACTATTATTTTAATAATTATCTCACTTATTTATCAAATAAAATATAAAAATATTGTTACATTATTTTTATTAATTTTAAATACAAAATAATATTTAATAGTTCATCTTAACAAGAAAAAAAATAACTTTTTTCTTTATCTAATTTTTTTTAAACAATTAAAAGAAATCAACATCAAATCTATATATATATATATATAATGATATTTAATTCTTAAAGTGTCCGGATTGTCGGGTCGAAAGCTGCGATTAATTTGGATATATATGTGAGAGTAAATGGATAATTGGATTGAATTGTGAGTTGACCCGTCCATAAACTTAAAATGATTAAAAATAAAATTAAAAATATTATAGGTATGGTTCGAACTTACAACCTAACAAAACAATTATAACCCTTTAACCAATTAGGCTAATAACACTATATATTTTAAAATTCAACACCAAATTTGATGAATGCGAGACATTTTAACTAACTAATATATATATATATATATATATATAATGATGCTTAATTTTTAAAGTGTCCGAATTGCCGGGTTGAGAGCTGTGGTTAATTTGGATATATATGTGAAAGTAAATGGATATTTGGACCTGTCCATAAACATTTTTATTGTACTATTTTTTTCACGATTTTTTATATTATTACTCGTGAAAATGCACGGGATACATGCTGTGAAAATGCACGGGATACATACATGCTAGTAAGCTCCAATGGCCATAACTATTTGTTAGATATCTAGGTCCGTTTGTTTCGAATTATGTAAAAATAATTTTCAATTATGAAAAAAAAAACTCTAACAAAATGTGTCACTTGTTTGATTTTAAAAAAAAATAACAATTATTAAATTTAACTAGTTTTGAAATTCATATCTAAAATTTAATATCTCATAAAACTCATAATAAATAATAAATAATAATTAAAATTTCAGTAAAAATGTGTATAATAAGTTCAAAAATCTAGTATAACTATATATAATAGATCAAATGTTTATCCGCTAAATGTTGTATTAATTTGTACAAATAGCTCTAAAGATTGATTAATCAATATATTATTAATTTTAATATTAAATTAAAATAATATTTTAAACATCCTATTTTATTTTTAATAAAATATAATTAACTTACAAATTAAATTATTTAAAATTAAGTTCTGAAAATCATGTTTAAAATATTGATAATATATAAATTAACAATAATTATATATTAGAACATATAATTGAATTCAAATAATTAAATAAAAAACAAATAAATATAAATATGTCAATATAATTGTCATATTCAATGTAATAAAAAAAAAATTAATATAAGAAATAATTGAGAAAATAAAAAAAGAGAAAACCTAGTTCAATACTTAAAAAATTAAATAATTTATCTCTTTATTTCTTTTCATTTTTTTATTTTTCTAATCAAATTCTCTCCCTATTACTCCTCTTCTAATATTTCTTCATTAGCCAACCTTTTGCACTAACTTTATTATATATTAACTTTTTTTTTTTAATTTGCTATGTATTTAGATAATAAAGATCTAAACAATTATTTTCATTTATATTTATAATTTTGAGCAAAAATATATTAATTAATATTAAATTTATATATATTTTTTTGAGCAAAAATATATTAATTAATATTAAATTTATATATTTTTTTTTCACACTTATTAATTTATTGTCATTGTCCATATTCTATAATGGATTCAGACATTCTACACGATCTAACTTGTTATATATTAACATTGTCTTCACTTAATATATACTAAATCACGGATAAAAATATATTTAAATTATTATTTATTTATAAATATTTTAGATAAAATTAATATAATTTAAATTTAATTAATTTAAAATTAATTTTAGTTTATAAAAATTAAATTTAATCTTAAACCTTAATATTAACATATATTTTATCTCCTCAGCACTTCACTTAACCCCTCAATTAACCATCATATTGTGAATCACACTTTTTTATATGCCTTTTTTATTTCCTCGGGGAAAATCACCTACCAATCTTATTCGACCTCATTCGATGACAAATCTCTTATCTCTCGTCAAACTCAACCATCAATCTTAATTTCGACCACACACTCTACAAACCACTCACTACTCACTTGACCTCCATCTCGTGACCTCATATTTTCATATGCTCGCCAAACCAACCAGTAATTCCGGCCTCACACTCGACAAACCACTCACCACCCGACCTCCATCTTGGGACCTCACACTTTCAAATGCTTGCCAAACCAACCACTAATTCCGACCTCACACTCGACAAACCACTCACCGACGTCCATCTCATGACCTCACACTTTTAAATGATCTTACAATCTCAAGTGGTCTAGCGGTTATAGTGTTGACATTTTACACTTATAAATAGTCAAGAATGTAGTCTTAAAAAATTAAATTTGCTTAATTTGGGATTTGAGCCACCCACAACCCGACCTCCATCTCGTGACCTCACACATTCAAATGCTCGTTAAAACCAACAACTAATTCCCAACTTTACACTCGATAAACCACCCACCACCCGACCTCCATCTCGTGACCTCACACTTTCAAATGATGCTTGCCAAACCAACCACTAATTCTGACCTCACACTCGACAAATCACCCACCACCCGACCTCCATCTCGTGACCTCACACTTTAAAATGTTCGTCAAACCAACAACTAATTCTGACCTCACACTCGATAAACCACTCACCACCCGACTTCTATCTCGTGACCTCACACTTTCAAATGCTCGTCAAACCAACCAATAATTCTGACCTCAGACTCGACAAACCATCCAACCTCCATCTCGTGACCTCACATTTTCAATTGCTCGCCAACCAATCATTAATTCCGACCTCAAACTTTCAAATGCCTCGTATTTTTGTTTAAAATTTGCTTCAGTATATATTATAGTCAATAATGCATTCTTGAAAATTTAAATATGCATGTTTTGGGATTTGAACCCTGGTCTTAAACATGAAATGTGAACACTTTAAGACCACTTCAGATTGTTAAAATAATTTTACTATTTTATGTATGTATGTATATATATTTTGTATTTAATATTTAATATCAATTAGTTAATTTTTATATTAATTAAAAAATTATTTATGTTAATAAAGAAAATATTATATATATATATATATATATATATATGATAAGAAAAAAAAATTATAATAAATGATAAAATATATTTATATAAAATTAATGATAATATATATATATATATATAAAAAGATAACTACATCTAATATATATATATATATATAAATTAATAATAATATATATATAATTAATAAGGAAGAAAATAATTTAAAAAAAATATATAAGATAAAATATATTTATAGTTTTAAAATCTAAAATTTAATTAAGAAATAGAGAAAGAATATGAGAGATGAGAGAGAAATTACATGTCAATTATATCTTGATGACGTGAATTATTATGGTGTTGGTTAATTTTAAACATTAATAAATATATATATATATATATATATATATATATATATATATATATATATATAAATATAAAAATACAAAAAAATATTAATCATTGTAACTATTTGATTTATAATTATTATTTTTATTTTGGTACGTTCACTAAGCTACAATTTCTCTACAATTATTTATCAGTTATTAAAGTAATTTTTCTCTCTTAATTTTTTTTTAATTATTTTTTTTTCCTAAAATATATATATTTATCTCTCTTCATCAATTTTTTTAATTAAACTTTTTTTTTCTCCTACAAATATATATATATATATATTCCACTAATAATATAATTTTTTTTCAGCAATAATTTTATATTTAAATATATAATATTACCTAACATATATATTTTTTCTTATATATAATAACATTTAATCTAAAATATAATATCTCATTATATTGTAATTTCTTTTTATTAGTTAATTTTTCTCTCATAAAATATATATTAAAAAGTTTCATATTTAAAAAAAAAATTAAAAATAAGAATATATATATATGATTAAAAAATATAAATATAATATATAATAACATGTTTATCATTCTTAATTATTTTCACCGTCCTAAAATATATACTTATTTTTATTAATTTTACTTTCTTATTAACTTGTTTTCTCTTCTTTAACAATATATATATATATATATATTCTTATTAATCATATAAAATATTTTTTTAATCAATAATTTTATATTTAAATATATTTTTTATAATTAATTTTATATTTAAATTATATTTTTTAATTTTTATTTCTTAATTAATTTCTCTCCCATAATATATATAAGTTGAACTTTTTTTTAATTTTTTAATTAAGAAAAATATAATAGATTATTATACATATAAATATTTATATATGAAAACAAATAAATAAATATAACATTATATAATTATTATATATTAAAAAAAATTAGATTTTTTTTTTAATTAGAATAAGATATATTAAAAAGTTGAAAAGATAAATGATAATGAAAGATAAAATAAAAAATAAATTTTTTTAATTTTATATAAATATTGTATTCTCTTATTATATATAAATAAATAAAATATTAATATTATAAATCAGAATATTATATATTTATTAATGACACTTACTTAATAAACACAAATTTATTTTTATTTTTGTTGTAATTAAGAAAAATAAATAAATTTATAAAATTATATAATTATTATATATTAAAAAAAATTAAATTAAGATAAAATATTTTAAATTAGAATAATATATATATATATATATATATATATATATATATATATATATATATATATATATATATATTATATTAGGAAATTTTAAAAAGATAAACAAGAGATAAAATAAAAAATAATATCTATTATCATTAATTTTATATAAATATTTTATTTTCTTATATATATATATATAAATATAATTACTAAATATATAAATTTATTTTGTATTTTTTTTTTTAAATTTTAATTTAAACAATTTTAATTTATATAAATATTTATATATAAAATGAATAAATAAATATTAAAAAACATATTAATTGAAAAATTAATTAGGGGAGAAATATTTTTAATTAGATTAATATATATATAATAAATATTATATATTAAAAAAATAAAAAATAAAAAAATAAAAATTATTTTTATTAGTAAATTTATATAATATATTAAAAAAGATAATAGATATAATTATTTTTATTATATTATTTATTTATGAGTATAAAAAATTTATAATATATAATATATATATATATATATATATATAATTATTAATTACTCAAAATTTAACCTACACACCGTCTAAACATAAAAACAAATTAAAAATTAAATTTTGGATGGATAAAAAATATACGGAAGACATATTTGATAAATAAAAACTTACAAAATTTTATAATATAAGTATACCATATCTTCATTTTCAAATGTCACCTTTAATTATTAAATAAAGTTATATTTTAAATTAATTATTTAATAAATATTTAAATAAAAAATGAATATATTTAATATAATATATTTTATTTTAAAATTATTAGTTATTTTTATATACATGTATAAAAAAAATCTACAAAATTTAAAAAATATAATAAATAGGTAATATATATTCAAATATAAAACTAAAAAAATTATATTTAATATTATATTTAGATAAGTTTTAAATATTTATTAAATAATTTTTATTTTTATTTATAATATTCTATATATATTTTAAATAAAATATTATAATATTAAATTATTAATAATTAAAAATAACAATTAATATTATTTTTTAATAAAAAATAATATTTATATATTATTATATATTATTAAAATATTATTAAATAAAAAATTGATATAAAATATATAAAAATTATTTCATAAAAAAATTAAAAGAAACTTAAAGATAAAATAATAAAAATATTTAAATTAGAATATAAATTTCAAAATTTATTTAATTAATTAGAATAAGTTTTAAAGTGATTTAAAATTTTATTTGAAATTTATTTATTATTATAAAAAATTAATTTAAACACTCAAAATAATAATTAATCTAATTGTTTAATATAATTATATATATATATTTAATATATCATTAATTAAAAAGTTTAAATAAAATAAATAAAAAATTATTTTTTAAAATTAAGAAAAAATTAAAATAAAAGAAATTAAATTTATTTCATAAAAAAATAAACTTAAAGATAAAATAATAAAATATATTTAAATTATAATATAAATTTTAAAATATATTTAATTAATTAGAATAAGTTTTAAAGGGATTTAGAAATTTATTTAAAACTTATGTATATTATAAAAAAATAAATAAACACTAAAAATTAGTTAATAAAAATAATAATCATATATATATATTTAATATATTATTTATTAAAAAGACTTAATAAAGAAATTAAAAAAAATGTTTATAAAATTAAATAAAAAAATTGTAAAACAAATTAATAAAAATATTTAAATTTAAATTAAAATAAAATATATTTATTAGGTTTTATTTTATTATAAAAAATATTAAAATAAAAGAAATAATTTTTTTTATTATCACATATTATTTTATTTAATCATATATTTATATATATATATATATATATATATATATATATATATATATTTAAATAGTTCTCCAATTATATATTATAATAATTTATTATTAAAAAAATTAAGACATTATAGGAATAATTTTGTGTTAGAAGATGTTTTATTTATTTAATTATTATATTAATTTTAAATATTTATTCTATATACTTTTTAATTATATATATATAATTTAAAATATATTTTATATTTATCCAATTATCTATTATAATAATTTATTATTATAAAAAAACAAATTAAGACAATATTTTTTTTATCTTATATATTTTTTAATTATATATATATAGTTTAAAATATATTTTATATTTATCCAATTATCTATTATAATAATTTATTTAGTTTATTTATTTTTCAATTTTTTTTTGATAAATATCAATTCTTACTAAATTTAGTAAATATAAAAAAATATAAATAAATTGGTTAGGTAATTTTTTTTTATATATTTTTAAGAGTTCAGAAGAAAATTTGGGATGAAATAAGAGAAAGAATGAAATATATCCCCTTCTTGGAAGTAAAAAAATATATATATAATTTTGAAGATTTCTTTTATTTCTTTTATTTAATTTTAACTGAGCAGAACATTATATAATTTGCTAAATAAAAAAAAAGCAGTGTTTAAATAAATTTTTTTCTCCTTAAATTGAACTTATTTTTTTTCAAATTAAAACCAATTCAATTTGAATAATATTATTTTTATTTAAAATATTTATATATAAATAAATTTGGTTTATATTACCTTCCATTCAGTATTTATTAATATTAGTATTTATATATTTACTTGACTTTGTTTTCATCAATCCTAACCCATTAATTATTGAATTTATCCTGAATATCTCAATTAAAATAATTAAAGGCTTTTCTCAATGTCCAATTTCACACAAGTGTTCGATTCATCCTTTATGATTTTGTAGATCTATATATATAATGATGCTTAATTTTTAAAGTGTTCGGATTGCCGGGTCGAGAGCCGTGGTTAATTTGGATACTTGGGTCGGAGTGTGGGTTGACCCGTTTTTAAATTTAAAACGGTTAAAAATAAAATTAAAAATGCTAGAGATATGTTTCGAACTTACAACCTAACAAAACAAGTACAATTCTTTAACCAACTAGGCTACAAAGACTTTATATTTTAAATTCAACACCAAATTTGATAAACGCGAGACGTTTTAATATTAATACAAGTTCAACATTTTAACTAACTAATATATAATGATGTTGAGTAAATGGATACTTGGGTCGGATTGTGGGTTGACTCACCCATAAACTTAAAACGGTTAAAAATAAAACAAAAAATGTTATCCGTAATTTTTTTTCACGGTTTTTATATTATCACTCGTGCAAACGCATGGGCTAAATGCTAGTTCTTCTAATAAGAGATGAAAAAAAAGTATGTAATTGCAATATTCACTCGTAAGTATATAATGATTAAACACAAATCTTATATACTCAAACACCAACCTACTATATTTATAAGTAATTCAATCACAATCATACTTGGAATATTGAATCTCAATTGATATACATGTACAATTAAACAAGATTCATGTACTTAGAAACCAAAACACCAATTGGATAAGGAGTGGAAAATTTGTAAAGGATGACCAAACCTGAAAGATTTAGGGTATATTTTTCGGTATTCTTTAGCAAAACCGAAAGATACACTCAAATCTTTCGGCTTTGGTCTTGAATAACCAAAAAATTATACTGTCTGGAAAGTGGGCAAAACTGAAAGATTTATTTATATCTTTCGGTTTTACCCTTAAAAACTGAAAGATTTCCCCTAAATCTTTCGGTATTTGACCTTTTAAAATTTATTATTTTCACTTGATTTAACCATTATTATATTTTATCCTAAAAACCTAAACACAATCATATACTTATAAATCAAACACAAATCCCTACACATACAAATATAAAACATATTCACTCATTCATAAGTATATAATGATCAAACACAAACCTTTTACACATTTTATATACTCAAACACCAACCTACTATATTTATAAGTAATTCAATCACAATCATACTTGGAATATTGAATCTAAATTATTATACATGTACAATTAAACAAGATTCATGTACTTAGAAACCAAAACACCAATTGGATAAGGAGTGGGAAATTTGTAAACGATGCCCAAACCCGAAAGATTTAGGGTATATCTTTTGATATTCTTTAGCAAAACCGAAAGATACACTCAAATCTTTTGGTTTTGGTCTTGAATAACCAAAAAAGTTAAACTGTCTGGAAAGTGGGAAAAACCGAAAGATTTATTTATATCTTTCGGTTCTACCCTTAAAAACCGAAAGATTTTCCCTAAATCTTTCGGTATTTGACCTTTTAAAATTTATTATTTTCACTTGATTTACCCATTATTATATTTTATCCTTAAAACCTAAACACAATCATATACTTATAAATCAAACACAAATCCCTACACATACAAATATAAAATATATATTCACTCATTTCATAATCAAACATACAAACCTTACACATCATACTATAATCAAACACAACCCTATATTTGATACTTCAATCACAACCCCTATACTTGGAATATTGATTCTCATTGATATGCTTGTACAATTAAACAATATTCATATACTTAGAAACCAAAACACCAATTCAAAAGGAAAAGAAATTAGTTTTGGTGTTCTTTAGCAAAACCGAAAGATATACATATATCTTTCGGTTTTGGTCTTTAATAACAAAAAACAAACTTCTGGAAATTGGGCAAAACAGAAAGATTTATATAAATCTTTCGGCTTTACCCTTGAATACCGAAAGATTTCCCCTATATCTTTCGGTATCTGAACTTTTAAATTTAATTATTTTAAACATTTGAAGCATGATAATATTTTATCCTTAAAATCTAATCACAATCCTATATTTATAAATTAAACACAAACCCCTACACATACAAATATAAAACATATTCACTTATTCTAAGTATATATAATCAAACACAAAACTTGTATACATTTTATATATAGACCTTATCCTTAGCCATTTTTTTTGACAGGGATCAAAGCCGAAAGATATATAACATATCTTTCGGTATATCCCTTTAAGAAAACTCAACACTTAGCCATTTTCCTGATTTTTTTAGAAGGGATCAAAACCGAAAGATATATACCATATCTTTCGGTATATCCCTTTAAGAAAACTCAACAATTAGTCATTTTTCTGAATTTTTTTGGAAGGGATCAAAACCGAAAGATATATACTATATCTTTCGGTATATCCCTTTAAGAAAACTCAATACTTAGCCATTTTTCTGATTTTTTTTGGAAGGGATCAAGACCGAAAGATATATAACATATCTTTCGGTATATCTTTTATGAAATCTGAATATTTTTGGAAGGAACAAAAGCCGAAAGATATAGGGAAAATCTTTCGGTATTGTTTCTAAAAACCGAAAGATATGTAGAGACTGTCAGGTTTTTTTCTCATTTGCGAAAGGATTGTTCCTTTCGGAACCTTTACCGACAGATATATAAATCTGTTGGAAAAATCTTTCGATAAAACCCCTTTTTCACTAGTGTTGGCAAAAGAAGAAAAGTTGACGGAACAAATGACTGAACAAATGAGTTATTAGCTAAAATCATGTTATTTTATAAAGATATTTTAAGTGAAAATAATATTTTTAAAGAGACCACATGTCACCGAAATTATTGCTACTTTATTTATAAAAAACAAATAGTAGTTGCAGCTACTGATTAAAATTATAGACATGCTCTTTTCTTTATATAATTTTGTACCACTGTTTAATTTTTCTTAAAAAAAAGAAATTTAACTTATTAGGATGGATTTAGCAATTCTTAGACTAACAAGTTGTAGATGAAAATTTTGCATAATATAGATTGAAAAAGAAAAATCTTATACAAATCTCAATCAAGTACAAAAAATCATATTTTATCTACTTCAATCCCTAAATTTGCAGAAATTTTAATTTAAAACTTAGTAAACTTTATGTGAAAATGGAACCTAATTTTGATCTCTTTCTACTTGTGTCAGTGAGTTAATAACACTATAAACTCATTCCTGTTAATGAATTCACAATTAATCATTTTTTAAGGAAAATAATGTATTGATAAAATCATTACATTTATTCTTGCGTTTTTAGTGAAATCGAATCTAAAACATTCAAATTTTTTAGTGGAAATGAATCATTTGTTGTCCTTCATAGGTACATATTGGTGAGGTGTCCATCGTGAGAGCTCAAAGACCACGTGAGACCGTTGGAGAAGAGTTGAGAGTGAGTGTCGGCTTCCTCATGGTAACAATGGTGTACAATGTACATTTGACCTTAGATGAGTATTTCAACAACCCCTTACGTTGGAGTTTGGTGAAAATCCAGCTAGTCCAACTTGAGGGAAATAGACTGAAATTGTGGTAAATCTTAGGCCTTAGTAAATATGACAGCTAGTTGAGTTGATGAGCTAACATGTGATGGGATAATGAAGTCCTCCTTATATTTATTTCTCTGACGATCAATTTTGAAATGCTTCATCCTCTCGTGAAAGAGAGGATTAGTCGTGATGTGAAGAGAATCTTTGTTGTCACAATAAAGAGGAATATGTAAGGTAAGAGTAATCGAAAAATTAGATAAAATATAAGTGAGTCATTGAAACTCACAAACTGTAACTACGATACTACAATACTTAACTTCGATAATAGACCTTGAGACAATTGTTTGCTTCTTAGTCTTCCAAGAAACAATAGCGCCACCTAAGATAGTTGTTACACCCTAAGATGTAACTTGAGAAGATAAATTAGGGTTTGGGACAAGAGACAAAAATGAGGAGAAGAAGAATCAGAGAGCTATGAGGTGACAGAAGGAAAACATTCAATATCAATCTTTCCAAGAGGATATTCATTACATATAGTCTGATTCTGAATATTCTTTAATAAATGGTTACAGAATGATGAGTAGGCCTAACAGATGACCACTTTGTTAAAAAACAGAAAATAAAGAAAGTTTAAACATAAAACATAAAGTCATGGCTGAGTCTGCATAAATGAAAATATTGAAAATATTACTAAGTGTTCTTATATCCCTTAGATCGTAGCAATACCCTCCTCTTCAGTGTTTCGACGACCTCAGTGAAATGAACGTTGTCTTGTTCTTCCCTAGTTTGTGACTAGTTTTGGATGTGCAATTTCAATCGCTTCCTCATCTTCCCACGTATTATCTTCATCGTTCCACATATTATCTTCATCAGCATGTCATGTCCATTTCACCAACACATGTCTTGTGTTACCTCATATCTGTCTTTCTCGTACAATGACTTCTAAAGTTAAGGCTTGCGATTTCATCTTAGGAAGTGTAGTAATTTTGCTTGGATTTCCTTGATAGTTTTTCAACTATGAAATATGGAACTACGTTATGGATTCTCGATACCACCGGAAGGTCCAATCGATAAGCCACTTTCCCTATTTTTGTACTAACTATGAAGCCCAAAGAACTTATTCTGGAGCTTATGGTGATTTTTTTGGACCGATAATTGTCAATAAGATTGGAGCTTTCCAAAGCCCAATCTCCAATATTCAATTTTGCTTCAGCACGATATTTGTTTGTCTACTATTTCATGCAATTATGGGCCTGACTCAGATGAAATTTCAGTAATTTTAATGTTTCTTCTCGATCTAGTAGTGAATGATCAACTTCGTCTACCTTCGAATCTCCGCGTGCATATCCATAGATTGTTTCAAAAGGAGTGGATTTCATCGCGAAGTGGAAATTTGTGTTATACCACAATTCTACAAGTGGTAACCATTTAATCCATTGCCTAGGTTTCTGACCTGCCATACAACGCAAGTAAGTACCAATACAACGATTAACTCGTTCTATTTGCCCGTCTTTTTAGGGATGATAGGCGGTGGGAAACATTTGATGAACTCCCTGTAGTTTAAGAAATTCTCTCCAAAACAAGCTAAGAAGTATTTTATCTCTATCACTTAAAATTGATGAGGACATTCTATGTAGTTTATAGACGTTGTCGATAAACACCTCTGCAATGCTTTTAGAAATAAATGAATGCTTTAATCTGATAAATGTCCCATTTTGGAGAGTCTATCCACTACTACCAGGATGACGGTTTTTCCTCCGGTTGAGGGAAGGTTTTCGATGAAGTCCATTGAAATGGATTGCCAGACCTGGTTAGGCATGGGTAAATGTTGAAGGAGACCTTTAGGAGCGACTGGTTCGATCTTGTTCCGTTAACAAACATCGCACTTACGAATAAATTATCGTACATCTTTTAACATTCCCACCCAGAAGTACCCCAACTGTAGCTTTTTGGTTGTTAATAATGCTCATGAATGACCACCCATTGGAGCTAAATGCGTGGATGCAATCAAAATAGAACTAAGCTTGTTATCAAATCCTACAACCAATTTTCCATTTTTCCTCATACTCCCATCGATGAAAGTATAACCTATGTGAGATTTTTCATTTTCAGTTAACTCTTGAATGAGTTTAACCATATTGGAATCATATTGCCAAGCTTCATTTATACGTTTAATGATTGGAGAATGGTAGACCGATAAACCAACACATTGTATCGTATTATTCTGACGAGATAGGACATCAAACACTATGTTCTCTTTTCCTCTCTTGTATTATACTGTGAAATCATACACGATAAGTTTATACAGTCATTTCTTCTGGGCAGGAGTCTGGACTCTTTGTTACAGAATGTGCTTCAACGCTTCATGGTCGGTCTTGAAAATGAAGGGCTTGTAGAGAAGGCATGATCTCCATTTTTCCACGGCAAATGTAAGAGTTATTAGTTCGCGTTCATAGGTGGATGTCGTATTCTTGGCTGTTGGTATGGCTCGACTGATGAAAGTGATTAACTTGTTCCCCTATATCAGTACTACCCCAATTCCAATGTCGTTCGCATCTATTTTCACCACAAATGGTTGTGCAAAGTCTAGCAAAGCTAGAACAAGAGGTGTCATCATGGCTTTCTTTAATTCCATGAATGCAATATATGCTTCTGGTTTCCACTCGAACTTTCCCTTTTTTAATAGGTCAGTTAAAGCCTTAACAATTAATCCATACCCCTTTATGAACCTTCTATAGTACCCCGTTAAACCCAGAAATCCTCATAGTTGCTTGCTTGATTGGGGGATTGGCCATGTTTCCATTGCTTGTAACTTCACGGGTCAGCCGTAACTAACTTTCTTTGTCAATGATGTGGCCCGGGTATGATATTCGAATGCACCCAAATTTACATTTTTTCCTATTAAGAAGAAAATCATTAGTTCTCAACAATTCCATAATTAACCTTAGATGATGCAGATCCTCCCATCTCAAGCTGCTATAGATTATGATGTCATAAAAAAAGACAAGGACAAACATCCGAATGTACGGTTTAAATATCTCATTAATTAGGCTTTGAAAGGTAAATGATGCATTAGTTAAATCGAATGACATTACTAACAACTCATATAAACCTTCATGTGTTCTAAATACTGTTTTGTGGCAGTCTACAGGTTTCATTCAGATTTGATGATAACCTGCACGAAGGTCTAATTTGAAAAAAAATCTTGAACAATGCAATTCCTCTAGCAATTTTTCAATCACATGTATGAGAAATTTGTCTTTTATGGTGGCAACATTTAATTTTCCTATAATCAATACTTAATCTCCATGTTAAATCTTTCTTCCTAACCAAGACCATTGGTGTTGCAAACGCACTGTGAATATGTTGAATAACCTCTTGTTCAAGCATTTCATCAACCATTTTTTTAATTTATGCCTTCTGGAGGGAGAGATATCAGTATGATCTTAGGCATATCGGATTGGTTCCTTCCTTAAGAGGTATTTAATGGTCTTGATTTCTGATTGGAAGTATGTGGTTAGGATGTCAGAAGATGTCCTCAAACTGGAGTAACAAATGGCTTAATTTCTCCTCCCTGCTCTTCAAATTCTCCTTGACCAATAAGTAGAAACAATGACATTGATTCGTTTTAGGTTTGATCATCTACATTAACGCTACTTGTGCACCTTCCTTTAACATTCTTTCAAGTTTATCTCCTTCCAAGATACAAATGTCCATTTGGTTTACTCCTTGTAGGAACAATGAGATTTCATTCTTGCAGAAAGATAACGTTAGTCTCTCTAAGTCCCAAATAGATGGACCGATAATGATGATTCATTATATCCCTAAAACCATGTCATAAGAAGACATGTCTAAAACTCTTATGTTAGCCATACATTCTATGTCATCCATTGTCCATTTGAGATTTTCACATCTCGTTGTGCTTAATATGTTCGATCCATCAGCTACTTTAACATCACACATATAACATAGTCCCTTTCTTCTCTTCTCTTCTAGCATTTTGGGAACTATTTATTGGAGATATTTATTCCTTTGGGAGACAGTGTGTGGAGGTGAGTAATTTGGTCGTGAATAAGTTAGTTTATATGAGAGATAAGTTGGTTTATAAGATGGTGACCAAGTAGAATTAGATTGGGTGTGAGTTGGTGTAGAAAGGATGAGAGGGTTCCCTAAGTATAGACTACCTCGGGTAAACATGGATTTGAAAGTGGATTCTTATACTTTGGCTACTACCATAGCTTAATTTAGGGATCTTGGGTTTAATAGCCTAACTGTATTAACTATCTCTTCATGTATTCCACCTAGATAACAATCAATCACATAATTAGCTTTTGAAATATAGTCATATATATCATGTTATATTCTTGTATAGACCCTGTCTATTTTAGATTCATGAATTGTTTAATGGAAGTATCACAAATAGAAGGTCCAAATTGTTATAGAAAGGTAGTTTTAAATAAATGTCAAGTGAGGGCTATTGTAGGACTTGAATAAAAGATCCATACCATAATCGTGCGTTTCCTTGAAAATGAATCGGGACGATTTCAACTTTAGTAGCTTCGTTTGTATGAAAAACTCGAAAAAATTGCTCTACTAAAATGAGCCATCCTTCCACATTCACGCCATCGAACTTCGGAAAATTAACCTTAGTCAAAGCGGATTTGAGGTACATATAGCCTTTCTCTAGTTGGTGTTGTGCGGGAGGATTCTACTGAATCTACTAGCTATCTTGAGCTCTCTTTTGCAGAAATGTTTTCAAGCTTTTATTCAATTGAGTTAACCTAGTTTTCCATCCACTTCCTTTGTTCTTCTATTGACTGTGTAATCGACGTCAATGCTGCTCGCAAGGAGTCGTTGTCTGTCTGGTTCTGTGTTTCCACCATAGTTGTTAGATCGTCAGTTCTGATACCAATTTGTTACACCCTAAAATGTAATATGAGAAGATAAGTTAAGGTTTAAGACAAGAGATAGAAATGAGGAGAGGAAGAATCAAAGAGCTATGAGGTGAGAGAAGGAAAACATTCAATATCATTCATAATATTTCCAAGAGGATATTCAGAATTACATATTGTCTGATTCTGAATATTCTTTGATAGATGATTATAGAATGATGCGCTGACCTAATAGGTGACCACTTTGTTAAAAACAGAAAATAAAGATAGTTTGAACACAAAACATAAAGTCAAAGGTGAGTTTGCATAAATGAAACACTGAAAATAAGACTAAGTGTACTTATATCTCTTAGATCGTAACACTCACAGACTATAACTACGAGACTACAATACTCAATTTCGATAGTAGACCTTGAGACAATTGTTTGCTTCTTAGTCCTCCAAGAAACAATAGCGTCACCTAAGAAAATGCAATAATCGCTCAAGGATCGTCGAAAATCAAGACAGCTCGTCCAATCAGCATCACATAAAGCGTGAACCGGTAGAGAATTAGACTTAGGATAAAATAAGCCCAATGAAGGTTCTACTTTTAAGAATCTGACCAGTCTAATAGCAGTAGTCCAATGACGATCCATTTGATTGCTCATAAATTGACTTAATTGTTGAACCCCAAAAATAATATCTAGTTGTGTGAAATTTAAATACAAGAGTCTTCCAATTAATCTACGATATTTATCTGGTTACGATAAAAAGTTCCACCATTAAAAGTTTCTGTTCTCGAGGAAATGGTGTCTTGGAAGGCTTGGACTAAGAAATCTCATATCTTTAATAATTTCACGTGTATATTTCTTTTGATTAATATAAATTCCTTTAGATGACTGAGCTATCTCTAGCCCTAGGAAATATTTAGCCTCACCAAGATATTTGATAGTAAAACAATCATGTAAAAAGGCTTTCACGCTGCAATTTATAATAATGAATTTCCAATTAACAATTCATCATCAACATATAATAGAATAAAAGTGAAGTTGAACTTTTTGTCTCTATAAATAAACAATTATCAAAGGTAGACTATTTAAATCCAAAAGTTAACATCTTACTGCATAATTCAAGGTTCTATTGACGATAAGCTTGTTTAAGTCCACAGAGACTTTTAACTAGCCTACAAACATTTTTAGGTTTATTAGTTTTATAACATTGTGGATGTTGCAAATAGAATTCCATCTAAAACACCATGGAAAAAATCGTTGTTAATATCTAATTGATCTAATTGATGAAGAAATCAAAATTTAGAAGTTGCAACATATAACATAATTCTAACTGTCACAACCTATGTCACAGGTGAAAAATATATTGAAAATTGATACCTTCTTCTTGATTATAACCTTTAGCCACTAAACTTGCTTTATGCTTATCAACCTCGTTTTATACCTATCATTTTGTCCATCTGATTTCAACTTTAATTTACAAATTCATTCTGATCAAATAACTTTCTTAATTATTCATAAGTAATGTAGTATCATACCAAATATCATTAAGTTTTAAGGCTTGTAGTTCTTCCATCACTTGTATTTAATTTGAATTTGTAGATGCCTATTTACATGAACTTGGTTCCTGTATGTTAGATAATTGTGCCAAAAAAATTATATATGATTGATCGAGATATGATGAAGACATATATGGATAAGTGATAGGTGTGTATTTATAGGTATGGATATGTGGAATAAGTGGTTCTGTATAAGTTTTAGTGGAAACAGTTGTGACAAAATCTTGTATCCATTTTGGTTTAGTTTTAATCTTAGTACTTATTCTTACAGGAACTGATGGTTGAATATGAGATGTGTCTGGTGGTATATCTAATGAAGGAAATGTGTCAGAAAATGTGGATTTGTTGATGATGTAGGTGGAGTAAATGAATGAGGAATATCACATTAAATTGATCTTTTTGTGGTATTTTAGTAGGTAAGTCAAATGTATCATCAATAGGAGTATAAGAAACTGGAATATTAGAAGATGAAATATTATCCAATAAAAAAATGTTCACGACAAAAAGACATCTCTACTAACGAAAAAATGTATGATCATCTAGATTGAATAGTTTATCTATGACTTGATCCTAGATATATGCATTTAGAAGCCAATAATCAAATTTATCTTTGTGTGGCATAGTATTGTTTGCATAACAAATACATTTAAAAGTTTTTAGAGGGGTGTAATCTGGTTTTTTATAATCATACAGTCTATGAAATAGTGTAATCCAGTTGAAAAATTTGTGTTGAGTTATGGAGCCTATACTTATAATAAACTCTATAATAGTTAATTATAGTTTATTGAGTTTGGGTTTCGATTTGGGTCGACCAAAAGTTATTTATGTTTTATTACCTAAATGTTACCCTATAAATATGTTATTATTAAGGGTTTATATTGATAAGACAAACTTCTAGAGAGATAAAATGTGAGGTAAAAACTTTGTATTCATTCTTCTAAATAGTGAAATCTGGTGGTGGCTGAAGTGAACATAGCTCATTTGAGTGAACCACTATAAATTTGTGTCTTCATGTGTTCTTCTTTTCTTGCGTTTTTACAGATCGTTTCAAGTGGATCAGATTTGGGTGATCCAAATCCTAACAACTAGTATTAGAGCTTCTAGGCTAGATCAGAGCATTGGAAACGATGGCAAACGAGAACACTATAGGACACTGAATTAGAAGATTTGATGAAACAGATTATGCATTTTGGAGGATGCAAATTGATGATTATCTCTATGAAACCAGAGAAGATGTATGAAGCTGAATGGAAAACTCCTTGATAGACATGTTTTGGGAGCTGTCCAATTGACGCTAACCAAAATTGTTGCTCATAATGTAGTAAAGGAGAACACCACCATGGGTCTGATGAAACTCCATCTGATATGTATGAGAAATCATTTATTAACAACAAGATACATTTAATAAAAAGACTCTTCAATTTAAGAATGATTGATGGTACTTCTGTCACTACTCATTTGAACAAATTTAATACAATTGTGAATCAACTGTTATCTGTTGAGATTGATTTTTGGGATGAAGTTAGTGTCCTGATTTTGTTAGCATCTTTACAAAATAATTGGGAGCCCATGAGGGCAACAATTAGTAACTTTGTTGAAATTATATATTGAAATTTATTGAAGTTAGAGATTGAATCTTGTTGAAGAGGTTCGTAAAATTGATTATGGTGAAACGTTCAACCGTGGTAAGAGTAGATCTATGTCGAGAAATGAGATGAGTCAGTCCAAGTCTGTACAGACATTTAATTGTTGGAATTGTGGTAAATATGGTCACTTGAAGAGGAACTACAAAACACCAAAGTGAAAGGATGATGATAAAAATGATGCAGCCAGCGTTGTTATAGAAAATGACATTGAATCGTCGCTTCTATTACTTGATAGCCCAATAGATTCATGAGTTTTAGACCCATGAGCATCTTTTCACACCACTGTCCACAAAAAATTAATGGAGAATTATGTGGCTGGAAACTATGGGAATGTTTATCTCGTAGATGGTGAGTCATTAGATATTGTATGCATGGGGACATCAAATTAAAGATGACAAACAGTTCTGATTGAAAGATTAATAAGGTGAAACACATTCCATGTTTAATGTATAGTTTGATTTTTGTTACACAATTTGATGACGAATGTCACAATTTCAGTTGTAGAAATGATGTGTGGAAGGTGACTAAATGAGCAATAGTTGTTGCTCGAGGTCACAAAACTGGAACGTTATACACAACATCAACATGTAAAGACACAGTTATTGTTGTTGTTGATGACTCAAAGAATAGTGAGTTATGACATTGCAGGTTAGGCCATATAAACGAAAAATAAATGAAAATTCTTTTGAAGAATGGTAAGATTCTAGAACTGATGTATGTTGAGCATCAGTTATGTGAAAACTGTATTCTTGGTGAACAGAAACGTGTGAGTTTCTTAAATATTAGGAAGGAGACCAAGAAAGAAATGTTAGAGTTGGTACACACTGATGTTTGGAGACATGCACCTGTTTCTTTTATTGGTGGATCACATACTACGTGACGTTTATAGATGATTCGACAAAATAATGTATGAGTTTACTTTATGAAGTACAAGTCTGAAATATTTGTTATTTTCAAGAAGTGGAGTGTTTTGGTTGAAAATAAAATAAATCAGAAGGTTAAGTGTTTGAGATCCGACAACAAAAGTGAATATATCAATTCAGATTTTAGAGAGTATTGTGATGTGAATAAGGGTGAGCATAATTTGGGTTTACCCAAACTCAACCCTAACCCAAACCCAAAATATTAACTTGGGTTGGTTAATATGGGTTGGGTTGAGTATGGGTTGGGTTAGAGTTACCCAAATTATATAAATTTAATTTAATTATCTATTATTAATCCATTATAAACTAATCATCTTCCAACTTTAAGTTAAACACGTTATTGACATTTTTAACACGTTTTTCACACGTTTAGCACGTTTTTCACATGTTTAACACGTTTTTAATTTTTTTAACACATTTTCACACTTATAACACGTTCTTTACATGTTTAACACGTTTTCACGTTTTTGGCACATTTAACACGTTTTTGACATATTTAACACATTTTCACACTAATAACACGTTTAATACGTTTTGACACGTTTAATATGTTTAACGCATTTTTGACAAGTTTAACACATTTTTTTTTACGTTTTTGGCATGTTTAACACGTTTTTAACATACCTAACACGTTAATATGTTTTTGATAAGTTTAACATGGCTTTCACGTTTTTAGGACGTTTAACACGTTTTTGACATTTTAACACGTTTTTCACACGTTTAACATGTTTTTCACACATCTAACATGTTTTTCATGTTTTTGGCATGTTTAAGACATTTTTGATATATTTGACACGTTTTTCACATTTTTGGCACGTTTAACACGTTTTTGACATGTTGAACACATTTAACACGTTTTTGGCTCATTTAACATATTTTTAGCACATTTAACACGTTTTGGTATGTTTAATATGTTTTTCTAGTTTTTGATACATTTTCACATTTTTGGCACGTTTAACACGTTTTTGATATTTGAACACGATTAACACGTTTTTGAACATTTAACATATTGTTGACATGTTTAACATGTTTTTTGCACGTTTTTGGCACGTTTTGATAAGTTTTAACACGTTTAATATGTTTTTGGTATGTTTAACACGTTTTTCACGTTTTGGGTATGTTTAACACGATTTTCACGTTTTGGCACATCAAACGTGTGAAAAATGTATTAAATGTGTAAAAAATGTAAGAAACATGTTAAACGTGTCAAAAACGTGTTAAATGTGTCAAAATGTGTCAAAAATGTGGAAAACGTGGAAAATGTGTCAAAATGTGTTAAACGTGCCAAAATGTAAAAAACATGTTAAGAATATGTTAAATATGTCAAGAATGTGAAAAACATGAAAAACATGTTAAATAGGCCAAAACGTGTTAAATGTGCAAAAATGTGAAAAATATGTCAAAATGTGTTAAATGTATCATAATCGTGAAAAGTGTGTCAAACATGTCAAAAATGTGTTAAACGTGTCAAACATGTCAAAAACGTGTTAAACGTGTTAAACATGAAAAGAGTGTCCATCGTGTTAAAAATGTGTTAAACGTTCCAAAACGTGTCAAAAACGTGTTAAACATGTGAAAAACGTATTAAACGTGTAAAAAATGTATTAAACGTGTGAAAAACGTATTAAACGTGTCGAAAACGTGAGAAACGTGTTAAACGTGTCAAAAACGTGATAAACATGTTAAACGTGTCAAATGTGTTAAACGTGTCAAAAATGTGAAAAACATGTTAAACATGTCAAAACGTGTTAAACGTGCCAAAAACGTGTCAAAATGTGTTAAATGTGTCATAATCGTGAAAAACGTGTCAAAATGTGTTAAATGTGTTTAAAACGTGTTCAACATGCCAAAAACATGAAAAACATGTTAAACATGTAAAAAATGTGTTAAACATGTCAAAAACGTGTTAAACGTGTCAAAACGTATTAAACGTGTGAAAAATGTATTAAACATGTCAAAAACGTGAAAAAATGTGTTAAATATGTCAAAAACGTGTCAAAATGTGAAAAATATGAAAAACGTGTTGAACATGTCAAAAACGTGTTAAACGAATAAAATTGTGTTAAATTAGTCAAATACATGTTAAATAAAAAAAAAGTTTGGGTTACCCAATTCATACCCAACCCAACACATACCCAACCTATATTAGTAAATAATATGGGTTGAATTATGGGTTGGGTAAATTTAATTTGTGTTGAATATGGGTTGGGTAATACGGGTTGGGTTTACCCGTTTGCTCACCCCTAGATGTGAATGTGATCAGTATGGTGAAGACTATTCCTTGAACTTCTCAAGAGAATGAAGTAGCTAAACGGATGAATCAAACATTAAACGAGCGTGCTATAAACATGAGATTGCATGCTGAGATGCTTAAAACCTTATGGGCAGAATCTATCAACACTAATGCCTACTTTATAAACATATGACCCTCTGTTCATCTTGAATTCAGAATTCCAGAAGAAGTTTGTAGCAATAAAAATGTAAACTTTTCTTATTTAAAAATATTTGGTTGTTTATTATATGTGCATATTAGTTAATATGATAGGAGCAAATTATGGGGTCTACACTTATAATAATTGTTTAGGTTTGAGCTTGAGCCTAACCAAAAGTTATTTATGTTTTATTACATGATTGTTTATTTTATAAATATGTTATTATTAAAGGTTTACATTGAGAAAATAAAATTCTAGAAAGATAAAATGTGAGGCAAACACTTTGTATTCCTTCTTCTTTTTCATAGTGAAATCTGGTGGCGACTGAAGTGGACGTACCTTATTTGAGTGAACCACTATAAATTTGTGTCTTCTTGTGTTATTCCTTCTTGCGTTTTTACATATCGTTTCAAGTAGGTCGATTTGGAGAATCCAAATCCTAACCGTTTGGTGGGTAATAAATTGATAATATGGGTTGCATGAAGTATGGAAAAGTCCACAAATCTTATTTTAGATTAGACTGGAATGAAATTGCCCTAATAATTTATAGTAGGTGTTTGTGTTTTCTCTTCACAACACCATTTTGTTGTGAAATATAAACACAACTCTTTTTATGAATAATACCAAATTTATGAAAGAGTTGTTGACACTGTGAAGATGTAAATTCAATGTCATTATCGATTCAAATGATTTTAACACTTCTATCAAACTGATTATGTGTAATGTGAAAGAAAAATTCAAGAATAGGTCAATAGGTGTCACTTGAGCTTTAGAATGCATCATAAATGTTCATGTCCAACAAGTATAATCATCTACGATTGTAAATATAAATGGAGTACTAAGGATGATAGTTTGTCGATAAAGACCACATACATCAATGTGTAATAGTTGAAAGGGCACAGTTGATTTAATATAGCTACATGGAAAAGACAATCGATGTTGTTTATCCCTTGGACAAATTTCACAATGAAATTAGATTTAAATCTGAACTTGACAGTAAAACAAAATGATATATATGTTTTATAGCATCAATTGAAGCATGTCCCTACCTAGCCTTCTATGCCATCCATTAAATGAAATGAAAAAAGTACTAGAGCTAAGAGTACTACAATTAAAACTATTTTTTTTTATCAACTTCGATGCAAGATTTGTCAAACAAGTAAAGATTTCCAGAAATTTTCCCTAATCCCACTACATCATTACTGTCCAGATCCTGCAACACACAAAAATCTTGATGGAAATTAAATAAATTTCAATTCCATGTCTTTGGTTAGTTTGGCTACCGAGAGTATATTGTGTTGAAAGTGGGTATACACAATACATTAGTAAGTGTAATTTTTGTAGTAAGGGCAATGTGTGACAATTTTAGTGATGTTATTTGGTAGGAAAAATGTATTGCGTAATGATTGGATCACAACATATATGTTTACTAGCACCACGCACTATATATCTAAAATTCAGTAACTAGTTTTCATTTTATTAATATTAAGAGCATACAAATCCATATCCATACTTGCATATATATTCTTTCAGATGGGCAAAGTTTACTAAAGCTTATGCATGTGATTTACCTTTCAACATTTTTATCAGTTCTTGCTGAATAAGAGCAATCGTATTCACAAATGACTCCCGTTTTTCAAGCTCTTCTGCCTCAAACGGAGTCTCGACCATATTTGCACGAGACTTGTATGCATTCTTCTCTATTGGCTATTGCAAGTTGAAACATCCATTATTTGTCCCTTCTACCAATTGGGATATTCAATGATTTTGAAACAAAATCTTGGCTATGCCCTTCCATATTGTAATTAACACGGGTACTTTTAGTAACAAACCTTTTGTTAGAACTACGTTCAACAACTTCTCCTTTATTTGTCCTTCAAATGTACGTATTGGTGAGGTGCAGAGACCACATGAGACCTTGGAAAAGAACTGAGAGAGAGTGTGTGCTTCCTAATATCAATGGTGGAGAGTGGAGACCATGAATATTTCAATAGAAAGTTACAAGACTTATAACTTGAGGTACTACAGTTACAATGATGAAAGTTAATTAATTACTTTTTAATATATATATATATATATACATATATATTTAACAATAATATTTACTATAATTTAATGATTAAGACAATTTTCATCTACTTAAACACTGTTTTGAAAAATAGTTAATTAAAATGTCTACAAATTAAATTATAAGGAAATAAGAAAAGAAACTAATACAGTGAGAAATGATTGTAACACTTTCTTAAATTTATTTATATTATGTCAGTTATCATTTTAAATTTGTTTATATTAAGTTGGTTATACTTCGCTACATTCGATTTATATATGTTTGGTTGTTTGATAATTCTTTTTATATTCGAACCTATTCATCCAATAATTTATATTTCATATGTTTTTATATTAATTTAAACAAATCAAATTAATTATAAAAATGTTAATATAATATAAATTTACACAAAATTTTATATTAAATATAAGCATGAATATGGAATTGATATATCTATTGACATCTTAACTTTAAATAATATATTTTAAGTGCGAATTTGGTTGAGTTATTTAAATAATTATATATTAGGTAATATTGTTTATTTATTATATTAAGACTCTATATCCAACCTATTAAATATTTTTTTTGAATTGTGATTGAACATTCAATATTTTATTTTTTTAACAAAAATTGAAATCAGACAAATCTGAAGTTGTTTGAGCTTGTCACGCCATTGATAATTATATGTTACACGCACATCTTATGTGACATGTAGAATATAAAAGTCTTCCACTTGTTATTATTCAAAGTCGTCCATTTGAAATTAATAAAGGTGTGATTCAGACATAATGGTCTAATTTTAAAACATATTTTAGATACTGGTGTTTTATTCATAAATAATTATTTTTAAAATATAAAGTAATTAAATTATTTACATGTGTAATATTTATTTTAACTTCAAATCAAAATCACCAATTTTCAAATAAATTGATAAACATTTTGTCACAGTTCTATTAATAAGTAAGAATTGGCTACAAAAGTGATAAAAAAAAATTGTTTATATATATTATTTCTTTTATAAAAATGTCTATTTTATGAAAGATAGTTAAAATAATTAATTATAAATAAGTACAAATGAACTAAAAACAAAGAAATACCTCAATTATTAAATAAATAAACAAACAAACGAGAATAATGATGATTTAACTCTTTATCAAACCTCGAAAATTGAACTGTTCCATACCTATAGATAGTGTTTGGTAAATGGTACAAATAATATAGGGTATAAGTTGTATAGGAGTATAAATTGTAACGAGGTATAAATAATATAGGGTGATATAACTTGTATAGGCTATTGATGTTTGATATGAATTATAAAAATTGTATAAGTTGTATATGCTTTATAATTGTGTTTGGTATATATTATAAGAATGTAGTATAACTTGTATAAATATTAATTTAAAATTATTTTTATTATTAATATTATTATTTATATTTATTTATATTATAAATAATATTGTTTATTATTATTATTATAAATTATTGTATCGCTATTATTTAATAATTAACACAATTTTAATTAAAATATAAATGATAAATTATGTTTATTTAATTTAAATATGATTAATAATTGTAATATAATAAATTAAAATTAAAATATTATTTATAATATAAGTAAATATAGAAAATAATAATTAATAAAATTATTATTATAAAAATAAATAAATATTTTTTAATTAAAATATTGAAATATTTTAAAAAAATTATATTAAAAATGATTATATATAATAAAATATTAAAATTAAATAAAATATATTTAATATATTATATAATAATAATTATTATTATATATTATTAATAAAGAGTATAATGAGAAATTAAAAATTAAATGATATATATAAGAATAGTGTTATACCTAGTACTAGTTACTATTTTATACCAAATATAAAGGACAAATTATATAGGGTATAAATTAATACCAATAGTAAAAATATAAAAAATACCATATTAAAACACTATTGTTTATAGTATACTACGTTTGTTTGAAGGTATAAAACTATAGATATAATATAATTATATATACAGTAAATTATAATAGTTGTTTGGTTAGTTAATATTTATATTCACATTAATATTTAGATATAAATTATACCTTAAAAGGGGTATAATATAATACTTATATCAACCTATTACAAGAATGTATAAACGTTTATAAAATTTAACATTCCTCTTTTACCCTTTAATTTTATAAAATTATTAAAATTATAATTTCTTTATTATATTTTAAATATAATAATAATAATAAATTATAACTAAATATTTATTTATATTTAACTAGGTTTAATTTTATAATTTAAATAATAATAATAAATATTTAATTACTTAATTATTTAAAAAAACTAATAATATTAATTAAAAAATAATAGTCATATATATAATTAATTTATAAAATAAATTTTTATTAAATTATTAATAAATGATATTTATAATTAATTATATAAATTAGTGATATTATTATTTTTAATTAATACAACTTATATATAAATAATTTATTTTTGAAATTAATTTATAATTATTCTATTCTAATTTAAATTATGATTTTATTAAAATTATTATTATTAATTAATATATAAATAATTTTTATTTATATAATTATATAAGTTAATTATGAGGATTATATAAAAATAATTTAATTCATATAATAGTATTATTTATTTTAAAAATAAATTAATATGATAATTATATATTATTTTTTTTATTAATTTCAATATAATCAATAATACAAACTAAATATAAAATAAATATTAAAATAATAATTTATATAAATATAAGAGCAAAATAGACTTTTTCTATTTTTTTACTACTTTCTTATACCACAAACAGGAGTGATAGAGTGGGGGAATTTAGTGAGGGAATTTGGTGAGGGAATGACGTGGCATCACCTTCATTGGTTGGAAATTGTATAAGTGAAGAAAAGAGAAAAATTATTTGATTTTTTCAGCGAATAAGATTATGCCACGTCATTCCCTCACCAAATTCTCTCACCAAATTCCCTCACCTAATCATTTCTCATAATTTATATCTCCTGATACATCATTACCATTTGTATCCCTTATAACTTATACTTATATAATTAATACTGGATACCAAACACTACTCCCAACTAAACATGGCCTATAGTACAAAATGTGGAAAAAAAATTGATTTCTAAGTTTAGTTAACAAAATTATTTAAAAAATTGTTTTTAGTGAGATTTAAAAATATAATCAAATAATATATTTTTTCTTATCTTAAAATGAATTTAATTTATTATTATTTTTTATTTATTTATTTTTTTTTTTTTAATAGACTGTCCTACCCAGTCCGGCCAAACTATACATTATATAAAGGTTAAGTCAAATTTCGGACCAGGATTTTTGTAATTTGTTAAATTTTATACATCCCTATATTAATCTTCAAACATTTAAATTTTTTAAATATATATATATTTATTAAAAAGTTTAAAAATAACATATTATAAATATTAATTATTATTTTAAATTATATATTTTTATAAATTTAAATAAATTAATTATTTGAAATTTTATATTATAAAAAATATAAATTAAATTGTGGTAAAAAGTGTATATTTTAAATAATTATTATTTTAATTAATGTGTTGTCAAGTAGTTTAGAGGTGTAAGCATATTGTCACAGGCAGAAACTCGGTCGTCGAATATCACCTTATCCCGTGCGGCACTAGTCTAGATTGTCTCAATTCTAGCTAGTCAACCTTCTAAAAGATGCAAAAAGATGGAACAATTTGAGAGAGAAAGAGCTTAAAGAATATCTTGTTTATTGCTTACAAGAGTGAGGTATTACAAGTGTTGAGTGTTTTGAACATTTGTTGAGTGTTTTGGTTTATGACCATGACTTGTTTATATACAAGTGAGAAGATCATTCTAGATCTTTTTTGTCCTAGAGATTTTTAGATTTTTCTATTATTAATCTAGACCTAAGAATTTCTAAAGACTTTTAGAGAATTCTACTAGCACCTATACTTGAGAACTCTTAGAGAATTCTAGAGAGTTCTCCTACCTTACATACAAAAAGGAACTACTAGATAATTCTAAAAAGTTTCATGACCCTACTTATAAAAAGAGGAACTCCTAGAGAAGTTTAGAGAGTTCCATGACCTCACTTACAAAAAAAAAAGGAAACTCCTAGAGAAATCTAGAGAGTTTCATGTTCTCTAGGAGTTCCATGACCAACCAAAATCTAGGAACTCTTAGAGGATTCTAGAGAGTTCAGAAATGACCACAAAACCCCGGAATATTCTAAAAAATGCACTTTATAGGCTTGACATGTGCACCCTATACTAATGGGCCGTGACAATATGGTTCGTTTGAGAGATACAAATCATTGCAGTGTTCTTCTTTGTTTATACTTAAAAATATTTGAATTAATCATGTGTTTAGTTCTATAATGTCCTTTAAGATGTCTTTTTCGAAGTTGTTTTTAATCTTTATTATATTTTGATAAATTATTTAAATGCAAAATATTAAACTAGTCTTATAAAATGCTAGATAAACACGTTATAATTCATTATTCTAATTTCGTATTAATTGATTTATTAATTAAAATATTAAAATATTTTTCATTTAAAAAAATATATTTTTTATTCTTATATATTAATAATTTTAAATATTTTTATTATGAATACCTGATTAACTTAGTGAATTATTATAATTAATTTAATTCAAACGAATTCATCTAAGATATTAAAAATTAATTTTTTTTTATATTAAGAATGCTGTAAATTAAAGTAGAGATAATGTAATCTTATTATCAACAATATCACTCTATTTCATGTGAGATTATGTGAATTATTTATTTCTAGAATAATTAGTTCAAATGTTTGAATATGGTCAACCTAATTAAAAAAATTGAAACAGAAAAGTTTATATATAGTTTCCTTTTCCTATTTTACTGGTCTTATTTCAACCTTCTATATAACTTTCTTTCTATTTCGTAAATTTAAAATTTACTCAATTTTGACCATCATAAAAAGCCTAGTTTTTTCTGTTCTTTAAAACATGTCTGATAGAGTAAAAATGTATATTCATTCTTTATGCTATTATTTGGATAAAAATAGTTTAATTTAAATTATTTGAATTTAATTTAAAATAATTAATCAGTTATATAACCCACTATAATTTTTAAATAATTCACTAGGCCTTGTTTGAGGAAGTGGTTTTTTGAATTTTGTCTGAGTTTTATCTAAAAAAATCATTTTTTGATAAAAAGTAAGAAAAAATTGGTTTTTAAAATTTAAAGACTAATTTGCCCTTGACTTTAGAAGATATGGTGTAGTGATAGAATGATGGTTTAGAGAGAGAATATAAAATTAGAAGGTAGTTTTGGTATTTAAATGATAAAATTATTTGATTTGATAGTTGATAAGATGTTTAAATTTTGGGATAAAAATTGAATTTTTTCACAAAAACTCCTTCATCAAACGAGACCTAGATATATAACTCATTTAGGTAATCTATGACAACCGATAAATTTTGAGAATGTTTTAAATTAAAGTGAAAATAATTATTTTATTAAAATTAATATAAAATTACAAACTATATTATTAATTAACTCAAACAAAAAGCTAAAATATTTTATTTTATTATTCATAAAAAAATCATAATATTTTAATGAATTTAACTAAATACTTTACTCATACATCATTTTCTTACCAAACAATTCAAATAAAGATTTTGCCAAATATATATATATATATATATATATATTTTTTATTGTTTTGTTAATTTAATATTTTTGGCATAGCAGAAAATGTGTCGGTAAAATCAAACACGCCATTCGTCCACCTTCTTTCTGTTTGTATTTTCTCTCTCTAACTAATCACATACTTTTATCGCAGACCACCCAGTTTGAGCAACAAACAACTTGTCTTCCCCTTTCATCTTCCAAATTTGTTTATTTCTGTCTCTCTGTCTGATGATCTGATCATCAATCTTCTCTACTTCTTCTGTCTTAGGCGGCGCTCGTAAGGCCGCCACCGGAATCTCAAACAGATCCCATTTTTATGGGCCGGCGCCACTTCTCCTCCGCCACCGCCCGTTTCATTACCTGCTACCGTAACATTCTTCATCACCACAATACCTTACCTGAGATTTTCTCTTCAATGGATCCCTCAACAAGTAAACCCACTTCCGATCTTCCTCCCCAACCCCATCACGGATCAATAATATTATTCGATAATAATAATAATCATCATCCTGACTATATTTCCGACCTACCCGACGAGGTTCTTTCCTGCATTTTCCATTTCTTACCCAACGCCGCCGATCGGAAAACCTGCTCCCTCGTCTGCAAACGTTGGCTAATTGTCGAAGGTCAAAGCCGACACCGTCTCGTCCTCGACGCTCGTCAGGAACTGTCTTCTCGTGTTCAAACAATCTTCTCACGATTTGATTCCGTCACCAAGCTCGTTCTCCGATGTGACCGCCGATCCGTAAGTATCGTCGACGACGCGCTAATCCTGATCTCCCTCCGTTGCAAAAACCTAACGCGTCTCAAGCTACGAGGTTGTCGCGAGCTCACCGACGTTGGATTAGCCGCATTCGCGATGAACACCAACTGTTTGAAGAAATTCTCATCCGGATCATGCTTATTTGGGGTCAAAGGAATGAATGCAGTCCTCCAACACTGCAAAAATCTTGAAGAACTCTCGATCAAACGACATCACGGTGTCCTGGAGCCAATCGGACCAGGTGTTGCATCTCTTTCCCTTAAAACCATATGTTTCAGAGAGATCTATAATGGGCATTGCTTCGATCCGCTTATAACCGGAGCTAAGAATCTTAAAACATTAAAAATAATCCGTTGTATCGGAGATTGGGACAGGGTTTTCCAAACAATCTCAACCCGTGAGAATTCACTTGTCCAGATCCATTTAGAGAGAATTCAGCTAACTGATATGGGTCTCGAAGCTATCTCAAATTGCAAGTTTGTTGATACTCTACACTTAGTGAAAACCCCAGAATGTACAGATGACGGATTAACCTCCATTGCAGAAAACTGCAAGCTTTTGAGGAAGCTTCACATCGACGGATGGAGAACGAATCGAATAGGAGGCCACTTGGGTCTAATATCTGTCGCTAATCATTGCATTAATCTTCAAGAACTTGTTCTAATCAGTGTCAATCCAAGTTTATCTAGTCTGGAGGCAATATTCACCAATTGCAGGAAATTAGAAAGATTAGCTCTTTGTGGGAGTGATTCAATTGGGGATAAAGAAATCTCTTGCATAGCTGATAAATGTTTGGCATTGAAGAAGCTTTGTATCAAAGGTTGTCCAATTACAGACAAGGGGATTGAAACATTTGCATGGGGTTGTCCGAATTTAGTGAAGATTAAGGTGAAGAAATGTAGGGGAGTGACGGTTAAAGTTGTTGATAAGTTGAGGATTAGAAGAGGGAGGTTGGTTGTTAATATGGATGTGGCCGAGATTGAACCAGAGGCTGTTATAGAGGATGCTAGTGTTGCTGTTGATGATGATGCTGGTTCGAGTAGTAGAAATGGTCATGGTCATGGTCAAGCCTCTGTTTTCAATCCGAGGTATGGTCTTTTGGCTTGCACTTTTAGAAGATGGTCTATTGGTAGGTCTAATGATGGTTTATGAAAGTTTATTTGAATGGGTTCATGAAAATGAAAGAAAAATATTTTGAAGTTATGGTTTGCCGTTTCAATATGATGTTCCCTTTTTTTAGGGTTCATCTTTTGGGTTATTGTTCTTGTTGTTGAGTTGAATTTTGCTTACTTTTATATATGCTTGTTTGAGCAAAAAACAATGCCATAAAACTAAACTATACTTTGGCTTCGTTTAGAACTATTATTTTGGTCTGTTTTTTCATTTTTGTTTTTACATATATATATATATGAGATCTAATTTGCAGGGAGTGTATTATATAACTTATTTTGAACTCATTCTAAACATGTTTTTGGAGCTGAAGTTGAGTATGACAAAAAATTCGAGTTTAGAAGGGATTCTCGATACAAATTTATATGACTTTCTCCTCCAAACTTTGTTTCAATTTCAGAAAAGTGTTTTCAAATTAGTCATATTTATGGTTGAACTGCTATGATGGATAATCTTTCTAAATAACTGAAACATCCTTAATAAGTAATAATGATTTTATAAATATGTAAATGAATAAAAAAGTTTTATTATTAGTTTTTGAGTTGATGTTTATGTTTACATTTATTAAATTATTTGGTTGTTTTTATTAAATTAAAAATCTTATTGTTATAAATTATTGTCACATTTACTTACTAAAAAATGTTATTTTAAATAAATATTATTTATCAATATTATATATTTTTCATGGTTAATTGTTTTAAAGATAGTTTGTAATGATGTTAAATGTGAATCATTAGATATATAGGGTGATATATTAAAAAAAAATGATGAAATTGAACCAATTCATTCAATCTGATTCGGGTATCTAATATAATAGTTTTAACCTTCTTTCTCAAATCAATGTAGAAAGGAGATTTAGTTTTTGCTAGGTTGTGACCATTTTGAATTCAAGGTCTCAATAATAATTATATATATATATATATATACATATATATATATATACATATATATATATATATATTGTTTTTAGTTCATATAAAAAAAACTATATGTTATTGAAAATGAGTTGAATCAATGCAGTTTACAATGTTTCTAAACCCATTATATAAAATAAAATATCATAAGTATATACAACCATTTTATTTAGTAAACTACAAGGAAGATTTTATGCCACATATATTTTAGCCAATTCCAAATAAGACAGTTTGTTTGTAACGGTAACCATTTAGTTTTGCATCCAAACAAAGAAATTGAATCTACGATCTACTGTCTCAAAATATTGTCCCACTTGTTGTCTCATGAGAGAGTGGAGAGAGGAAAGAGAAAATTAAATATTAAAATAAAATGTCATATATATAATTTTTTAGAGTTTAGGGCGTAGAGTTTAAAGTTTATTTTATATATATAATTTTTTATTTGTCTATTTTATCAAAATTATGTTGTTTGAATTAATTAGACGACAAGGAATAACAGATCCTCATCCCGAAACAAAAAGCATGATTTGAAAACACTTACCTGTAAATGGTAGTTGGATTGTTGGGTCTTTAACTCTCTACCCCTAATCTGAAACTAAATGAATAAAATTTTAATTTATTTAAAAATTTCAAATATCTCATTTAAATTTGATATAAATGAAATAATATGGTAATATAATTTAATTATTTATATATTTTAAATTTAATAACATTTTCATTCAAATCCAATTTCATGTATTTTCAAACATGCTCATAGTTTCATATAGTGAAATCAAAGTATATTGAATATTAAGTTCACCAAACACAATCAATAACGAAATTTACAATCAAATATACCTTTGAAATATTAACAAAAATAGTAATTTTATAAAATAAAGGTCAATTATTTTTTGTTATGATAGTTGATTTCTGTGTTAAAATATAATTTATTAACATGGTCCCTAAATTCATATATTTTTCTTTATAAATAAAAATTTTATCTTTGAAAAAAAAATATGATGATTCTTTTCAATTTAGTTATTTGTAGCTAGTCCTTTTAAAATAAATAGAGTACACAAAACATAGAGTAAATATAACTTTTATAGGTAATGAATGTTTTAGGTTAAAATACAATTTAAATAGATTATTATGTTAATATAGTCACTAAATTCGTTTATTTTTCTTTCTAAACCAAAATTTAATCTTTGAAAAAAGAAAAGATAGTGATTTCTTTTGAATTTAGTTATTTGTACTTATAAAAAAAACCGGCTATTTTTTCATTTCTAATATCTATTTCTTTTGATTTTACATCTCTATCCCCAAACACAAGTCTTCACATACACATATATTTACCCAACACAATAGAGTGAGTATAATGATTTTTTTTTTGTTATGGTGGTGGACATTTGTGTTAAAATATAATATAAATAAATTATTCTCAATATGGTCACTAAATTCTTATATTTTTCTTTCTAAACTAAAATATAAATTTTGGAAAAAGGAAAAAGTAGTGATTATTTTTGAATTTTAGTGATTTGTACCTAAGCTTTTTAAAATAAATAAAAAACATAGGCATGTAAAGACACATTACATACATACGTACACAACACAATGATTTTTATTTTTGTTATAGTTATTAATGTTATGGGATAAAATATAATTTAAATAAGTCATTATGTCAATATGGTCAATAAATTTATATATATTACTTTTAAAAATAATTAAACTTTAAACAACAAAAAAAAAAATGGTGATTTCTTTTGAATTTAGTCATTTGTACATACACTTTTTGAAATAAACAAATGACACCAGGCGGGATTTTGTTAAAATATAGAAGGTGATGGAAAGAAACATTACATACCTACACAATACAATAAAGTTAGAATGATGATATTTTGTCATGGTTATGAATGTTCCGTGTTAGAATATAATTTAAATAAATCATTATGTCAAATGGTCACTAAATTCATATATTTTTCTTTTTAAACCAATTGTAAAATATAATTTTTGAAAGAAGAAAAAATGATAATTTCTTTTGAATTTAGTTATTTGTACATAGGCTATTTAAAATAAATAAAGGACACAAATCATGGAAAAACACCTTATATAACCTACACAACACAATATATAAATTATGATGATTTTTGTTTTTGTTATAGTAGTAGATCACCGGTAAAAAATCGACCTTTACTGACGGTTTTTACCGAAAGTTTTATAAAACTCTCCTAAATACTCCTGAGAGGAACAAATCTTTCGGTATTAAAAATAGATTCCGAGAGGGGTGTAAAACCTTCGGTTTTACTAATTAGTACCGAAAGTTCTTTGCAGAACTTTCGGTTTTTACCTTCCCAAAAAACCAAAAATAATTCTAAGTGTTGGATGTAGGTTAATTGCGAAGGTTTTTTCAAAAACCTTCGGTTTTGCAATTCCTAAAAATTTTAATTGCGAAGGTTATTCAAAGAACTTTCGGTTTTACCTTTTGTGAAATTCTTTATTGCGAAGGTTTTCCAATAACCTTTCGGTTTTGACTCACCCCAAAACAATTAAAATTAATTCTAAGTTTGGTGATGGTTATTTCCAAAGGTTTTTCAATAAACCTTTGGTTTTGACTAATATCAAAACCGAAAGTAATATGAAAACCTTCGGTAACTACCTCTATAAATACAAACCCTAACCCTTCTCTTTTTCATTCGGCTCTCTCCTTTCTCTCTCTTCCGCGCCGCAACCGCCTCCTCCACTGCCGCTTCTCTTCCTTCTCGCGTTCAGGTTAGATTGATTTTTTTTTGTTGTTTATTATTAGATTTAGATTTCTTATCATGTAGTTTATATTATCTAGATTTAGGCTAATTTAGATTATTTGTTTGGTAGTTTGATTTAGATTTGTTATTTGTTTAGATTAGATTTAGGTTAGTTTGTTAAATATATATGATTTTGTTAGATTTGTTATTGTGTTTGATTTAAGTTATATTAGATTTAGGTTACAGTTATTTTGTTTGATTAATATATATATATATATATATATATATATATATATATATATATATATATATATATATATATATATATATATGAAATGCATTTAGGATGGGTGAGTCATGGATGAGTATTCGGCGTACACCGGAGAAACTGTCTCGGCATTATCAGAATTTGCTAGCACAAACAGAAACTGCGGCACGTGAGGAAGAGGTGAAAAAAATGACGCTAGAAATGGAGGAAATCCGATTGAGGGATGCGGAAAGAGGCCAAATGCTTAATGAAATTAACGCGGATAGGGCTGAAATGACGCAAAAATTGGAGAATCTCGAACAACAAATTGAATTGTTGAAAAGGCAGAATCAACCACCCCTTCCTCCCCCCACATCTACTAATTAATTTCTCGATTATATTGTTGATTAATTATGTAATATCGTTTCCGTACGAATGATGACATTTTGGTGTGTTTAGCTTTTATAATTATGTATTATTATCCTTTAATTTGGTTTTGATTTATTAATGTTGTTTAGGGTTTCTTTTCCTTTATTTATTATATTGCCTTTATTTGATAAAATTATATAACATAATATCTTTTAAAAAAAAATATTGGTAATTTCGAAGGTTTTCAAATAAACCTTCGGTTTTGACCTTTGTTTAAAAAAATCCGAATGGTCAAAATCGAAGGTTTCAAATAAACCTTCGGTTTTGACCCTTGTTTAAAAAAAACAGAAAAAATTCAAAGTGTTGGTGAAGGGTAAAAACTGAAGGTTTTCAAATAAACATTCGGTTTTGACCCTTGTTTAAAAAAACAAAAAAAAAATTCAAAGTGTTGGTGAAGGGTGAAAACCAAAGGTTTTCAAATAAACCTTCGGTTTTGACCTTTGTTTAAAAAAACAGAAAAAATTTTAAGTGTTGGTGAAGGGTGACAACCGAAGGTTTTCAAATAAACCTTCGGTTTTAACCCTTGTTTAAAAAAATCAGAAAAAATTCTAAGTGTTGGGTAGTGTCAAAACCGAAGGTTTATTTGAAAACCTTCGGTTTTGACCCTTGTTTAAAAAAACAGAAAAAAATAAATTCTAAGTGTTGGGGAAGGGTGAAAACCGAAGGTTTATTTGAAAACCTTCGATTTTGACCCCTTGTTTAAAAAAACAGAAAAAATTCTAAGTGTTGGGGAAGGGTGAAAACCGAAGGTTTTCAAATAAACCTTCGATTTTGACCCTTATTTAAAAAAATCAGAAAAATTTCTAAGTGTTGGGTAGTGTCAAAACCGAAGGTTTATTTGAAAACCTTCGGTTTTGACACTTGTTTAAAAAAATCGGAAAAAATTCTAAGTGTTGGGGGTAGTTCAAAACCGAAGGTTTATTTGAAAACCTTCGGTTTTGACACTTGTTTAAAAAAATCGGAAAAAATTCTAAGTGTTGGGGGTAGTTCAAAACCGAAGGTTTTCAAATAAACCTTCGGTTTTGACCATTCCCAAAAACATTCTATTTAAGGTTAGGACCGAGAGGTTTATTCAAAACTTTCGCAAATACACATCAAAACCGAAAGTTAATGGTATAACTTTCGGTTTTACCACTTCCTAATTTGTTAAATTATTTTGTTTTTAACCTACTAATATAGACTCCTAACTAATATAATCAATTGTGTGTTGTATTTTAAAAAATAATATTGTGTTTAATGTTAAAATGTTTATGATTGTGTTTGATTATATAGAGAAGTGTATATGAATGTTTATGTTTGATTATCTTATGAATGTGTGTAATGTTTGATCATATGGATTGTGCAATATTTTAAGGATATCAAATGTGTTAAATTAATGTTGTTCAAGGTCATTAGAAGGTGAGAAACCAATTAATTTAACAATTTTGAATTGTTAATTCCGAAAGTTATATCATTAACTTTTGGAAATAACCATCAAAACTGAAAGTTAATGATATAACTTTCGGTTTTACCCTTCCCCCAAAACATACTAGTTAAGGTCAAGACCGAGAGTTATATCTAAAACTTTCGGTTTTGATGGCTATTTCCGAAAGTTAATGATATAACTCTCGGAATTATCACTTTTCAATTTTTTAAATTAAAGTGTTTTTACCTTCCAATATAAACTCCTAACTAATATAATAAAGTGTGGGTTGTATTTTAAAAATTAATATTGTGTTTAATGTTAAAATGTTTATGATTGTGTTTGATTATATAGAGAAGTGTATATGAATGTTTATATTTGATTATCCTATGTATTTGTGTAATGTTTGATCATATGGATTGTGAAATGTTTTAAGGATATCAAATGTGTTAAATTAATGTTGTTCAAGGTTATTAGAAAGTGATAAACCAATTAATTTAAAATTTTGTGAAGTTGTAAAACCGAAAGTTAATTATATAACTTTTGGAAATAATTATCAAAACCGAGAGTTTATTTCACATCTCTCGGAAATATGAAAATCAAAACCGAAAGTTTTATTAAAACTTTCGGTTTTTACATTGTTCAAAACCGAGAGTTTTAATAAAACCTTCGGTTTTTAAATTGATCAAAAACCGAGAGTTTTAATAAAACTTTCGGTTTTGATCAATGTAAAAACCGAAAGTTTTATTAAAACTTTCGGTAATTAACTTAATAAAAAAAATATAACCCCTTTTTCCCCCTTTTCTTCTTCCCCGTTTCTCTCTTCCGCGCCGCCTTCATTCCCAGATCGACGCCGCCCGAAGACGACGCCCGATAGAAGACGCCGTCCAAAGACAACGACCGATAGTAGACGCTGCCACCACCGACCGAAGACGCTCTCTTCCTGTTCGCCGCTTTCAAGTCGCCGCTCTTCTCCTCCTTCAGTCGCCCGTTGCTCGCCCTCGCATTTCCTCAAAGGTAATTATTGTTGATTTAATTTAAATATAAACCGTTCTATATATATATATATATAAATATATATATATGAATTGAAATTTAGGTTAGGTTAGAATTATGATTGAAGTTTATGTTAGAATTTTAGGTTTGAATTTTATGTATGAATTTTAGGTATGAAATTTAGGTTAGAATTTTGATTTTGGTTTGATTGAAGTTTGATTGTGGTTTGATTTTGGTTTGATTGAATTTTGATTTAGGTTAGATCTTGTTTAATTTAAGGTTTTGGTTTGATTTTGATTTGATTTTGGTTTGATTGTGGTTTGATTGTGGTTGGTTTGATTGTGGTTTGATTGAAGTTTGATTTAGGTTAGATTTTGTTTCATTTAGGGTTTTGGTTTGATTTTGGTTTGATTGAGGTTTGATTGTTGCTGGTGTGATTGTTGTTTAATTGGTTTAATGAATATTTGTTTATTTTAAGGCATATTCTGGTTTGATAGATGTTGGATTGAGTTTGATTTATGGATAGTATGTTATATATTGAGTTTGATTATATTTATTGTTATTAGGTTTGGATTAGGAACTTCAGCCGCCCGCTGCCTGACCGCTGCACGCCTGCTGCCCGCCCGTCGATCTACATCCGCCGCTCTTCCTCGTCGCTCTTTTTTTGCAAGGTTAGTTTAATGTTCGATTTATGTTAGTTTTAGGTTAATGAAGGTTAGATTTTGGTTAAATTTAGGTTAGAGTCATGTATTGAATAATGAATTGATTATTATTGTTTGTTTATGTTAGATTTAAGTTTGTGAATGCATTGATTATAGTTGATTTAGGTTGGAGTCATGTATTGAATTATTTGATTATTATTGTTTGTTTAGGTGGAATTTTAGGTGGACCTCATACTTTCAAATGCTCGTCAAACCAACCATTAATTTCAACCTCACACTCGACAAACCACCCACCACCGGACCTCCATCTCGTGACCTCACACTTTCAAATGCTCTTTAAACCAACCACTAATTCCGACATCACACTCGACAAACCACCCACCACCTCGTGACCTCACAATTTCAAATGCTCGTTAAACCAACCACTAATTCCGTCATCAAACTCGACAAACCACCCACCACCCGACCTTTCATCTCGTGACCTTACACTTTCAAATTCTCCTCAAATCAACCATTAATTTCAACCTCACACTCGACAAATTATAGAAGGATCCATAAGGATGTTCCATATGCTGAGTCATGATTTAAAATTAACGTATTTTAAAACTTTTGTGAGGTCTACATATAATTTTTTATATATAACTTTTTATGTTTGAAGAATGACTCAACTTTGGGACATGTCAGAATAACAGATTCAGAAGAGGAGATGAGAGAAGAGTCTGAGTGAGCTTGGGATATGGACGTCCCAAAAAACAAAAAACTAAAATAATTGGGTTTTTATTTTATTTTATTTTATATTTATTTATTTATTTATTTATTTATTTATTTAATTTATTTCAAACGAGCTATTCGCAAACTACTCAATCGACAAATATAAAACTCGAGTTCAATTTTATGAGTCAAGCTTTGACGAGACATTCACAAACAGTTTGACTCGTTCAAATCTAGTTTGAATTCATTTCATTCTTTGACTTATTATAATATATATTTTTATTTTTTCACTTTAAATTATTATATTATACTAGTTAAGATACACTGCGTTCGATTATAGTTATAAAATAAAGATAAATAAAACATAAATAAAAAATAAATTTTATAAAATTATCTCATTCATAAATAGTTATAAAAAATAAAATAATTAAAAATACATAAAAACATTACATATACCTTAAAATTTATCTTTCACATTTAAAAAAAAGTTAAATTGTTAACATAATTTTCAAAATTATAATATACTTTCATTTAAGACATTTTTAATGTGAATCGGTAATTGATGTCTTAACCCGACTCTTAACCTTTGAGCTATTATTATTAGTTTAATTTAAATATTTTTTTTTGTTAGAATAAAATAACATATTTTTAAATATAAAAATAATCATTATTCTTCCAATATTCAAACCTTTTATATATATATATATATATATATATATATATATATATATATATATATATATATATATATATATATATATATATATATATATATATATATAAAATGATTAAAGATAAAAAAAAATACAAATTAATTATGAGAAATAAAGACAATTTATATAATAATTAAGAGTAAATTTATGAGACAAAATCAATATAATGAATGACTTGTATCAAAAATTTAATTTTATGGCATGTTACAAAGCCTAAAACGTATTATAAATCCCTTAAATAAATATATGTTATTATATATTTGTTATTGTTGTGTATCTCTATACATTTATTCTTATTAAAGTGTAAAATTTATATTTTCTAAACATGTCTTCATTTTTATGTTCATTACTTAATTTCTTTTTTTTTTTGAAAATTTACAGATAAAAATTATAAATAAAATATTATTTATATATAAATGTTTTTGAAGAGAACTAATATTATTTAAATTTAATTAACTTTGAATTGGTTTTGTTTTTATAAAAATTAGTTTTAATTAAAATTTAATATTAATATATATTTATCAATTTATCAAATATCTAAAAATATAAAATTCATTTATATAAGTTTTGAAATTTAGTTTTTTCAAATATTAAATTTTGGATAATATTATCAATTAAATTATATAAAATTTTACTTTGATTAATATGATATTATTCATTGTTTATTCTATTTTTATAACTATATTAATTTTGACTATTTAGTGAAAATTAATATTTAATAAAAAAAATTAATAAATAAAAAAAATTAATATAATTATTTAATTATTAAATATATAATGTTTCAATTTATATTTTTATAACAATAAATAATTCTCAACTTTTTATGATTAGTTAAATATATTTTTAAACATATATAATTTTTAAATATTTTTTTTATTATTTATCTTAAATTATTTTTGTTTTTTAATTATTTTTTATAATTTTTTATTTAATTTTATTTATTTGACAATATATTAATATATATATAACTATTAATTTTATATTAAATAATAACATTAATTATTATTTTTATTTAATAAAAACAATTTTATAGTATAATACTTTAGTAAAATTATACGAGACAACTATAAATTAAAATAACAATTAAAATATGTCAAAATAATATTTTTTAATTTTATTATTTAAAAATATATAGTACATATTTATTATATTTTAAGGATATATATATATATAAATAATTAATAATTTTAAAATTTAAATATTAAAAGACAAAAAAATAAATAAATTAAATATATTTCAAAGAAAATTAATATAAATAATTTTTAATTTTAAAAATATTAATATTAGTTTCCTTCTATATTAATACTATTATTTTAACTTTTTTTTTATGAATCAAACATTTCATTTCACATTTATTCATAAATTTACACGGTTATAGTTATAAAATTAAGATAAATAAGACATAAATAAAAAATAAATTTTATAAAATTATCTCATTCATAAATAGTTATAAAAAATAAAACAATTAAAAATACATAAAAACATTACCTATACCTTAAAATTTATCTTTCGCATTTAAAAAATAAATAAAATGTTAACATAATTTTAGAAATTATAATATACTTCCATTTAAGACATTTTTAATGTGAATCCGTAATTGATGTCTTAATCCGACTCTTAACCTTTGAGCTATCATAATTAGTTTAATTAAGTATTTTTTTTTGTAAGAATAAAATAACATATTTTTAAATATAAAAATAATCATTATTCTTCAAATATTCAAACTCTTGATATATATATATAGTATGATTAAAGATAAAAAAAAATACAAATTAAATATGAGAGATAAATATAATTTATATAATATTAAGAGTAGATTTAGGAGACAAAATCAATATGATGAATAACTTGTATCAAAACTCTAATTTTATGGCATGTTACGAAGCACAAAATGTATCATAGATCCCTTAAATAAATATATGTTATTATATATTCGTTATTGTTGTGTATCTCTATACATTTATTCTCATTAAAGTGTAAAATTTATATTCCTAAACATGTCTTCATTTTTATGTTCTTTACTTAATTTCTTTTTTTTTTTTGAAAATTTATAGATAAAAATATAAATAAAATATTATTTAAATATAAATGTTTTTGAAGAGAACTAATATTATTTAAATTTAATTAATTTTTAATTGGTTTTGTTTTTACAAAAATTAATTTTAATTAAAATTTAATGTTAATATATATTTTTCAATTTATCAAATATCTAAAAATTTATAATTCATTTATATAAGTTTTGAAATTTAGTTTTTTCAAATATTAAATTTTGGATAATATTATCAATTAAATTATATAAAATTTTACTTTGATTGATATGATATTATTCATTGTTGACTATTTAGTGAAAATTAATATTTAACAAAAATAAAAAAATATATATATTATGATTTTTATGATTTTTTTATTTATTTTTTATTTAATTTTATTTATTTAATAATATATTAATATATATATATATATGTAATTATTAATTTTATATTAAATAATAACATTAATTATTATTTTTATTTAATAAAAACAATTTTATAGTATAATACTTTAGTAAAATTATACAAGACAACTATAAATTAAAATAACAATTAAAATATGTCAAAATATTTTTTTTAATTTTATTATTTAATAATATATATAGTATATATTTATTATATTTTATGGATATATATAAATAATTAATAATTTTAAAAGACAATATGAATATTAAAAGACAAAAAAATAAATAAATTAAATATATTTGAAAAAAAATTAATATAAATAATTTTTAATTTTAAAAATATTAATATTAGTTTCCTTCTATATTAATACTATTATTTAAACTTTTTTTTTACGAATAAAACATTTCATTTCACCTTTATTCATAAATTTAATCAATGTCTCGTTTAGTAATCTTACTCAAACTAACTCATTGAATTTATATATTTAACCACCAATATATTTTTACGTAATACTTCGAACATTTTTAATAAAATTGAATTTATGTGTGAACAAAAATAAAATTTAACTGAAAATAATTATAAATTTTAAAAAACATATTAAAACAAACATTCTCATCATAATGAGTATTATGATTAATTTTAGATACAAAATGTTAAAACAGTTATTTGTTGACCTAAAAGATATTATAATTTAGCATATTAAAAACAAATAAGTACATAATGTCAAAAATAAAATAAAATATATAATTTAATACATAAGTTAAAATGACAATATTTTATTAGATGACTCAGGGTTTAATTTAGACAATTCATCTTCACAATTACACTTTAGGATAATTCGTTTGAAAACCATAAAATATATAAATATTTGCATAAATTCTTCAGGTTTATGAAGATTTAAAAAATAACATGATCATTATTATGAGATAATGAGTATTATAATCAATTTTAGATACAAAATGTCAAAAACATTATTTGTTGACCAAAAGATATTATAATTTAACATATTAAAAATAAATATGTGCATAATGTCAAACAAATTTTAAAACGAATAAAGAACAATTTATATATAAGTTAAAATGACAAAATTTTATTAGATGATTTAACATTTAGTTTGGATAAATCATCTTCACAATTACTTATTAGGATAATTCGTCGTGAAACCATAAAATGTGTATAAATTATTTAAAAAATAATAATGAAAAAAATGTATTTTGTTATCCTTAATTCTATTTTAGGAGTTTCGATATGAAAGTAGTTAGATTTTTGTGTTAATTTTTGTGATAATAGTAATGAAAAAGATTTGATTATTAAGAATAAAAAATAATATAAATTTATTAACTATCAACATTTTTGAGATGCATAATGTTATAATAGGCACAACAGTTGTATATATTTTCTCGCATTGACTACATATGTCTTCACGAAAGTCTATCATTTATGAGAAGTTGGTCATCCTCATAAATCATTATAATTTTTTTTACTATTATATTAATAAAAAAATGTTAATATTATTTCTATAAAGTTAATGAAAATTATAAAGCACCCACTCAAATTGTTTAATAAATTTGTTGTATGTTCTTCCTCGCTTGGACATAGTTGTTGCAAACTTGCAATATGCTGTTTTTTTATATAATGATATCTAAAAAAACTGTAATTAAGAAAATTTATTTAAAAAATAATAATGGAAAAAAGTGTATTTTGTTATCCTTAATTCTATTTTAGGAGTTTCGATACGAAAGTTGTTAGACTTTTGTGTTAACTTTTGTGATAATAGTAATGAAAAGATTTGATTATTAAGAATAAAAAATAATATAAATTTATTTACTATCAACATTTTTGAGAATGCATAATGTTATAATAGGCACAACGGTTGTATATATTTTCTCGCATAGACTACATATGTCTTCACGAAAGTCTATCATTTATGAGAAGTTGATTATCGTCATAAATCATTATAAAAAAATTATTATATTAATAAAAAAAATGTTAATATTATTTCTATAAAGTCAGAATTAGTAGTTGGTTTGACGAGCATTTAAAAGTGTGAGGTCACGAGATGGAAGTCGGTTGGTGGGTGATTTGTCGAGTGTGAAGTTGGAATTAATGGTTGGTTTGACGAGCATTTGAAAGTGGTTAGTGTTTAGTTTGACGTTGGATAAGAATTTTGTGATCAATTACGATTTGTTGTTGATTTGTTAAAGTGGGAGTAAAAGAGATGTTGACTAAGATTAGTGAGTGGATTATCGAGGGATATAGACATGAAAAAGTGAGTCATAAGATTAGGGTCAGTGGGTGATTTGCCGAGGGGATAAAGAGACATATGAAAAAGTGTGAGTCACAAGATGTTGGTAAATTAGAGGGTTAGTGGTTGAGTTTGAGGTGTGTCATCAATTGAGGTCAACTAAGATTGGTGGTGGTTTACTAAAGGGATAAAAAAATGCATATGAAAAAGTGTGAGTCACAAGATGAGGGTCAATTGAGGGGTTAAGCGGGTGCCGAAGGGATAATATATATATATATATATATATATATATATATATATATATATATATATATATATATATATATATATTAATATTAAGTTTAAGATTAAACTTAATTTTATCTAAAATATTTATAAATAAATAATATTTTATATATATTCTTATCCGTGCAAATGCACGGGACAATTATTTGTTTCTTAATTAATTAGATGATTTTTAACTTTCTATAAAAAAATCTTCATCAATCAAAAGACACATAATTTTGTGACAAATTTCTTATCTATTAAAACAAAATAGATATACAATAGATCTTTATTCATATGTATACAAATTGCTAGATAATCATACATTTTATTAATGAACATGAATCATCATATTAATAGCTAATATGCATGATATATATAAATAATCCCTTAGCAATATATAATCAAACAAAATATAACTATATATATATTTCATGTCTTAATCGAATCACTTACATTGCCATGTTTGAACAATAATCGACGTAAAACGACTATGCATGCTCAAAACAAATCTAGATTTATTGTTCTCACCGAGACAATTCTTGAGAGGACAATTTTGACTAACATAGTAGTGTCTTTTAAATGCATGATTAGAATAAGTTCTAACACAAACACTTTTTTAATCTCTTTATACAAATGAACCTCATTCTCTGTCATGATTAATCACATAATTTTTATAGAAGAATTTAAAATGCTTCAAAATATTATTGACAACATCATTTTGACAAATTAAAATCCTACATAAGAAATCGTTAAGACCCCCAATATATTTCATAATTTATACATAAGAAATTATAATGATTTCAACATTCATGATTAATGTCATTTTGAAAAATCAGATTTCTTATAAGAAATCGTTATCGACCTCATTCAACTCATAATATCTATACAATAAATTAGAATTATTTTCACATCAATGACTAAAGTCATTTTAAGAAGTCTGATTTTTATAAAAAAATTATTGACTACCATATTAATCTCCAAAATCAATGACTACAGTCATTTAAATGAGTTTGATTTCTATAAGAAATCATTGACCATCTTATTCATCTCATAATTTCTACCCAAGAAATTATAATGGTTTCAATATGAATGACTAATATTATTTTATCACGTCACATTTCTACAAAAGAAATCATTGGATAGATTCAAACAGGGGATCTGCCTTCTACCACGCACCAATACATCTGAACTTTGAACCACTGTGCCAACCCTCCATTTCATTAGTCTGTCGTTGTTTATGACCTTATCTCTTCTTTTAAAAAAACATTTTCTTCATATTTCCTTTTCCAACTCAACTCTTTTTTCTGAAACATCAAAGACAAAAATTCCGACGAAACAATCTACAAAATAACTTAGCACACGAAACTGTTTGAAGATTGTTAGATATTCTTGTCTTTAAATAATCAGAAAATATATAATAGAATGATGTTACAAATAAATTAAATAAAATTGAATATACAAAGAATGAAATCATTGATTTTGAGGTTGATTCGAGGCATGTGTTAGACATATTTTCCTTAAAACAGTTTCATCGTCTCCTGTTTGTGCTAGAGTTTATCCAGATGACTGTTTTTCAGGGTACAAGGAATTTAATATTGATTCTTCACTGAAATCACTACGCATCGAACTTGATCAACGGACTTAAACTATCACCGAGTTTCAATAGAAAATATTGAGCGAAGAACTTGAAGAACACTCACAAAATAAAAAGATATATTTTGAAATTCTAGAGTGAGAAATAATAAGAGGATGTAGTGATTTTTGATGTGTTGTGGGAATTATAAAGAAGAGATATTTATATTGTTGAAATAATAAATTGTCATAAAAATAAAATCAATCATTAATCTTTGATCCAACGGCTCACATTGATTGTCTCTTTATTGTCCTTTGTATTTCCTCTTCATTAAAAAAACATGTTACATGACCTTTTCTAATTGCTAATAAATTGATAACAATAATCTAATAAAGGTTACAATGATAATTAACAATATTGAATTAATTTAATTTGCTAATTTCTTCTTAAATCATTAAATGTTAATTAAACAATTAAAAAAATAATTATAATAATTTAATTATTTAGATCAAATTTCACTTTAATTCACGTGTAAATTTCATGTGAATTTCGTTTGAATTTTATTTAATTTTATTGACCCAAATTCTCATTTTTATTTATTAATAGAATTTATGAATTAGTTTAAAATTTCAACATATTATTATAAGATTTGGTTGAAAAATAATGAACAGGTTGGAGGGTATTATTTGGCTTGTGATCCTTATTCCTTACAATTTACCACCAATATTATGTATGAACTCGTCTAATTTCATTTTCTTTATGCTAATACCTTGTCCTGAGAGTTCGAGACATACGATTGATATTTATTTACAGCTATTGATTGATGAATTAAGAGAGTTATGGAAAACTGGAGTAAAAACAATTGATGCATCAACGTCTCAAAATTTTACTTTGCGTGCTGCTTTGCTATGGACACTTAATTATTTGGTAATAATGATTTACTAAGAGCCATAGTAGAGAAATTAATATATAATCATGAGCAATTACAAAGTGAATTAGAAAAAATTAAAAAAAAAAGTTAATAGAGAGGGAGACCAATGAAGCAAAAAGATTAGCAGAAAGGGAAGCTATTAATTGTAGAATATTAGCCGAGCGAGCGTATTGAAACAGAAAAAATGATTCAAGCTATTATGGTACGATACTTAGGAATTCAATCTTCGTCGATGTCACCCCATGCACAAGTACCATCTACTACATCACCTTCTAAAATAGGTTTGAAAATATATAGATTAATTGTTTATGTTAATATGATTTATTAATTTTAGACTCATTAAATACATTAAATACAGCTCATGAAGAAGATGAAGAAAATATAGATTAACAAGTCTTTCCACTTCTATTGTGAAACATTTTGTAAAAGATTACTACTTTTACTTTAAAATTAACAATTGTTATATTTTCTACATGATCAACAAATAAGGTCATTTTTTTAAAATCAACAATTATTTTTGTGCTTATCACGATCATGGTTGTGGTATTGGTGTGCTAGTGTCTTCATTAATGTCAATTTAATTCAACTATTTTATGTATAGGCTCGGCTTAATAAGATTTGTGATTTTACTGGGTTTTTTCTTCTCTTACAATCGGCTAAGATTTCTATTAGTTGTAGTACATTGGAGTTTGAGAAAACAATTAATAAGATTGTGATTTCAATGATAGTGTGGTTCTATTTTTTTTTATATGAAGTATATATTTTACCTATGTTGGCTTTGCTTTCTACAGTTTCGAGATACATAATTTTCATTTTGATATGATTGTTGCAGATTTTTTTATATAGGAAGATTGAAAAATAATGAAACTAAACCTATATATGTCTATTCATGTTTTGTAAGTTTGAAGAAATAAAGAAACTGAACATATATGTCTATATAGGTTCAAAATTTGTAAATGTTTATACATGTTTTGGAACATATATTTTTGAATAGATTGTTGGAAAATGTTATATATGTTTTGTGTTATATATAATGTTGTTTAATTTGAATATATAATAGGTTTTAATTTAAATGTCAGGTTCTAGATTAAAAACATTTTTTTATTAAACAACTAATAATGGTCGTATTTTCTTCGGCCATTTTTATGTTATTCATAATCAATAACGTCTGTAGGGAATACATACTTTATTGATCAATAGTAAATTTGATATTTCTTAATTAATAAAGAGAGCATAAAATTCGGCCTTTATGGATTAATAATGACAGCAAGAAATTCAACATTTATTGATTAATAACGACAACAGAAAATTCAGCCTTTTATTGATTAATAACGACATTTATTGGTGATTTTTTCAATACTGACTCTAGTTTTAGAGTCTGACCGTCCGTAATTTTAACGAATAGAATATTAGTTAGTGCCGACCGAAAAAAATATAAATACTGACAGAATTTTCGGACGTTAAAAGACTATTTTTACAAGTGATTGCTAACCATATAAGTTCAACATTTAACTAACTTATATATATATATAAAACTATGTTTAATTTCAATTTTCCTTGGTTTGTCGGATCGAAAGTTGTGGTCAATTTAGATATATATATATATATATATGAGAATAAATAAATACTTGAGTTATATTCTGGGTTGATCCACCCACAAACTTGAAACGATAAAATAAAAATATTGTAGTAATCTAACCAAGTAAGTACTTGTTTATTAATAATGATTAAATATATATAATGGTAAACACTCATTTCGATTTCCAATTTATATTTTGCAAGGATAGCAACAACTTGTTTGATTTCATCGTGAAAGCGTGTAGTCGCCGTGAAGATTGGACCAACAAGATAGTGAAGAACGACGATTTTGAACTTCTATAAAAGAGATCCCACATGGATTAAGAAAGGAGAGACCATTAAGAGATCAAATAACAGACTATCAACAAACTTTCACCTATTGTGAGTCTTAGGTTAGAAATCTTTATCTTCTTTGTTGCGAGCGACATTGAAAACTGCAACCTGCATGATTGCATCTCTGTTATTTTTTTATTTTGAATTAAAATACTAGCGGTCTGAAAGTTCTTTTTCTTGCATTAGAATTAGAGTCTTAAACCCCATTTAGGATTGGGATTCAAGTGAGCTCTCAAAAACAGTGAACCCAATTTGAAATTATTATTTCTACTGTTATCCTTGTTATCCTCATATTGTACAAGTAAATTATAATTTTTTTTTGTTGTCAAATACTTAAATAAACAAAATAGATTGAGCCAAACTTCCATTGAAAAAAATAAACAATTAAATATAAACTTTAAAATTGATCTATAAACTTTATTTTATTTTATTAAATTGAGTACTCAGAACTCAATTGATGTACCCTCAAAAATAAAGATGCAAACTTATTATTGTGTTTTAAGACTTAACTTAGAGTTTCAACTTTCATGATTGGACATGGAGAATTATCTAGCTATTAATAGTTTGCAATAGAATAGTAACAAAGAACAATATTCATATAATACTAGGTCCGCCTTATTCTCTTGACATAAGGGTACCACCTTGTGTCCATCTTTCCAGCATCTTCAATGCCGCTTTCGGTTGATCCATAGGAACCATATGTCCCGAGTCAATAACCTGATCGATCACACAAAATATTAAACACATATATTAATATATATATATATATATATATATATATATATATTTGATTTCTTGCCTTAAGGAATGTCAGAGGTCCATATTCTTTAAGTTCTCCTTTCTCTGCATGATCGACTACATATGAAACTAAGTCTATATTATTGAATTGTCTTTACCCGACCAATTCATCTCAGTAACCCACCTATAGATTCCTGGAATAATTTTATTGTGAGTTAATAATTAGTTGGTCTAATAAGAAAGAAAGAAGAAAAGTTTTGATAATTCATTACCAATCCAATTCAAGATGAGATCATATTCTCCTGCATATATCAAGACCTTAATTCATCTTCAAGAAGCGGAGGAATTTCCACTGCATGATTCCTCGTCCAATCATTAATTATCGCATCAAAAACAGTTTCGCTCAAGGATAGAAACCGAATATTGCCAACTCCAAGGGATCTTCTAACCGTTGCATTACTTAATAGTTTTTCCATATGCGAGAAATCATAACACATTTCACCCACACGTTCCTTCCGAATGTCGTAATACTGTAAGCACCACCGATATTGTTACACTTACAACAAAAAAAATAAAATGTAACATTCATTCATTCCTTACATTTCTATTAGAACCATAATATTCCAATAAACGATAGAATATGGCAGTACAAGAAGAATATGCTTCCATACAGCTCCCTCCTACTCCTCCTATCCTTGCATCTAAATTTTATTTTTAAAACATGATAATGTAAATTGAAACAACATATATATAAATATATTGTAAAAAAGAGAAAGATTACTGCATCTAGCTATGTCTTCCTCGCATTTTGGTACCAATCTGGCGAGACGTCCGACTTTAGATTTTGAGATCAGTTTCATATTTGAAGCATAATCTATTAATGACTTGTATTGAATTGCAGGGTGTGTCAATCCATTTCCAATAGCAATACCCTGTATAAATAAATTATTAAGAAAAAGATTAATGAACTGAAATTAATCTTTAATTAATAAATATTACCTTAAGGTTAATGTGAGCTCCATCTCCGTTATTGTTTCCATTGTGAATCCGTGAGGCTAAGGCAGGGATATAGTGGCCGGCATATGATTCTCCTGTTATGTAGAGACCGTTCCTCAAATATTGAGGATGTTCATCGAAAAATACCTTAATAATAATAATAATAACAAGATCAGTATTCATTGATTGCATGTTTTTTTTAGAAGTTAGCTAAGAAATTAGACCTGCAAGAAGTCATATAAATCATTGCTAACACACTCTTGATCGGTACAAATATCAGACTCATCTGAACTATAGCTGAAGCCGGTGCCTATGGGCTGGTCGATATAGAGTATGTTCGATACCTGGTCCCAACCAAAGTCATTCCAGAAAAGAGTTTGGTTAATTATCTTGTAAGGACCGTTTTCATAAAACAAACCAATTGAACTGCTGGCTCCAGGTCCTCCATTCAACCATATTACAACTGGGTCATTCAATCTACCCCTTCTCGACTCAAAGAAGAAGTAAAACATCCTGAATCACCCAATCCAAACAAGAAACAATTAAATTACGTTATAAATATTTTAAAACTGGATTTCTACCGATTTGGAGTTCAATTAATGTTGCATTTTCAAAAAAACTCAAGTACTTTGCATCATTCTAGTGAGGAAGTCGATAATAGCCTGCATAATGACCCAAATTCTGAATCGAAGTCCCTGGATCACCAAGGGCTGGGAGGCGGAATTGTTGTTCGACCAATGATGATGACACTGCATCGGGTAATCGACGGGAAGAAATGTCACCGGAGTTGACGCCAGAACTGGGAAACAAGTTTAAACTCTTGATAATCCTCTCCACTTCCGTAATAGTCGAATTAACCTTTGATGTTCGCAGGGAAGACGGCGATGAAAGAATTGGACATGAGAAGAAAAACAGAGGAAAAAGAATTAGACAAGAGAGCCCTCTTTGTGCCATATTGATTTGCATGTAGATTGGTTTGGTTAGGTTAGACTGAATTTATAAGAAGATTTGCATGTGTGGAGTGTGATAGAGATAATAAGATACTGTCAAATGTAATTTCATTCATAACATAGTTTAACAGATACCAATGTTTTTTTTCATATAATTTGTAATATTTTTTATGTTCAAATTCTTTTTATTCGATTTTATTTTGGAATTAATTATAATTTCAAGAACTTAAGAATTTATTTATCTTTGAATTTTATTATTGTAATATTTTAATTATAATTGTATATACACATTATAAAGATATAGATAGAGTAGTGAAAATAATTTAAAACGAGAATTTTATTATTTTCATCTCTTTTCTCGGCTGTGACTTTTTGGGCGACACACCAACGGTAAAACGGGTCTCTATGAAAAAGTTATAGAGAAGTTAAAAAAATATTATTTCTTGGCCCTCCGATGAGAAAGCCATCGGAGGTGCCTTGTTTTTTCTTCAACCACATAGATTTGATTTAGTGTTGTATTTTATTCGATGCGACATCTTATTTAGTCGAATTAATTTTTTATCCCGGATTTTTGAGATCCGAATAATTCTCCAATCTTTGGTGAGTCGTTTGCTGCTCATATTCTCCTATTGTGTTGGTGATGCTATCTCGAGTCCTTGGTCGTCCTAATTTTAGGAGTAAAGGAGACGAAATTATCGAATTTAGAATTATTTTTCATGTTTTCAATTACAAGTTATTTGATTTAATCTTCAATATGAAGAGTCACCTATATATATATCTTCTCATAGTTTGTACGAGTTTCTTATTATTTTGGTCATATATGTATATGGTCAATTATCATTTGTCAAGACTTTTTTCGGCGTTTCTTACCAACTCTTGTCTAAAATAATTTTAAATGCCACTTAAAATATTTGCTATAAAAAAAATTTTATGTCGTTTCATTGTTTAATTCGGCTAGCTCTATTTCATCGCTCATCGTTTAAGAACTCGTATGAATTCGTCCTTGGAGTGACTCTAAATAAGTTGTATTATTGTTGAATTATGTCTAATAAAAATTTTAATTTTGTAAATTGTTATTATATTTTAATATCTATTTCATCAATTATTTGTATTAATTTTTTTATTTTATTTTGATTTATTAATTAATTTTCTATACGTGACCCTAATTGATTTAATATAAGAAATAATTTCTTATCAAATAAATATTAATTTAAATAAAATGTCACATTTTTAGGTTATAATCTCAATTTTTACACTTTCACCGAAAACTTTAATATAATCCGTCTAATTGATATACACTTGCTTAACTTTAATTTATTACAAATCTACTCTTTTAAATTAGGAAAATAATACTATGTACTTTATTCTTTCAAGATTTTAAAGTGATTTACAAAATAAATGGACACAATTAATTATATTTATAAAAATAATAAGATATGAAAATAACTATTGTTATCTCACCAGATTTAGAAAATTTGTAAATTCTTTGTTTTTCTCAAAAATAAATAAATAATTGGATCTAATAATATACGGTGAATTTAGAAAAATTGATAGTACATAATAAAAATAATAGTTTTATAATCACACAATATTATGTAAATTATTTTTGTATTATAAAATACATAAAATGAGAACAAAATAAATATGAATATTTAATTAATTTTTGTTTAAAAAAATATATATCATATTAATAATAATAGGTAAGAGTTATGTACAAGTGGTTTATAAGAAAACAAATATAACTCAGGTTGATGTCATTGTTACCTACATTCAAAAACAAAATATATATTAATAAATATTATAATTAGTTTATTTTATCTATTAATTAATTATATTCAATTTCTTAAAGATCAAAGTCACATCATCCTACTTCAAATTATTAAATTAAAGTGGAGATTTAAGAATATTAATTTATAAATTTGTTCTCCTAAAATATTACTTAATAGAATGATTGAACTGTAGAATATATTTATGGGTAATATTAATATACTCAAATATTTTACAATATAATAAAAAAAAAACTAAATACTATTTGAGGCTTAAATTTATTTATTTTTTATTAAATAAGATTTGAACTTTAATATCTTTATATTTTAGTTTCAGTTTTATTTATTTTGCTATTTATGCATTTAAAATGCCTTAAACAATTTTAATAAAATCTAAAAATAATAAATAATAAAAACCATTAAAAATAATATTTTTAACAAAGATAATTTATTTTTCTTATTTTACTATGTGTCCATAAATAATTTGTACCTCTTCTTTTTTTACTCATCTAAAAAGTTTTCGATCTTAAAATATTTCTACCCCATCTTTAAGGAGGTTTGTGCGATTTGAAAACTTCTACAAAAATATGTCATCATATTTATTATAAATGTCTAAATAAGCTCATAATTTTTATATTTTAATAGATCACTTTATTTGAACTTTAATATTTATATGATAACAACTAGGGTTGTAAACGAGCCGAGCCGAGCTCCAACAACCCTAACTTTAAAGTAAAAATTTCCAATGATGAAAGGGGGTTGAGTTTCCGTGTCATATTTGCTTTTAATAAGGTCATTTTGTTAAAGTGGTGTGATCGTTTTATTTCGGAACATGAGAGTCTTTGGGTTAGTATAATTAGAAGCAAGTATATGATGGATTGGTCTGGTTGCTAATATATCCAACTGCCATGTGGGATGTAGCATATAGAGTGACATATCAATCATATGAAAAAAGTTACCGTGAACATTCTTCATTTACCGTGGGCAATAGTTCATCAATTCTTTTTGGAATGATAAATGGTGTGGGGTAAGTGTTTTACGGTTGCATTCTATTTGTTTGCCTATATTGTTATTTGTAGAGATGTCACAGTCATCGCTCTCAAGTGTTTGATCATCGTGTCAGGTATAAAAGAAGGTTATCGTTTGAAAAAATGTCTTCTCACAATATGTTGTTATCCTTAATGGCTAACAAAGAGGTGTCTTAGTTGAACCAAGATGCGATGCAATTGAAGGATATGAATAAATTTAATGCGGATACTGTTATTCTCTTTTTGTTAGAGTTGTTTCAACTATGTTTTGTTGCGATAATTATGAGAGTCTATGGTTCTCACTAAGATCTTTTTTTTTGGATGACGTGCAACGATAAGATTAGAATTGATGATAAATGCATTCACAAATGATTTATCTTGGTTAGTTGATGATGTCGTTTGTGTCTAAAAAAAATGGAGACAACCCCTCATCTTTTTTTATATTGTAAGGGTATTGCTTATATCTGAAGTATTCTTTAGAGTTTAGAGTATTATGGTATTCATTGGGTTATGTCATGAACCATTGGTGTGTTATGAAAATAGATTGAGACAACTACATTTGCAGGTCTAAAACAATGGAACTATATTCCTAATATTTTCTTATGGATAATTTGGTAAAAAGAAATTGTAAATCCTTCAACATTCTCAAATGTATATTACGGATTTTTACAATTTTTTATTATCTTAATATTATATTAGATTCGATCTATGATACCGAAATATATTCGGTCGAAGATCTCATTATTCTTATAAAAAATTTCGTACACATTCATTTTTATTTATTTGATTTCTCTTTCACAATTTTTATATTTTTTTTAGAACCATGTAAAAAATATACAAAATTAATTTTTAACTTAAACCTATTATAATAAATATTAAGTTAATATTTTATTACTGTAACTTAAATAGAAGAGTCTAATCTAATAAATAAACATTTAATAACACCTTAAGTTTAAGTCGTGAATTAATATTAATATACTAAAATTGAAAAATTAATAATAAATAAATGAATAATAAAATGAATGGGTATTTAATCTATAATTATTGTAAAAAAAAATATTATTAAATATTTGAAATTGAATATTGAATTTTAAGTATCAAATTAATTTGATTTTAAAAAATAAAGATTAAATTAAACAGAAAAAATAGAAAATCAAAAACGTTTTCACTTAAGATTCCTTTTATCCTTCTCCCCAACAGGCCCAAACTGAACAGGCCCTAAACTGCTACAATATTATTTATTTCTTTAGTCTTTCCTTCCAATTAATGGGCCTAACTTGTTACCACGTACCACACATCCAATTAACCCAAATCTTTTGGTTTGACCTACTTAGGCACATTTTTTTACTTAATTAATAATCTATAATAAATGTGTAAAAGAATCATTTAAAGATATTGATTGATTGAAAACAAAAAAGAATTGGGTTAATTTCAACCCATATAATTATGTATTGGATTGAGCAAATGATTTGGATTAATCCATTTGCACAACTTCTTCATCTGAGGTACTACTATAGGCAACAATAATCCAAAATAATATTTACTCAATTGGACAAAAAAAAAATATAGGTGTATCTTATAGAATTATAGTATTTTATTTTTTCAATATAAAAACATTAATTCTCTTTTAATTCAAATAATAAGTTAATATGAAAATTTAATATATAAATAATACAAAAATAATAAATAAGATAATTACAAGTTAAATATAAACGAGCTTGTAAATGAACGTGTTCGCGAGCCAATAAACTAGTCTAAACGAAAATATTCCAGAGATGACAGTCGAAGATCTAAAAATTTAAGCTTGGTTCCTTCAAATTTTTAAACTTTTAAAAGAGATAAGAAACTGAACTAATATATATAACGCTTAATTTAAAATGTTTGAGGTATACAACATTCTCTCCACAATTATCTACAAATCAGTTAATTTCTCCTTTTTAATTTATTTATACATTTTATATGACTTTCTCTTTTTTAATTTATTTATACATTTTATATGACTTTCTCTCTCCTAATTTATTTATACATTTTATATGAGTTTCTCCTCCCGTCATAATTACATATCCATAATTATTAATTTATATTTCTTATTATAATTATTAATTTATCTTTTCTAATTTTTATTTTATCCCTTATATAAATATATTTTTTTCTTTATAAATTTTATATAAATATTTCTTTTAACACAAATTATATAAAATAAATATTATCTTATTAATAAATAAATATTTATTTTTATGTGTAATATATATACTAATAATAATAATAATAATTAAATTCTCTCTTTTAATAATTACTAATTTATCTCTTTTTCAATAATTACTCATTTCTCTTTCTTAATTAATATTTTTATTATTTTATCTTTCATATATATATATATTCTTCATTAATTTTATATAAATTTATTAATCATTTTAATATTAAATATTTATTTTTTTTTATTTTTTTTATATTTAATATTAAATATTTATTTATTTTTATATATAAATATTTATAATATACATAATAATATTATATAATATATAATAACGTTTAATATTTTATCTTCAATTGTATAGTATATATATTTTTTTCACCCTTCTAATAAATTACTTTTAATTTTTATTATTTATTATATATATATATAATTAATTAATTAATTTTATATCTCTAATAATTAATTTATTTTTTTATTTTATCACTCATCATTTTTATATTAATTTATCTTCCTAATTAATTTTTTTCTCTCTTATCTTATCTTATTTTCTTTTATCTTCTTAATAATTTTTTTTTATTTATTTTCTCTTATTTTATTTTCTTTTATAATTAATTTATTTTTTTATATTATCACTCCTCATTAATATATTAATTTTCTTTTCTCTCATCTTATTTATATATATATATATATATATTTAAATTTTTATCTATCCTAACTAATTTATATATTTTATCTCTCTACATATCTATAATACATTTTACAATTAATTTTATATAAATATATGTTTATTTAATATTTTAGCATTATTATATATATATATATATATATATATATATATATATATATTTATCTCTTTATATATTAACTCCTATATTTTTATTTTTATTAATATATTTTTTTTAAAAAAAATTAAATGTATTATAGATGGTTTATTATTATTAATATTATTTTATTTTATATTTTTATTAATCATTTTATAATTTATATAATTATAAACACAAATTATATAAAATATATATTATCTTATTAATAAATAAATATTTATTTTTATGTGTAATATACATAATAATAATAATAATAATAATAATAATAATTAAATTCTCTCTTATAATAATTAAAAATTTATCTCGTTTTCAATAATTACTAATTTCTCTTTCTTAATTAATATTTTTATTATTTTATTTTTTATATATATTTTGTTTTCTTCATTAATTTTATATAAATTTATTAATCATTTTAATATTAAATCTTTATTTACTTTTATATTTAATATTAAATCTTTATTTATTTTTATATATAAATATTTATAATATACATAATAATATATAATAACGTTTAATACTCAAAATAAAATTATAAATTTCTCTTTCCTAAATAATTTTATATTTTTTATATTTTTATCCTCATTGTATAGTATATATTTTTTTTTCACTCTAATCAATTATTTTTAATTTTTTTCTTTATTATATATATATATATTTCCTCCAATATTCCTCCTATAATATATATAACGCTTACTATTTACTATGCATTTGCATTTCTCTCTCCTGTATATAATATATTTCCTCACTAATTTCTGTTTTTATTTTTTCTTTCATTAATATATATATAATTAATTAATTTTGTATCTCTATTCATTAATTTATTTTTTTATTTTATTATTTATCATTTTTATATTAATTTACCTTCCTAATTAATTTTTTTCTTTTATCTTATCTTATTTTCTTTTATAATTAATTTATATTTTATGTTATCCCTCCTCATTTATATATATTTTTCCTTACTAATTAATTTTCTTTTCTCTCATCTTTTATATATATATATATATATATATATATATATATATATATATATATATATATATATATATATATTTATCTCTCATAACTAATTTATATATTTTATCTCTCTTCATATCTATAATATATTTTATAATTAATTTTATATACATATATATTTATTTGATATTTTAGCATTATTATATATATATATATATATATATTTCTTTATATATTAACTCCTATATTTTTATTTTTATTAATATATTTAAAAAAAAAAATCAAATGTATTATAGACAGTTTATTATTATTAATATTATTTTATTTTATATTTTTATTAATCATTTTATAACTTATATTAATTATTTTATAATTTATATAATTATATTATATATAACCACAAAATATTTTATTAATAATTGGTCTAGTGGTTGAAAGTTTCCCATTTTATATATAAGACTAAAATTGTATATATTATTATTATATATATATATATATATATATATATATATACATGGGGATGAAGAAATTGAAGTTGATGATAAATGGTGTTGGTATGTATGAAATTTACTAAGACTAAAATGACAATGATATCAACTTGTAATGCAAACTTTAATATTAAAAAAAAAAGATTATTATGTGAGAATGATGAAAATGTAAAATCTTAATCTAAAAAAATAAAGAATTGAACAAAAGGAAATTAAGCTCTCCACCTATATGATCGAGACTTACTTTTCTTGTTCGCTATTTCTCTCATTCAATAAGGCGGATGCAGAATGGATTAGATGAAGAGGGAGTTTGCGGGCTGCAGAGGAGATTATATGCACATAGAATATGCGACTGCAAAAGATACTAGATGAAGAATGAGGTAGATGGGAGAGTTTTGGAATAGAGTCATTAGGCTATGGAATATGTATATATTAAAGTTTTGGAATAGCTATTCACAATTCACGTTGACTTTGAATAGACTTTAGGAAAGCTAGAGATGAAATTTGAAAAAGAAATTTGTTTTAGATTTTAACATTAAAAATAAATAAAAGTAATATATTATATAATGTTTCGCCTGAAAAAAATTGACAAGCTCGAACTCGTTTTAAATATTAAAATAGCAGGATTGAGCTCAACTCAAAATTAAGCTCAAGTCGAGTTTTGATCGAATAACCCATGACTACTTGACACATTTGTAACCAATGACGGATTTATGTAGGGGTTCGGATGGGCTGAAACCCACCATAAAAAAAAAAAAAAAAAAATTTAACGGTAAAATTGTGACATTATTCTATAATTTCTTAAAACAATTCAATATAATTCACTGTTTATTTATATAATATACATATATAATGATACTTAAAGTGTTCAAATTGTCAGGTCGAGAGCTGTGATTAATTTGGATAGTTGACCCGCTTATAAATTTCAAATGGTTAAAATAAAATAAAAAATATTATACGTATGTTTCGAACTTGCAACCTGACAAAACAAATACAACCGTTTAATCAATTAGGCTAATAAAAATTTATTTTTTAAAATTAACACCAAATTTAATGAACGTGAGACATTTTAACAATATAAGTTCAACTTTTTAACTAACTAATATATATATATATATATATATATATATATATATATATATATATATATATATATATATATATATATATAATGCTTAATTTTCAAAATATTTAGATTGTCGGCTCGAAAACTGTGATTAATTTGGATATATATGTGAGAGTAATGGATACTTGTGACGAATTGTGGGTTGACCCGCCAATAAACTTTAAACGGATAAAAATAAAATTAAAAATACTATAAATATGTTTCAAATTTACAACCTAACATAAACAAGTACAACCCTTTAACCAATTACACTAATAAAATTTTATATTTTAAATTCAACACTAAATTTGATAAACGAAAGATATTTTCAACTTTTTAACTAACAAAATATATATATATATAATTTTTGAAGTGTCCAGATTGTCGGATCGAGAGTTGTGGTTAATTTGGATATATATGTGAGAATAAATGGATATTTGGATCGGATTGTGGATTGACCCGACTATAAACTTTAAACGGTTAAAAATAAAATTAAAAATGCTATAGGTATGTTTCGAACTTGCAACATAATAAAACAAGTATAAGCCTTTAACGAACTAGGCTAAATTCAATACTAAATTTGATCAACGTGGAACATTTTAACCATATAAGTTTAACTTTTTAACTAACTAATATATATATATATATAATGATGCTTAATTTTCAAAGTGTTCGGATTGCCGGGTCGAGAACTGTGGTTAATTTGGATACATATATAAGAGTAAATTGATACTTGGATCGGATTGTGGGTTGACCCGCTCATAAACTTCAAACGGTTAAAAATAAAATTAAAAATATTATAGGTATGTTTCGAACTTTCAAAATAACAAAACAAGTACAACATTTTAACCAAGTGTGATTGACATATGGTTTTGTCAAAAGATAATAGACCGATATCAATTGAAAGAGGTTAAAAAATATGAATCAAATATTTGATCGACCAAAGTGTGAGGCACAATGCTAAATGTTAAAAAATATAAATCAAATATTTGATTGACTAGAAGTGTAAGGTCACGAGATGAGAGATTCATTCAGAAAAAATATGTGATATGATATGTGAGAAGATAAATTGTTTTACCAAAGTGAATAAAATGTGGAATGAGAGTGTTCAATTTTTTTTATTTTAATATATTATTCTTGATTTATTAAAAAATTTAAACATTAAATATTTATTAATATTATTATTAATAATTTTTAATTAAATTTATTTTATTTATATTTTTATCGAAATTTTTTGCTATTATTAAAAAATGGTTAAATTTACATTTAATGGTAAAAATTACATTTATTTATACTGTTTTATTCAAAATTTTCTTATTATATTTTTAAACTCACCCTAATTTTTTAAATAATAATTCAATATTATTAATTAATAATACACTGTTTAAAAATAAATAAATAATTAATTATTTTAAAATTAATTTATTAAAAAATTAACCATCAGAATCTCCAATTGCTTGGTAATTTTTTTTCAGAAAATTAATTTTGTAGCACCTATTTATTTATGTTTACATTAATATTCTCTACAAAGCGGTCGGACCCGGACCCGGACCCAACCATACTACTAAAAGTGTCAGGATGAACATAAAACCCTTGGCAGCTTCGTCTTCGAAAGGGTGTTTTTGTTGTATATAACAAAAATGAAGACAACACAAAATTATGATGAAACGATGGAATGATTACATGAAAATGTCATATTTTATGGGAGATTCAATTTTTTTTTGAATAATATGAGAATTCTCAGCACAAAGAGCTCAATAACTTCTCAAAGAATAAATGATTAATTATAGATATGACAGAAAATTAAGGAAGGACATTCGATGACCATATGTGAAAGTTTATTTGAAAGATTAAAAATTTCACCAAGTTAAAAGACCTGCTAAAAAAGAGTAAGACATGGATAAAGGGTACAAATCTAATTAAAACCTTAAAATTTTCCAACTTGCATACAAATCATATAAATCTCCATATTGATCCCAACAACAATAAATAATATAGCATTTTTATGATACATACCGACAATGAATAAGACAAACCTTTTATCTTCGTCCATATTGATGTAGATCAAGCGTGCAAACAACGAAGTCTTTGTCACAGAAAAATATTATCGAAGTAAAAATCGAGTGATGAAATAGGGTAATTTAAAAGATGAAGAAGAAATTGGACGGGAAATTATGGAGTGGAAGAGTTTGGGGAGACTAATAGTTAAAGTTATGTTTGGTTAATTAATTTCATTAGTAATTGTATAAAAAAATAAAGGTAAGTCTTACTGTTTAATTTATTAAATTTGAGAAGCTAAGTATATAAATAAGATATTTTAAGATCATGTATATATTTAAAAAAATGGCAGTATCTAAAGGATAAATTTAATAATTTTTCCATAATATATATAATATTATATTAAACCCTAATAGACATGATCTTCCCATAACTTTTTCTAGCCGCCGCTCTCCTCCTATACCCGGGAAGAAGGTAAAATCGCAAGACTCGTATTCACTCGACCCGCCAACCCGTGAAATTTCTAAACCCCCTGAGCCGCGACATTCTTCATCTTCTTCATGCCCACAACCTGAGCATTAACAATTGGTATTGTCTGTTAGACCTTGTGTTTGAAATAGAGAGATATGTCAAATATCACATCACAACTCTCAATAATGGAGGCCGAGTTTGCCGCTGCCAGCAAAGATGTAAGTTCGTTTTATTCAACTCTTTCTCTATTTCCCGATTGTGTATATGTTAGAATTCATGTAACCAAAGTTGTTCTTACCTCGCCATATGTTCAAATTGATATATACATTTTTAAAGCAACCCGGTCGCTTATATAATCTGAAAACGTTAACAGGCGCTGGTTGAAGTTGTGAGAATGGCTCAGAAGAGAGGAATGAAAGGTAATAAGGGGACATGGAAGGAGTTTTTAGCTGTTTATGATAAAAAGTTTGGTTCAAGCTTGAGTGATCCATCTAAAAGGCAGCCAGATGCTTTGCTTTCTTTTATAAAGACATTCAACGAACAAGATATGAAGGTTGTTTTTGTGCTTGAATTTAGCTTTCTCTTTTTCTGGTTTAGTTAAATCTGATTGTAAATTTAATTACATTTTTGTTTGCAGGTCTTCTATAAGGTTATTCAGTGTCGTTCTAACCCTGATGCCATTGTCCAGTTTGCGAATACACATCCAGATGGAGAGTCTCCTGAAATGGTTTGATTCGATTAGTTTGACTAAATTAATATTTCATTTAGTGGTAATTTTAGAGGAATTTAATACCATCTGGTGGTCAAAATCTCCCCTTTCACAATCAAACTCCCAAGCATTTAGTGCTATAAAGATGTCTCACTTTTTTCCTTTGTTCAACAACTTACTTAATAAATTGTTTTTTTTCTCTAAATTTTCTGGTTTTGGGCTGTATCCTCCAGTCTCTTTTGATTTTTATTTACGGGTTAATTTTGGGATTTATGAAGCAAACATTCATTGATAATATGTTCCTTGACTTTTTTTGTACTGTTATAATCTTGATGATTTTTGTCTTTCTGTTGTGGCACTGCAGAAACTGGTTCGTTTAACACTTGGACACCCGTATTACGCTCTAGATTATTCTTTTCCATCACATGAAGAGGTCTTCTTCTCTTACTTTTCAGAAGTTATTTTATCCTTGTCATCATTTCTTTGTGAATCTTATAACTTCAGTTTTTATTTACAAATATACCAATATTAGATGAATGTCATATCAGTTGAGATGTAAACTTTCTTTATACTTCTCTTTATAGCATTAATGATGTTGAAGGGATGTGATATTCTGAAAACATATTCTACTCCATGGGGAGTTGATTAGAAGGATATGAATTCGCTGTCTTTATTATACACATACTTGAAATAAACAAAATGAAACTCATGGAATTTATAACATGGTCTTGAATTGCTTTTATCACCAGAAGACTGTTAAAAGACAATTGACATTGAAATCAACTGTATCTATATTTTACCTCATACCAAACAGGTTTCTTTTGAATGTGATTTATTTGCTTATTAGACTCTGATTGCTGTTGCAGGGATGGTTGGTAACAAACCCCATTAAGGGAAAGAAAAAGAATGCAGAAATCTCCATGATTGCTGTTGATTGTGAAATGGTCCTTTGTGAAGATGGTACTGAAGCGGTGGCAAAGATTTGTGTTGTGGATCGTAGCCAAGCGGTAATGCTTGGGCTTATTTTTTTTATCCTTTTCCTGGTTCATGAATTTTTAATACCTTTTTCTTTCTAAATGATCATGAAGGCTCGAACCCACATTCTTGAGTCCATGAGTCTTGCACTATACTACTGAGTTAAACGAGCCTCCTGTATTCCTAATACCCTGTCACCTATTGAAAAAAAATGTCCCTTTCATAGCCATCTTTGTGGCACTTTTCGACTTAAATCCATAAATTTAGTATATTTCTTTTACTTCTGGTCTGACTTTTGTAAGTCAAAATTTTCAGGCCAAACTGAATGAGTTTGTGAAGCCAGACAAAGCAGTTGTTGACTACAGGTCCGAAATCACTGGACTTACAGCAAAAGATTTGGAAGGTGCTAGGTCTTCCTTAGCTGATGTTCAGGTAAATTGGCTGTAATTTTCCAAACTGACATAAGCAAGTCATAGCTATATTGGTGATGTGTTATTTAGCGGCTTGAAGCCTTATTTTCTCTTTTTTCTTTCTTTTCATCATAGAAATCAATGAGGAGGTTGTTATCACATGGAACAATTTTAGTTGGCCATGGATTGAACAATGATCTGAAAGGTAAGTTACTCATATTTTTAATTTAGGCTCTTGTAACAGGTTCATTTGATGGAATCTTCTGGGAAAATATTCTGTTTTTCATTCTAAATTTGTTCTTTTAGTCATCTACATAAAATTAAATGGGTTTAGAAGAAATCGAGTGCTAAGATGAATGATTGAAATATGCGAAAATATACTGTTCTGATCAGATATATCTGGCCATATATTTAATCAAAAGTATAGACATGGAGGCATAGTTGTCAATAGCGTATAGCGCTAAATAGCGCCAAAGCTGCTCATGGCTACAGCGTAAAGCGAATAGCGTAGCGAGGGCTATTTGAAAATAAAGCGTAAAAAACATGTAAATATCAAAAATAAAAAATATCACAAAAATAAAAGTTCAAAACAAAAAATCATCAATTCTTAAACTAGAAAAAGTTCAAAACATAATCTAAAATTCATAGTCATCAATTTCTTCATCAAGATCGAGATCATCTTCTTCATTTGAAATTGCATAATGCTTGGCATCATTCTCTTCTTCACTTTTTTCAATGTAATCAAATTCATCTAAAATATCAAATGTGTTAGATGTTCTTATTGGTCTTTTCCCCCTTGACTTAGATGTTCTTAAATGTGTAGATGAAGAGAAAATAAGAGAATGAAGGATAAGAAAAGGCTAAAGAAGAGAAAGAGGGATAAAAAAAGGCTAGAGAAGAAATGTAGAAATAAGATTAGAGGAAAAAAGAGAAAATAATTGGAAAAGACTAGAGAGGAAAAAATAATAAGAGAATAAAAGAAGAGTGCAAAGAAGAGGAAGAGTAAAAAAAAAAAATTTAATTTAAAAATTTTGGGGAGATGAAAAGTCATAATTAATATTAATTTTGTAAAAGCGTCGCTACAAGGGGCAATAGCTTTTGGCGCTATAGGAGCTATAGCTACAAAAGCGGGGCTATTTGAAAGTGCGTAGCCTATAGCCCCTTATAGCTACAAGTGGGCGCTACGCTACGCTATTCGCTATAGCTAGCGCTACGGGCGCTATTGACAACTATGCATGGAGGGAAAATCTGTTAAGATATTTTATCATGTAGAAAGGAAATTGCTAAAACCTTATAGTGATTTATGAAGACGAGGCAAAGCAAGTTTGGTCCAAGGCTAACATAGAAAAAATGGTCCATGTGTATGCTAAAACAATGTTTAAGTACTGTAAAAGTGATCAAAATCAAGTGGATTAAAGATTTTGCTTATTTGGGTTTAGAATTTTTTTCTTGCTATTGCTAATTTGAATGCTTCTGCCTCCTGATGTTCTATTTTCAGCACTGAAGTTGGATCATGCAAGAGTTATTGATACATCTTTAATATTTAAATATGGAGTTGAGGGAAGCTACAAGAGACCATCTTTGTTTAACTTATGTAAGGTAATTGGCCCTAAAATGTACTAGCATTTATGATCTCTCTTCTTTCACTCAGCTAACAAACCCCATTCCCTGAGGTATACATAATCATCACTATTCATAATAATTGGCAAGTAATAGATTTTATGTTTTTATCATTGTGTGGATGTCATTCATTCTTTGATTGATGCCTCTATTCCTTTAAACAATCTAGAAAGATAATACCCCATTTGGAAACACTTTTAAAGCTTGTTTATGTATTTGAATCTGGAACAGATACAAAAACAATAAATAATTTCCCAATCTGTCTCAGCCTAAGTTTAGTTTTGCTAACTTATCTATGAATATTTTTCTAAATCTGTCCTTGCCCAAGTTTGTTACCAAATGTATCTGAATCCGGATACAAAAACCAAAAAAAAGTGTTTCTGAATAGGGTGTGTTTCTGATTTTCTAGTGGGTGTTTAACATGTTTTCATCCATTCTTTTGACAGTCTGTGTTGGGATATGACCTTAGAAAAACAGGTGCTCCTCACAACTGTTTGGATGATGCCACTGCTGCAATGAAGCTTGTTCTTGCCAAAATTCAGTCAGGGGAGGATACTACTGTATTACCAATTCCCAGTGAGCCAGTAAGTTGAAAACTAGTCCATCACAATTAGTTCATAAATTTATTTTACTGAAGCATTTCAATTTCATAATCCGTAGGTTCCAGAGGTTGATTTGTCAAAGCTACTACTTCATAGGGTGCCAAGAATTCTTCCGACTGAAAAATTACATAAGATTATATCTGGAGATTTTACCATTCAAAGCAAGGTGTGTTACATTTGTTGATTGTTTTTGTTTAGAAGGTCTTGCATTTAGAAACAAGTATATCATATTATTGCTACACACAGAAATATATTTTATAGGCAACTGATGTTCTTTTTATCAATCTGGGTCAGAGTTAAGATATTTGAGCCTATTTAGTAACGGGTATTTTGTCAATCTCTTAAGAAAACTGCCAATGTTGAAGTATCCTTGAGTGTTTTTTTTTCTGTTTAGTATAAGATGTTTTCTTGTGACAAGGTTATTTTGGATCATGATCTAAATTATAGTTTCATTGATTTAAAGATTTTTTCTCAATCATGATCATATTATTTTTTTGGATCATTATGATTTTTGACCAACATAAATACTGTAGATTTTTTAATTCATGATCAACATGGTAATTAAACAACCCATTATTTTCTGGATCTTAAACCATTATTTTCTGGATCATGATTAAGACTAGTGGGAGTTAGTGTAAAGATTATTTTCTGGATCATGATTAAGACTATAATGTGATTTGGTATAAAGATTATTTTCTGGATCATGATTAAACTATCTTGTGATAATGTGATTTAGTATAAAGATAATTTTCTGGATCATGAGTAAGACTATCGTCTGATTTGGTATAAATATAATTTTCTGGATCATGATACAGTTCATTGCGGGTTTTGGTTCCTTTTGGTTTTATTGATATTATTCCTCTAATCATTACTCTTGATGCAAACAAATTAATCTGGCAGCCTAAAAAAAAAGGTCTAGCAGACTACTATTCAGCTCTAGCTATATTCAAAAATCAGCAAGAAGCAGATAAAGCATTTGAAAGTGCTAATGGAAAATTGGAAACTGTAAGTACATGAAAGTTTTATATCTAAAGAGATGATTTTAAGAACATTTAATCAATTTATTGTATTTTATTATTAGGATTCTTATGGAAGGCCACAAAAGCTAATTTCATACAAGCTTGAGAATGGAGTAAGTGGTGAACTCTATATTCGTAAAAATGCACTTGGTTCTTCTGTAGGCCAAGTTCCGTCAAGGAAAAGGGCATTAGAATCAGAAGATAAAAACCCAAGTGAATTGAAGATTTTGAAGACCGAAAAACTTGGAGGAGAATCACAGTGTACAACAGAGGCTACTTCCGATGATTGTAAAATCCATCTTAAGGAAATCGAAAGATTGAATAAACAATTGAAGGAGAAGGAAAATGAAATATCAAGCTTGAACAAGATCATCGTTGCTCTTACTAGGAAACAAGGACTCTAAGCCTAAACCAAGATATGGATAGCTTATGCCATATGGTCATTTGTTGTTCCATTTTTGTTTAATTTTTGCATTATAATAGGTACTTGACTACTATTTCGTTTTAACCTAAGTTTGGCAATGTACTATATCTATTTTTTACATTTTGATAAATTTATCATATTTGCTAGATTTTTTCTTACAAGTGTCAATTCTTTTTATTGGGTCAAATTTAAGACTGTCAATTTAAGACTGTCAAATTTAAGCTGGACAAATATGTCTTTATTACAGCTGAGTCAATATCTTTTTGGTGAATTAGAACTGAATCAAAGAATTTTTGACAACTATAATCAATTTCACTGTTTGAGGTAAGATTCGGTTTAAATATTTTTGTATCAGTGATTTTGCATTTTTTTTATCATTTTTTTTTTGTTTCTTTATTCATTTTTTCTCATCATTTTTTTTGTATTATTTTGTTGTTCACTTTTTAGTAGACCATTTAAAAATAAAATAAATTATTGTAATTAAAATATGCCATGGACTCTAATTTTAACATATATCATTATTCTTATCTTTATTCGATTTAGTTATGAACTTAATTTTTAGGAGTGATTCTTTTATAATATTATTTTATTGTAGAACAACATACACTAAATTCATAACTTTTATTTTTATTTAAAGATGTTTTAAGTGAATAATTTTTTTTTTTAGAAACCACTCACTTAAACAATTTTAGTGTGTAATTTTTTTTATAATATTTAATAAGTGTTACTGGCTTCTAATGTTTCGATTAAGAACACTGTTATTATCATGAGAATCTGAATATATATATATATATATATATATATATATATATATATATATATATATATATATATATATATATATATATAAATAAATAGAACAATTGCATATACTTATTGCATATATTTATGTGAGTGAATTCACACAACAAGAATTTGAACATATGGTGATAAAGATAGTAAATGAACTATATTATACCAACATTTAGAATTAATAACGTTATAATGTTATATATCTCAAACATTTTTTAAAATACAAAATATATTAATAAAAATTTAAAATAAATGTTAGAATGTTAAATAGTTGTGAAGTTAAGAGCATGACTCAGGTTTGTATTATGTTAGAAAGTTGAAGGACTAATATGTATTGTAATCTATTACACATTAATAAAACATTTTTACTAATTCATTTCCAATCTACAATCCATAATTTGCAATTCATATAGCATAAGAGCTCCAAAAAAGAGATTATCAAAGTTAAAAACTTTATTTCAAAAAGGTTGTATTGCTAAACTGAAAATTGAACTAACTATTCATATGAACATTTCCCTTCCAATTAATATTTGTAAATGAAGAATTCATCTACAGAGACTACAATCAACGTTGAGACGAGATCGTGCCCTTCAGATTTTTTAGGTAACGAGTCCTTATCAACATCGTCTTCTCTATCCTTTTGGCACCATTTCTTGCATGAATGCTTTGAGTTAAAAGTTAATTATTCTGGAACAACAAGACCGGAGCCAGAAAGAAAGGAAATGATGTAACGCTTACTTGAGTCAATTTAAAAACGCTGGTAAAAGACTCATATAAAGAAGGGATAAGCAGAACAAGGACTGTTAGCTCAGTTAGTGATAAGGGAGCTCAAGTAGTCACTTCCGGAGTGAGCTTTACAGATGTCGAAGGAATAAGCTTATTCTTCTTCTTCAGCAAATTATTCTAGTGAAGAACAAAATTGGGGAAAATGAACAACGAGATAAATGTTGAAAACAGTTGGAGAAAACATTTAAAAACTAAATATATAAAAACACAACATTTAAAAACTAAATAATGATCAACAATAATACATTTTGCATATCAAACATTATAGTCTAGGCATTAAAACATTATAGTCAACAATCAACGCTAACAATGAAAGCCGATCCAGATAGAAGATAAAAAAACCAGCTCCATGAGTTTGTACTCTCAGTTTCTACCACCGCTCATGCAATATGGTATATTTGGTTGTTTCCATCTCGACCAATTACAGACAACAACTGACCCTTAAAAATAGTTTTCAAGAAACAACCGTCCACTCTTATAATTGGTCTACACCTAGATAATCAACATTTATTGATTGCATCAAAACCAAATAGCCTTTGGTACATCATTTATGTCTTCATCTCTATTTAACTTCAACTCAATAGTTGAATCAAGATTTCTAGATTTTTGTGTCTCTACATAACCAAATAACCTTTGGTACTCTTTCAAATCGTGACCTTTATTTTTTTGCAAGATAAAATTTTTTATCTCTAGAAACTTTCGAGAGAGTTACTTCAACATTCAATTTTGTCATAACTCTTTCAGACTCTAAGTGTCGTCGATGGATCAATATTAATTATGCTCTCAAATTTTGATTCAAGTTGAATCAATATTTCTAGATTTTTGTGTCTCCACATAACCAAATAACCATTGATACTCTTTCAAACCGTGACCTTTATTTTTTTACAAGATAATTTTTGTAACTCTATAAACTTTCGAGAGAGTTACTTCAACATTAAATTATTTCATAACTCTTTGAGAACTCTAAGTGTTCTTAGACAGATCAATATTAACTATGTTCTCAAATTTTGATGCAATGAATTGAGCAATAACTAAGCCGATCTTTTTTTTTGAAATTAAAAAAGAACTAGCATGACACTTCACAACCATAGTCCCCCTCTTAAACTCAAAGCGCTTCCAGTGCTTCCAGATAGAATTGAACCCGTAATATTTTTGTCTCTTAAGATGACTCTTACCACTGGGCTATCTTGGTAGGCTAACTAAATAAATCTTGTTATTAGTATAACAAATATGTTTTGGTTGAATGGTTTTGATCATCCAAGTCTCGTAGGTCTTATCCTTGCTAATCCACACGATCCAAGGAAATTTACCCTTATTGCATATAACTTGAATTTTCTTGTTATTAACAATGTTTAACCTCAAAAACAATTAATGATCATAACTATATTCTGTTATATCCATTTTCACATATTTTTTAGACTTAAAAGTCATTACAACCATAAACATGTTATTTCCATTGTCATTTTGATTATAAATCGCATTCTACTAGGTTTTCAGATTAGTTTATGATCCAATTTCTCCAAATTGAAATGATCATAATCTATTTCTTCACTTCCTACTTCATATTCAAAGCTTCTATGATCCAAATCAATACTCATATCATCCATTTCTTCATCAAGAATTTCTTCATGAGATGACTCATATCATTAATTAGACAATGAAGTTCCAATAGGAAGTTCCTCAATCAAAATATTCTAAAACCACATTGGCCACCCCTCTATACTCAACCTCTACACTAGAACGAGATAAAGTTGGTTGACGTTTAGCAGACCAAGAGATTAAAGTATCCCAAAACACATAATAACTCGAAGTGACTGTCTATTATCTAGGCATCCACCCCAATCAGTATCGGTATACAAAACTAGACTGGACATAGACGATAGATAAATGTGGAGCTCATGGTTAAGAGTACCGTGAATGTAGCGCACTATGCACTTCAGTGCAGGCATGTGCGTATTTTTTGGGTCATGCATGAATAAGCACATCTGTTGCACAACATAGGTGATGTCGGGTCTTGTGAAAGTAAGAAAGTAAAGTGCCTCTATAAGACTCATATATATAGAAAAGTTTGCAAATGGAGTGCTAGATGTAGCACTGAGCTTCGATTTAATATTTACAAGAGTTAGTGACAGTTTACAAGAAGACATGCTAGCACGATCAACAATATATGTGACCGAATATGTAAACTTGAGAGAAGATTGAAAAATCACCGTGTGTGTTTGGTGAGAGTATATTCACATATATATACACCCGTAGGATATTGTATTATCTCTATTACCTAAAATACAAGATATTATCTCTATTACCTAAAATACATGATCAAATCAATTAGTATCAAATCAACTAATTCAACTCAATTAGTATTATCTCTATTACCCCCCGTCAAGCGCTGCGTGGGGTGAAGACACACGCAAAGCTTGGACCGTAGAAACTCAAAGGCCGGACGAGGAAGACTCTTCGTGAAAATATCTGCAAGCTGAAGATGAGAGGGAACGAACTTAGTGGAAATGCGCCCAAATGAGACCAATTCACGAACAGAGTGATAATCGAGATCAATGTGTTTAGCTCGCTTATGTGCTACAGGATTCTGACTCAAGAAAATAGCACTCTTGTTATCACACAACAGAACTGACCGAGTAGGAGGAAGAGCTCCCAATTCCCGAAGAAGATTAATAACCCAAACAAGTTCAGCAACTGCATTGACCATTACCCGATACTCGGACTCACAACTAGAACGAGCAACAATTGGTTGTTTCTTTGCACTCCAAGAAACAAGATTGCCCCCAAGAAATATAGAGTACCCATAAGCTGAGCGACAAGTCTCAACACAACGAGCCCAATCCGCATTAGAGTATTTCAAGATGGAAGAGTCATGATGCTTAGTGAACAAGAGACCAAAATGAAGAGTACCCTTCACATAGCGAAGGATACGCTTAACAGCCAAAAAATGATCTTTAGTAGGCGACTGAAGAAACTGACTAACAGAGCTGACAACATAAGATAGATCTGGTCTAGTGATGGTCAAGTACTGCAAAGCACCAACTAGAGATCTGTATAATGTGGGGTTCTTGAAAGAAGAACCTGTACTGACAAGAGATTCACCTGTCGCCAATGGGGTGGAAACAGATTTCGCCTCAACCAAGTTTGCACGCTCAAGAATATCAAGTGCATACTTGGCCTGACTAACAAATAACCCAGTATCGGTGTGAGAGACCTCAAGACCAAGAAAATAGCTCAAGGAGCCCAGATCCTTGATGGCAAACTCATTTCTAGTATCTGTTATGAACCGACGAAGGGCAGCAAGATCATTGCCTGTGACAATAATATCGTCAACAGACACGAGAAGATATATAATGGTCTTACCCTAATGCAAATGAAATAGAGACGGATCAGAACGACTCTATAAAAAACATAGCCTGAATAGAAACGAGCTGAAACGCTGGTACCAGGCAAGGGGAGCTTGGCGAAGACCATAAAGTGCCTTCTTCAGTCGACAAAAATGATCAGGGTACCGAGGATCAACAAAGCCAGGGGCTGGGCCATGAAGACAGGCTTGTGAAAAACCTCATTCAGGAAGGCATTCTTAACATCAAGCTGATGAAGAGGCCATCCATGCTGAACAGATAAAGCCAGGACAATCCTGACTGTGGCCGCCTTCACAACAGGGCTGAATGTATGATGGAAATCCAAACCAGGAACCTGAGTAAATCCCTGAGCCACTAAACGAGCTTTGTGACGTTCGATTGACCCATCTGCAAGAAACTTTGTACGAAAGACCCACTTAGAGCCAACAACATTAGTGTTAGAAGGTCTAGGCACTAAATCCCAAGATGAGTTTGAGTGAAGAGCATCAATTTCTTCTTGCATGGCAGCAAGCCATTGAGGAAGCTTAACAACAGACTTGAAGCCACGGGGCTCAGAGGTGACCACAAGAGCTGAGAGAAGGACAAAAGATGCTAAATCAACTGGATAACGTGGCTTGAAAATACCAGCACGAGCTCGAGTGATCATATGATGAGTAGGCTGAGGATCCTGAGCTGGAGACTCAATGTCCTGGGGTGGTTCTGGAGCTGGAGACTCAATGTTAGGAACATGAAGCACAACATGATCAATAATAGGTTGCTCCAAAGGAGGTTCATCGAGAACCAAGGACGGTGAGCGAGCAACGTCATTAACCGAAACACGATGTATAGGGTGAACAGGATCCAAGCCAGGAGCCAGAGAGGAGTCAGATGAGATATCGAGAAACGTCGAGATATCTAGGTCAATGACTTTTATAATAGATGGTACTCGCGAGAAAGGAAAGTGGAGTTCATCGAATTGAGCATGGCGAGTGATAAAGACTCGAGAAGAGTCCGGATTAAAACAACGAAATCCCTTCTGCGTACTGCTATAACCCAGAAAGACGCAAGGCCGACTGCGAGGTTCCAATTTATGAACAACATAGTCACGAAGATACGGATAGACACGGCAACCAAAGGGCTTAAAAGTATCATAACTAGGAAGATAACCAAATAACACCTGAAATGGAGAAATGTTATCAAGTATCATAGAGGGTAGCCTATTGATGACATAAGCGGTAGTGGCAAATGCATCAAACCAAAGAGAAGCCGGCACCTGAGCATGAAATAACATAGATAGACTAGATTCAGAGATATGACGATGTTTACGTTCGACCCTGCCATTTTGTTGTGGTGTATAAGCACAAGAAATCTGGTGATGTATACCATGCAAATGCATAAAATCACGAACCCTTCCATTTATAAACTCGATACCCCCATCTGTCTGAAATGTTTTAATGGTTTGAGAAAATTGATTACAGACGAAATCATGAAACCGAACAAGCACATTATAAAATCCGGACTTAGTACGCAAATGATATATCCACGAAAAACGAGAGAAATCATCCACAAAAACCACATAATATTTGAACCCATCAGAAGTGGAAATAGGTGCATGTCCCCACAAATCACAATGAATTAAGTCAAGAACAACAGTAGCAGGTTTGTAATTTAGTGAAAATGGTAAACACTTGCTTTTGGCCAACTGGCAAGAAGAGCAAAGGCTAGGGTTTGGTAAAACTGAAGTAACAGATAAACAACCCTACTTATTTAACAATGAAATAACAGAAACTGGGACATGCCCCAGGCGTAAATGCCACAAATCAAAGCTCACTTTCAACCTCTTAACCCTAATAGCTGCAACCAAAACTTAAATACCCCGATCAAGTAGATAAAGTCCCTGATTACGCCTTCCCTGAGCCAGCATTTTCTTTGTGATCCGGTTCTGAATCATGAAAAACTTGTCAGAGAAAAGAACATCCATAGGGTAATCCTTAGTTAATTTACTTATAGATAAAAGGTTCTTTGTGATATGCAGGACGAAAGTACATCTAGTAATTGAATATCCCCAGAAATTTTAGTATTGCCAATATGGGAGATATTTAAAACATTGCCATTACCAACTATAACCGAACCATTACTAGAATAGGGCTCATGATTGTCAAGAGCTGAAAGTTGGTTTGTCATATGAGCCGAGGCACCCGAATCAAGATACCAATTAGGGTTTTGATCCGAGACATTGCAAGAGGACGTGAACTCCTGAGCAAGGTGGGCAGCTGAGTTGGAGTTGAGAGTATTCAAGTATTTGGAGCACTTATCAGCGTAGTGCTCCCCGCGGCATAATTGGCATCTAGGCGTGCGACGAAACCCACCTCTACCAGAATTGTTACGACTACTAGAATTAAATGAAACACCAGAACCTGAACCATTGTTACCGTTATTAAAGTTTCCTCCTGAGCGAGAATAGTACTGCTGCTGGGAGGTGCGAGACGATGGTTGAGACGACGACTTAAGGGCAACCGTCTGAAAATTCTAGCGAACAACTGAGAAAGCAGGAGAGGGAGACGAACCCTCCATGGATTTAAGCATCATATCAAGTTGTACAGCCTGGTGGAGAAGATCACGTAGAGACGGAACTGGAGAGATGGCCATCCTAGTGTCGGCAAAACCTACAAATTGCACCCTCAACCCGCGGAGAAACTAGTGCCTTTTATCGTTGGCATCAATGGGACGGCCGATGGCCTACAGCTGATCACATAGATGTTTAAACTTCTTTCCATAGTTTTCAACGGACAGATCTCCTCGGCGAAGTGATAGCAACTCCTCCCGTAGTTGATGAGAACGGGACACAGAGGCATATACACTCTCAAGCGCCTCCCACACTTGTTTGGCAGATGTACAATCGATGACCTTCGAGGCCACGTCGGTAGAGAGAGAGGTATATATGACACTGAGGAGGCGTGTATCTTTCAGACGCCACGTCTTATAAGCCGGGTTTGTAGTGGCAGCGCCGTTATCTGCCGTGATCGTGGGAGACAGTGCCGAAGTTATACCGTCGAGATGGCCCAAAATGTCAAAACACTTAGCCATTTGTGTTGTTTGGCGGAGCCACATCAAGTATGTGGAGGTTTCAAGTTTAAGTGGCATCATATTTATCATTGTGGTAACAGGGATATGATCATTAGCAGAGAATGACATGATGATGACGAAAGTGACCAATGTCACCAAGACAGAGGAAGAGGAGAACAGGATGTAAAGACAAGCGAGGTAGAATTTAGGGTTTAGGAACGAACTCGCTCTGATACCATGACAGAATATGTAAACTTGAGAAAAGATTGAAAAATCACCGTGTGTGTTTGGTGAGAGTATATTCACATATATATACACCTATAGGATATTGTATTATCTCTATTACCTAAAATATAGGATATTATGTCTATTAATATGCTGCATACTTCTTTTGTGACAAAAATAAACCGTTGACGTCATGGGTAACAACGATACCCAAAAAATAGCCTAGTCTGCCCAAGTCCGTCATAGCAAATTCTGAACTAAGAAGAGTAATAATAAATTTACGAAATTTATCTGAAGACACAATTAATATGATGCCATCCACGTATAGTACAAGATAAGCCATATATGTACATTTTCAATAGACGAAAAAAGAATGATCTAAAGTACCGTGGGAGAGCCCAATAGTATGAATATATATAATCATCAAATCTCTTATAACATTCCTGTGGAGCCTATTTAAGTCCATAAAGAGATTTCTTTAATAAACAAACATGATTGGGTTTTTGAAACCACATAGGTTGATACATGTATACAGTCTCTTTATGATCACCATGTAAGAAAGCATTCCTGACATCAAGCTTATGAATGGGACAAACTTTAGTTAAAGCAAGACTAAGAACAATGCGAAGTCGCCAACTTAACAAACATGCTAAAAGTGCCACCACAATCCACACCAACTTGTTGAGTTTTGCCATCACCTACAAGACGAACTTTATGTCTCTCATAAGAATAGTCAGAACTTTCTTTATGTGAAAAAAATCACATTGATCGTATGACACTAACATCAATTGGACGGGGCATCAAAACCTGTGTCTTATTAAAGCAACATATTCATTATCCATGGCCTTTTTCCTATTCGGGTCATGAAGGGTCAACACGGGTTTACATGGAAAAGGGGATTTAAAAATTGTGCACATAAGGTTAATGGTTCTTTTGTGTTTAAAATCCTATTTTTTCTGCGTGTAGCAGGCCGTAGAGGTGGGTTTGAAAGGCTCCACCGTTTGGAGAAAGGATTGTAGAAATAGAAGTCCTGTCTGGACTAGAAAAAACCGTTGTAGGCTACTAACCTCGTACTATCATGGGGGAGTGGGCTCTGGTGCAATCGAGTTTGGAGCAATAGAGAGGGAATTGAGATGGTACATAATTGACCAAATAGGGTGATGGAACATTATCTAAAAAATCAAACGTATGAGTTTGAGGAGTGTGTAATTTATCAAATGGGAAGGTGATCTCATCGATCATTACATGATGACTTACAATTATTTTCGAGAAAATAAATCATAACATTTGTACCAATGATGATTTGATGGGTATCCTCAAAACACACACGGAATAGAGCAGGGTTGAAGTTTATTTATGGTGATAAAAGGGAAGAGAGGATAACACAAACATTAAAAAACTCAAAGATGAGAATGTGATGAATCTTTTTGATAAAGTATTTGAAGGGAATTGATAATTCAATAATTTATGACTGAAAATTATTGAGGAGATATATTGCCATTTGTAATTCATGATGTCAATGGAAGTAAAGAAGCATGAGCAAATAGAGTACAAATAATATTATTAATGATACAGATTTTTCTATAGGCTTTCCCATTTTGAGGTGAGAAAGACCATGATGTTTACAAAATTCCCAAAAAGGTTTATAAAATTCAGTCATTATCACATTTGATTTTTTTTTCATGTCCTTTTAAACTGACTACAAATAAACGTTTTAAATTTTAAGACGGTAGAATGTATATCATATTTATTTGATGAAGGAAAAGTCCACAAAATTTAAAATAATCATCCAACAATAATATATAATATCGATGATGACCGAAAGAACTCAAAATAAGAGATGTCCATAAATTAATATGAATAATCTCAAATGCATAAGAGTAAAAGAATTTGAAGAAAGAAATGACAACTTAATATTTTTCCAAGAAAATATGAATGAAAAATTCAAGAATCTCTAGATTTATTGCATTCAATAAATTTATTATTTTGAAGAGAGAATTGCTCGAATGACCCAAATGTATATTCTAAAGGGAAACTGTTAAAACAACAAATGTAGAGGTAGAAGAGAACTAAAGCTTATAAAAGACATGTGGTTTGTTGATGAGATAGAGCTCATCCCGACTCTTACACCTCATTAGAGTTGTCCCGTTTTTAAATATTTTACAGAAAATTCAAAAGGATCAAATTCAATCGAAATATAATTGTTAGTTGTAAATTTTCTAACCGATTCCAAATTCTTAATAAGCTGAGGGGAATGAATGACATTTTTCAAGAGGAAAATTTAGATTTGTGTGACCATAACTACGAATTGAAATTTATTAACTATTACCAACCATTATACCACATTTATTGCTAAATTAAATAAGACGCGATAGTACATTGCACAAATTTCATATGTGAGGTGGCACCAGTGTTCGTGTACCAGTTTGCATCCGGAAGAGTAATATCGAGAGTTTGCATGAAAAAGAAAATTTATTATTTTTTCAGCCAATCAGATTATACAACGTAATTTCCTTCCCCGTTCTCTCTTATAAATTCCCAAAAAAACTTATAATATTCACTACAAAAAGGGAATTTCTGACGAACTATTACCGACGCTTACCTGATGTCAGAATTTTCCGACGGTTTTACCCATAGAATTTAAGACTAATTAAAAAACGTAAAAAAAATTAAAAATAGAAGGAAAAAATGTAAAAAATAAATTAAAGAAATTTAGTAACATCCATTTTTATAGTTAATATAAAAAGTAAACATATGACAAAAAATATATGGAAATTTTCCTACGGTACTTTCGATGTCGTTTTCGACGGATTTTGATTCCATCATAAATTTTTGACAAATATTTCTACGAAATTGGCGACGTTAGCTTTCGTCGAAAGTTTCATGCAAACGTTATTTATATTTATAATCATCGCTTTCTGCCAATCGCTGGAAGGCAGGGAGTTGCTATACTATTTGTTAACTCTTTATTATCAGGGGCAGATCCAAGTGTAAGCTGGTAATAACGACGGTAAATTACCGTCGTTATTGATGTCTCCCCGTCGCTATTTCGTTTGTTTAACCCGGATAGATTTTTTTGATAAAGAATTAACCCGGGAAGATTTCAAATCCTGGCTCCGCCCCTGTTTATTATTATCACCATCAAATACGAAACTCTTCATTGAGCTTCTCATTTTTTCTTCTTCTATAATTGATCAACTATTATTACGATTATGCCTCTTCAACTTCCGAACTAAATTTGAACAAAACCTTCAAATTTATGAAATCAGGTTTTCCCTGTATTTTGATCCTTCTTCACAATTATCAATCAATGTATCCATCATTTTCCTCCTCATCCTCATCATTTGCACCATCGCCACAATCGACACCTCTATTACCAATCAGAAGAAGAACAATCACAAGCGAATAACAGGAAAGTAGTATACTGTTTGATTCCGCTATCAACTTTCGACGTTCTCAGGTCTGGACAAAGTTACTCAATTCTTCTTGAAATGCTACGGCCGCAAGCGCGGTCACAGTACAATCAATCAAGGGAGTACAATCAATCAAGGGGCTTTGAATTTTCTTACTTTATTTTTTAATCTCTTCTATTTGTTGGGAAAAACGTATATTTTATTCCGTACTTGATTGAAAAACTTAGGAGCAAATAAAGAACAAGTAAAAGCGGAAATAAATAACACAATGCACACACAAAATTTTTACGTGGAAAACCTCCTCAAAACAAGGAGTAAAAACCACGGGACTTTACGTCCAGTTCAAGCTTCACTAAAATCAGAGTTGGGAATACAATCAAGGTATAACAACCTTTAACATCGCAGAAAGATAAAAGGGCATACCCAAAAAGATACAACTTTTTGGTCCCAAACAAGTCAAATAAAAACTTAAATTAGGAAGAACCTTTAAGCCCTAGAAAAAAAACTCTGTTTGAATCTCCGACGTGAGTTTGATGAACTTGCGTGACTGTAGGCGAAAGTCTGCTACAAGAATTTCTCTTTCTTCCTCTCTTTTAATTTTTTGACTTCTTTTTCTTAATGACGGCTGTCGCTCTTTTTATACTAGAGCAATTAGGTTATAACATAACCCTTTAAATATTATAATACCCTTAATGAATTAAAAGTGAACTTGAACCCTATTGGGCCTTTTTCATAGTTGGGAGCCCAAATAAAACCCAACAAACTCCTCCCTCACAATTATGAGAAAGATGTTGTCAACCCGACGGTTGAACAACAAAACTTGAACTTGTTTAGTGGTAGTGCCTTAGTCATCATATCGACACCATTATCGTCTGTATGCACATTTTCTAAAATCAACAACTTTTCATCTAACGCATCCCGTATCCAATGATACCTCACATCAATATGTTTAGATCTAGAATGAAATGTTGAATTTTTCGCTAGATAAATAGCGCTTTGACTATCGCAGAGAAGCACATACCTTTCTTGCACAATATCAATTTCAAATAATAACTTCTTAACCCAAATCAGCTCCTTAGAAGCTTCCGTAGCTGCAATAAGTTCAGCCTTCGCGGTTGACAATGCAACACACTTCTGTAGTCTCGATTGCCAAGAAATAGCTCCCCCTCCAAAATTAATCAAATAGCCTGAAGTGAATTTTCTTGAATCAGCATCACCTGCCATATCGGAGTCGGTATAACCAACTAAATTCGGATTCTCATTTCCAATGCAAAGTTTCATACTTGATGTGCCTCTAAGATATCTCAATATCCATTTCACCGCTTCCCAATGTTCTTTTCCCGGATTTGAAAGAAACCTGCTGATAGTACCAACAGCATAAGCTAAATCTGGTCTCGTACTAACCATAACATACATAAGACTACAAACAACTGAACTATAGGGAACATTCTTCATATATTCCTTCTCATCATCATCTGAAGGACTATATTCGGAGCTCAATTTAAAATGAGCCGCTAAAGGTGTGCCGACACTTTTAGCATTCTCCATATTGAATCTTTGTAACACTTTCTTAATATATTTTTCTTGATACAACCATAACTTTTTCATCTTTCTGTCACGACTGATTCTAATTCCAAGAATCTGCTTTGCTTGTCCAAGATCCTTCATTGCAATGGATTTCCCTAGGTCTTGTTTCAACCTATCAATTCTCGCAGCACTTTGATCAACAATAAGCATGTCATCAACATAAAGTAACAAAATAACAAAATCATCAGGAGAGAATTTTTGCACAAACACACAATGATCGGAAGTAGTCTTTTTATATCCGTGCTTCTTCATAAATAACTCAAACTTCTTGTACCATTGTTGTGGAGCTTGCTTCAATCTATACAAACTCTTATTCAACTTGCAAACACAATTCTCTTCACCCTTGACCTCAAAACCATCAGGTTGATCCATATAAATCTCTTCCTCTAAATCACCGTGAAGAAAGACTGTCTTCACGTCCATCTGTTCAACTTCCAAATCAAGACTAGCTGCCAAACTCAATATAGTTCTGATTGAAGTCATCTTAACAACATGAGAGAAAATTTCGTCAAAGTCAATTCCCTTTCTTTGACTAAACCCTTTGACAACCAAACGAGCTTTGTATCGTGGAGCTAAAGTATGATCATCTTGCTTCAGTCTATATACCCACCTGTTCTTCAAAGCTTTCTTTCCTTTTGGTAATTCTACCAACTCAAAAGTATGATTATCATGTAGAGATTGTATCTCATCTTTCATAGCATCAACCCATTTATGCTTGGATTCACTATCCATAGCTTCTTCATATGACTCTGGCTCTCCCCATCGGTCACTAAAACATATTCATTAATAGAATATTTCGTAGAAGGTTGTCTATCTCTTGTTGATCTTCTAGATGGAATTGTAGATAATTCCTCTTGCTCGTTACTAATATTATCCACTTGAACGTCATGTTCATCTTGAGAATCATCCTATTGCAACTGATTTTCTGTTGAATTAGGTGATTCAGATAATTGAACTGGATCTGAATCTATCCAATCACCTTTTTCCTTCAACTCACTATTTTTAGCTTTATCAATGTTTTCAATAGTCTCATCTTCATAAAAGATGACATCACGACTTCTGACAAGCTTCTTTGCAACTGGATCATATAATCTATAACCAAATTCATCTTGGCTCGTTACACTTTCAACCAATCGTTGTAGTGTGAAGTGACACCAGTTCAGCTCCTTTATGTTATCAAAATCCATTAAGGATTTGAGAATTTTGAACCTGAAATGAATAAAATACATGTGTGAGTAATCACAAATACAATTAGATATATAATAGGTTTGAATACATGTTTACCTGGCTCGTGAATTTTGAACTGGACATAAAAAACTTGAGACAACAAAGACAACAAAGTCGATTTTGAAATCGTTGTCTGCACTTATGTTACTTAATATCTTGGGTATCATAGAAAGTGTTTCAAGATCTTTTGAGTCTTCCCCGGTCCATCTGGTCTTTCAATCCCTCAAGAAATTAAAAAAATCAAGGTCCTTAGTCTTGTCCCCCCCAGCGGACTCAACTACGTTCATCGGCCCTCTCGGGAGGTTCATCACGAGCTGGACGAGATCTTCATCGATAAGGATCTCCTCACCATTGGCCAATATCAGAGAACTCTTATCCGGGTCAAAAGATTTGATTACGTGTCTCGAAAAATGCCCCGGGCAAGTGGAGACACCCAATGTAAGAAGAGAACCAAACCCGATATGCTTCACAGCTTCCCTCTGTTCTACGCTCAATTTAGGAATAATTTGATAAAGGCCATGAGGGGATGATCTTGTTAGAAATGCCACTTTCCTTTTTTTGATGGTTTTGGTTTTTTGGGGAGATGGTGATAAATCTTCATCGACTGGTGTAGTACATGGAGCAATATTAGTGGTTTCTGGGGGTGGTGCTAGTAACTCTTCATCGACTAGTGGAGTGGATGTAGGAATAACATTGGTTTTTTGGGGGGAAAAGGTGGTGGTAAAATCTCATCAACATGTGTAGTACCTGTAGCAATATCAGTAGCTTCGACAGCAACTGTGGAAATTGATTCATCAATCGATGACTTCGTATTCGTCTTCGTGTTCGTCTTTGTATTTCTTTTCCTCTTCCTTTCATATGTAACCAAGTTAAACCTCGAAGTCATTATTTTCGGTGGGATAAAATAAATCAATATTCAACTAAATAAATGGAATCAACGAGTGTAAAATTAGTACAAAATATATAAACACAATAAGATTAACCTATCTCTCTGGTTTATTGCGGGATTGACGTTGGATACAGGTTTGAGGGCAGTTTCGTTTTCGTTTATGCTGTTACAAACTGACAAGACGACCTCTCGGGAGTCGAAGGTATCCACTTCCATATTGATGCCTTGGTTTTCTGACATTTTCAGAAGAAATCCTTGTAGAATAGAAGAAATCTCTAGGGTTTCAACGTTGAATATTTGATGATCGCCAGGAGATAGAGAGAAGAATATGAATAGTTGCTTATGAAAATGATGAAGAGTGGGATTGTAGCGGGAAATTGAAATTATAACAATAAGTAATTGAAGCGAAGAAATATTCGTTCTATATCGTATCCTCGTAAAAAAATTCATAAATTATTTTAAATATAAAAATAAATAATTGAAGGGAAGATTTATTCGCTGCATGTAAATTCCCTCATTAAGTGTATTTACATGAGAGGTAAACGGTCTTCTCATGGGAGGGTAGGGGGTTTTACATGTACATTAGGATCAAAATAATTGAAGCGAATATTTATTCGCTTTATATAGTCTCCTCGTAAATTTAAAATTGAAGTTTTTTAAATATTAAATTATGTAATTTAAGCGAATATTTCTTCGCTACAAATCATCTCCTCTTAACTAAAAATTACAAAAAAAAATTTAAAACTAAAATGAAGTAATCGAAGCGAATATTTATTCGCTTCATATTATTTTTAATAAATTTAATTAATATTTAATAATGCAAATCGTATGCTCATAACATTTCATAAAAAAATTAAAATATAAAAATAAGTAATTGAAGCGAAGATTTCTTCTCTGCATGTCATTTTTAATAAATTGAATTAACATTTAATAAATGGAAATATTAAATTCATGGTAATTTTGGTCTTTACATACATGAGTCAGTGTACTTACATGAGAGGTAAACGGTCTTCTCATGAGAGGGTAGGGGGTTTTACATAAAGGTCAGGTTAAAAATAATTTAAGCGAAGATTTCTTCGCTTTAAATCGTCTCCCCGTAAAAAAAATTACAAAAAAATATTAAAAATAAGAGTGAAGTAATTGAAGCGAAGATTTTATCGCTGCATGTCATTTTCAATAAATTGAATTAATCTTTAATAAAAAGAAATATAAAATTCAAGTTAATTTTGGTCTTTACATACAAGGGTAAGTGTATTTCCATGACAGGCAAACGGTCTTCTCATAGGTGGGTTGGGGGGTTTACATGAAGGTCAGGGTTCCTGGGCGGGGAAATCTTTGCTCCCTTCGCTTCTCACCCTTCCCTCTCACATGGCGCCCGGAGAGAAGTGATCTTCGCTGGAGCATATGAATAATATATTAATTCCGTACGTTAACTGGTCATTCTGTTAACGGCGTCTGGGGTGAACCTGGAATAAAACCCGGATTCCGGATTCTCCCTCCTCCCTCTCCTACCCAGATTGATTTATTAATATAATAATAATGCTGCAATTTGATTGGTCCGCAACAGGGGAATACGAGAATCGGTAGCAGAAGATCCGGATTGGAAAATAAGTAGAAATAGACTGAGACAAATATAAATAATATAATTTTTTTCACTATATACACAAATGAATTATTTTGTTAGATATTGTTAAGGCATAATCTCGTGAGTTTGGAATCCTAGATATGATATCATTTTCCCTATCAATTTGTACTATATCTAGATTATATAAACCCTACCGACTCTCTCGATTGACTACGTTTACCCAATCTTCTGCTTTTCAATTCAATGTCGTGACTATTAGGAAGGAGGCCATTGGAACCTACAAGACTGTGGTTTTGTAGAGGCGATCACACTGCTGAGGATAGTAATGACTTTGTTTGTTCAGTTCCTGGTAATACTGTTCATGTTTATACCTTGATACACTACGTAGAGTTGCTTGATTATTAAAAAAAAGAAATATACATTCTTGTTTTGATCTTTTCATGCATGTCGACATATTAATTGATTATGCACTCTATTGTCAATAGAGATAATTGTATTGAAGTTTATTTGTCTAACAAATTCAGTCTGACATGATGATACATTCTGTTGTCCTAGTATTGAATTTAATTTATTAAACACATTTATCTCTATTGTCAGCATATTTGAGCAGAAGTAACAACACATGTCTAACATTACCTAAATCATAATTAATTATCTCATATTGAATTGTGTCATCCTTGTGTATTTAATGGATCTTATCTTTTGATTCATGGAAATGAAAATGGACTTAACTCAATGGTTCTCAATATATATTTTATTGAGCAAGAGTATTTATCTATATTGTTACCGTACTAAATAATAGTGGGTAATACACGTTTTTTATTACTATATCATGTACACTTTTATGAATATATCTCATTTCATTATACTATTTTCTTGCTTTCTGCATCACATGTATCAATTTATTTTTTTAACTATTTGATTAGTATTTTTTTATCCATATGCATCTGTTTATTGCAGGGTGATATGATAGATTCTCATAATTTTGTTGGTAACAAGTCCTTCTAATGCAAATTGATGAAAAGTGATGAGAGTTGGAAATGACTACTAAAATAAGAGTAGAACTCTAATGTATATGGTTGAGAAGTGATGAGAGTTGAGTATTAAAATGTGAGTAGAGACTGGAGGCTAATTTTCACTTTTGTGAAATTATTATTGATAGAAATTATTGAGTCATATATTTTGTTTAGAAGTGAATGGTTATTTTTGTTAGTAAAATTTTATTTAATACTTTTAAAATATAGTTACTTATTGTTTTAAGTAAATTTGTACTTAATACTTTAAAATATAGTTAGTTATTTTTTTAATTCTTATTATTAATATAGTTGATAGGTAAGAAAAATATGTAATATAATATTATAAACTATTAGGAAAAACAAAATTTTAAAGAAATATATTACGTTCAGATATTTCTATGGAATTATCACGAATTTTTTGACATATATTCTTATGGAATTAGCACGAAGTTTTCGACCGACCGAACAAATCATTATAAATTTGTAAGAAATTATGTAGGAAATATACATCACAAATTACCATTTCTCTCTTTTTATATATATATATATATATATATATATATATATATATATATATATATATATATATATATATATATATATTTCCTTAATCCACGAAGAAAAATGACATTTCAACAAACTGACCCACTCACATTAGGCTAGGCAAGGTAAGACCAAAGGTGGAGGTATTCCAAAAGAGAAATAAACAAAATAAAAGAGGATGGACAAATCCTTATAAATTTGTAAGAAATTATGTAGGAAATATACATCACAAATTACCATTTCTCTTATATATATATATATTTCCTTAATCCACGAAGAAAAATGATATTTCAACAAACTGACCCACTCACATTAGGCTAGGTAAGACCAAAGGTGGAGTTATCCTAAAAGAGCAATAAACAAAATAAAAGAGGATGGATAAATGTAGTAAATTTAGGACATCATAAGTCAATTTAAATTAAGTTCCTTTTATTCAGAATATGTGATATTCTGAATAACTGCAGATTCAATAGCACCGGTTATGAACCCAAAAATAACAGGAAAGAGAGCACCGTCTACTCATACTCATACTGTCACACCGGCAAGCACAAACAAAGGACGGCGAGGCACCCTTTCTAAAATCACCGGAGAGGGGACTGGGGCATATCATCAAAGAAAGAAGACCAAAACCGGGAGTTGGGCTGGACCAGCAACCTAGGCCAAGCCACCGATTATGAACCCAAAAATAAAGGAAAGAGATCACCGTCTACTCATACTCATACTCATACTCATACTCATACTCATACTCATACTCATACTCATACTCATACTCATACTCATACTCATACTCATACTCATACTCATACTCATACTCATACTCATACTCATACTCATTCTGTCACACCGACAAGCACAAACAAAGGACCACAATGCACCTTTTCTAAAATTACCGGAGAGGGAACTAGGGTATATCATTAAAGAAAGAAGACGAAAACCGAGAGTTGGGCTGGACCAGCAACCTAGGCCAAGCCACCCCTAATTAATAATGGTCTCCAAATGTTTTTGTTTGGATGAAAAATTTGGTAACCCAATTTTCATATAAGATCAATATATTAATATTTTTATTAAAAGTTTATTAAGTTGACATACTAAATAGGTGTAAAAGTAGAAACAATTAGATTAGGATGAACTATATATATGAGTTTTACTAAAGTTTTGACTTATACTCGTGATACAATCTTTTTTTAACAGTTTGATATTTTAGTTGACCTATAAATATAATGTCTTAATAGATTAGACACAATATTTTCTAATTATTTTTCTCTCCAAAAAATAATTTATTATTAATAATTTACTGAAAATTTTCATTATTTGTTCGTAGTTTTCCATTTTGAGTTTTTACATAAATATTGTGTTATTTATGTGTTTTCATCTTTATTACTTGATTTATTTTTATTTATCTGGATTAGATCTGTATTTTTTTTTAAAAATATTTAAACATTGTTTGATATAGTATTACTTATTTTTTCAAAGTTAGTATTATACTATTATATGTGTATGTTTAGTTTTCTTCCAAACATAATTATTTGATTAGTTATTTTCATATTATATATTTTCATGTTTGCGGTTAATTTGTTCTTATATTCTGTGTTAGAAAGGAGTTGATATTAAGAAACATATCTTTCGTTAACGGTTTTCGTCATTACTGATAGCTCTTTTTCTACTAGTGTTACTTTTACCGACTCCAAATTATATAAATGAATTTATGTTACAAAAGATTTACCCATTCCTTTTTATTAAATATAGTTAGTTAACTTTTTATTTTTTTTTTGTATATCTTTTTAATTATTGTTGAAATAAATAACTATTTTTAATATATATATATATATATATATATAACTATTTTTAATATATATATATATATATATATATATTAAAAATAATTATTTATTTCAACAATAATTAAAAAGATATAAAAAAGTAAATGATACTACCCATACCTACTGTCGATTCAAATCTATATTGAGATCCAAATTGATATAAATAATTTATCTATATAGAGAGATATCTAATATTGAGAGTTGAGACAAAAGATGATGGATACAAATATGATAAAAGATGGCCAAAATTGCAAGTTGCTTAGTTATGATTTTTATTTCTATTTAAAACTTTAATCTTATAATTATTTGGATCTCTATAGTCTACAGTCTATACAATAAATTAAGGATTAGAATAAGAATTGATATTTTTTATAATAATAATAATTGTAATTAAAAAATATTATTATCATATATAAAATAATATAGTTATAAGATTATAATATAATTATTATATTATTTCATTTTCACTAAATTTTCGTTCTATATCATTATTTATATTTAATATATTATTCAATACCATATCTATATATTCTACCCATATAAAGAAGAATGATATGGAGTTAATAAATTAATTTTTCTTTCTTTCACTAATGCTTTTATCAAAATTTAGTACTAAAGAAATGAAATAAATAATTCACGTTTCTGAAAAGTAAGAAACACCAAATAATGAATTCTTTAATGTAACTTGGACATGAAAATCATTTTTATAAAATTATTTAAATCTTCACTTGGTAGTCTACTTGGTGGAGTAGAAAAGATATAGAAGGATAAGGCTTCCTTATCTAGATATGACATATCTTAAGCTTGCTTGTATAGTTATGACGTATCCTGTGCTTCCATTGCTAGAAGGACATGTTTGATCATCAATATAGTGGTTTCGCTAGCCGAATATAGTTTGTCCTATAATAGAGTTTACTTTTGGTATGATGCAAACAAATGTCCCTATCTAAACAAGACATTATGCGTTGACAAGACATGGATAATTTCCATGTGGGGAATTGCTACAAGTTTTTTTACTAAGATGAGTTCATATAATTTTTGTTGGGAAACACTTTAAGGGTCAAAAATTGCATCCAAAATCTCATTCTTTTGATGGAGCGTTATTCACGGTGAAATTTTTACGGATGATATGTGCATGAAAAAATGTGATTATGGTTAATTGTTATCGTATGTGTCACGAGAATGTTGAATTGACAACTCACTTACTTTTGCATTGTAGAGGGGTGACTAGTATTTGAAGTATTTTGTGAAGTATCACTAAGATTCATTGGGTGATCCTTGAGTCTTGGGGTAGTTGTTGAAAAATTTGGATTTATGCGATTAATATGAGAAACCCACATAATTGAGTTATAATCTCAGTTATTTTTTAATGGACTATTTGGTTGGAGAGAAATCGTCGAACTTTCACTAATCGTACTCGTCCGATGTATATCATTCATAATGTTATTATTATGATGTTTTATGAGATTAATTCTGAAAAGTCGGTAGAGTTCGTCGTGGAGTTAATCAATTTTCTCGAGGACTTAGCAGCTCGATAACCTATTTAGTAATATTTTTCATTTTTTAATTTTTTAATTTTTGTTTTTTAATTTTAATTTTAATTTTAATTTATTTTCTATTAATGTCATATTTTTATCGTTGTGCTCAAACAATTTTTTTATTATTTTTAATATATGGACCCTAAAAATAAAAATAAAAATCTGAGGCTTACTTAACTAATAGACATGAAACTGAGACCAATTGTTTATTATTTTTAAAGTCATAATTATATATAAAAACGTGTTTGTAACTATAAGTTTGAATTTAAAATAAGAAAATTTTTCTAAAAAATATGTCATTAGATAAAATTGAATGGAGGAGAATGTATATATAATTTATCTTAAAATTATTACCCAACTATTATTATTATTTTTTTTAATTTTGAAATATAACTAAATATATTAATTAATATTTTTTATACTGGAGTTGCAAGAGGAGGGTGAGAACACAACTATCACATTTGAGTTGAAATTAATTATGAAGAGACTTCTTAAATTTTATAATACTCTATGTACTCACTTTAATTGATTTAATAATTATTTAGAACTTTATTTTTTTTTTCCAATTATATAGTTTATATTTATTTAATAAATTTTGAATTTATTATTATACAAAATTCATATTCAGGGTTCAGACATATTATTAAATATGTAATTACTTTTGAAACCATTTTTATGTCAATTTGACTCCAAACATAATTAGTTTTAGATTTTAAATTTATAATAGATTAAATTTTCGAAAATTTAATATATTATTACTATATTTTGATTCTATTGAACAAATAATAAGTTTTAAAAAAATCGGTATTGATGGATTTCCAACAAAATTAAAATAATTGATACTTTAATATATAATGAATTTGTTTATTATTAAAAATTTTTTAGGTATAGAAAATGAATGAATTTGAAATAAATATATTTATTATTAATTTCTCTGTATTTGTTTTATAGGAGAGATTAAAATTAATAAATTTGAAATAAACAATTTCTCTTTTATATTAATGAATTAATTTGAAATAAATTTATTCGTTATTTATTTGTTTTGAAAAATTAATAAAATTGAAATAAACTTATTTGTTATGAATTTCTCTTTATTTGCTTTTTAGGAGGGGAGATAATTAATAAATTTAAAATAAACTTATTTGATTAAAAAAGAAAAAGAGGAATCAATCAACTAGAGATAACGTTGAGAAGTCTTTCCACGCGAGGGAAACATGTGAATCCAAATATTCTAGCAATTTCAAGTAATGCTCAACCAATCAGAGCTGTAATATTTATTTTTAATTAATTGATGCGGTAATCCCAGAGAGATGATCTAGTAAACTTAAAACGTGATTAGATGTATTTCAATTTTGGTTTCCGTGTCAAATATATTCTTTTAAAAAACTTATTTTTAAATAATTTTAATTTGCTTTTAAAATCAGTTATGTAAAAATAATTAATTTTGTTCAAATTCTAATAATATGGTGAATAACTGATAATTTTATTAAAAGTCTAATTTAAATTAATTAAAATATAATTAATTTAAAAAAAATATTTTTTTTAATATTTTTTTTTTTAGAAAAATCAGTAAAAGGTACGTGTATAAACGTACTTTTTATCAGAGTTTCTATAAAGAGTTCGTTTTTTTGTTATGCTCGGGAAAAGGCTTTCGCGCTATGTCCTCGGCGCCCGTTAAAATACGATTTTTTTTTTATAAAAGTCTAGCTAACTAAAATATTTATTTATAACATTTATCTCCTGTAATTAGTAGTACAAGAGTTCTAAACAAGAATATGTTTAGATTACATAAATAATTGTACAAAATTATTTAAAATGACGTACATGCGATGTCGTTGATATAAGATTGAGTTAAAACCCAGAAAAATATCATAATTTAAAAATAAATTCTAAATGGGGCCTTAATCAAAATATTTGTTGAAATATCCCGAAAATATTTAAATATCATTTTATGACCTTTCAGGATTATTTGAAAATGGATTAGGGTTCTAAAATTAAAAAAATAATTTTGAATTTTGAAAAGTGGAACCAAATAGGCCTCTAAGTCCTAGGGCTTGAGTCCATTTTTTCCGATCTGGGATCAGACATGTTTTGTCTAGACCAAGGTGGTCTAGATCGGGGCTCGGTTGAGGGACCAGAGGGTTCGGTCCTGGGTTTGGGTGGCTCGGTTCTGAACTCGAACTGCTCGGTCTTAGGTCTGGGAGGCTCAGTCCCAGGTTTAACGTTTTCGGTCTTGGGACCTAGAAGTCTCGATCCCAAGTTAAACCTCTTAGTCGAATTCCTCGGTCCTTGCTCAAGAACACCGGTCCTAACTTAAGCGCACCGATCCTTGGTCTCGGTCCTAGGTCATTTTTCTCGGTTCTTGGTCTCGGTCAGGACCGGGGATTCTCGATCCTGTTTCTCGGTCCCGGTCCTATAGGTCTCGGTCGTCGGGGACCGAGTGTTCTTCATTTGGTATGAAGAATTGTAGGTTTGTATCTTTTGATATAAATCATGAAAACATGATCTGTAAGTTACAAACAATTCATATGAATGTAGGGATCATAATTCCAACCCTAAACACGATCAATCGAACTATATAACAATTGATTTTTCAAAATTGTTTTTAGGGAAAAAGTTGAGAACTTTTGATTTAGGCCATCTTATGGCATAATTCTTGTTCCAACATATTTGAAATGATGTTTACAACCAAACATGACCAAAACAAAAACATCATACAAGTTTTATAACAACTTTTGAAATTGAAATTTAAACTTTATTTTTCAAAAATTTCAGTTGGATCAAACATGATCGGAATGTTGATATTATGATTTGAAAATCATCATAACATGTTTACAAACATGTTAGGAAACTATTTGAATCAAAATTCAAGCCAAAAGCTCAAAAACACGATTTTCAAATTTTTTAGATTTTAAAATAAAATTTGGATTTTTTTCGATTTAGGTTGAATTGATCAAATCTCTTTCGACAGAAAGCTTATAAATCATCTAGGGAATGATTTAAAATAAAAAAATACAAAACTGAGCCCTATAAATAATCAACCCGATCAAACTTGGAAAAATCCAGTTTCAAGTCACAATTTGAATTACAGTGGATCAGGAAGCTTATCAATGATTGGAGAATACTTCAATGATGTGTAGGAAGATTTCCTGATCCCTAGATCGAAACATAGCTCACCGGAGAAGTTTTTACAAAAACTAGTCCTCAAAGTTCTAGATGAATCTTCAATTTAGGCAGTAATATTTGATGATTGGAAGCTTAACACCTATGGAGTATTTATACTCAGAGAGGTAGGTTATTGAAGTCGAATTCGACTTCAATTTTGCTTCTAAAACCTTATCCCTTGAATTATTTTTCGTCTTCGGTAGTCTATATAAAGTGTATGCTTTGATTTCAAAGGTTAGGGGAATTGAAGGCGAGGTAGAGACGTACACGGGGGTGAAAAACGGTGGGATAAAGTTAAGAAACGAGGAAGATAGGCCTTCTGGAAGGTTGCCGATGTCCGTCAGCATTTCTTGGAGATCCGTTAGCGTTTGGGAAATCAAGCTAATGGGGTTAGTGTCCCATTAGCTGATCTTGTGTGGACCCGGGTGCGCGCTTCCTTGGTTACAACCTAATGCGTGGTGTGTTCCTGGGCGCTGGATGAAAATCCAGCGCTTGATCCGATGGCTAGAATTCTCGCTGTAATAGTTAAACATAATTCCGACCACATATTATTATCAGTTTATATTTTTAATAGAGGGGTTATTAGAAATCGAATTTTTAACCCTTGTGTTTTTCTTAACTAAATTAATACAAAAAAATATTTTTGACAACAAAATAAAAATTATGTTTATTTATTTTATTTTTGGGTATTTTGGGGTATTTATTTAATTATTTTAAACTATAAATTATACCTAATTTATGTTTAAAATCATAATTAAATAATTCAACCCTTTTTAGGGTAAAACAAATACAATATTTTAACCTCAAATTATTTATAAATTTTTATTTAATTTTTCTATTTAGGGTTTAATTATCACAATAATTAACCCTAATTTGATTTTGAATCTATTTTTTTGGGTTATTTTGAATTTAAAAATACAAAATATTATTTTAAATTAATAATATTATTTATAAATTAGGGTATGTTAAATTTTCATGTTTACAAAATTCTCTTCTCGAACCGAGTTTGAATAAAACAAACTTCGTTTTCAGAAAATACGAGTTCGAGGTTTGAACATCTTGAAATTTGTACCATAACTTATAATAAGGTAGAAGGATATAACCTGAATGACTACCAATGCTATGGATGAATCATAACAATGATTCAAAGGTTGGGTTGCCACGTGATTGAATCTTGTTTGAGGATAGATTATCACAATAGTCTCACGTATGCTGGGGAGTAAATATGACTCTAGTTGGGGATGAACCATTACATTAATCCTACCATAATGATTGATAATGTCTACCAATAGACAGGGCTTGACCGAGGAATAAATAGAACTTTCTTGGGAAATACTCTCTCTTGGGTAATAGTGATAATAATCACGCTATGTCTATCAATGGATGAAGTTTTGCAGTTGGAGAATGGTCATAATAATGACTTATGTGGATGCCTATCATATGATAGGACTCACTCTTTGAGGAATGGTGATAACAATCATTATGGGAGAATATGTTACAACAAAGACCTACACAAATACCTAGTAATTATGAATCATAATAATGATCTATTGTGTGTATCAACAGATAGGACTTTGGTGATGCCTTATACAAAGTGACATTCACAACTAATTGAAAAATAATAATTTAGTTGGGGATTGTTTACGAGAGGAGCTGCTATGATTAACAACTTATCTCTTCTGGTTTTGACAAAATAGTCTTCACATCTAGTGATAGGATCGGCGACACCAATAGAGACAGGGGTCTAGCTATTGATGACAACTTCGTACAAAAACAGTTTGATAGAAATCCTGTTAGGGATTTAAATCACTTTCTATTCTTCACAAACCCTTACAAACTCTTGAACGATTCAAGTGCAGAAACGTTTGCTCAGGTTTGAAGCTAAGAACCAATGAGGGAGAAGATGATAAAATGTAAATGACACAAAGAGATGTTTATGGATGTTCGAAGAAAAACTCTCCTACGTCACCCCTTCTTCCAACTACCGGAGGGATTTACTATACTTTTCTTAGAATCAAATACAGTTGCATGGCTAGCTCACTGTTGAATAGAACAGACTCTGTTCAACTTACAATATATTGAAGAATATCACTCAGCTAGATAACACTTTGATTCTATCTCTCTCTTGATGTACACACAGTAAAACAAGAAAGCAATTCGTGAGATTGTAAGTTCAGTAATCAAGTTTTTCGTATCAAGTGTCTGGTAGACTGGTAGTTTGGTTAGTGTATCAGCTTGTATGTTCGCGTATATGTTCGTCCGTTGTCCAAGGATCCTTAAATAGAAAGCATGTACCAACGGTCGAATCTTCTATAATGACACATAGCGAGCACCCATTGGAAAGCCTCCATAGTACACATGAGTAGCAGACTCCGTGCATAAAGATCATGGCCGTACCAATCTGGGAGTGCGCCAAATATTCTTCTAGGATATTCCTGCAAAAAAAAGTAGTGGAAAGAATATTTGCTTACGTGGCATTAGCTCATTGGATATAACTGGCTGTCATACTGATATGCACAGATTAGTGGAGCAGGAGTAGCATACATCTAGTTGATCGTGGGTAGACGAATGTTAGCTTCAAGCAACTGCTCAAGCATGGCATTAGACGTGCTCCAATTAGACTGACAAGTCTAATGAAGTTAGACGTCCCCGTCTAATAGCAGGATCCATTAGACCACAAGGTCTAATGGAATTAGACGACACGTCTAATTACGATTCCCTCTAAACTAATTTGAAGGAGTTAGACTGCACGTCTAACTTTCATCTGTTAGAGTGCACGTCTAACTACACATCTGTTAGAATCCACGTTTAACTACGCCTGTTAGACTGTACGTCTAACTACGTCTGTTAGACTGCACGTCTAATTACGCCTATTAGACTGCACGTCGAACTACGAATCCCTTCAGACTAATCTGAAGGAGTTAGACTGCACGTCTAACTTTAATTTGTTAGACTACACGTCTAACTACGCATCTGTTAGACTACACGTCTAACTACGCATCTGTTAGACTGCACGTCTAACTACACCTGTTAGACTGCACGTCTAACTACGAATCCCTCTGATGGAGTTAGACTGCACATCTAACTTTCATCTGTTAGATTGCACGTCTAACTACGCATCTGTTAGACTGCACGTCTAACTACGCCTGTTAGACTGCACGTCTAACTACGCCTGTTAGACTGCACGTCTAACTACGCCTGTTAGACTGCACGTCTAACTACGTCTGTTAGACTGCACGTCTTACTCCGCATCTGTTAGACTGCACGTCTAACTACGTATCTGTTAGACTACACGTCTAACTACGTCTATTAGACTGCACGTCTAACTACGTATCTGTTAGACTGCACGTCTAACTACGCCTGTTAGACTGCACGTCTAACTACGTATCTGTCAGACTGCACGTCTAACTACGTATCTGTCAGACTGCACGTCTAACTACGTCTAATAGTCAGTAAGTCTAATGAACCTCATTCAAACTTAGTCTAATTTAGCATGTTTTAATGCACCTACACAAAGACAATTAAACGACTTAGATTTTTTCTTTGAGTTTTATACACACTCATCATCAAAATTCCATAAGTCAGAATACTTTGACCCTTAGTCAAAATAATTTGACCCAACAATTTCCCCATTTTTGATGATGATGTTAAAACTTTGCGCAATTAAATAGATAAATATCCCTCTAATTTAAAGAAAGAGTAAAACTTGTTCACCAACTACATAAATGAGTTTCCAAAAGCCAACATTCAGTTCCAAAATAAAACCAACATTCATAAACCAAGTTTAAAAACCAAGTTCACAAACAACCAAAAGATAGTTTAGAAGAAGAGATATTATTGATCTTCCCTTTTCACGAGTGGGTCGATTGGATAGTTGAATCCTTCACCGCTAAAGTCTTCACCATTCAGAAGGTTTCGAAAAGGAGGGAGAAAACGGCCACCACGACCACTTCCACCACTTCTACCATCACGATCACCACTGCGACCTCCGCCTCTTTTGATTGACCTATCGCTTTCAGCACCGGTTTGCTTTCTCTTTGATCTGGTGCTTGTTGAAACACCACCGCCTCCTCTGCTGCTACTGCCACCTCTAGAACTTCCTTCCCCCTTTTTAACATAATCATCGCCTTGGGAAATGAGGTTCTTCTCTTTATCAGCACCTGCTTGAGCATTTTCAGCGGCTTGAATTTGCCTTGCAAAGGAATCAACTTGTTCTAATCGCTCAGCATCAGCTCTGCTCATATGACCTTGTATCTCGACCATTTGATTTTGAATCAGACTCATTCCATCCATGACCTCATTATGAAGTTCAATGGCGTTTTCCCTTTCACAGTCAAGCAAGTCAGATTGCCGCTTAAAGAAGTTCTTTTCAAATTTGGTGTAAGTCTTGTTGAGGGTATTGATCTCGTATGTGTTCCTCTTCAAGGTTTGCTCCATTTCATTATGAGTTTTAAGAAGAGAGGCGCAAATTCCTTCTTGTTTGACTTCTAAGTCTTCATAATCTTCATCATGTTGGATTTCATTTCAGCCACATTCTTCTGAAGTGTACCCATCATTGAAGTCATTGACTTCATAAGCTTTGCACCACCAGCAGATGACCCTTCATTTGATGACATCTCTTGAGAATCTGCTGGAGCGGTCCAAATGGGACTGAAGTGAGTGTGAACCTGCAGGGACTACTCTGGTTCATCCTTCTCTGAATCACTTCCATACTTTCTATCTTCTTCATCACCCAAAATATCTTCACATACCTTGTGAATCTTATCGGACGAACCATCTGAATGATGAGGAAGGTTAACAACATCATCATGAACATTAGCAGCAGTGATATCCGAAAATTGTCGAGGATTGGGTGAACAAGGAATGAAGCATTGAGACAGAGGAAGCTCTTCTGAAGACACATCATTTTTATCTTGTTCCTCCTCAGATTAGGAACTCTTCTCTGATTCCTTGTCATTTGAGGGTTCCCCCTTAGATCGAGCTTCATTGGGCTGAATGGCTTCAGCCTCCTTTTCTAGAGATGCCTCTGATTCGAGAACATGGGAGTCCAGAGCTTATTCTTCTTGGGTAATAAGAGTTTTAACATGTTTCATACCGGCATTTTTCTTCTTCAACAATAGGATCGGGTTGAACTGGTTCTACAATCTTTTCAACTCTGGGTTGAACCATTAGACATTTTTCTTCAACAGAAAAACTTCCCAGTTCTATAAGAAGAGCAACAACTTGTTCATCTTCCGGAAGAGCAAAATCACAACCATCGGATAGTTCCATAGGTTCACCATCATCAGAAGAATTTCCAAAAGGACTAGCCCCGAAGCAATTTGCTCCATGAACGTACATGAGAACGGTAGAAATGTAGTTTTTCATGATTTCATCTAGTCTTTTCAGAGCCTTCTCCTCTGCCTTAGCATTCTTCTCAAGAGGATTGAAATTGGATCTTCTGGCTTGAAGGATCGGAAAAAGAGCTCGACCTCTCAAATTTTCTTCAACCAACTCCTTTCTCTTAAGCGCTTCATATACTTCCTACGTCTTAGCCTATTTCAGGACTCTCTTTTGAACGTTGACCAGCTTCAACCATTAACTGTTTATGCTTTTTCCCTTGATGACCTCATCATACCTAATATACATTCTGTTCAAGACCCAAGTATCAAAGATCTTGATCTTTTCAGCAAATTTTACTTTGTCCTGATCCATCATAAGGTCAACAATGCAAGTCGCTTCAGAGACCTCCTCATTTGAGTCGGTAGCAATATCCTTCCCTTTTCCAATGACCTCAACGGGTTTTGGAGTGTGTCTTAGTTCCCCAAATGTTATACCAACAACTTTTCTGGTTGCTCGCATAATCTCGTGAGTCGAAAGAGGTTTAGCAAAGAGCCCAGGCGTGGGTTCTGACTGAACAATCTTTCCAGTCACTACAGACTCCACTTGAACAGAATTGGAAATAGGGGGCTCTTCGACTGGCATAGAAAGAGCTTTTTTAGATGCATCACCAACAACAAGGGTAAGGACAACACCTTGCTCTAGTTCGAGAACAACTGTAGCTTCAGCAGCTACTAAATCGGGTTGACGGACAAGAGAAGGAATCTGTCAAGATTTTCAATGTTTGGACCAATTGGCTCAACAATTGGCCCGACAGCAAGTTCTTCAATAGGAACAGAGACAGATAAATTTTGTTCCAACACAGGAACATCAAACTTAGGCACTTCGGCCTGAGATCGAGAAGGGGTTACCTTATATGATGCTTTCAAAGACGTAGATGCCCTGAGCGCCTTTGATTTTTCTCCTTTTGAAGCGGAGGACTTGGTGGGTTTTCTTAACTGGCTCACGGCTGGAGACAGGGAAGACATCGGAATACTAGCAAGTGCGAAGGGACCTTGCTTAACTCTGGAATCGACTGTTCCAGAGTCCTTCTTCAAAGAACTTTTCAGACTAGTGGAACTAGCCTCTGATTCATTGATGGTTCTCGTTCTTTTAGCTCTTGTCGACAAGATAGAAGCCGCCAGTTGATTAGAACGAGTAACAGATCTTCCACCTTTCTGTTGGCTTGATGCTCCAGATAACGATTCCTTGTTGTTCTTCATTCAGACAAGGGTGTTGGAAACAGTGAAGACATTATACACCCAGGTAGAATTTATAGGCTCAAAATCCCCCATGGGGACTTCTAAGTGTTCCAACAAACGGTTAAGTTGAGCAGCAAAGCTCACACTTTCTTTGTTTTCTTGATTAATCATTGCGCACAAGTTCATGTACAATGTTGAGGCCCAGTTAACCTGAATCCCTTTGGAAATAGCCGTCATATAGTCAAAACGGTCTTGACTATAAAGATGAAACGATCCCGCCTTCCCTTGAAGAGCTTTAGCAACTACATCATTCAACGATATAAAATGGGGTTTAAGAACCTTCTTATTCCAATTTAACTTGATTTCCGAACCGTCGACGGAGAAAACAATCTTCATTTCTGCCGTGACCTCAGATGGAAGAGAAAGGTTGAACGTATGGCCCTATGATGAAAATTCGAAGAACTCCGCATAAGACACTTCGTTGAAAGAAATTTCTGTGTCATTCACCGTTGCAGTAATGGAATCGCCGACCATATTCACCGATTTGAAAAACTCCCTGACTTCCTTTTCGTGGAAAATGAACGGCCTGCCGAGATACTTCCCGAGACCGAAATATTCAAGGGATTTGAACATGTCAACACATCTTGCTGATCGAACGTATAAACGGAAGGAAAGTCCACCTGCAAAGTACAATGACCGAGTGTGATTCTCTTGTTGCCCATTTTGAAAGAATATGAACAGACACAAGATGAACAAAGGTTTCTTAGAGAGAAAATCGAAAAATCTAGGGTTCTTAAGAGATTTGAGAGAGACAAAAGTTTTTTCAATCTCATGTAGAATGTCCTTATATAGACTCCCAAAAGTCGCATGGGTTAACTGTCATATTTTCCTAGGGGTAGGACCCATTCATTAATATTAGACGTCCTTTCCAAACAGTCATCATTAATTTTAGGAGTATATTAGTCATTTTCTCTTAACTTGAAAGACACGTGTCTTCATGTTATTCGGAGATGACTATGTTTATGTTTGAGCGGGAAAATTAGATATCACAGCACGGGGGATAACTATCCTTGATCAGTCTAATACACACGTAGTTAGACATTTTTCTTACTTCTCCAATCTATGAAAACTAAACGTCTATTATACGCATGGGTCTATTAGACGCAAGCGTTTAATCGCGTGTCTCATACACGTCTAAACGTCTATTAGACATAGACGTCTAATTACGCATGAACAACACGTAATAGACGTGTGTCCGGTTAGACGCAAGCTTCCAATTACTCTTGTCATAAAAACGTCTAACGTCTATTAGACGTATACGTCTAACCGCACATGTTATTAACCAAGACACATAGACTTAGATGCATAGAATGTAAGTAAAAATACGTCTAAGTACATGTTTTTTCTTTTAGACGATCTCGTCTAATAGACCGATTAAAGCATTTTGTTTGCGTGTATCTTTATTTTTATAATAAGTTTTCCCTCTCATTTTGTGCATGAATAAGTATTTTGAGATCCTTAAGACCAAAATTATTTTTAAAATATAAAACACTTAGTCCTCTGTAATGGCAAATGCCATTGTTGTTCTTCTAAAGTATATACTCAGAAGAGTATGCTCCATGCTTCCTTCCTGCAGCTCTCCTGTATCACTTACACAAGAAAATATTTACAAACTTTGGTACCCACATTCAATTGGGTCCTAGATCAATTAGTCTCTTAGGAATCCATATTTGAGTTATTCTGATGGATTTCCCATTTTGTATTGTGATTAATGCGTATGATTTTGACTTAGTAGATGTCTTCCTTATAGCCACTATTCCTTAGTTTTTGAAGATGATTTTCTTTTAAAACTCCTTGACTTTGAGTGAGGTTTAGATTGCCAGACTTGCTGGTTGCATCTAACTTATTTTTCAGCCAGCTAACAGTCGGCGGAACATAAGTTATTTCATTCTTCAAAGCTACCTCTTCATGAATTAGATCAGATTAAATGTCAGTCATACTCCCTTTGACAAAACTTATTGGATTAAGCTTGTCAGTTATTGAGTTTGACTTTTTGTAGGACTAGTTTGGGTCATTGCCATCAAATCCTAAACCGGATCTAGATCCAGCAGGTTTCAACAGACTAATCTGATATTTGACAGCTTCTCCAGACCTTGTCCACGCACTAACAACATAGTTTAACATTTTGTTTTCAGAAGAAAGAGTTTGAATCTGTTCCTTGAGAATCTCATTCTCGGATGAGATTTTTACTACTTTCTTTTCAAAAACATTTGATTCTTGAGTTTGAGATAAAACCGGTTGAGACACTTTAGATGAAGATTTTGTTTCATTTAAGGATTCTGCTAGCTTTCTGTACTCTATGACCATGTCATCTAGTGCAGCTACCAGTTGTTCCCTTAAAAAAATTTCAGAGGAGAAGTCAAATACCTCATTTTCCTAAGTTTTTTCTTCTTCTTCTTCTCTTGCCATGAAGTAATCAACCTCGTCTTCATCACTGACGTTGGATGAGAAGTAAGAATCACTATAGTTTCGTCTGTTTTTTCCATCCCTTGCCACAAGAGCCTTTATCTCCTTTTCTTCGTCTTTTTTCTTCTCATCACGCTTCGGCTTCCGACATTTCGATTGGTAATGACCTAAAATGCCACAGTTATAACACTTAACATTAGATTTGGATTTCTTATTATCATTAGAATTTGAAGAGCTTGAGTTAGAGTTTCTCTTCTTCATGAAGTCACCAAACTTCTTCACGAAGAGAGACATAGCATCACTGCTGAGCTGCTGGGCAGCTGTCTACACATCAGGAGCGGAAGGTGACTCTTCAGCAGTCACCAACGCTTTGGCAATCCTAGAGTTCAACTCGAACTCATAGACCTTGAGATGTGGATTGATCTTCTTCAATCCTAGAGTTTCTCCGGGACGCATTTTGAAACTGTCGAACTGTTGAGTGGCAACCATGATCTTGTTTTCCTTTGTTTGCTCATTGCCCTCACACAATTGGGTAAGTTTGTCCCAGATCTCTTTGGCAGTATCACACTCAATGATGTAGTTGAACATACTGTCATCAAAAGATATATACAAAACGTCTAATGCCATGTTGTTGAGGTTGTTCTTCCTCTTGTCTTCACTGGTCCATTTAGATTTATCCTTATCAATCTTGATGGGACCATCTGTGATAACGCTCCACATGTCGTCATGAAGAGAAGAAAGATGAGCACGAACTCTCTTCTTCCACACGATATAGTTTTCTCTTGAGAATGTGGGGATTGCGGTAGCACTGACATCTTTGGTTATGGTCGACATTCTTAGTGAAAGCTTGAGAATAGAAACAGAGCTCTGATACCAATTGATAGGATCGACGACACCAATAGAGACAAGGGTCTAGCTATTGATGACAACTTCGTACAAAAACAGTTTGATAGAAATTCTGTTAGGGATTTAAATCACTTTCCATTCTTCACAAACCCTTGCAAACTCTTGAATAATTCAAGTGCGGAAACGTTTGCTCAGGTTTGAAGCTAAGAACCAATGAAGGAGAAGATGACAGAATATAAATGACACAAAGAGATGTTTATGGATTTTCAGAGAAAAACTCTCCTACGTCACCCCTTCTTCCAACCACTAAAAGGATTCACTATACTTTTCGTAGAATCAAATACAGTGTCATTGCTAGCTTACTGTTGAACAGAACAGACTCTGTTCAACTTACAATATATTGAAAAATATCACTCAGCTAGACAATACTTTGATTTTATCTCTCTCTTGATGTACACATAGTAAAGCAAGAAAGCAATTCGTGAGATTGTAAATTCAGCAAGCAAGTTTTTCGTATCAAGTGTCTAGTAGACTAGTAGTTTGGTTAGTGTATCAGCTTGTATGTTCGCGTATATGTTCGTCCGTTGTCCAAGGATCCTTAAATATAAAGCATGTACCAATAGTCGAATCTTCTATAATGACATGTGGCGAGCACCCATTGAAAGCCTCCATAGTACACAAGAGTAGAAGACTCTGTGCATAAAGATCATGGCCATACCAATCTGGTAGTGCGCCAAATATTCTTCTAGGATATTCCTGCAAAAAACAAGTAGTGGGAAGAATATTTGCTTACGTGGCATTAGCTCATTGGATATAACTGGCTGTCGTACTAATCTACACGAATTAGTGGAGCAGGAGTAACATACAACTAGTTGATCGTGAGTAGACAAATGCTAGCTTCATGCAACTGCTCAAGCATGGCATCAGACGTGCTTCAATTAGACTGACAAGTCTAATAAAGTTAGACGTCCCCGTCTAATAGAAATATCCATTAGACCAACAAGTCTAATGGAATTAGACGACATGTCTAATTACGATTCCTTTCAGACTAATACGAAGGAGTTAAACTGCACATCCAACTTTTATCTGTTAGACTGCACGTCTAATTACGCATCTGTTATACTACACGTCTAACTACGCTTATTAGACTGCACGTCTAACTACGTCTGTTAGACTACACGTCTAACTACGCATGTTAGACTGCACGTCTAACTACGAATCCCTTCAGACTAATCTGAAGGAGTTAGACTACACGTCTAAATTTCATCTGTTAGACTGCACGTCTAACTATGCATCTGTTAGACTGTACGTTTAACTACGCCTGTTAGACTGTACGTCTAACTACGAGTCCCTTCTGACTAATCTGAAGGAGTTAGACTACACGTCTAACTTTCATCTGTTAGACTGCAAGTCTAACTACGCATCTGTTAGACTGCACGTCTAACTTTAATCTATTAGACTGCACATCTAACTATGTCTGTTAGACTGCACGTCTAACTACGCATCTGTTAGACTGCACGTCTAACTACGTATCTGTTAAACTATACGTCATATACGCCTATTAGACTACACGTCTAACTACGTATCTGTTAGACTACACGTCTAACTACGTCTTTTAGACTGCACATCTAACTACGTCTAATAGTCAGTAAGTCTAATGAACCTCATTCAGACTTAGTCTAATTTAGCATGTTTTAATGCACCTGCACAAAGATAATTAGACGACTTAGATTTCTTCTTTGAGTTTTATACACACTCATCATCAAAATTCCATTAGTCAGAATACTTTGACCCTTAGTCAAAATAATTTGACCCAACATCTAGATTAAAACCGTTGACTCTTAGGGGACTTTTATCACTTAGGGAGTATTTTAACATACTTTTTTTTCTTTTGTTTCACGAAGTGACCTTCACAACTAAGTAAAACATCGACCGTTGTTTTGTCATTTCTGGGGAATGGAATGTTTCAAATTCTATTTTAATTAATGTTTGAAAGCATTAAAAACCTTTATTTTATCTACAAATCATGGAAACTTGGATTCGAAATGTGTTCGGGGCTAACCGATAAACAATCTGCACTTAGTAGAGATTATCTCGCTTAAAGAGCTCGAGTTCCTTTTTTCTCCTATGTTATGATATAGATGATAAATTCAATCTCGTGTAGACGATTATCCAAACTCTTAATCCGCAAGAAAGGTGACCGAGACATACATTCTCGTTTAGCTATATTTTTGGTTTCTTTTGACATGTCCCGCAATCCTTCGAAAGTTTGATTATTCTTAGTATAGTTGCAGAGAGAGCCTCAACTTTCTGGCTTCAGAATTTTTTTGGGCTTCCGGGGTGTATTTAGGGGAATAGTTACGTTTTGCTCTTGTTATAGTCATTGGAACAGTCTCCCGAGTGAGCATAAACGGTGATTTCAACACCTCAACCTATACGAGAGAGTTATATATTTTAGGGTTCCTGGGGTATATCTAGGGAAATCGATATGTTTTCCTCTTGTGATAATCATCGGGATATTCTCCCGAGTGAGCATAAACAGTGATTTCACCTCAACCTACACATGAGCATATAGACATATATATATATATATTTGAAGCCTAGAGGCTAGCTCTCTTTGTTATCTTGTACAAAGGGGAATGATACATTCTTTCTCAAATTGCGGCTTTGACTTGGCTTTTTGAGTTTATTCTAGTTCTTTTTTCAAAAGCCTTCAACGACAGTTAATTTTCTAGACAATCGCGTAACACAGAAACGAGCTTATTAAGGATATCCATCGATCATAGTTTTCTGAAAACTCGGGATCATATTCTGGAGATTAATCACAGTTTGATTAATAAAGTAGCTCTTAGCTTTTGTCCAGACTTATTTCCTAAAATCCTTGTCACCGGTTGGTGGAAAGAACCAAGGTTTCCACTGTCTTTAGACTTTAGGTGAGACAAAACTAGGAATAGCCATTCCTTTATTTTTTATTTATTTTTTTATTGAGATCAAACATATATATATAGGTTGCCTACATATATTCCTTTTGTCCTTGACATTTTCTTTTTTATTCCTTTGGAAGAACCATGTCTCATGTAGATCTTTCTTTATGATGACGTAGTTATACGAAACTAGAGGTCGATTAGTCCATTCGAGGCTGGGGACTAAACCCATTTTGATCATGGTAAGGTTTGATTGTTAGCTGTCATAGTCCTGGTAAGGCTAGATTGTGAGCCGTGATTTGCACAAAATGATATTACACATAATATTGTTTTAGTGCGTCTAGATTACTTGGAGCAATAAACTCTTCGCCTTTAACTATAGATAGGCATACTTCACTTCCAAAGAGGATTTTCTTAATTAGGAAGGATCTTTCCTATCGTGGTCGGAACTTGCCCTTAGGGTCTAACAGTTCCCGGGTTCGTTTGAGCACCAAGTCACCTTCTTTTAGGTTCCCGGGCTTGACATTTCTATTAAAGGTATCGACCATTCGTTTCTAGTAAATTTGAGTTTTGCACAGTGCATCCAACCTATGGTATTCAATTAATGTTAACTAATCATATCGATATTTTATTTAGTCTTCTTCAATGACTTGGGATTCCAAAAGAACTCTTAATGTAGGGATTTCAATCTCGATAGGTTGTACGACATCCATACCGTATACTAGAGAATATGGAATTTCATATGTCGATGCTCGAGTAGTCGTACGATATCTCCACAAGACAAATGGAAACTTCTCATGTCAATCCTTGTATGTGATAGTCATCTTCTTGATGATCCTAATCACATTTTTGTTAGCCGCTTCGACTTCACAGTTAGTTTGGGGTCGATAGGGCGATGATTTGTGATGCTCAATTTTAAATTCTTTGAGCAAGGATAAAACCTTTCCTTGGAAGTGTCATTCATTATCTGAAATAATGGCATGAGGTATCCCGTATCTAGCGATGATATTGATGCGGATGTACTTTGCCACTTGAGTAGAATTCAAAATCTAGTAAGACGCTGCCTCGATCCATTTAGAGAAATAGTCGATATCTACGAGAATAAACTCATATCCGTTAGACGCATGGGGATAAATTTTCCCAATGACATCAATGCCCTATGTAGAAAAGGGCCATGGTGATGTCATACTGTAAAACAATGATTCATGGGTATGTTTTAAGATCAACAAAGATTTGACATTGGTGACAACTTTTTACATAGCTGACACATTCTTGTTCTATATTTTGCCAATAATACTTTAAACGAAGTATTTTATTAGCAAGAGCCAATTCATTCATATGTGGACCACTTACTCTTGCGTGTACTTTTTCTATGATCCGTCATTCTTCGGGACTATCGACGTAGGACATGTTTTGACTATCAGAAGATTATATATATAGATTGTTAGCTATCGAAGCATAGTTTGTGGAATACTAGCGCAAGACTCTTCGATCTTTAGCTCAGAAATGGTATGGATATTTTCCATACTCGATATATTTTTGAAGAATGTCGAACCAAGGTTTGGTGGGAACTTGAATGGAGGTTACCACTCCGATTTCGAAATTGGGCTTCTATTTCTGCTAGATTTTCAAAGGTGTGACTTTAATTACAACATGAATTTGGGTTATGACTGCTAGCGTATCTAAAGGATCGGTAAAGAGATTTTAGCTTCTTGGCGCGTGCACAAAAGACACCTGATCGAATTTGTCAATAAACTAGAGTAGGCAAGTATGACAGGCTTTAAGATTTCCCCTCGTACTTTCCATGTTCCGTTAACTTATATATAGTCTTTGATTTTGTCAAATTCTTATTGACAAGTTTCATCCCACTTAAAATTTTTATCCATTTTCAACAATTTGAAGAGAGGATCACATGTGAGGGTCAATTTACTAATAAACTAACTAATAAATTAGATTTTGCCGAAAAAGCCCCAGACTTCTCTTTCATTTCGAGGTGTAGACATAGCCGTAATTGCCCCGATTATGGATGGGTTGATTTCTATACCTCGTTGGGTAATAAGAAAACCTAGCATCTTACCAGCGATGACTCTGAACGCACACTTCTTTAGGTTTAGTCAAAGTTAGTACTTTCTAATTCTTTGCAAAAAAAATTTCAGATTGGGAAATGTCCCTTGCGATCTTTAGATTTCACGATCATGTCATCAATATAGACTTCCACTTCCTTGTGGATCATGTCGTGTAAAATCATAGTGACTACTCTTTGGTAAGTAGCCCGACATTTTTGAGGCCGAAGGGCATGACCCTGAAATAGAACGTGCCTGCCTCTATGATAAATGTAGTCTTTTATTTGTCTTCTTTAGTGATTTGGATCTGGTTAAATCCTGAAAATCCATCCATGAAAGACAACAGCTGATTGTCAGTGGCGTGATCGACCATAATGTCGATATGAGGTAAAGAAAAACTATCCTTAGGACTGACTTTATTCAGATCGCGTTAGTCTACGCACACACACACATCCTTCAATATTTCTTTAAGACAAGAACTACATTGACCATCCATGTGGGGTAGTCCACAGTTTTGAAGAATTCTGCTTCCAACTATTTTTAAACTTCTTTAATTTTGGCTACAACCTTAGTCTTCATTCGTCTTAATTTTTTCTTTGACGGGGTTAGCCTCTAGATATAGGGGAATCTGATGTCGAATAATACCAAGATTTATACTGGGCATATCCTTATAAGACCAGACGAACATGACTTTATTGACTTTTAACAATTCTACCATTTCATGAGGTTCGTCATCACTCAGGCTTTGTACAATTAATACAATTTGAGGATCGTCAGCCGTATTGAGGTTTATTTCGATTTTCGTTTCAGCGGCGGAACGATATCATCTTTGTGTTCCAAGAAGTTTTTCATTTCGAAATTAATATCAGATTTTAAAGAAATATCATTATCTTACATATATTCGAAACTATACTTTGATATTTTATTGGACGCTTTATTACAAAGAGAAGAGGGAGTTTTTACACTATTTATTTATTACAACATCAGAAATTTTATCACAATGAGAAAGGGGGAGGGGGTGATATTCCTATCAAATTGCATGTTGATTACAAGAGCTTTTTCAGCTGTTGATAGGTTTGCGGAGTCTATCTTACAAGAGCTTTCATAATCTGAGCCTTCTTCCATTACCGTGAAATTGTTTCTGACCAGTTTCTCTAGGATTATGTGCCAATAAGTAGTCTTTTTCCTAATCATATTAACAGATGAATTAGGATCATAAGAACAATCTAAAAAGATTTCAAGACATGGAGAGCGGGTTTGCAAAACTTGATTGAAGAATGACTTAGGAAAATCAAAACACAGTTTGTTTCCCCTTCTCGCACAAATTGTCTATTTAGGGTTGGAGGGCTGGGTATATATTTCTTAGATATTTTATATTTTCTCGATCTTTCATACCCTGTAGGAGTATATCCGATACCGAAGTTGTCTGATTCGTAATAAGACCAAGGAAAAGAGGGCATGCTAGTAGCATTTGGTCCTAGACCCATTCTTGGGAAATATCCCATTTTTAGTATAAGATGCATGGACATGACATTGTATGGTGTAAAATCAGGAATGTAGGATGAATTTTGATCTTGCCAAAATATAGGACAAATATCGAATCCACTTAACTCAACCTCTGGGTTACTGGAATGAGTTGAACTAATGATGGTTGCGACATACTTTTCAAATTCTATGTTGATGAGTTTAACATTAGTCATGAACCGTATTTTCTGATGCAGGGTAGATGCCAGAACCTTAGCATAATACAACAAGGTCTTCCCAATATTAGGTTGTATGATTGTCGCATATTTATCACACAAAATTCTACCTCGAATGGTGTATCGGCTACGTAAATCGTTGTTTGGAAGCTACCCACAACTTATCGACGAAAATTGTCAAAACCTCGAACACATAGGTCTGATGGAATGATTTTATCAGCATAAATTCTGATTTCTAAGAGAGTCCTCCATGGACATATGTTTAGTGTCGAACCATTGTCGATTAAAGTCATAGGAATGACTTTATCAGTTATCTTTATAGAAATGTAAAGTGCCTTAACATGGGTCTCGTCAGGAGCAGGTAGATCTTTATCATCGAATCCTATCATGTTGATTTGTGGAGTTTCTGAAATGATTCCAACCAACTCTTCAGGATTTTTGTTATCTTCTATACTAGTCTAGCTTAGCTCATTTAGCACAGCCTGCATGTGTTCTATAGAATACATCAGAATTTCCTAGATAGAAATATTGACATTTATCTTCTTTAGTTGAGTAAGAAGATTATCGACCGAGTTTTGAGCTCTAGGTTCATTTCCTTCCTTGGATAATTAGATGGTCCATGAAGATTAACCGCAGGAGTTGTTTTCATAAAACTTGGTTGGAAGTCATATCCGCTTCGGGTTGCTAAGACTTCGCGTCGCACATTTCTTTTTGAAGAATTAGTGCTAGGATTATCGGGAATCTACCAATTTCGAGACATCGCAGATGGAGGTAGGATTCTTCGATCCTCCTTTTTAGGCCATGGATTAACCATATCAACTTCAAGACTGTTAATAGGTTCATCTATGGATATCATGTTCACCTGGTGATCAGGTAATGAATTCTTTGCGATTTCAGGTTTAGGGATGATCTTTTGATCAATCAGATATTGACACTGATGCTTAAGGGCACTACAATTATCAATAGATTGACATTTCATCTAATGGTATGCACACCATGTACTCTCGAATTTTCCGAGGAATTATTTACCTTCTCTAGGAGTCAAGGGCTTGATTAGATTTCTTTGTTGGAGGAGAGTAAGAGCTTGACTCAGAGTCATACCCAAGTCATCAAAACTTCTAGGAGGCCTCGGGGCCTTTGATATTGGTGGTTTAGATACCATTGAGACAATTATTTTAGCCAACACATGTTTACTTGGACCTGGCTTAGGAGAGGAAGGAGCTTTCCAGACAGTTGTGACCTGGTGAACTTCAGTTTTGTCTTTCCTCTAAGATCGAGGAGGAACAAGATATGTCTTCATGGTTTTACCCTTCAATTTCCTTTTCAAAGGTTACATCAAGGTTATTACCTGTCTTGAGGAGTTTCTTCATGTTTTGGAAGATTTTAACTGTAAATTCAATAGAATATCGGTTGTTAACATTATCCAAGATCATATCAATTTGTCTCTGTTCACTAGGTATAAAATTGATTTCTTCAGCAACAACCTTCCACCTCTCGATGAAAACTGCAAATTTCTTGTTCTCTCCTTGTTTCACGTTCTTGAACTTCTTCTTAGTCCATTCTAAGTTGAGATGCATGCTAAAACGTTCTATAAAGGCTGACACGAGTTCATCGATGGTTTGAAGGTAAGCTACATTCTTTTGGTGATACTTACATAAGGCTGCATCATCTAAATATTGTGGAATATATGGAGGATTGTTAGTTCTCCTAGATATAAAGGTTTCATAGACATTATATATATATATATATGGAAGAAAGTAGTAGGGTCACTTTTTCCTGCGTATTTTGACAAAGATGGCAGTTTTATACCGAATGGGATGATTGCTCGTTCAGTAGTCTTCATAGAATTTTCCCAATCACGGTGTTCATCAATACTATCTTTGGTCAACTAATTTAGCCGATCTTGGAACTTGTCCTAGTTGCCATTCAACTGAGCCATTTAGACCTCGTATTCCGTAGGAAAAATAATTGTAGGGTTTATACCTTCCTGGGAGTTGGGGAATCAGCGGTTTCTGGATGGGTTTTTTGCTGACCTATTATCAATATCTTCAGGTTCCTCATAGAGAGAGGTTTCTTCCATGTTATGATGAGTTTGAAGGTTACTCCTGATTGGTGGGACGATAGGTGGGACAGTTTGTTGTGCCTGTCGTGACGAGAATGACTGATCTTGAACATGAATAGCAGGCTTGGTCATTAAAATTGTTAATATTGCCAAATGTTCTGTTACTTGCTGAAGAGTGCCCTTCACTTCAGCGAACTCAATCGGAGATACTATATACTTATAAAATTTTGGAGTTCCTTCGGCCATTTTTTGGCGCATAAAACGTCCAGTTTTTGGGTTTCTTCTTCGTGGGGCCGTACTAGCTTGTTTCTTGGACTTCGACTGAGATGAGAGAGAGATAAGAGTTTACAGATGTAACAAAAGTACAAATGCAAAATACATGATATGAATCTTAAAGAGCATGGATCTCTTTTTGTGATTCGATTAAAACAAACATAGAGTTGTATATAAACATACCCGTAAAGTTTCTTACATACAAGACTCTTTTGTTGATATTTTACAGAGAGTCTAAAAGGGAAAAAGTGATGGAAATTAAAATCTTTATGTCCAGACATAGTCTGCTCTGATATTAGCATCTTTTTGCGCTTCAACTTCTTGAACTTTCTCATACTGATTGAGGATACATTCCAAGTATTTCATTTGCTTTGACAAGATATTCATTTGAAAGGCGTTATGCCATTTTTTGAGATATCCTACATGAGTTCTCCAATCGATGGGTTTATCCACAATGAAGGCAGCTTCAACAAAGTTGTAACTGAAATTCTTGAATAGGCTATGCGTATAGTAGTAAATAACCCATTCTAAACCCATAATCATGATTAATGACTTATCATCCATAATGAATGTTATTTTCTTGATGGGATACAATGGGAAAATGTCCTAGATTTTATCATTGCTCTATAGCGGGAGTTCGGGCAAGCCTTTCTTCATTCTGTGATACTGGATGAAAGGGGTCATTATGCCATCAGAAAGAACTAGCGACAGTCGCTTGAGCATGTTAAGAAACCATATATAGAGAATTAAGGGGAATCCCTTTTACTCATGGTAGAAGATCTACATGAGCTGTTTAGGCCCATTAGTGTTTCTACTAGAATAATGCCCGAATGATCTTTGTTGACTCTTCGCATTTCATGTTCTACCTCAATGAATATTGAGGAGGAATTATCATGTACTGGTGTTAGAAAGAAATGAGCTAATAGGACTGACATTGTTATCATAGATGATCCTAATTTTAGAGGGATTTCTCCATCTATTATTTCCATCTAGGTCCAAGTCTGGATATCAATGTATGTTTTTGCGATGATATTATCAGATATAACTTTGGAGTATCCGTACTCTTCCTGTAAGAGATTCCCGATGGGCATTAGGTCTATGAACGACGTTAAATGTAAAATATTTTTGTTGTCCGTCATCAGAATAGTCCAGAATTCTTCTATAGTTGGGCACATAGACCTTTCATCTAGGAGTAAGCTCATTTGACAGGATTTCACCATTGCTGCATCTTCATCATGAAGGTTGAATTCACTTTGAAGTTTATGAACCTCATAATGGGGATGATGCCATAAGTCTGATAAATCCATTCATTAGCGTGAAAGTTATCGATCTAGGGGACCAAATCGATATTCATCAGCATGAACATCGTTGATGACTACGATAATAGAAGAGTGGGGGTATTTTAATTGTAAAAACAAGAGAAAATGCATATGAAAATAACATGACTTAGAGTAAACATCTCATAGGAATTTTATATACTAGTTTTAAAGAACTTCCAATTTTACACAATTCAAAATTTCGGAGTTCTATGTTTTCTAATTGATTATACTATCGCTTTCTAACTTTTTCCGCTATACAAAAGGGGTAAAACTAGAGCTCCTCTTCAGGGGAGCGAGTTCTGCTACAGTAGGTAGTAGGTAGAGGTGACAGAACATTCACTCTCTTCTTCCTCTTGCTGATGTCGGAACTCATCTATGATCTAGTCGAGATAATCATTCATGTCTTTAGGGATACCCATTTTGATTGCATCGTTCCACAGTTATATGTACTTTACAAAATCATTGTGTTCGATAGACCTGTCTATGGAGACCACGCAATCACAACATGGAGGCATTCAGTCTTGCCCGAATTGCTTAAAAATCTCGCTAGTGTAGTAAGAAGTTATCCACTCAAGACCCATAAATATAATGATGGGTTAATCATCCATCAGATAGACCATTTTTTTAATACCATACCATGGTAGAAGTTCATGTATAGATTCGTTGTCATTGACGGGTATTTCTAGCTTGGAACTCCTAAAGCGTCGACATTGAAGGGCGACACTCATCACATTATCAAGAAGTGGAGGAGGTATACATTCTATCTTTTCCAAAAGCCATATATATAATGATTGGAGCCCCTCTCTTATTGAGATAGTATGTGAAGTATGATTCATTTAAACCCATCAATATTTCGGCTAGGATGATTCCAGTGGAATCCTTATTTCCTCCCTTGAGATGATAAGCCACTTACAACATTTTGGAGGTTGGAGGGAGTTTTCCTGATGGGGACAAGGAGAAAGTGGGCCATCATGATCGTCATGGTAAGTAGGGAGGTGCCAAAGTTCAATGGAATTTCTCCAGTCTAAGTAGCAATGTTTACCAAGCGTGGAAGGTCCAAGTATGTACATTTCAGGATCTTGTCTTCTGTGGTCTTTGTATACCCAAATTCTTCATGGATTAGGCACCAGGGGGACATGGACTCCGCATAAGGCTTAAGCCTTATGATTCATGTTTTCGACCATCATAATTGCTTTGAATTCGTCAATGATTGGACAGAGTTGGCGATCACATAAGATGAAGGCCCTATGTATTAGGTCCCACTTTCGCTGCATCTCCATCATAAAGTTATGATGGATTAGGAAGTGAGTGTATTTGAGAGAGGTACTTGGACCGTAGACTCGATAGTACCATTCCGTTTCTTAGAAATGGTGGCTCTAGAGGAATATATCATCGTACTCTAAGTGGGACATTCTAAGAGAGTATAATTAACTTGACAAATATATCGTTTGATTTTGATAAAGAAAATATGCTTATATATTTTTATTATATCTATTATAGATGTATGCATGTATAATAAATAAACACGTACATGTTGACTTGTCGAGGCTTTGTTGTTTGGGTACATCAAACAACAGTTGGGCAGAGTAACCAGGTTTCTATGTTAAGGTTCAGTAGAGGTTTGATTTGGAATTTATCCCCACTGCTACCAAGGTTACATCCTGGTAGATGTATCAAAGCCGAAAGGGGGGATCCATTCCGGGTTCCTAGTTTTTCCTCACGCAACATCTCTCGGTCATATACCCATGTTTATAAAAATCAGTAAAAGGTACGTGTATAAACATACTTTATACTAGAGTTTCTATAAGGGGTTTATTTTTTGGTTACGCTCGAGAAATGGCTTTCGCGCTATGTCCTCTGCGCCTGTCAAATGACAGTTTTATTTTTTCTATAAAAGTATGGCTATCGAAAAGATTTATTTTTAACATTTATTTCTTTTAATTAGTAATCCGGAGGTTCTAAACAAGGATATTTTTAAATTACGTAAATAATTGTACAAAATATTTAAAGTGGCGTATCTGCAATTGTGTTGATATAAGATTGAGTAAAAACCCTGAAAAGTATTAGAATTTAAAAATAAATTCCAAATAGAACTTTAGTCAAAATATTTGTTTGGGAAATATCCCAAAAATATTTAAACACAATCAATTGAACTCTATAACAATTGATTTTTCAAAATCGTTTTTAGGGCAAAAGTTGGGAACTTTTGATTTAGGCCATCTTATGGCATAATTTTTGCTCCAACAACATTGAAATAATGTTTACAATCAAACATGAACAAAAGAAGAATACCATACAATCTCTGTAACAACTTTTGAAACTAAAATTCAAATTTTATTTTTCAAAAATTTCAGTTAGCTTGATCAAACATGATCGGGATGTTTAAACTAAAATCATACTAACATGTTTACAAACATGTTAGACAACTATTTGAATGAAAATTCAAGCAAAAAGCTCAAGAACACGATTTTCAAATTTTCCAGATTTTAAACTCAAATTTAGATTTTTTCGATTTAGGTTAAATTAATCAAATCTCTTTCGATAGAAAGCTTATAAATCATCTAGGGAATGATTTAAAACAAAGAAAAATACAAAGTTGAGCCCTATAAATGATCAACCCGATCAAACTTGAATAAATCTAGTTTCAAATCACAATTTTGGTGATTACCAATAGAGGTTACATGTATTTGTTGCTTTAAGCCTCTTTCTCAAATCATTATGGTCTTAGCTTAATTGTCTGATTGTTTCATTTTCATTCAATTGATATGCTTCGTCTTATTCTTCGGTACTTTGAACATATCTGTGTATACATAATTACAGATCTTTGATTTTTTTATTTTATATTTCATTGACAGATAATTAATTTATTAACTCTCTTATCTACGCATTTCATCTACGTATTTTGATTCCCTGTATTTCTGAATTTAAGTATTTCAAATTGAGTGAAGTAAACTTAGTTGTAGATAAATAGAGAAAAGAAGTAGAAATAGACTGAGACAAATCTAAATAATATTATCTTTTCACTATATACACAAATTCATTATTTTGTTAGATATTGTTAAGGCATAATCTCATGCGTTTGGAATCCTAGATATATATCATTTTACCTATAAATCTGTACTATATTTAGATTCTATAACCTTACTGGCTCTCTCGATTGACTACATTTACATAATCTGCTGCTTTTCAATTAGATGTCGTGACTACGAGGAAGGAGGCCATTGGAACCTACAAGACCGTGGTTTTGTAGAGGCGATCGAAAACTGGACACTGCTGAGGATAACAACGGATTTGTTTGTTCAATTCTTGGTAAAACTGTTTATGTTTATATCTTGATTCACTACGTAAGCTGTTTGATTATTACAAGAAAGAAATATACATTTCTGCTTTGATTTTTTCATGCATCTCGATATATTAATTGATTATATACTCTATTGTCAATATAGATAATTTTATTGAAGTTTATTTGTGAAACAAATTCTGTGACATGATGATACATTCTATTGTCATGGTATTGAAGTTAATTTATTAAACACATTTATCTCTATTGTTAGCATATTCGAGCAGAAATAACCACACATGTCTAACATTACCTCAACCTTAATTAATTATCTCATATTGAATTGTGTCAACCGTACTTAATGGATCTTATCTTTTGATTCATGGAAATTGAATGAAAATGGACTTAACTCAATGGTTCTCAATATATATTTTATTTTGCAAGAGTATTTATCTATATTGTCGCCATACTACATAATAGGGGCAATACAAATTTTTTATTACTATATCCTGTACACTTTTATGACTGTATCTCAATTCTTTGCACTATTTTCTTGCTTTCTCTCTATTGAAATGAAAACTGCATCACATGTATCGTTTCTTTTTTTTTTTTTAACTATTTGATTAGTATTTTTTTTAACCATATGCATCCGTTTATTTTAGAGTGTAGACTTTCATAATTTTGTTGTTCACAAGTCCTTCTAATGCAAATTGATGAGAAGTTATGAGAGTTGGAAATGACTACTAAAATGGGAGTAGAGCTCTAACATAAATGGTTGAAAAGTGATGAAAGTTGAGTACTAAAATATGAGTAGAGACTGGAGGCTAATTTTCATTTTTGTGAAATTATTATTGATAGAAATTATTGAGTCACATATTTTGTTTAGTAGTGAATGGTTATTTTTGTTAGTAAATTTTTATTTAATACTTCTAAAATATAGTTAGTTATTTTTTTTTAGTAAATTTGTACTTAATACTTTTAAAATATAGTTAGTTATTTTTTTTTAATTTTTATTATTAAATATAGTTGATAATTAAGATAAATATGTAATGTAATATTATAAACAATTAGGGAAAACAAAATTTTAAAGAAATATATTACGTTTTCGACTGATATTTCTATGCAATTATCATGAATTTTCTGATATATATTCCTATGGAATTAGCACTAAGTTTTCGACGGATATTCCCGACGGACATTCCTCCGGAATTAGTTCGAACTTTCCGACGAATATTCTTACAGAATTATTACGAAATTTTAGACGGATATTTATACGGAAAATTTTCAATGAAATAAAATTGTCACAAATTTTTTTTACTGTGCATTCGTCGAAAGATTTACGGACGAGTCATTATAAATTCGTAAAAATTAGAAATTAGGTAGGAAATGTACATCACACTTATATATATATATATTGCCTTATTCAATAAACCATCTTTCATACTTAAAATGGGTATCCCAAAAGGTCAATAAACAAGATACTGGAAGATGGGAAGCTAAGGACAATGAGAAGCTGGTATCGAAGAAAATATGGGAGGTAACCTGGGAAAAAGCACAGAAAGTAGAATAGGCTCCTCTTGTATGGTCAACGAAGTTTATACCTAGACACCAGTTCATCCTATGACTCACCTGTTGGTTTTGCAACAACAAAACTACGGATCTTCTTAGAAATCAAACCTGTAATAAATCGGTTTCCAAATCGTCTATGACGACAAACAGATTACCAAGAAATGAAATAGCACAAAGCAATAACAACGCAATATACGTGGTTCGGTCAAAATCGACATACGCCCACGGGAGGGATAAGTTTCACTAAATCAAATAAATGTCAATAGTAGAAACTTACATTCCCTGCTCTCAAATGAAAGAAGTGATTACACTAGGAATGACTGGACTACTCCACAATCAAAAAATCCCCCAATCTTTCTCTTTGGATCAGCCAAAGAACAAGAAGAAGAAGGAAACCAGAAAACCCTAGATTTGTAATTCACTCTCTCTCAACCTTACTGTGTTCTGAGAAAAATACCCAAAAAAAAATATTTATACTCTAACCCGTTTTCAAAACAGAAAACCCTGACCCGTTTACCCGGAATTTAAAAAACCCGCCCGCAATGGCGAGGAACACCTCAACAATTCTCTCCCTTCCGAGCCATGGGAGTATGTTGCTATAAACATTCATCATCGTGATGCTCCTGCCAGAACTATTCTGGCCGTGACACAACATATCTCATGCTTGCCTCTTGGCAATCCCTTTGTCATCATATCTGACCCGTTCTCATTTGTATGCACTTTCTCCAAGTATAACTCCTTCTTCTCGAGCACTTCACGGATCCAATGGTACCTTCTTTGGATGTGTTTTGAACGTGAATGGAAACTTGGATTTTTGCTCACATGTATAGAACTTTGTGAGTCACTAAACACCACAAACATGTCTTGTGCAATGCATATTTCTTTCAACAATTCTTTCATCCATCTCATTTCCTTACAACATTCAGTAATGAAAATATATTCAGCTTCTGTAGTAGACAAAACAACACATTTCTGTAGACGAGACTGCCATGATACAACTCCTCCTCCAAAAGTAAACAAATACCCTGAAGTTGATCTCATTGTGTCAATATCACCACTCATATCTGAATCAGAAAACCCTTCAACATGTGGCTTTCCAGTACCATAACACAAAGTGTATTTGGAGGTCCCTCGAAGATATCTCATTAGCCACTTAACCGCTTCCCAATGTGTCTTACCGGGATTTGAAAGGAAACGACTAACTACTCCAACCGCATGAGCTATATCCGGTCTTGTAAAGACCATCGCATACATCAGACTGCCTATTTCTGAAGCATATGGAATAGTGCACATTTCTTGTCTTTCTTCTTCATCCTTGGGAGACAATGTCATGTTTATTTTCAAGTGTGTAGCCAATGGATAAGCAACTGGCTTTGCCTTGTCCATACAAAATCGTTTTAGAATCTTCTCAATATATCTCTCTTGAGACAACCATAGCCTTTTCTTCACCCGATCACGAATGACTTGCATTCCAAGAATTTGTCTTGCTTGACCCAAGTCTTTCATCTCAAAAGACTTAGCCAAATCCTTTTTCAACTTGGCAATCTTGAGTTTGTCTCTCCTAACAATCAGCATGTCATCAACATATAGGAGAAGTATAATAAAATCATTAGAAGAAAACTTTTGTACAAAGACACAGTGATCTGTAGACGTCTTCATGTACCCATGGGTGGTCATGAACGACTCAAACTTAAGATACCACTGCCTTGGTGCTTGTTTCAAACCGTACAGACTTTTGACAAGTTTGCACACCTTGCTTTCCTCACCTTTCTTATTGTAACCTTCAGGTTGCTCCATATAAACATCTTCATCCAAATCACCATGGAGAAATACAGTCTTGACATCAAGCTGTTCAACCTCAAGATCCATACAAGCAGCTAGACTTAACACCACCCGGATAGAAGTCATCTTCACTACCGATGAGAAAATCTCATCATAATCGATTCCATGTCTCTGGCCAAAACCTTTGACAACTAGTCTAGCCTTGTATCTTGGCTTGCTATCATCACCTTCTTGCTTGATATTGTACACCCATTTATTTTGTAATACTTTTCTGTTCTTTGGTCTTTCAACTAGTTTATATGTGCCATTTTTCAGCAATGACTTCATCTCTTCATCCATGGCAGCTAGCCATTCTTCCTTATGAGCATCCTCAAGAGCCTCCTTATAGCATATAGGCTCCCCACAATCAGTTAAAAGGACATACTCAATAGCAGGGTACTTAGAACTTGATCTTTTCTCTCTAGTAGACCTCCTAAGTACCTCTGTTTGTTGATTCTGTTGATTTTCATCTTCTTGTTGAACTTCAAAATCAGCCTCAATATTATCACCAATACCAGTTTCTATATCATTCCATGGCCTACAGCTTGACCTTGAGGAACATCATCATCACTATCTGAGTCTGAAGCTACATGTGGCATTGTCTCCTCAATATCATGAGACAACTCAAGACTAGAAAGATCACGTATGTATGCATCAAGCTTTTCACCATCTTCAAAATTCTCAATAGTCTGATCTTCAAGGAATACCACATCTCGGCTTCTCAAAACCTTCTTGTCAACTGGGTCATAACACCTGTATCCCCATTTCATCACCATAACCCAAAAATATGCATTGTCTGGTTTTTGCATCTAGCTTAGACCTCTCATCTTTTGGAACATGCACAAAAGCTCTGTAACCAAAAACACGTAAATAGTCATAATTAACATCTTTACCTGACCATATGCTTTCTGCACACTTATTATTCAATGGCTTGGAGGGAGAACGGTTGATCACATACACTATACTGCTCATGGATTCAGCCCAGAAATGCTTAGCCAACTTGGCATGGGAGAGCATACTTCTCATCCGTTACAACATTGTTCTGTTCATCCTCTCTGCCACACCATTTTGTTGTGGAGTCTTGGGCACAGTCTGTTCATGTCGAATACCCTGCTCTTTGCAATAATCATCAAATGAGCCTATGTACTCTTCCCCGTTATCTGACCGCACCCTCGTCAGTTTTCTTCCCGTCTCTCTTTCAACCAGCTTGTGAAAAACCTCAAACTTTGCTGCAACCTCATCCTTGGACTTTATACCATAGATGCATCATCTATGAAGGTTATAAAATAGGAAGCACCACCTATGGATTTAATCTTCATAGGACCACAAACATTTGTATGGACCAGTTCAAGGACATTCTTTTTCAGTTCCACTTTCGACTTATTGAAGGAGACTCTGTTCTGCTTACCCTTCAAGCAATGCTCACAATTTTCAAGATGAGCATCCTTAAGATTCAGTAACTCATTCCTCTTGATCAAAACATTCATCCCCTTTTCACTAATGTGACCTAGTATCTTGTGCCACAACTTAGAGGATGACTCCATCAAAACAGAATATGTTGCATCATAGACAATTTTCAAATTTGTCTTGTATAAGGAACAACATTTCTTACCTCGTGCAATAATCAATGAACCATTGCTTAGCTTCCATGCTCCACCACTGAAAACATTATGGTAGCCTCCATCATCGAGCTTACCTGCTGAAATTAAATTCATTCTCAAATCAGGAACATGTCTTTCATCTCTTAATGTCAGGAAACAACCCATGTTTGTCTCGATTCTAACATCACCAAGACCAATTATCTTGGACACACCACTGTTACCCATGCGAACCTCACCATAATTACCAGCTTTGTAGGACTGGAAGTAACCTTTGTGTAGAGTAATATGGAATGAGGCACCTGTGTCAATAATCCATGATGTTTCATTTGAAGATGTGCTAAGACATGAGTCTTGACAGTTAGAAGCATATGTCAGTTCACCATCTGAAGCATAAGCAGATGTATCTGCACTCTATTCTTTCTTTTCTCTGGGCTTCACCGAGACCCTTTGCTTTATCATTTTTAAATTTTCAGCACTCATTTTTCCAGTGATCCATTTTTGCCATAGTAATGACAAACACTATCCTTCTTTGGAGCTCTAAACTTTCTTCTAGACTTGCCCCTGTTCGAACCACTTCTATTATCCTTTGATCTTCCTCTATCAGTCACCAACATATCAGACTTAGAGGTTTTATCCCCCTTTCGATTCTCCTCATCAAGTAAGGAACTGGTGACAAATGCCATGTTGACTTTACTATTTGGTGCTGAGTTGCTGAGAGTTATAATAAGTGTCTCCCAACTTGCAGGCAAAGATCCAAGGACTAAAAGTGCTTGCACCTCATCATCAAAGTTTATCTTCATACTACTCAGTTGATTCAAAATATTTTGAAATTCATTTAAGTGCTCAACAATTGATTTATTATTAATGTACTTCAGATTCACCAGCCTTCGTACTAGTGCTGTTTTATTCTCTGCTGACCTCCCAGCGTAGAGAGCTTCAAGTTTTCTCCACACACCATACGCTGTAGTCTCGTTCTCAACATGGTGCACAACATTTACACCAACCCAGAAACGAATAAAGTTGCACGTCTTTCTATCTGTCTTTTCCAATCAGCCTCTTTTGTAGTCTCAGGTCTAACGCCCTCATTTTCAATTGCTTCATTCAAATCATTTGAAACTAACAGATCACTAATCATCAGTTTCCATTGCCTGTAGTTTGTAACATTTAGACTCACCATATCATGTCTATATTTCCCCATTATTACTGCCTTAACAACTGACAAAAACCCCCAGCAAAGAAACCAGTTGATCTCCTCTTTGAATTTCATCAAGTAACCAGTAAAGCACTATGTCCTGCTCTAATGTTAAAACAGATAACCAATCAATACTGCTCTGATACCACTGTTGAGTTTTGCAACAGCAAAACTACAGATCTTCTTAGAAATCAAACTTGTAATAAATCGGTTTCCAAATCGTTAATGACGACAAACAGATTACCAAGAAATGAAATAGCACAAAGCAATAACAACGCAATATACGTGGTTCGGTCAAAATCGACCTACGTCCACGGGAGGGATAAGTTTCACTAAATCAAAGAAATGTCAATAGTAGAAACTTACATTCCCTGCTCTCAAATGAAAGAAGTGATTACACTAGGAATGACTGGACTACTCCACAATCAAAAAATCCCCCAATCTTTCTCTTTGGATCAGCCAAAGAACAAGAAGAAGAAGGAAACCAGAAAACTATAGATTTGTAATTCACTCTCTCTCAACCTTACTGTGTTCTGAGAAAAATACCCAAAAAAAAATATTTATACTCTAACCCGTTTTCATAACAGAAAACCCTACACGTTTACCCGGAATTTAAAAAAACCCGCCCGCAATGGCAATGAACACCTCAACATCGCCTTCTGGGAAAGACTCAACACTCGTGATCGTATTAGCAAGTATATGAGCATCCCGAACATGAGTTGTCTTATATGTAGAGGAAATGAAGAAACAATAGATCACCTATTCGGGAGCTGTTGTATTGCTTCAGAGCTTTGTGATAAATTCTATAAAAGTCTGGAGCTGATCAGTTTCCCGAGCGAATGGAATGAAATCAAAGATGCAACATTACTCAAAACCAAGGGAAATATATTTGCAACAAGTGTGTTCAAGTGCGGCTTTGGAGCAGTGGTGTATAACATTTGGCAAGAACGGAATGCAAGAGTATATGGAAGAACCCGCAGGAGTGTTGAAGAGTTATGGAAAGATATTGTATCGAATTGCAGCGCCCTCGCGGGAATGTGAATGAGAATTCCAAGCACGGAGTAGAACTGGAATATCTGTAGGAACTGGAATTTACCGTTTTTTAAACTCATTAGAATTGAAAGCATTGTAATCAGATAATTCATTTACGTTTTTATCTTTTTAGCTTTTATTCAGAATGTTACAACTTCAAAATCATTCTAGGCCTGTCTAGAATGATCTCTTAAACTCGTGGTTTTTTCCCCCATTTTGGGAATTTTTAATAAAATGACGCTAAGTCGTTTTTTCCCCCAAAAAAATATACTGGAGGATGGATAAATGTGGTAAATTTAGGACATCATAAGTCAATTTACATTAAGTTCCAGAGCTCTTATTCCAAGAACTGGTGATATTCCCTTAACTGCAGATTCAATAGCACCGGTTATGAACCCAAAAATAACAGGAAAGAGAGCACCGTCTACTCATACTCATACTCATACTCATACTCATACTCATACTCATACTCATACTCATACTCATACTCATACTCATACTCATACTCATACTCATACTCATACTCATACTCATACTCATACTCATACTCATACTCATACTCATACTCATACTCATACTCATACTCATACTCATACTCATACTCATACTCATACTCATACTCATACTCATACTCATACTCATACTCATACTCATACTCATACTCATACTCATACTCATACTCATACTCATACTCATACTCATACTCATACTCATACTCATACTCATACTCATACTCATACTCATACTCATACTCATACTCATACTCATACTCATACTCATACTCATACTCATACTCATACTCATACTCATACTCATACTCATACTCATACTCATACTCATACTCATACTCATACTCATACTCATACTCATACTCATACTCATACTCATACTCATACTCATACTCATACTCATACTCATACTCATACTCATACTCATACTCATACTCATACTCATACTCATACTCATACTCATACTCATACTCATACTCATACTCATACTCATACTCATACTCATACTCATACTCATACTCATACTCATACTCATACTCATACTCATACTCATACTCATACTCATACTCATACTCATACTCATACTCATACTCATACTCATACTCATACTCATACTCATACTCATACTCATACTCATACTCATACTCATACTCATACTCATACTCATACTCATACTCATACTCATACTCATACTCATACTCATACTCATACTCATACATCGACAAGCACAAACAAAGAACGGCGAGACACCCTTTCTAAAATCACTGGAGAGGGACGGGGGTATATCATCAAAGAATGAAACCAAAACGGTAGTGTGCTGGACCAGCAACCTAGGCCAATCCACCCCTAATTAATAATGGTGGACGTTTGGATGAAAAATTTGGTAACGCAATTTTCATATAAGATCAATATATTAATATTTTTATTAAAAATTTATTAAGTTGACATACTCAATAGGTGTAAAAGTAGAGGCCGTTAGATTAGGATGAACTATATGAGTTCTACTAGAGTTTAGACTTATATTCCGGTACAATATTTTTTTAACTGTTTGATATTTTAGGTGACCTATAAATATAATGTCTTAATAGATTTGGTTAGACACAATATTTTTCAATTATTTTTCTCTTCAAAAAATAATCGATTATCAATTACATAATGAAAATTTTCATTATTTGTTCGTGGTTTTCTATTTTGAGTTTTTATGAAATATTTTGTTATTTATGTGTTTTTATCTTTATTATTTGAATTTTTTTTATTTATCTTCTGTATTTTTTTTAACAAAATATTTAAACTTTGTTTGATTTAGTATTACCTAATTTTTCAAAGTTGGTATTAATATGTGTATATTTAGTTTTCTTCAAAACATAGTTATTTGATTAGTTATTTTCATATTATATATTTTTCATGTTTGTGGTTAATTTTGTTCTTATATTCTGTGTTAGAAAGGAGTTGATATTAAGAAACATATCTTTATAATTAAATTTATTAGGATTTGTATTTCTCAAATTCGATATGCTTGAAAACAATCTATAAAAAACACAAGAACACAAGAACACAAGAACACAAGAACACACAGATTTATAGTGGTTTACTCAAATTGAGCTACATACACTTCAGCCACCACCAGATTTCACTATGAAGAAAAAGAAAGAATACAGAGTTTTTGCCTCACACTTTATCTCTCTAAAATTCTGTCTTAACAATGTAAACCCTTAATAATCACATATTTATAGAGTAAACATTCATGTAATAAACCTAAATAACTTTGGTCAGGCCCAAGCCCAAAACCAAAAACAAAACCCAATAAACTCTAATTAACAATGTAGAGTTTATTATAAGTGTAGGCTCCAAAACTCAACAATCTCCCACTTGGAGACTAACTTCATCATCTCTCGATCGGTTGTGGCTTTTCATTCGGTGTCTTAACGAAGAAGACCAACTGAAGTTGCACACAACTTTAGTTTCTCATTTGTCACAACTTTCGTCAACATATCAGCTGGATTCTCACTCCCGGGAATCTTCTCAAGAGCTAATACTCCATCTTCTAAAGGTGACCGGATGAAATGATAACGAACCTGTATATGCTTCGTCCTGCCATGATAAACAGGATTCTTTGCCAAATTAATGCCACTTTGACTGTCGCATCGCAACACACTTCCCTCGTAGTCTTGACCCAATTCTCGCAAAAAGGGTTGTAACCACATCATTTCCTTAGCAGCTTCTGTCACAACAACATACTCTGCCTCACAACTAGAAAGAGCAACAATCTTCTGCAATTTTGAAACCCAACTGATTGCAGTACCTCCAAGAGTATAAATATACCATGTTGTGCTCTTCCTACTATCAACATCACCACCATTGTCAGCATCAACATATCCTTCCAAACCCATATTAAACTTTCGAAAACACAAAGCGAGACTTGTACTTCCTCTTAAGTATCGTATCGTAGTATCCACTTTACTACTTCCCAATGTTGTCTACCCGGGTTAGTCATGAATCTGCTAACAACTCCCACTGCATGTGCAATGTTTGGTTTTGTGAAAACCATCGCATACATAATACAACTAATGGCAGAGGCATACGGAACAGTTGCCATGTAATTTTTCTCCTCCTCTATTGAAGACGACTGATCTTTAGATAGTTTGAAGTGACTAGCTAAGGGGGTAGTAACTGGTTTTGCATCATACAAGTTGAACCTGCTAAGAACTTTCTTCATATATTCTTCTTGTGAAAGCTTGAGAACTTCTTCATCCTTGAAAATTCTCATCACAAGGATTTATTTAGCAGCACCCAAATCCTTCATTGCAAACATTTCAGACAACTCTTTCATGAGCTTGTTAATCTCATACAAGCTTGCTCTAGCAATCAACATGTCATCAACGTAGAGAAGAAGAATAATGTACGATTTATCAAACCTCTTGATATAGCAGCAATGATCAGCTTCACACCTCAAAAAATTGTTACTTTTCATGAAGCTATCAAACTTCTTATACCATTGCCTTGGAGCCTGTTTCAAACCATACAGACTCTTCTGAAGCTAACACACAAGCTCATCTTTTCCTTTGATTTCAAATCCTTCTGGTTGTCTCATATAAATCTCTTCATCTAAATCACCGTGAAGAAAAGTAGTTTTGACATCCATTTGTTGAAGATGAAGGTCTTCTTTCACAACCAAACTCAAAATAGTTCTTATTGTCATCAATTTAACTACTGGAGAGAAGATTTCATTGTAGTCAATACCTTCTTTCTGTTGAAATCCTTTCACAACCAACCTTGCCTTGTACCTCATGGTTTTATCATGTTCTTCTTTAATCTCGAAGATCCATTTGTTGTGAAGTGCTTTCTTTTCCTTTGGCATCTCAGTGAGCTCCCAAGTCTGATTCAACGTCAAAGAGTCCATCTCATCTTTCATCGCAGGCTCCAACTTAACTGATTCATTAGATTTTATTGATTCCTCAAAGCATTCAGGTTCACCTCTATCTGTCAACAAGATATAGTTCAGAGATGGAGATCACTTCTCAACAAGATATATATATATATATATATATATAATGATGCTTAATTTTAAAAGTGTCTGGATTACCAGGTCGAGAGTTGTAGTTAATTTGGATATATATGTAAGAGTAAATGGATATTTGGGTCGGATTCTGGGTTGACCCGTCCATAAACTTAAAACGGTTAAAAATAAAATTAAAAATGCTATAATTATGTTTCGAACTTGCAACCTAACAAAACAAGTACAAATTTTTAACCAACTAGGCTAATAACACATTATATTTTAAATTCAACACCAAATTTGATGAACGCGATACATTTTTAACTAACTAATCTCTCTCTCTCTATATATATATATATAATGATGCTTAATTTTGAAAATGTCCGGATTGTCGGGTCGAGAGTTGTGGTTAATTTGGATATATATGTAAGAGTAAATGAATATTTGGTCGGATTCTGGGTTGACCCACCCATAAACTTAAAACGGTTAAAAATAAGATTAAAAATGCTATAAGTATGTTTTGAACTCGCAACCTAACAAAAACAAGTACAACTCTTTAACTGACTAGGCTAATAACACATTATATTTTAAATTCAACACCAAATTTGATAAACGCGGGAAATTTTTAACTAACTAATATATATATATATAAACATAATGATGCTTAATTTTGAAAGTGTCCGGATTGCCGGGTCGAGAGTTGTGGTAAATTTGAATATATATGTAAGAGTAAATGGATATTTGGGTCGGATTTTGGGTTGACCCGTAAAAATAAAATTAAAAATGGTATAGGTATATTTCGAACTCGCAACCTAACAAAACAAGTACAACTCTTTAACCAACTAGCCTATTAAAATATTATATTTTAAATTCAATACCAAATTTGATGAACGCGAGACTTTGGAAAATATATTTTTATCCGTGTGAATCGCACGTGGATCTTCCTAGTTATTATGGAGATAATGTTATTTTTTTTAAATAAATATAAAAAAAAAATCAAAGAGTAAGAGTTTGAAAATGAAGTTTTTGGAGAATAATTTGGTAACTCTTTGTAATAATTATAAATTTGATCAATTTTGGAGATTAAATTTTTTGAACAGTTTAGAGAATTTATATATATTACATGACAAAACAATATTATTTATTATATGGCTAATTGTTTATTCATATATGACCTAGTTGTTTATTTTTTAATTTGGATCTCCAGCACTATATATTTCCAAAGTTAGTATTATTGGTAAAATTTAGTATTTTTTTTCTCTAATTTTAAAATATTTCATTGATAATTTATAAAAAGAACAAATATTTTTTACCGACTCAAAATTATATAAATGAATTTATGTTACAGAAGATTTTACCCATTCCTTTTTATTAAATATAGTTTGCCAACTGTTTTTTGTATATCTTTTTAATTATTGTTGAAATAAATAACTATTTTTAATATATATATATATATATATATATATATATATTAAAAATAGTTATTTATTTCAACAATAATTAAAAAGATATAAAAAAATGATACTACCCATGCCTACTGTCGATTCAAATCTGTATTGAGATCCAAATTGATATAAATAATTTATCTATATAGAGATATCTAATATTGAGAGTTGAGACAAAAGATGATGGATACAAATATGTTAAAAGATTGCCAGGCTTGCAAGTTGCTTAGTTAAGATTTTTATTTCTATTTAAAACTTTAATCTTATAATTATTTGAATCTCTATAGTCTATACCATTAATTAATTAATTAAGGATGAGAATAAGAATTGATATTTCTTTATAATAATAATAATAATTGTAATTGAAAAAAATTGTTTTCATATATAAAATAATATACTTATAAGATTATAATATTATTATTATATTATTTTATTTAATGTCTATAATATAGATCCTGTCATATCATATTCGACACCATTCATGTCAATAAATTTCGACTCAATATCGTTACTTATATTTAATATATTATTCAATACAACAACTATATATTCTACCGTATGATAATAATGATTGAGAATGATAGAGAGTTAATAAATTATTCCTCCTTTCTCTCACTCATGATTTGATCAAAATTCGAAATGAAATAAATAACACACAGAACACCAAATAATGAATTCTTTAATGTAAGTTAGACATGAAAATCATTTTTATAAAATTATTTAAATGTACACTTGGTAGTCCACTTGGTGGATTAGAAAAGATATAAGAAGATAAGGTTTCCTTGTCAAGCTATACGTATCTGAACTTGCTTCATTGCTATAGGTAGAAATGTCACACTTAAAGACATGTTTGATCATTAATATAGTGGTTTCGCTAGAAGAATTAGATATAAAAGGAGATTAAACATTTTGAAGAATTCGTCCCATATTAGAGTTTACTTTTGGTATGGCGTAAACAAATGTCCCCGTCTAAACAAGACATTATGCGTTGATAAGACATGGATAATTTCCATGTGGGAAATTGCTATAAGTTGTTTACGAAGATGAGTTCATATAATTTTTGTTGATAAAAACTTTGAGAGTCAAAGATTCCATCAAATATCTTGTTCTTTGGATGAAGCGTTATTCACGGTGAAATTCTTATAGGTGATATTTGCATGAAAAATGTGTATTATGGTTAGTCGTTGTCGTATGTATCATGAGGAGGTTGAATCGACAAATCACTTACTTTTGCATTATAGAGGGGTGACTACTATCTAAAGTCTTTTGTGGAGTATCACAAGAATTCATTGGGTGATGCCCGAGTCTTGGGGTAGTTGTTGAAAAATTTGAATTTATGCAATTAATATGAGAAGCCTACATAATTGAGTTACCATCCAAATTAGTTTTTAGTGAAATATATGGTTTGAGAGAAATCGTTGAACTGTCACTAATCGTAGTCGTTCGATATGTATTATTCATAATTTTATTATTATGATGATTTTTTAGACTCATTCCGAAATGTCAATAGACTCCGTCGTGGAGTTAATCGTTCTTCTCGAGGAATTACGAGAGCTCGATAACCTATTGAGTAACGTTTTTTTTTAATTTTTTAATTTTTGTTTTTAATTTTTAATTTTAATTTTAATTTGTTTCTCTTCATGTCATATTTTTATAGTTGTGTTCAAACCATTTTTATCATTTTTAACATATATACCTTAAAAAAAATCTTGTCGCTTAACTAATAAACTGAGACATGTGGTTTATTATTTTTAAAGTCGTAATATATATATATATATATATATATATATATATAAATGATGCTTAATTTTTATAGTTTTCGAATTGTCGGGTCGAGAGCTGTGGTTAATTTGGATATATATGTGAGAGTAAATGGATATTTAGGTCGGATTGTGGGTTGACTGTCCATAAACTTAAAACGGTTAAAAATAAAATAAAAAATACTATTTGTATGTTTCGAACTTGCAACCTAACAAAATAAATACAACTCTTTAACCAACTAGGCTAACAACACTTTATATTTAAGATTCAACACCAAATTTGATGAACGCGAGACATTTTAATAATAAAAGTTTAATTTTTTAACTAACTAATATATATATATAATGATGCTTAATTTTTAAAGTGTTCGGATTGCCGAGTCGAGAATTGAGTTAATTTGGATATATATGTGAGAGTAAATGGATATTTGGGTCGGATTGTGAGTTGACCCGCCCATAAACTTAAAACGGTTAAAAATAAAATTAAAAATGTTATTTGTGTGTTTCGATTTGCAACCTAACAAAACAAGTACAGCCTTTAACCAAGTGTGATTGAGATGTGGTTTGCCGAGGGATAATAGATCGATATCATTTGAAAGTGCTTAAACAAATATGAATCAAATATTTGATTAATCAAAGTGTGAGGTCACGATGCTAATTATTAAAAAAATATGAATCAAATATTTGATTGACAAAGTGAAAATGTAAAGTCATAGAGATTCATTCGGAAAAAATATGTGATAAACACGTGAGATAATAAGTTATTTTACCGAAATGAATAAAATGTGGAATGAGAGCGTTATATTTTTTTATTTTAATATATTATTCGTGATTTATTAAGAATTTTAAATATTGAATACATATTATTATAATTTTTTTTCTTATTCGTATGCATCGAAAATTTTCCTAGTTATATAAAAAAACGTGTTAAATTTAATGTAACTATAAGTTTGAATTTAATATATGAATTTTTTTCTAAAAAATAGATAAAATTGAACTGTTAAACTAATAATTTAATGAAAATTTGATGTATTATTAATATATTTTAAGTATGTTAAACAAATAGTTAGTTTTTAAAAAATGCGATATTGATGGACTCCCAAAAAAAATTAAAATAATTAATACTTTAATATATAATGAGTTTGTTTATTATTAATATTTTTTTAATGAATGAATTTGAAATAAATATATTTATTATTAATTTCTATGTATTAATTTTATAGGAGAGATTAAAATCAATAATTTTGAAATAAATAATTTCTCTTTTATATAAATGAATTAATATGAAATAAATTTATTGGTTATTTGTTATTTATTTGTTTAGAAAAATAAATAAATTTTTATTTATTATTTTTTCTTTATTTTCTTCTAGTTGGGAGGATAATTAATAAATTTAAAATAAACTTATTTGATTAAAAAAAAAAATCAATAATTAGAGATTACGATGGGAAGTCTTTCCACACAAGAGAAACATGTGAATTCAAATATGCTAGCAATTTCAATAAATGCTCAACCACTCAGAATGCAATATTTATTTTTAATTAATTAATGTTTGTAACTCCCGAGATGATCACGTAGCTTAATTAGCACGTGTGTGAATGACATCCGGCAATACTAGAGAATCCTATATGGTTTGAAGTTGCGGTGTTTTAACATAGTTTGCGTATCATACATCTTTTAAAAAAATATTGTTTTTAAAAGAATTTTGATTAAAATTTAATTTAAATTAATCAAATATAATTAATTTAAAAGATTATTTATTTAAAAATAGAGTCGCTAAATAATTTTTTATAAAATAAGTAAAATGTACATGTATAAACGTACTTAATACCAGAGTTTCTATAAGGGGTTCATTTGTTGGTAACGCTCGGGAAAGAGCTTTCGCGTTATGTCCTCGACGCCCGTCAAATGACGGTTTTATTTTTTATTTTTTATAAAAGTGCTATCGAAAAGATTTATTTATAATATTTATTTCCTTTAATTAGTAGTTTAGGGTTCTAAACAATGATATGTTTAGATTACGTAAATAATTGTATAAAATTATTTAAAATGGCGTACCTACAATTGCATGGATATAAGATTGAGTTAAAACTCTGAAAAATATTAAAAAAATATCAGAATTTAAAAATAAATTCCAAACTGGGCCTTGGTTGTTTGGAAAATATCTCGAAAATATTTAAATATCATTTTATGACCTTTTGGGATTATTTGAAAATGTATTAGGGTTCCAAAATTACAAAAAAATTGATTTTGAAAAATGGAACCAAACAGGCCTTAGGACCAGAGTCCTAGGGCTTTGGTCCGTTTTTACCGATCTGGGATCGGACGGGCTCAATCTAGACTGGGGTGGACTAGATCGGGGCTCGGTTGAGGGGTCGAAGGGTTCGGTCCTAGATTCGGGAGGCTCGGTCTTAGGTCTGAGAGACTCGGTCCCAAGTCTAGCGTTTTTGGTCTTAGGACTTGGGAGTCTCGGTCCCAAGTTAGACCTCTAGGTCCTAGGTTAAAATCCTCGGTCGAATTCATCGGTCCATGCTCAAGAACACTGGTCCTAGGTCTCAGTCCTAACTCAAGCACATCGGTCCTAGGTCATTTTTCTCGATCTAGACTGAGGATTCTCTGTCTTGTTTCTTAGTCCCGGTCTTGTAGGACTCGGTCGTCGGGACAGAGTTTTCTTCATTTTGTATGAATAATTGCATGTTTGTATCTTTTTATATAGATCTTGAAAACATGATCGATAAGTTACAATCAATTCATATGAATGTAGGGATCATAACCCCCACCCCTAAACACGATCAATCGAACTCTATCACAATTGCTTTTTCAAAATCGTTTTTAAAGTAAAATTTGAGAACTTTTGATTTAGGCCATTTTATGGCATAATTCTTGTTCCAACATCTTTGAAATGATGTTTACAATCAAACATGACCAAAACAAGAACATAATACAAGCTCTGTAAAAACTTTTGAAACTGAAATTCAAACTTAGTTGGATCAAACATGATCGGGATGTTGATATTGTGATTTGGAAATCATCCAAACATGTTTATAACATGTTAGACAACTATTTGAATCAAAATTTAAGCAAAAAGCTCAAAACACTATTTTCAAATTTTCTAGATTTTAAAATCAAATTTGTGTTTTTTCGATTTAGGTTGAATTGATAAAATCTCTTTTGACAGAAAACTTATAAATCATATAGGGAATGATTTCAAACAAAAAAAACACAAAATTGAGCCCTAGAAATGATCAACCCGATCAAACTTGGAAAAATCCAGTTTCAAATCACAATTTGAATTACAGTGGATCTGAAGCTTACCAATGATGTGTAGGAAGATTTCCCGATCCCTAAATCGAAGCTTAGCTCGCCGGAGAATTTTTTACAACAACTAGTCGTCGGAGTTCTTGATGATTCTTCAATTTAGGCTGTAATATTTGATGGATTGGAAGCTTAACACCTATAGAGTATTTATACTCAACTAGGTCGGTTATTGAAGTCGAATTCGACTTCAATTTTGCTTCTGAAACCTTATCCTTTGAAGTATATTTCGTCTTCGGCAACCTAGCTAGAGCGTAGGCTTTGACTTCAAAGGCTAAGGGAACTGAAGGCGAGGTAGAAACGTGCACGGGGTGAAAAAATAGAGGGATAAGGTTGAGAAACGAGGAAGATAGGTCTTCTGGAAGATGGGCCTCCGGAGTTCGTGAAGAGGAAGAACGAACGACATCGTTTCGTTTAATTGAACGCTCTGTTAGCATTCCTTGGAGATCTGTCAGCGTTTGGGCGATCGAGCTAACGGGGTTAACGTCCCGTTAGCTCATCCTGTGTGGACCCGGACGCGCGCTTCCTTGGTGACAAAGCTGGTGCGTGGCGTGTTCCTATCCGCTGGACGAAAATCCAGCGCTTGATCCGATGACTGAAATTCTTGCTGTAACAATTAAACATAATTTCGGTCATGTTGAGTTATGAAGCCTACACTTATAATAAACTCTACATTGTTAATTAGAGTTTATTGGGTTTTCTTTTTTTGGTTTTGGGCTTGGGCTTAACCAAAGTTATTTAGGTTTATTGTCTGAATGTTTACCCTATAAATATGTGATTATTAAGGGTTTACATTAGTTAGATAAAATTCTAGAGAGATAAAGTGTGAGGCAAAAACTCTGTATTCCTTCTTCTTCTTCATAGTAAATCTGGTGGTGGCTGAAGTGGATGTAGCTCAATTTGAGTGAACCACTATAAATCTGTGTGTTCTTGTGTTCTTCTTTCTTGTGCTTTTACAGATTGTTTTCAAGCTGGTAGGATTTGGGAGATACAAATCCTAACAACTGGTATCAGAGCAGCTGGTCTAGATCTGAGCAATTGAAATGATGGCAAGTGAGAACAGTATAGGACATGGGATTGGAAGATTTTATGGGACAGATTATGCCTTCTGGAGAATGCAGATTGAAGATTATCTCTATGGAAAGAAGCTTCATGTTCCTTTGAGTGAGAAACCAGAGAAGATGGATGAAGCTGAATGGAAACTCCTTGATAGACAGGTTTTGGGAGTTGTCCGATTGACGCTAGCCAAGACAGTTTCTCACAATGTAGCAAAGGAGAAGACCACCATGGGTCTGATGAAAGCTCTTTCTGATATGTATGAGAAACCATCTCCTAACAACAAGGTACACTTAATGAAAATACTCTTTTACTTAAGAATGGTTGATGGTACTTCTGTCACTACTCATTTGAATGAATTCAATACAATTGTGAATCAATTGCTATCTGTTGAGATTGATTTTGGGGATGAAGTTAGTGCCCTGATTTTGTTAGCATCTCTACCAAATAGCTGGGAACCTATGAGGGCAGCAATTAGTAATTCAGTTGGAAATGCTAAACTGAAATTTGTTGAAGTTAGAGATCGTATTCTTGCTGAAGAGGTTCGTAAAATTGATTCTGGTGAAACGTTCAAATGTTCTGCTCTGAATGTGGAAAACAGGGGTAGAGGTAATGATAGAAATTTCAACCGAAGTAAGAGCAGATCTATGTCAAGGAGCAGGAGGAGTCAGTCCAAGTCTGGGAGGACATTTGAGTGCTGGAATTGTGGTAAACAGGGTCATCTGAAGAGGAACTGCAAAGCACCGAAGAAAAACGGTGATGATAAAAATGATGCAGCCAACGTTGTTACAGAATTTGTCACTGATGCGTTACTTCTGTCTGTTGATAGCCCGATAGATTCATGGGTTTTGGACTCAGGAGCGTCTTTCCACACCACTACTCACAAAGAATTAATGGAGAATTATGTGGCTGGAAACTGTGGGAAAGTTTATCTCGCAGATGGTGAGCCACTGGATATTGTTGGCATTGGTGACATCAAATTGAAGATGGCAAATGGTTCTGTTTGGAAGATTAATAAGGTGAGACACATTCCAGGTTTAATGCGCAATTTGATCTCTGTTACACAACTTGATGAAGAAGGTCACAATTTCAGTTGTGGAAATGGTGCATGGAAGGTGACTAAAGGAGCAATTGTTGTTGCTCGAGGTCACAAAACTAGAACGTTATACACGACTTCAACTTGCAGAGAAACAGTTGCTGCTGTAATTGATGACTCGAAGAACAGCGAGCTATGGCATTGCAGGTTGGGCCATATGAGCGAAAAAGGGATGAAAATTCTTTTGAAGAATGGACAGGTTCCAGAACTGAAGTCTGTTGAACATCAGTTATGTGAAAACTGCATTCTTGGAAAACAAAAACGGGTGAGTTTCTTAAAAACTGGGAAGGAGCTCAAGAAAGAAAAACTAGAGTTGGTACACACTGATGTGTGGGGACCTGCACTTGTTTCTTCTATTGGCGGATCATACTACTATGTGACTTTTATAGATGATTCAACAATAAAAGTATGGGTTTACTTTATGAAGCACAAGTCTGAAGTATTTGCCTATTTTCAAGAAGTTGAAGGCTTTGGTTGAAAATGAAACAAATCAGAAAGTTAAGTGCTTGAGATCCGACAACGGAGGTGAATATATCAATTCAGATTTCAAAGAGTATTGTGCTGAGAATGGGATCAGTATGGTGAAGATTGTTCCCCGAACGCCTCAAGAGAATGGAGTAGCTGAAAGAATGAATCGAACATTGAACGAGCGTGCTAGAAGCATGAGATTGCATGCAGGGCTGCCTAAAACCTTCAGGGCAGAAGCTATTAATACTGCTGCCTATTTGATAAACAGGGGACCCTCTGTTCCTCTTGAATTCAGAATTCCTGAAGAAGCTTGGAGCAATAAAAAGGTAAACCTTTCTTATTTGAAAGTGTTTGGATGTTTATCATATGTTCATATTAATGAATGTGATAGGAGCAAGCTTGATCCAAAGTCTAATAAATGTTTTTTCATTGCTTATGGTGATATCGAGTTTGGTTATCGTTTCTGGGATAATCAAAATCGGAAGATCATTCGTAGCAGAAATGTTATCTTCAATGAACATGTTCTCTACAAAGATTGTGTTGGGAAGACATCAGGTGGTGATTCCAAGTTGGAAGAGACTGGTACAGTCGATTTGAGAGAATTTTCAACTGAATATATACCGGTTTTCGAAGAAGAACAGTGTGTTGTTGAAGATGAAATCGTTGAGAACGTGGCCCCAGAGGTAAATCAGCAAACACCGGTTATACAGTTGAGAAGATCATCAAGGAATCAAAAACCAGTTGAGAGATGGTCTCCATCTCTGAACTATATCTTGTTGACAGATAGAGGTGAACCTGAATGTTATGAGGAAGTAATACAATCTGATGAATCGATTAAGTGGGAGTCTGCAATGAAAGATGAGATGGACTCTTTGATGTTGAATCAGACTTGGGAGCTCACTGAGCTACCAAAGGGAAAGAAAGCACTTCACAACAAATGGATCTTCAGGATTAAAGAAGAACATGATAAAACCATGAGGTACAAGGCAATGTTGGTTGTGAAAGGATTTCAACAGAAAAAAGGTATTGACTACAATGAAATCTTCTCTCCAGTAGTTAAATTGATGACAATTAGAACTATTTTGAGTTTGGTTGTGAAAGAAGACCTTCATCTTCAACAAATGGATGTCAAAACTTCTTTTCTTCATGGTGATCTAGATGAAGAAATTTATATGCGACAACCAGAAGGATTTGAAATTAAAGGAAAAGATGAGCTTGTGTGCAAGCTTCAGAAGAGTCTGTATGGTTTGAAACAGGCTCCAAGGCAATGGTACAAGAAGTTTGATAGCTTCATGAAAAGTAACAATTTTTTGAGATGTGAAGCTGATCATTGCTGCTATATCAAAAGGTTTGATAAATCGTACATTATTCTTCTTCTCTACGTTAATGACATGTTGATTGCTGGAGAAAGCTTGTATGAGATTAACAAGCTTAAGAAAGAGTTATCTGAAAAGTTTGCAATAAAGGATTTGGGTGCTGCTAAACAAATCCTTGGGATGAGAATTTTCAGGGATGAAGAAGTTCTCAAGCTTTTACAAGAAGAATATGTGAAGAAAGTTCTTAGTAGGTTCAACTTGTATGATGCAAAACCAGTTACTACCCCCTTAGCTAGTCACTTCAGACTATCTAAAGATCAGTCGCCTTCAACAGAGGAGGAGAAAAATTACATGGCCACTGTTCCGTATGCCTCTGTCATTGGTTGTATTATGTATGCGATGGTTTGCACAAGACCAGACATAGCACATGCAGTGGGAGTTGTTAGCAGATTCATGAGCAATCCAGGTAGACAACATTGGGAAGCAGTAAAGTGGATACTACGATACTTAAGAGAAAGTACGGGTCTCGCTTTGTGTTTTCGAAAGTCTAATATGGGTTTAGAATGATATGTTGATGCTGACAATGGTGGTGATGTTGATAGTAGGAAGAGCACAACAGGGTACATTTATACTCTGGGAGGTACTACAATCAGTTGGGTATCAAAATTGCAGAAGATTGTTGCTCTTTCTAGTTGTGAAGCAGAGTATGTTTCTGTGACAAAAGCTGCTAAGGAAATGATGTGGTTACAACCTTTTTTGCGAGAATTGGGTCAAGACTACGAGGGAAGTGTGTTGCGATGCGACAGTCAGAGTGCCATTCATTTGGCAAAGAATCCTGTTTATCATGGCAGGACGAAGCATATACAGGTTCGTTATCATTTCATCCGGTCAGCTTTAGAAGATGGAGTATTAGCTCTTGAGAAGATTCCCGGGAGTGAGAATCCAGCTGATATGTTGACGAAAGTTGTGACAAATGAGAAACTGAAGTTGTGTGCAACTTCAGTTGGTCTTCTTCGTTAAGACACCGAATGGAAAGCCACTACCGATCGAGAGATGATGAAGTTAGTCTCCAAGTGGGAGATTGTTGAGTTATGGAGCCTACACTTATAATAAACTCTACATTGTTAATTAGAGTTTATTGAGTTTTCTTTTTTTAGTTTTGGGTTTGAGTCTGACCAAAGTTATTTAGGTTTATTGCCTGAATGTTTACCCTATAAATATGTGATTATTAAGGGTTTACATTGGTTAGATAGAATTCTAGAGAGATAAAGTGTGAGGCAAAAACTCTGTATTCCTTCTTCTTCTTCATAGTAAATCTGGTGGTGGCTGAAGTGGATGTAGCTCAATTTGAGTGAACCACTATAAATCTATGTTCTTGTGTTCTTCTTTCTTGTGTTTTTACAGATTGTTTTCAAGCTGGTAGGATTTGGGAGATACAAATCCTAACAGGTCACATAAGATTATCAGTTTATATTTATAATAAAGGGGTCAAATCGAATTTTTAAACCTTTCTTGTGTTTTTATTCACCAAATTAATACACAAAAAAATATTTTTGACAACATAATAAAAATTATGTTTATTTATTTTATTTTTGGGTATTTATTTAATTATTTTAAACCATAAATTATACATAATTTATGTTTAACAGCATAATTAAATAATTTTAACTTTTTTTATGTTTAATTTGGGTAAAATAAATGCAATATTTTAACCTCAAATTATTTATAAATTTTTATTTAATTTTTATATTTAGGATTTATTTATCATAATAATTAACCCTAATTTGATTTTGAATCTCTTTTCGGGTTATTTTGAATTTAAAATTTTAAAATATTATTTAACATTATTTTAAATTAATAATATTATTCATATATTAGGATAGGTTAAATTTTCATGTTTAGATATGCCTTTTAAAACAATCTAGTGAGGCACCTATTACTAGAATTATGTCACTTTTCTTTAGAGCTCCCTATAAATACTTTAGGCTACCTATCATAGAAGACACTTTTCTCTATGTTACACATTCTCGTACCCCTAAACAAAATATAGTAGCTGTACTAAAGTTCTCGCATTCAAGAATATCCATAATCATTGTAAGTAATATCTTACCATTATTTTTAATATATTAAATTTTTATTTTCCATAAATCCATTTTGCATTACTTTTGATTTTTTTTTTTTTTTATAATTTTTGAATTGGTAAATTAGTTGAAGATTAATCAAATTGAATTAACTAATTCACTATATTCATACATTTTATTCCTTCAATAATAATCAAAATGCCAAATTTGAAAAAAAAGAATTTCATTTTATAAATTCATATTCTTGGGTTCTTGTTTGAAAACAATGACTCGATGTGTATAGTTGTATATTAACTAAATGAGATGTATACTCCAAAAATACCATTTTTTTTTTTTTGCAAAAAAGAGAATTTTTTTGGTGATAATCTTTGATTTCTATAATTAATTAATGTGATGGATATGACCTTATTATTGCATTGTTCAAAATGTATAATATATCCTTGTATGCAAAATAAAAAAAAATCGACTTTGGTATATATTTTGGTCTACTATGTGTTCTTGATGTAGTTCAGGTTAGGGTGTTCAATATTTGGTTTTAACGAATATCCGACCGAATTTGAATAAATCGTATTTGAATTTTATTTTCAGTTTTTGGATCGAATTTTAAATCAATTCGATTTTAAATACAATTTATATTTGATTTTCGAGTTGGGATTTCAACTCAAAAAACCAAACCGAATTCATTTTTTATTATTTATTATGATTATATATTATATAATTTATTAAAGTTTGGTTAGAAACTATACCCTTAGGGTCTGTTTGTCCAAACAAACTCATATTTTCACAACTTTGTGGAGTCATAATTTTTAAAACACGTGTCCAAAAATTATGAAATAGATATATTTACGATCACAAAAATATTTTCAAACTTGACGTCGAGTTTCATAATTTTCTGGATAATTTGATTTTTTGATATTTTTCATGATTTTATGAACGTTTTTTTTTTACTTTATGCATGTACGATGATTTTTGTTTAACATGTTTCCAAAGTAGTATTTTACTTGTATGTATGTATGAGTTCCTATCTTTTATTTTATTTATACTTCTATATGTATGCTTGGATTATTGTTTGGAAAAAAAAAATAAAAGATTCACACAAATGTGGACAATCACTCTTAAAATTTGGTTAAACAAGAAAAAAAATAGAAAAACTAAAATGTAAAGTGTAAAATATATTAAGGACAAAATTGTAATAATATAAGTTATCCTTATGATGAGCGTCGTGACACTTAACGCTTTTAGCCATTTCCCACATATAACCAAACACCAAACTAATAAAAAAATCTTTAATTATGGCGTGAATACGCCTAAATTATTTTTCTAATTTAAAAGAATTAGGTGGTGACTCTCTAGTCGTGAGAGTGTCCTTAATTGAAAAAATTTAAAAAGACCTATTTCAACCTCACATTAAATTCTCAATCTTAGATGAAATTCGACGGGAGGGTTGATTATGGGGTTACTAGCTTTTACCTGTTTACATTTTTTATATCACTTAAAAAAATAAATTCTACACGTAAAAATAAATTAATAAGAGAAGATTAAACAATGTAATATATAGAGCTAAGATGAGTGATTTCTATCGTGTATAGTTTCTTGCGCCTCTGCTAAGAATATTTGATGCTTTACTTCAAACACAATTTTGGAAAATTTAGAAATCTCTTTTACACAGAACTATATCGCCGAGAAAAAGGTTGAAAGAATGACCTTAAAAATAAAGAAATAGAGGAAGGGGTTTTGAATTTGACCTCCCTAGAAAAAAAGATTTTGTTTTTTTAATGTGCATGAGTTCTGGGACTCTAGTGTGAAGATAATATAAGGTATACGTCATTGGATGAAGTCTATACATCTATTGATTATGTTATAAGATTATCAATGAGGAATGATGATCTCCACCCGCTTTTGAGGCATTTTTATGTGATTTGTTCGTTATGTATGAATGTAGGAAAAACCCGAGTTAACCATTTCTTCCATTTCATGAATTCTCTAACATTGAAATTAAGGTATTTGTGATTAGCATATTGAGAGGTATGCCCAATTAAGAGCTCTCCTTACATCGACGACATTCAGATTATCCTTGTCGACAGAACCCCTCTCTCTTATGGTCATGGAAGCCATATAACAAAAATCCTTACGTCATTTCTACCATTCATTGACTCGTCGTGCCCGAGCAACAAAGTCACATCAGAATATTTTTTTATTAGTTATGTGACTACTATATATGTAAATACGTGTATGCATATGGCTATAAATAAGTACTCATGAGTAACTTCTATCCATTTAATAAATATGAAAATTTTATAAAAGCATAAAAATATAAAAACAATCAAAACAAAAAACATGAAAAGTTAAAATTTAAATTGTATAACTTAACGAGTTATTATCTTTGAGTCTTTATTACACAAATTCATTGATGTTAAAATTTTCGATCATTGACCATCTAGACTAAAAAAATAAAACTATCAAGAGGAGGCCATCATTCCGTGGACATGAAGGAAGAGGAACATGTCAAAGACGAGGAACAAAAGCGATGGAGACTTAGATTTCCTTTAATACTTTTAAAATTTAACTTTGATCTTAAGGGGTGTATGCATTTGTGATTGTTATAGATTTATCCTCACACCTAAATAAAACGTAACTTCTTTTAATACACCCACTATTTTTATGAGTAGAAAATGAGCGTCTATTCTACGTTTAGGACATATATGTATATGATGTATTACTCTTTCGGATTACTCTTTAAACCATCTCGCCCCCTCTCGACCAATCTATTCACCACAGAAGCGTACTACATAATTGTAGAGACATCCAATAAACATGTAAACATTGTACAACTTTGAATCCAATATCCTTTGCGGCGTTCTTTCTATTCTTCGTTGAATTCACGACTTTATGTAGAATTTCTTATATCCCTCGACAAATGAATGCGCTTCACTTAGCTCAGAATCCACGATTTTCCGTAGAATTTTTTTGATTTCTTGTCGACGAACACACAAATATTGGATCCACGACTTATTGTAAAGCCTTTTATGTTACTCTTCTACGAAAGCACGATCATCATTCAACTTTGAATCCACGATTCTTTATCCTTTATATCCCCGTCGACGAATACACGTTCTTTATTGAACAAGAAATTCATGACTCTTCGTAGAAATCCTTCTATCCTCCATCAACAAACACACGCGCATCACTAACTCAGAGCTCACGTCTCATTTCAAGGATCCTTTTATCACCCGTCAACGAAAACACGCACTTCACTAACTTAGAGCTCACATCTCTTTTCAGAGATCCTTTTATCCTTTGTCGAAGAACATGTGAATACCATTCAACTTAAAATCTACATTTATTCGTGGATTCATCTTTCATTTCCTTGATGAACGCGCGAATTCACGACTCTTTGTGGTATTTCTTTCTACACTTCGTCAACAAACATCAATGCATATATTATTTTCCATTTCCAGACAAAGATGTTACAAACTAAGGCGATGCTAATGTTGTTACTTATTCGTTTCCTCCATATTTAGATAAGGTCTAATATATTGATATCGAAAGAGAGAAAGATGTCAAATAATCTTATAATTAAAATGTAAATAATATGAAAGAGATTACGAAATATTAAATATTGTAATACAAAATTTAATAGACTTGAATCAATGGCTACACATAATTTACACTAAAAGGGCAGCTATGCTTAGTGAGAATGAATTTAATTTGATTTTAAAACAAAATAAGTTTATTAGTTAAAATAAGTTATAATCAAAATTTAAGAAACACAACCTAGTTGAAATCTTAAGCGATCGATAATTCTAAATTAGTTATAAAGATGGTTCAAATTTCAACTATTAAATAATAATTATTCATACTTGGAGTTATATTCTTCATTTTGTACGGTTTATAAGAGCCTAACCATTTCAAACAAAAATACATGTATACAGAGCCATTTTAAATAAAATTATGTTTATGCACATATTTAAAACTCAGTTTTATGTATAGGAACATTATACTTATTACTTCTTGGTAAAAATTGGTTTGAGTTGAGTTTTAAGTGGATTGTAGCTCATATGAAATAAATTGTTTGTATAAATTTCAAATATAATTGAAGGGTATTAACAAACCAATATCTTGAATATGACGTTTTAAAAAATATAGCAATTAGTCATATTAAAAAAACAAAATAATTATTTAATACAATTATTTTTTTTTTAAATGGTGTTGGTCTATGAGAGCAAAATATAACATTTAAGTTCCATACAAATTTATTAAATTAAAATAAAAGACTATAGAACTGTAGAGGTTGTGTTCCTCTAATTTATGGGAAAAAAATAGAATGAAGTTATTACTTCGAAAATATCCTCTCATTTATAAATGAAAAAATTAGTAGCTTGTAAGGCCAATTTGTAAATTGAATTTTGTTAGAGTAATGTTCAAAATGTTATTCAAAATATAAACTAAAATTTCATTAAAAAATATTAGTTTATTCAGAACATTTTTTTATGTAAAATTTATCTTTCAAATGACACCAATTTATAATGTTGTGATTTCCAATCCTAATCATGAATCATAAAATGAGTGTTTCTTATTGCAGGGTGCAATAATAAACAATGTAAAAACTTAAATTTGACAAAACAATAACAACATCAAACAAAATTTTTAAAAATTTAAAACGAATAAATTTTGTAACGTTATCATTGTATAACAAGATAATGTATCTAACTATCAATATTATTATGTATAACGGTTTAAACTTTGTTTAAATAAAAATAATTCATTTAATAAAAAAAACTTATAATTATAAACAAAATATACACATGAAAAAAAAGTTTAAAAAGCAAAAACAAATTAAGAAACATAATACATTAGTTTGAAGGTATCAAGAGGAGCAATATTGTATTTACATAAATTCAGAAGTTTTTCGGATCACATGTTGGACATCATCATGATAAGACATGGTAAATAATTCTTAACAACATAATTTCATTGTTAAATTTTCTCCTATTACTATCTAACTAGACAATACATAAAAAAATTTATAGGATAAAAATCTATATTGTAAGTCAAGTTTTTTTTTTTTTCATTCATCCATATAACTATCCTAATAACTAATGAGAGTATTTAACATAACTTATTATATTCCGGAAAAAATCCATAAAATACCACCTATTTACTATATTGTGACAATGTACAAATTGTTCAAGCATATGAGAAGCTCCCACCAAAATAATCCTAATAAATAAATAAATAGTAAAAACAATTAATAAAAAAATTATCAAAAATTTAAATATCAAATAAAGTTTAATTTATTTTATTCAACTTTTTTTACTAAATGTCAAATCATCATTTCAAATTTATTTTTAGTAATTATTATTGTTAAATTATAAGTAATTATTATCAGACATATCTATTAACTCAAATAGATTTGGTTAGGCGGAGAGTTATGGGTGTGTGCGTTACATGCTTGCTCTACTTTATTAAAAAAATATAAAAAAAACTCAAATATTAATAAAAAAAACTCAATAAAAAGATAATTGAATAAAATATTCTCTTAAATATTTAAATAATAAATATATTCATCTATAAAATAATCCTCATTTCATCCTTGAGACTCACACCATTAATTAAACATGACTACTCCGGTCACCACCATCCTCCTCCTCCTAGCCCTCTTCTCCGCCTCCCTCAGCCTCGTGATGGCGGACATGTCAATCATCAAGTATGATAACAATCACCGATCAAAATCCAGAACCGACGAAGAAATGATGAATATTTACAAAAAGTGGATAGTAGTAGGGGTGAGCAAACGGGTAAACCCAACCCGTATTACCCAGCCCATATTCAACCCAAATTAAATTTACCCAACCCTTATTTCAACCCATATTATTTACTAATATGGGTTGGGTATGGGTTGGGTTGAGTATGGGTTGGATAACCCAAATTATTTTTTTTTTATTTTTTTATTTAACATGTATTTGACTCATTTAACATATTTTTATTCGTTTTTCACGTTTTTGACATTTTTGACATTTTTAATACGTTTTCACACGTTTAACACGTTTTTGGCACGTTTAACACATTTTTGACACGTTGAACACGTTTTTCATGTTTTTTTGCATGTTTAACACGTTTTTAACACGTTTAACACGTTTTTGACACGTTTTTTCACGTTTTCGACACGTTTGACACATTTTGACACATTTTTGGCACGTTTAACACGTTTAACATGTTTTCACATTTTTGACACGTTTTTCACGTTTTTGGCACGTTTTGACACGTTTAACACGTTTTCCACGTTTTTGACACGTTTTGACACGTTTAACACGTTTTCACGTTTTCGACACGTTTAATACGTTTTTCACATTATTGACACGTTTCACACGTTTTTCACATTTTTGGCACGTTTAACACGTTTTCCACGTTTTGAGACGTTTAACACATTTTTGACACGTTTTTCACATTTTCGACACGTTTAATACGTTTTCGACACGTTTAATACGTTTTTCACACATTCAACACGTTTAACACATTTGACACGTTGGACACTATTTTCATGTTTTGACATGTTTAACACATTTGACACATTTTTCACGATTACGACACATTTAACATATTTTGACACATTTTTCACGTTTTTGGCACGTTTAACACGGTTTGCATGTTTAACATATTTTTCACGTTTTTCACATTATTAACACGTTTAACACGTTTGTAACACGTTTGTAACATGTTTAACACGTTTGTAACATGTTTAATATGTTTTTTCACACGTTTTTCACGTTTTTAGCACGTTTAACACGTTTTGATACATATTCCATGTTTTTTAGCACATTTAACACATTTCCACGTTTTTGGCACGTTTAACACGTTTTCTACGTTTTTAACATATTTTGATACGTTTAACACGTTTTTGACACGTTTAACATGTTTTTCACATTTTTGACACGTTTAGTACGTTTCACACGTTTGATGTCAAACGTGTGAAAAACATATTAAACGTGTCAAAAATGTCAAAAACGTGTTAAACGTGACAAAAACATGTTAAAACTCATCAAAACGTGTTAATGTGCAAAAATATGTTAAACATGTTAAAAATATGTTAAATGTGTAAAACGTGTTAAAATGTCAAAAACGTGTTAAACGTGCCAAAAACGTGAAAAACGTGTTAAACATGTTACAAACGTATTAAACATGTTACAAACATGTTAAACGTGTTAAGAATGTAAAAAACGTGAAAAACATGTTAAACATGTCAAAAACGTATTAAACGTACTAAAATGTGAAAAACGTGTTAATGTGTGCAAAAACGTGTCAAATATGTCAAAAACGTGTTAAACATACCAAAAACGTGAAACACATATTAAACATGTGAAACACGTGTTAAACGTGTGAAAAACGTGTTAAACATATTAAAAACATGTTAAAATGTTAAAAACGTGTTAAACGTGCCAAAAACGTGAAAACCATGTTAGACTTATCAAAAACGTGTTAACGTGTTAGTTATGTTAAAAACGTGTTAAACGTGCCAAAAGTGGAAAAAAACGTGTTGTATTTGTCAAAAACGCGTTAAACGTATTAAAAATGTCAAAAACGTGTTAAATGTGACAAAAACGTGTTATTAGTATGAAAACGTGTTAAACATGTCAAAAATTTGTTAAACGTGCTGAAAACGTAAAAACGTGTGAAAAACATGTTTTAAGTGTGAAAACATGTTAAAAATATTGAAAACGTGTTAAACGTGTTAAATATATCAAAAACGTATTAAAATGTCAAAAAATGTTAAATGTGCCAAAAACGTGAAAATCGTGTTAAACTTATCAAAAACGTGTTAAATATGTTTAAAACGTGTTAAACGTGCTAAAAACATGAAAATTGTGTTAAACTTATCAAAAACGTGTTAACATGTTAATTATGTTAAAAACGTGTTAAACGTGCCAAAAACGTAAAAAACGTGTTAAACTTGTCAAAAACGCGTTAAAAGTATTAAAATGTCGAAAACGTGTTCAACGTGACATAAACGTGAAAAACATGTTAGTAGTGTGAAAATATGTTAAACATGTCAAAAACGTGTTAAACGTGTCAAAAACGTGAAAACATGTCAAAAATGTGATAACGTGTTAAACGTGTGAAAAACGTGTTAAATGTGTGAAAATCGTGTTAAACGTGTGAAAAACGTGTTAAACGTATGAAAAACATGTTATAAGTGAAACGTGTTAAAAATATTAAAAATGTGTTAGATGCGTGGAAAAACGTGTTAAACGTGTGAAAAATATGTTGAACATGTCAAAAACGTGTTCGACTTAAAGTTGGAAGATGATTAGTTTATATTGGATTAATAATAGAGAATTAAACTAAATTTATATAATTTGGGTAATATGGGTAACCCTAACCCAACCCAAATTAAACTCAACTCATACTCAACTCAACCCATACTCAACTCAACCAATATTAACCAACCCAAATTAATATTTTGGGTTTGGGTTAGGGTTGGATTTGGGTAAACCCATATTATGCTCACCCCTATCTATATCTATTTCTCTATCTCAATCTACTATTGAAAAGACAAAAAAAAATGGAATGAATAAGAGTAATTTAAAGAAAGTGAAGGGACAACGGTGAAAAACAATAACTCATGTTTCCTTCCCTTTCATCAACACGGTACGACATTTTTTATTTCGGCGATTTTAGCGAGTTGATCAATTCAACTCGTGAGTGAATACCGATTTTACACTCTAACGAGTTATTACAACTCGTTACTCATTTTCCTTGAGTTGAATTGTAAACTCGAACAAATTTACGAGTTGAGTCACGAGTTTGACATCATTTCTCATGATAACCGATAAAAGAACTAATATCATAAAGATCAAAATATTACAAATTTAAATATTCTTTAAATAGTTATTCTATGTAATTAAATGAACTTGTGGTATCTGTTGTGACTTTGTGAATTGACTATCAAAAGGAAAAAATATATATAAATTTATGAAATAAAACACAATTATAAAATATAATTGAAATTGTAACTATAAAATATTTTGACCTTAGGTTTTGAAAATTTTGTAAAGTTATGTGAGTAGTGCTTAAAATTGTAAGCGATCAACTTTATTTGAAAAAATATCTTGAGGATAGTTGTACGGGAGAACATGTATTCTTCGGAATGGTTTAGAAAAAACTAAATGGTGCTTATATGTCTAGAATTTATTCCATACTTTGATAGAATACCACAAACATAGCAATTTCAGCTGATTTATTCACCTCAAATTTGACTTTAAACCTAATTTATAAAATAACAAACATATACATCACACACAACATAACATGCAATACTTTTAATTGCTATATAGACACGACAATTAGTCACATATCTCTGAGTTAGTTCATTAAAAAACTTAGTACACACCTCAATAAAATCCTTTCCATTTTGAGAAACCTTCTTACCAAAAATATACAATAATATATGTATATATTTTAACATTTTCTAAACGCTTAAAGCCAATCTTTTTATTAATTAGTAAATTTTAGTGCTGAAGTTGAAGAAAGTACAAACTCACTTTACAAATTGCAAAAATTTTGTGAGATACATAATTAAGAAAAAATATGAATAAACTTAAACTTAGAATGCAGAGCAACTCGTATAATCTTGGACCAATAAACATGTACCTATCACATTTATAATATTTAGTCACCATAATTAGGTAAATCAAAACTTGTTGATGCATTGTCCCAGAAAGTAAGCTGAATTTTCTCACCATTGTAAAATTTCATATGAGAAATTAATATAGTTTAGATAAATAATATTGTTGACACTCATTTTTCACCTCAATATTATTAGTTTATAAACAACTATACCGAAAATAATTGAATTTTCAAGAGAAATTGATTTTGGATTTTAATAACTTAAGGTCGTAATTTTGTCAAACTTATAACACTTATGAAAGTTGTTATATTTAGAATATTTAAGGTTTTATTTAATTAATTACCTTAGTATTTATAAAATATAAAATATACAAAAATATCATATATATATATATATATATATATATATATATATATATATATATATATATATATTAACGTTTTTATAAAAAAAAAACATTTCGTTAAGTATATATATATATATTCTTTTGTTTTCATTAATTAGATTAAATTAATTATTTTAAATAATAGTTTGTTTGTTATTTTTTATTCTTTAGAGTAGGATTAAATAGGATTATTTCATTTTAAAAAGGAATAATTATTTTATTTTCTCTTTAATAATTTGTTTTTATTTATTTAACAATGATTTTGTGGAATTTTTTAAAATCGTTGAGAGCAAAATTAAAAGAAAATTAAGATTCAAGAACTATTAAGAAAGTTCTAGATTCAAGAAGATAAATCAAAATCCATAGAAAAATGAGCAGTTTTGGAATCTTGGTATTTTTCAAGACTAAATGGAAGGATCTCAAGTCCAAGGCCTAGAAGGTGGTTGAAGAACCTAGAAGCCATTCTCTCACTCGTGAGTTTGAATAAGCAAGAAAAAAGGAGAAAATAACTTGGTCATTTTTAATTAAAAATCAATCCTTTAAAACTTGGCATGATCCTTGAGATTTGGCCATTTGATTAAATAAAAAAATATTATTTTTTTCCAAAATTCAAACCAAAATGTGTTAAATGAAAAGATTTCTCATGAATTCCCTATAAATACAACCCTTAACATCTTGGAAATCACATAATTTTTCCACCTCCAAGTGCCTCTAGGCTCCAATTTCTTTCCACAAAATTGCATCAAATCTTTCCATTTTTAAAACCTAAACAAGAGCACCAACTAGTGTGGTTGTGTCTCAAATCTCTTGTTTATGATTTCGGCTAGGTACACCTTACAACAAAGGAGCAGCCCTTTGTAACCTCATTTTGATCCCTTCTTTCACTACAACAAAAACATGCGTTCGGCAACCCTTATATGTCAACCCATATTAAGCGTTGGTAAAAGTCAAACAAAAAATATTTTTGCCAACCTTTATTATTAATTTTTTTTATACCTATTTATTGACAACCTTATAATTTAACTATTATTTTAATGTTTCATTTTTTAATTTTATAAATATTTTATTTCACTATTTAAATTTTTAAAATTAAATTTGACTTAAAATTTTATTAACAGTAAAATTTAATTGTTATTTTTTTATAACATTATTTAATTTTTTAATAACAAATGTCTTTAGATTAATTATTATTTAAATTTAATTAAAAGTAAAAATAATATAAACTAAAATCAAATTAAATTAATTAAATATTATATTATATTTAAGAATAAAAATTGAATTTATACCATTTTTTAAATTGGAATATAGAGTATCAGCTTATTAGCTTATTAGTAGAAAAACTCAATTCTCTTTTCTCTCCATAAAAACCTAAGCAGAAGCCTATTCGTAGAAAAACCCAATTCCCTTTTCTCTCTCCATAAACCTAAGCAGATTCCATCGCGAAACAACAACAACACGTTATAAGGAAGCTTCTGGAAAGACAACGAAGACAGAGATCAAAGGTACCGACATTGCTGACAAAAGAAAGGATAAACAATGGTAAGATCAAAGATAGGAAGGAAACGTTAAGATGATCTCAATCCATTCCTAAATCAGTCCGTTTTTGCATCTCATTTATTCTTTTCATATGCTTTCTTCTTAATCGATTGATTAAAAAGTTTGAACATTCATTATTGTGTCATAAGGAATTTCCTTGTTTAGATTTGATCATTTTGACATTTATCTCTAGAGGAGTTTGATTGCAGATAGAAGAAAAATTTTGATAGGAAGGGGTTTAGATGAAACTGGTTCATCAATTTTTTAAATTGTTCTTAGTTATGTTTGTAGAGTAGGAAGGGTATGTGTAAATCTAGTAAGACAAATATGCAATTTAGGAGGATCCACATTTTAATAAGCTTATTATCAAGACACTGCATAAAATGGTTTGTTCATAAGCTGAATATTCTTCTTTCATTGTTATTGTTTGCTTGGTTGTTGTTGTTTTTGTATGTATGTGTATCGTTTATGGATTGAAATTTGAATAATGTTAGAAGAAATATGAAGAGAGGTATGGTTGCTTGGGACGTTTATGAGTTTTTCAATTATGTCTCACTCTTTATCGATCACACTCTTTGTTGATAGCTGGTTGTGTTGCTGTTGTTGCAGCTTGAAAATCGATACCTACTTTCCTTACTGAAAATTCGATGGATGCGTTGCTGTTGTGGTCTATGCATTTATATCATCACTACTTCTCCTAGTCAGCTACCTATCCACTTGTTTTCTTTCTATCTTCGAAGCCCTAATCTAACCTTCATGACTACCAGGGGCAGAGCTACACAAGGGGCCAGGGTGGGCTATAGCCCAGGGTAAATTTTTTCGTTTATAAGGATGTTGAATCTTCTCAGCAGGTTTAGTCTTGCTTGAGGGAGTTCATGGGGAGCGAAGTTATGTGCACTATTACCCCGTCGGTGATGCCAATGCATATATTTCTTATCTCTCTTGCTATTTATTTTCTCATCTTCTCTACTAGATCTTTCATTAATCATCAAATGCTTTTACTAATTTTAAGCAAATGAATTTCAATGCTTCTTTGGAGTAACATCTTGATTTATTTAGTATAATCGTACTAATTGGTGTATCAAATCCGTCATTCCTTTTATTATGTACTTTTCTTAGGGATAAATTGAACTACATGTTTAACTTCAGTAGAAATTGTTGAAAACATAGAAGTTTTTCTTAATATGCAATTTATAATCAGTATGCTTATTTTCCTAGATGATGTAGATTTATCTAGTGTTCCGATTTAGTGATTATACAGAGTGTTTGCACAATACTTGTATATGAAGTTTCAAAAAATTATACTAATAAAATCTTACCGTTCTAAAATTAAACCTAGTGATTATTCAGCCATATGATGTATTAATATTGTGGTTTTAGAGTTGTTTAGCTATGAGATATGAGAGCTTGATTTTGCAGGGTCTTGTGTCCAGCAGTAACCGTTTATTAAAAGTGTAAAAAAAAGAATGAGTTACCTTTGCGGAACATTCAATGAAAAACAGGTTCTACTACTAAAAAAGTTAGTCCCTTCATTAGTCTACTTGAAATAAGTTGTTAATCATTTGTTATACTCAAATCAAAATTGAAGAAAGTCACAAGTTCATAATATTGTATGTTCTAGTTATGCTAAGAATTGACAAAGTCACAAATTTATGTTAAAATTACTGACATATCTAACTGTAATTTTACCCAACTATTTGGTTCCCCATTTTACATTGATTTATTAAATTGCTGGATTTACTTGGTCTGTGTTACTTGTTTATTGTGCTCTTTGTTTGTCTTAAAATCAGAAAATTTCTAAAATATTTAGTAAGTGGGAAACTTTTTCCATAATTATACAAGAAGAAAAAATAGAAGATTATATAGTGGTTGGTAGGATCTGTTGGGGAATTGTGAAAAAATAATAGTATATAGTGAAGAAGAAATAAGATAATTTAGAACCTAACCGAGTAGCTCAATGAAGAAGTTCTTACTAAGTCTCATGTTAACTAAGAAGTAAGAACACAAGAAATAAAAATTTAAAAGGATAAAAGAGATGAGAACAACAACTAGATAATGACAAAAGAGAATAAGAAGATAATGATTCATTTTAATTTTAATTATTCTTTAATAGGGTCAGTATCTATTTATTAACAAGTATTTGGACTTCAAAATTCATATAGTTTTCTTCAAGATAAAGATTTTATTACTTGTTTTTATTTTCATCCTCTATAAAATTCTAGAGATGATTTTAGGTTAATCTGAACTTGTAAAATACCAGTTAGATATGTTTTTTCTCTTCTTATATGTATTATTCTCAATTTTCCATATTTCTCTCTTGCTTTATTATATTAGCCCTAATCTCTTTCTTAATTAATTATTAATGATGATATTAAACAGACACTTGTCAGCAAACAAGAATAAAAGTTTCATGGATATGTTAAAATCTGTAAAAATCTCCATGATGAAGCTGAACAAGAGTTCATCATCAAAGAAGAACATTTTTCTAACCCCACAAGTAACTAAGTACATCTTTTTTTATATGTTTATTGTTTTTATACACCTAATTAAATTATGTGATTTAACAGTGATTGTTGATACTAAACGAGATGATCAGAAACTTAGCACTCCAAGATCAAAGCATTTCGCAACATAGCATCGTAGAAGAAGCAATATAAATGACAGGTATAACTAACACTCAACTGAGCTCATTTAGTAACGCTTTATTTTTACCAAATAAAGTATATCAGAAATAGGGATCATGCAGATTTCAGAGTTTGAGAGAACTTATCCCATAAATGATCAAAAGAGAGATAAAGCATCGTTCTTATTAGAACTTATTAGAGGTATATGAAAACAACAAATTCATGACTATGTATTATAGTTCTCTAAAAACTTATTGACCAAAAAAAATCTGAAATATATAAGCAGGTTATTGAGTAATTGAGTACATTCAGTATTTGTAAGAGAAAGTCCAGAAGTTTGAAGGGTCATACTAGAGATGGAATCAATTAGACCCATCAAAATCAAGGCTATGGGTAATCAATCAGATTTTATTGTTAATTAATTTTTGTTTCATATATACTAATGATGAACATCCAATTTTTATTTATGAATAGAAAACTAGACATAATAATAATAATAATAAGCCTGCTGTAGAACCTCAATTGGTATTGTCAATGAATGGAAACAAGACAAGGGCTCAAGAACACGACGTGGAAAGCGATGTTAAGTAAGCTAAATTGCTCGGAGAATGTTTATGCTCCGTCCAAGAAGAGAGCGCAGGTTATTCTGAATCCTCACTCAATTTAACTTTCAAATGGTTAAAAGAATGACTTATTTTATCAGTTCCCCTTCACAATGCTAACTTACATTATTTGACACATACAATTTTTATGATGTAAAGTTTTACTTTAAAAAGAAAAACTACCGACCAGTATTTGATGTCAGGTTTAATTTTAAATAATGTTTGGTGTGATATTTAATTCTCTTACTGGTGTTTAACCACAACATAAAAAACTATCACGTTGGTGGGTTATGTCACGTGTATGTGGTAGATAGTTTAGTTAGTATAGTTGGTTAAAATAGTAGTATAAATAGAATGCAATGTAATCAATTGGGATATTGAACAATGATGATGAATAAGTGTAGTGACATATAGTTCTAGGTGTAGGAACTGACAACATTGTCCCTTTAAACACAAAAAATTATTTTTGTTATTAGTTTGACGTGTATGTTTGTGTAGATTGCTATCAATAAATTGAAGAGAAAATATAACTCTTAAGAAGAATGTCTTAATTTGAAGGAAGTTAAGGTATGTAATTCATCGATTTGTTCTTACTTCTCATTTATATTAATGTTTGATTCTAATGTTCTCTTAATATTTGTAGTCACTACAAAAAATGAACCATCCGAATATCGTAAACCTTACATAAGTCATTATAGAGAACGACGTATTGGTAAGATTCTTGAAGAAAACCTTAGTCTCTTAAATAAAAGAAAATAATTAATGAACTGATAAGTGTTTGTTGAATAATTAGTGTGTTAACTTATTACTATTTACTTTTACTTAGTGTCATGCCTAATCATTTGTACATTTGTAGAGGTGTCTTCAACTTAATAGTGTAAAGAAATACTAACAAGTGGTGGTTACAGTTATGCTTAGTTTGTGTTCTTGCAACTTTTTTTTATACAAATTACAGTGTTGATTAATGACTATGGATGTGTTATCTCACTACACATTTCACAGAATTTACCAATTGAGAAAAAACTAAATAACGTGAATAGTGAAAAACTTAGTGAAATATGCTTCTGTCATACAATATTTTTCATAGAATGTTTTCTGGTAGAATCTAATATTTGTCACATACACGTAACAAATCTTAACTCCTTATTTTTGTTTCATACATTAGTTTTTGTTTTTATTTATATATGCAGGGGACACCTTAATTTGGAGTTGAATTATGTTAGGAGAAAGCAAGTTGAGGCAGTAAGTATTGAAATTTCATCTTATTAGAACTTGTCTTATTAAAGGTAGTTAATCGTCTATCCAAGAAGAGTAAAATTATTGTTGTGTACTCATGTGACTTTAAAATAGCTTTTGTTACAGTTGAAACTATTGCCAACATTTGTGGTTCAAAAGTTGAAAACATTGCCAGCATTTGTGTGCAATAAGGTATGCAAGTCACTTTGTTTTTTAATAGAACTGTTAGAAACCATTGCCAACATTTTTGTGTACTTATTTGACTTGAACATAAGAATTGTGGATACATTAATAGAAGTTGAAGTTGAGAAGCAAGCTGAGGATACAACTATATAAGCACTCAAGTAAGCAAGTAAGCAATTGGGGATGCATTAATAGAAGTTGAGACAACTATATAAGCACTCAAATAAGCAATATTGTGTAAGATTGTTCAAACTGTTGATGCTATAAAAGATGGATAATCGTCCGTTGATGCTGCAAAAGATGGATAATCGCTTAAAGATTCTATCTTAAAGTGTAAAAGAAACTAGTAAAGTTTTTCTCAAGGGAATTAACTATTTGAAAATTAATGCATGTATGTTATTTATTTATATGTAAGTTAACTTATTAATATTCTTCTATTTTATTATTTAAGTTTTTTTTATTATCTAGGAAATGTTGGTGTTTTATTTAATTTATAAAAAAATTAAAAAAATAGAATATTTTAAAAAAATTAGAAATAAAGTAAATAAATAAAATTTTAAAAGAATTGTTAAAAAAATAGTTTAAAAATAACTTAGACTTTTGGTGACGTTTGAGTTACTATTGCCAACGCTTAATAAGCGTTCTTAAAAGTCCCTACCTTCTAGCAACACTTAAATTAGTTTTACCGACGCTTAAATAAGCGTTGTTAAAACTTACGCCCCACCCTGCTTCTGGCGACGCAAAAATAAGTGTCGGTAATATTTTTAGCGACGCTTTTAAGGGTTGGCAAAAGTCTTTTTAAGCGTCGCCGTAGATCTTTTTTGTTGTAGTGTTTGCCTTCTTTATTTTAATGTTCATTTGTCTATTCCATTCAACCCTCTTTGCATGCTTTTAAATTCTTTTGTATTTGGTTTCAATTTCTGCATCCTTGCTTTATAAATATATAAATAACATAACTTATCATAACATATAAACAAAATAAAATCTAACAAAAAACAACAAACAAAAAGTTCAATGTAAAAAAAAGTCTTTGACCAAAAACTTTTCTAAAACCAAAATTCGGCCAAAAAATGGCCATTTGAAAGGTTTTCGGTTGAACTTGGATCTCCGTGAACTAAATGCATTTAATACACGCTTTGAATGCTTTGGTTCGGGAAGATTATGATTTAATGTTAGAATACAAACCCTTGACCAAGAATTTTTTAAGAACCCTAAAAATAAAAATAAACAATATGCCTCCTTTATACAGTTTTATTTTTTAATATATTTTATGAATGATTAGATCTAAGAGTTTTTGTTTATATTAGTGTTTATCTATATGCTAATAACTATTTTGGAAGGTTTTGTGTAATTTGGGATCCATTTGGATTCCAAGAGTAAGTTAGATTAGGATCAGGTCGAAAGAACAAAGGACCTTTTGGTTATTAGCGACGCATTCGACCCATTCGACCCGTCGACCGAGGCAGCGCACCCTGGAGCGCACTGGAAGAGCCTCCGACCGAGAAAAGCAGACTTGGAGCGCGTGCAGATGTAAGCCGACTGAGGAGCTCCTCTACACGCGAAGGTCGACGCATTCCCGATGCTTCCAACGCTTCTGGATGTTCTTGTGCGCACAAGACCGAAGAATATAGCATAGTTATGCGCCTGGGCTTGTTTTCCTAAAACTTAGGACCGGAAGACTAGACCCGAGGTTCTTCATCCGACCGAGAGGACTAATTAGCCCCGGTCTAACTTTTTGTCACATCCGACCTTTAGACATCCCATAGGATTTTTTTTTTTGTATTATATTTAGATACTTTGGGCTGGAATTTGCACCCAAGGAGGGCTTGATGTCTGCCCAGGACCGAGAGAACAAACTTGTTCATGGTCATGTTTTTGCACCAGTTGCTAACCCTAGGAACGGAAAAATGGACCTACTACCAGATACATTTCCTGCACCCGTGTCTAACCTAGGACCGAGAACCTGCATCTGTTGTTGATGAGGCTGAGACCGACGTCTGCTATACCCGATGAGCCGAGGACCGATGCTACTACTGATCACCTACGACCGAGAACCTGCACTTGCTGTTGCTGAAGGCTGAACTGACGTTTGCTGCATCCGATGAGCCGAGGAACCGATGCTGCTACTCACCTACAACCGAGAATCTGAACTTGTTGTTTACCTAAGACCAATGATGTCTGCTGCACCCGCTGAGGACCGACGTTGTTGCTCACCTACAACCGAGAATTTGAACTTGTCGTGCACCTAAGACCGATGCTATCTGCTACACCCGAACGCCGATGTTATTTGGGCATAGGCGGGGTGCGATGTTATTTGGGCATAGGTAGGGTGCACATCAGTAATAAAGACTTCAAGATGTATAATTTTTTTAATGATCAGTTTTATGGGTAACGTTTCATTGTGTTTTATGGGTAAGACCGCGGTTGTGTTTATCTGACTTAATTTGCACTCTTGTCACAAAGTAATCTTCCAAATTCTTTTCTATTAAAACTTGAGATATAAAAAAGAGATGGTTGTGGCGCGAAGTACTCTTGTGTAGCTACGTCACTCGGCTTGCGCACAACCCCACTCGGCTTGCGCACAACCCCACTCGGCTTACGCACAACCCGCCCCGTTATATTATGGAAAAATTTCAACACAATAATATTAAAACTCAGTTTTATGTTTATGCACATATTTAAAACTCAGTTTTATGTATAGGAACATTATAGTTATTACTTCTTGGTAAAAATTGGTTTGAGTTGAGTTTTAAGTGGATTGTAGCTCATATGAAATAAATTGTTTGTATAAATTTCAAATATAATTGAAGGGTATTAACAAACCAATATCTTGAATATGACGTTTTAAAAAATGTAGCAATTAGTCATATTAAAAAAACAAAATAATTATTTAATACAATTATTTTTTTTAAATGGTGTTGGTCTATGAGAGCAAAATATAACATTTAAGTTCCATACAAATTTATTAAATTAAAATAAAAGACTATAGAACTGTAGAGGTTGTGTTCCTCTAATTTATGGGAAAAAAATAGAATGAAGTTATTACTTCGAAAATATCCTCTCATTTATAAATGAAAAAATTAGTAGCTTGTAAGGCCAATTTGTAAATTGAATTTTGTTAGAGTAATGTTCAAAATGTTATTGATGTTTATATATATAAACTAAAATTTCATTAAAAAATATTAGTTTATTCAGAACATTTTTTTATGTAAAATTTATCTTTCAAATGACCCCAATTTATAATGTTGTGATTTCCAATCCTAATCATGAATCATAAAATGAGTGTTTCTTATTGCAGGGTGCAATAATAAACAATGTAAAAACTTAAATTTGACAAAACAATAACAACATCAAACAAAATTTTTAAAAATTTAAAACGAATAAATTTTGTAACGTTATCATTGTATAACAAGATAATGTATCTAACTATCAATATTATTATGTATAACGGTTTAAACTTTGTTTAAATAAAAATAATTCATTTAATAAAAAAAACTTATAATTATAAACAAAATATACACATGAAAAAAAAAGTTTAAAAAGCAAAAACAAATTAAGAAACATAATACATTAGTTTGAAGGTATCAAGAGGAGCAATATTGTATTTACATAAATTCAGAAGTTTTTCGGATCACATGTTGGACATCATCATGATAAGACATGGTAAATAATTCTTAACAACATAATTTCATTGTTAAATTTTCTCCTATTACTATCTAACTAGACAATACATAAAAAAAATTTATAGGATAAAAATCTATATTGTAAGTCAAGTTTTTTTTTTCATTCATCCATATAACTATCCTAATAACTAATGAGAGTATTTAACATAACTTATTATATTCCGGAAAAAATCCATAAAATACCACCTATTTACTATATTGTGACAATGTACAAATTGTTCAAGCATATGAGAAGCTCCCACCAAAATAATCCTAATAAATAAATAAATAGTAAAAACAATTAATAAAAAAATTATCAAAAATTTAAATATCAAATAAAGTTTAATTTATTTTATTCAACTTTTTTTACTAAATGTCAAATCATCATTTCAAATTTATTTTTAGTAATTATTATTGTTAAATTATAAGTAATTATTATCAGACATATCTATTAACTGAAATAGATTTGGTTAGGCGGAGAGTTATGGGTGTGTGCGTTACATGCTTGCTCTACTTTATTAAAAAAAATATAAAAAAAACTCAAATATTAATAAAAAAAACTCAATAAAAAGATAATTGAATAAAATATTCTCTTAAATATTTAAATAATAAATATATTCATCTATAAAATAATCCTCATTTCATCCTTGAGACTCACACCATTAATTAAACATGACTACTCCGGTCACCACCATCCTCCTCCTCCTAGCCCTCTTCTCCGCCTCCCTCAGCCTCGTGATGGCGGACATGTCAATCATCAAGTATGATAACAATCACCGATCAAAATCCAGAACCGACGAAGAAATGATGAATATTTACAAAAAGTGGATAGTAGTAGGGGTGAGCAAACGGGTAAACCCAACCCGTATTACCCAGCCCATATTCAACCCAAATTAAATTTACCCAACCCTTATTTCAACCCATATTATTTACTAATATGGGTTGGGTATGGGTTGGGTTGAGTATGGGTTGGGTAACCCAAATTATTTTATTTTTATTTTTTTATTTAACATGTATTTGACTCATTTAACATATTTTTATTCGTTTTTCACGTTTTTGACATTTTTGACATTTTTAATACGTTTTCACACGTTTAACACGTTTTTGGCACGTTTAACACATTTTTGACACGTTGAACACGTTTTTCATGTTTTTTTGCATGTTTAACACGTTTTTAACACGTTTAACACGTTTTTGACACGTTTTTTCACGTTTTCGACACGTTTGACACATTTTGACACATTTTTGGCACGTTTAACACGTTTGGACACGTTTAACATGTTTTCACATTTTTGACACGTTTCACACGTTTTTCACGTTTTTGGCACGTTTTGACACGTTTAACACGTTTTCCACGTTTTTGACACGTTTTGACACGTTTAACACGTTTTCACGTTTTCGACACGTTTAATACGTTTTTCACATTATTGACACGTTTCACACGTTTTCCACATTTTTGGCACGTTTAACACGTTTTCCACGTTTTGAGACATTTAACACATTTTTGACACGTTTTTCACATTTTCGACACGTTTAATACGTTTTCGACACGTTTAATACGTTTTTCACACATTCAACACGTTTAACACATTTGACACGTTGGACACTATTTTCATGTTTTGACATGTTTAACACATTTGACACATTTTTCACGATTACGACACATTTAACATATTTTGACACATTTTTCACGTTTTTGGCACGTTTAACACGGTTTGCATGTTTAACATATTTTTCACGTTTTTCACATTATTAACACGTTTAACACGTTTGTAACACGTTTGTAACATGTTTAACACGTTTGTAACATGTTTAATATGTTTTTTCACACGTTTTTAGCACGTTTAACACGTTTTGATACATATTCCATGTTTTTTAGCACATTTAACACATTTCCACGTTTTTGGCACGTTTAACACGTTTTCTACGTTTTTAACATATTTTGATACGTTTAACACGTTTTTGACACGTTTAACATGTTTTTCACATTTTTGACACGTTTAGTACGTTTCACACGTTTGATGTCAAACGTGTGAAAAACATATTAAACGTGTCAAAAATGTCAAAAACGTGTTAAACGTGACAAAAACATGTTAAAACTCATCAAAACGTGTTAATGTGCAAAAATATGTTAAACATGTTAAAAATATGTTAAATGTGTAAAACGTGTTAAAATGTCAAAAACGTGTTAAACGTGCCAAAAATGTGAAAAACGTGTTAAACATGTTACAAACGTATTAAACATGTTACAAACATGTTAAACGTGTTAAGAATGTAAAAAACGTGAAAAACATGTTAAACATGTCAAAAACGTATTAAACGTACTAAAATGTGAAAAATGTGTTAATGTGTGCAAAAACGTGTCAAATATGTCAAAAACGTGTTAAACATACCAAAAACGTGAAACACATATTAAACATGTGAAACACGTGTTAAACGTGTGAAAAACGTGTTAAACATATTAAAAACATGTTAAAATGTTAAAAATGTGTTAAACGTGCCAAAAACGTGAAAACCATGTTAGACTTATCAAAAACGTGTTAACGTGTTAGTTATGTTAAAAACGTGTTAAACGTGCCAAAAGTGGAAAAAAACGTGTTGTATTTTTCAAAAACGCGTTAAACGTATTAAAAATGTCAAAAACGTGTTAAATGTGACAAAAACGTGTTATTAGTATGAAAACGTGTTAAACATGTCAAAAATTTGTTAAACGTGCTGAAAACGTAAAAACGTGTGAAAAACATGTTTAAGTGTGAAAACATGTTAAAAATATTGAAAACGTGTTAAACGTGTTAAATATATCAAAAACGTATTAAAATGTCAAAAAATGTTAAATGTGCCAAAAACGTGAAAATCGTGTTAAACTTATCAAAAACGTGTTAAATATGTTTAAAACGTGTTAAACGTGCTAAAAACATGAAAATTGTGTTAAACTTATCAAAAACGTGTTAACATGTTAGTTATGTTAAAAACGTGTTAAACGTGCCAAAAACGTAAAAAACGTGTTAAACTTGTCAAAAACGCGTTAAAAGTATTAAAATGTCGAAAACGTGTTCAACGTGACATAAACGTGAAAAACATGTTAGTAGTGTGAAAATATGTTAAACATGTCAAAAACGTGTTAAACGTGTCAAAAACGTGAAAACATGTCAAAAATGTGATAACGTGTTAAACGTGTGAAAAACGTGTTAAATGTGTGAAAATCGTGTTAAACGTGTGAAAAACGTGTTAAACGTATGAAAAACATGTTATAAGTGAAACGTGTTAAAAATATTAAAAATGTGTTAGATGCGTGGAAAAACGTGTTAAACGTGTGAAAAATATGTTGAACATGTCAAAAAACGTGTTCGACTTAAAGTTGGAAGATGATTAGTTTATATTGGATTAATAATAGAGAATTAAACTAAATTTATATAATTTGGGTAATATGGGTAACCCTAACCCAACCCAAATTAAACTCAACTCATACTCAACTCAACCCATACTCAACTCAACCAATATTAACCAACCCAAATTAATATTTTGGGTTTGGGTTAGGGTTGGATTTGGGTAAACCCATATTATGCTCACCCCTATCTATATCTATTTCTCTATCTCAATCTACTATTGAAAAGACAAAAAAAAAATGGAATGAATAAGAGTAATTTAAAGAAAGTGAAGGGACAACGGTGAAAAACAATAACTCATGTTTCCTTCCCTTTCATCAACACGGTACGACATTTTTTATTTCGGCGATTTTAGCCAGTTGATCAATTCAACTCGTGAGTGAATACCGATTTTACACTCTAACGAGTTATTACAACTCGTTACTCATTTTCCTTGAGTTGAATCGTAAACTCGAACAAATTTACGAGTTGAGTCACGAGTTTGACATCATTTCTCATGATAACCGATAAAAGAACTAATATCATAAAGATCAAAATATTACAAATTTAAATATTCTTTAAATAGTTATTCTATGTAATTAAATGAACTTGTGGTATCTGTTGTGACTTTGTGAATTGACTATCAAAAGGAAAAAATATATATAAATTTATGAAATAAAACACAATTATAAAATATAATTGAAATTGTAACTATAAAATATTTTGACCTTAGGTTTTGAAAATTTTGTAAAGTTATGTGAGTAGTGCTTAAAATTGTAAGCGATCAACTTTATTTGAAAAAATATCTTGAGGATAGTTGTACGGGAGAACATGTATTCTTCGGAATGGTTTAGAAAAAACTAAATGGTGCTTATATGTCTAGAATTTGTTCCATACTTTGATAGAATACCACAAACATAGCAATTTCAGCTGATTTATTCACCTCAAATTTGACTTTAAACCTAATTTATAAAATAACAAACATATACATCACACACAACATAACATGCAATACTTTTAATTGCTATATAGACACGACAATTAGTCACATATCTCTGAGTTAGTTCATTAAAAAACTTAGTACACACCTCAATAAAATCCTTTCCATTTTGAGAAACCTTCTTACCAAAAATATACAATAATATATGTATATATTTTAACATTTTCTAAACGCTTAAAGCCAATCTTTTTATTAATTAGTAAATTTTAGTGCTGAAGTTGAAGAAAGTACAAACTCACTTTACAAATTGCAAAAATTTTGTGAGATACATAATTAAGAAAAAATATGAATAAACTTAAACTTAGAATGCAGAGCAACTCGTATAATCTTGGACCAATAAACATGTACCTATCACATTTATAATATTTAGTCACCATAATTAGGTAAATCAAAACTTGTTGATGCATTGTCCCAGAAAGTAAGCTGAATTTTCTCACCATTGTAAAATTTCATATGAGAAATTAATATAGTTTAGATAAATAATATTGTTGACACTCATTTTTCACCTCAATATTATTAGTTTATAAACAACTATACCGAAAATAATTGAATTTTCAAGAGAAATTGATTTTGGATTTTAATAACTTAAGGTCGTAATTTTGTCAAACTTATAACACTTATGAAAGTTGTTATATTTAGAATATTTAAGGTTTTATTTAATTAATTACCTTAGTATTTATAAAATATAAAATATACAAAAATATCATATATATATATATATATATATATATATATATATATATATATATATATATATATATATATATATATATATATATATATATATATATATATATATATATATATATATATATATTAACGTTTTTATAAAAAAAAAACATTTCGTTAAGTATATATATATATATTCTTTTGTTTTCATTAATTAGATTAAATTAATTATTTTAAATAATAGTTTGTTTGTTATTTTTTATTCTTTAGAGTAGGATTAAATAGGATTATTTCATTTTAAAAAGGAATAATCATTTTATTTTCTCTTTAATAATTTGTTTTTATTTATTTAACAATGATTTTGTGGAATTTTTTAAAATCGTTGAGAGCAAAATTAAAAGAAAATTAAGATTCAAGAACTATTAAGAAAGTTCTAGATTCAAGAAGATAAATCAAAATCCATAGAAAAATGAGCAGTTTTGGAATCTTGGTATTTTTCAAGACTAAATGGAAGGATCTCAAGTCCAAGGCCTAGAAGGTGGTTGAAGAACCTAGAAGCCATTCTCTCACTCGTGAGTTTGAATAAGCAAGAAAAAAGGAGAAAATAACTTGGTCATTTTTAATTAAAAATCAATCCTTTAAAACTTGGCATGATCCTTGAGATTTGGCCATTTGATTAAATAAAAAAATATTATTTTTTTCCAAAATTCAAACCAAAATATGTTAAATGAAAAGATTTCTCATGAATTCCCTATAAATACAACCCTTAACATCTTGGAAATCACATAATTTTTCCACCTCCAAGTGCCTCTAGGCTCCAATTTCTTTCCACAAAATTGCACCAAATCTTTCCATTTTTAAAACCTAAACAAGAGCACCAACTAGTGTGGTTGTGTCTCAAATCTCTTGTTTATGATTTCGGCTAGGTACACCTTACAACAAAGGAGCAGCCCTTTGTAACCTCCTTTTGATCCCTTCTTTCACTACAACAAAAACATGCGTTCGGCAACCCTTATATGTCAACCCATATTAAGCGTTGGTAAAAGTCAAACAAAAAATATTTTTGCCAACCTTTATTATTAATTTTTTTTATACCTATTTATTGACAACCTTATAATTTAACTATTATTTTAATGTTTCATTTTTTAATTTTATAAATATTTTATTTCACTATTTAAATTTTTAAAATTAAATTTGACTTAAAATTTTATTAACAGTAAAATTTAATTGTTATTTTTTTTATAACATTATTTAATTTTTTAATAACAAATGTCTTTAGATTAATTATTATTTAAATTTAATTAAAAGTAAAAATAATATAAACTAAAATTAAATTAAATTAATTAAATATTATATTATATTTAAGAATAAAAATTGAATTTATACCATTTTTTAAATTGGAATATAGAGTATCAGCTTATTAGCTTATTAGTAGAAAAACTCAATTCTCTTTTCTCTCCATAAAACCTAAGCAGAAGCCTATTCGTAGAAAAACCCAATTCCCTTTTCTCTCTCCATAAACCTAAGCAGATTCCATCGCGAAACAACAACAACACGTTATAAGGAAGCTTCTGGAAAGACAACGAAAACAGAGATCAAAGGTACCGACATTGCTGACAAAAGAAAGGATAAACAATGGTAAGATCAAAGATAGGAAGGAAACGTTAAGATGATCTCAATCCATTCCTAAATCAGTCCGTTTTTGCATCTCATTTATTCTTTTCATATGCTTTCTTCTTAATCGATTGATTGAAAAGTTTGAACATTCATTATTGTGTCATAAGGAATTTCCTTGTTTAGATTTGATCATTTTGACATTTATCTCTAGAGGAGTTTGATTGCAGATAGAAGAAAAATTTTGATAGGAAGGGGTTTAGATGAAACTGGTTCATCAATTTTTTAAATTGTTCTTAGTTATGTTTGTAGAGTAGGAAGGGTATGTGTAAATCTAGTAAGACAAATATGCAATTTAGGAGGATCCACATTTTAATAAGCTTATTATCAAGACACTGCATAAAATGGTTTGTTCATAAGCTGAATATTCTTCTTTCATTGTTATTGTTCTATGGAATAAATTGCTTGGTTGTTGTTGTTTTTGTATGTATGTGTATCGTTTATGGATTGAAATTTGAATAATGTTAGAAGAAATATGAAGAGAGGTATGGTTGCTTGGGACGTTTATGAGTTTTTCAATTATGTCTCACTCTTTATCGATCACACTCTTTGTTGATAGCTGGTTGTGTTGCTGTTGTTGCAGCTTGAAAATCGATACCTACTTTCCTTACTGAAAATTCGATGGATGCGTTGCTGTTGTGGTCTATGCATTTATATCATCACTACTTCTCCTAGTCAGCTACCTATCCACTTGTTTTCTTTCTATCTTCGAAGCCCTAATCTAACCTTCATGACTACCAGGGGCAGAGCTACACAAGGGGCCAGGGTGGGCTATAGCCCAGGGTAAATTTTTTCGTTTATAAGGATGTTGAATCTTCTCAGCAGGTTTAGTCTTGCTTGAGGGAGTTCATGGGGAGCGAAGTTATGTGCACTATTACCCCGTCGGTGATGCCAATGCATATATTTCTTATCTCTCTTGCTATTTATTTTCTCATCTTCTCTACTAGATCTTTCATTAATCATCAAATGCTTTTACTAATTTTAAGCAAATGAATTTCAATGCTTCTTTGGAGTAACATCTTGATTTATTTAGTATAATCGTACTAATTGGTGTATCAAATCCGTCATTCCTTTTATTATGTACTTTTCTTAGGGATAAATTGAACTACATGTTTAACTTCAGTAGAAATTGTTGAAAACATAGAAGTTTTTCTTAATATGCAATTTATAATCAGTATGCTTATTTTCCTAGATGATGTAGATTTATCTAGTGTTCCGATTTAGTGATTATACAGAGTGTTTGCACAATACTTGTATATGAAGTTTCAAAAAATTATACTAATAAAATCTTACCGTTCTAAAATTAAACCTAGTGATTATTCAGCCATATGATGTATTAATATTGTGGTTTTAGAGTTGTTTAGCTATGAGATATGAGAGCTTGATTTTGCAGGGTCTTGTGTCCAGCAGTAACCGTTTATTAAAAGTGTAAAAAAAAGAATGAGTTACCTTTGCGGAACATTCAATGAAAAACAGGTTCTACTACTAAAAAAGTTAGTCCCTTCATTAGTCTACTTGAAATAAGTTGTTAATCATTTGTTATACTCAAATCAAAATTGAAGAAAGTCACAAGTTCATAATATTGTATGTTCTAGTTATGCTAAGAATTGACAAAGTCACAAATTTATGTTAAAATTACTGACATATCTAACTGTAATTTTACCCAACTATTTGGTTCCCCATTTTACATTGATTTATTAAATTGCTGGATTTACTTGGTCTGTGTTACTTGTTTATTGTGCTCTTTGTTTGTCTTAAAATCAGAAAATTTCTAAAATATTTAGTAAGTGGGAAACTTTTTCCATAATTATACAAGAAGAAAAAATAGAAGATTATATAGTGGTTGGTAGGATCTGTTGGGGAATTGTGAAAAAATAATAGTATATAGTGAAGAAGAAATAAGATAATTTAGAACCTAACCGAGTAGCTCAATGAAGAAGTTCTTACTAAGTCTCATGTTAACTAAGAAGTAAGAACACAAGAAATAAAAATTTAAAAGGATAAAAGAGATGAGAACAACAACTAGATAATGACAAAAGAGAATAAGAAGATAATGATTCATTTTAATTTTAATTATTCTTTAATAGGGTCAGACTCTATTTATTAACAAGTATTTGGACTTCAAAATTCATATAGTTTTCTTCAAGATAAAGATTTTATTACTTGTTTTTATTTTCATCCTCTATAAAATTCTAGAGATGATTTTAGGTTAATCTGAACTTGTAAAATACCAGTTAGATATGTTTTTTCTCTTCTTATATGTATTATTCTCAATTTTCCATATTTCTCTCTTGCTTTATTATATTAGCCCTAATCTCTTTCTTAATTAATTATTAATGATGATATTAAACAGACACTTGTCAGCAAACAAGAATAAAAGTTTCATGGATATGTTAAAATCTGTAAAAATCTCCATGATGAAGCTGAACAAGAGTTCATCATCAAAGAAGAACATTTTTCTAACCCCACAAGTAACTAAGTACATCTTTTTTATATGTTTATTGTTTTTATACACCTAATTAAATTATGTGATTTAACAGTGATTGTTGATACTAAACGAGATGATCAGAAACTTAGCACTCCAAGATCAAAGCATTTCGCAACATAGCATCGTAGAAGAAGCAATATAAATGACAGGTATAACTAACACTCAACTGAGCTCATTTAGTAACGCTTTATTTTTACCAAATAAAGTATATCAGAAATAGGGATCATGCAGATTTCAGAGTTTGAGAGAACTTATCCCATAAATGATCAAAAGAGAGATAAAGCATCGTTCTTATTAGAACTTATTAGAGGTATATGAAAACAACAAATTCATGACTATGTATTATAATTCTCTAAAAACTTATTGACCAAAAAAAATCTGAAATATATAAGCAGGTTATTGAGTAATTGAGTACATTCAGTATTTGTAAGAGAAAGTCCAGAAGTTTGAAGGGCCATACTACAGATGGAATCAATTAGACCCATCAAAATCAAGGCTATGGGTAATCAATCAGATTTTATTGTTAATTAATTTTTGTTTCATATATACTAATGATGAACATCCAATTTTTATTTATGAATAGAAAACTAGACATAATAATAATAATAATAAGCCTGCTGTAGAACCTCAATTGGTATTGTCAATGAATGGAAACAAGACAAGGGCTCAAGAACACGACGTGGAAAGCGATGTTAAGTAAGCTAAATTGCTCGGAGAATGTTTATGCTCCGTCCAAGAAGAGAGCGCAGGTTATTCTGAATCCTCACTCAATTTAACTTTCAAATGGTTAAAAGAATGACTTATTTTATCAGTTCCCCTTCACAATGCTAACTTACATTATTTGACACATACAATTTTTATGATGTAAAGTTTTACTTTAAAAAGAAAAACTACCGACCAGTATTTGATGTCAGGTTTAATTTTAAATAATGTTTGGTGTGATATTTAATTCTCTTACTGGTGTTTAACCACAACATAAAAAACTATCACGTTGGTGGGTTATGTCACGTGTATGTGGTAGATAGTTTAGTTAGTATAGTTGGTTAAAATAGTAGTATAAATAGAATGCAATGTAATCAATTGGGATATTGAACAATGATGATGAATAAGTGTAGTGACATATAGTTCTAGGTGTAGGAACTGACAACATTGTCCCTTTAAACACAAAAAATTATTTTTGTTATTAGTTTGACGTGTATGTTTGTGTAGATTGCTATCAATAAATTGAAGAGAAAATATAACTCTTAAGAAGAATGTCTTAATTTGAAGGAAGTTAAGGTATGTAATTCATCGATTTATTCTTACTTCTCATTTATATTAATGTTTGATTCTAATGTTCTCTTAATATTTGTAGTCACTACAAAAAATGAACCATCCGAATATCGTAAACCTTACATAAGTCATTATAGAGAACGACGTATTGGTAAGATTCTTGAAGAAAACCTTAGTCTCTTAAATAAAAGAAAATAATTAATGAACTGATAAGTGTTTGTTGAATAATTAGTGTGTTAACTTATTACTATTTACTTTTACTTAGTGTCATGCCTAATCATTTGTACATTTGTAGAGGTGTCTTCAACTTAATAGTGTAAAGAAATACTAACAAGTGGTGGTTACAGTTATGCTTAGTTTGTGTTCTTGCAACTTTTTTTTATACAAATTACAGTGTTGATTAATGACTATGGATGTGTTATCTCACTACACATTTCACAGAATTTACCAATTGAGAAAAAACTAAATAACGTGAATAGTGAAAAACTTAGTGAAATATGCTTCTGTCATACAATATTTTTCATAGAATGTTTTCTGGTAGAATCTAATATTTGTCACATACACGTAACAAATCTTAACTCCTTATTTTTGTTTCATACATTAGTTTTTGTTTTTATTTATATATGCAGGGGACACCTTAATTTGGAGTTGAATTATGTTAGGAGAAAGCAAGTTGAGGCAGTAAGTATTGAAATTTCATCTTATTAGAACTTGTCTTATTAAAGGTAGTTAATCGTCTATCCAAGAAGAGTAAAATTATTGTTGTGTACTCATGTGACTTTAAAATAGCTTTTGTTACAGTTGAAACTATTGCCAACATTTGTGGTTCAAAAGTTGAAAACATTGCCAGCATTTGTGTGCAATAAGGTATGCAAGTCACTTTGTTTTTTAATAGAACTGTTAGAAACCATTGCCAACATTTTTGTGTACTTATTTGACTTGAACATAAGAATTGTGGATACATTAATAGAAGTTGAAGTTGAGAAGCAAGCTGAGGATACAACTATATAAGCACTCAAGTAAGCAAGTAAGCAATTGGGGATGCATTAATAGAAGTTGAGACAACTATATAAGCACTCAAATAAGCAATATTGTGTAAGATTGTTCAAACTGTTGATGCTATAAAAGATGGATAATCGTCCGTTGATGCTGCAAAAGATGGATAATCGCTTAAAGATTCTATCTTAAAGTGTAAAAGAAACTAGTAAAGTTTTTCTCAAGGGAATTAACTATTTGAAAATTAATGCATGTATGTTATTTATTTATATGTAAGTTAACTTATTAATATTCTTCTATTTTATTATTTAAGTTTTTTTTATTATCTAGGAAATGTTGGTGTTTTATTTAATTTATAAAAAAATTAAAAAAATAGAATATTTTAAAAAAATTAGAAATAAAGTAAATAAATAAAATTTTAAAAGAATTGTTAAAAAAATAGTTTAAAAATAACTTAGACTTTTGGTGACGTTTGAGTTACTATTGCCAACGCTTAATAAGCGTTCTTAAAAGTCCCTACCTTCTAGCAACACTTAAATTAGTTTTACCGACGCTTAAATAAGCGTTGTTAAAACTTACGCCCCACCCTGCTTCTGGCGACGCAAAAATAAGTGTCGGTAATATTTTTAGCGACGCTTTTAAGGGTTGGCAAAAGTCTTTTTAAGCGTCGCCGTAGATCTTTTTTGTTGTAGTGTTTGCCTTCTTTATTTTAATGTTCATTTGTCTATTCCATTCAACCCTCTTTGCATGCTTTTAAATTCTTTTGTATTTGGTTTCAATTTCTGCATCCTTGCTTTATAAATATATAAATAACATAACTTATCATAACATATAAACAAAATAAAATCTAACAAAAAACAACAAACAAAAAGTTCAATGTAAAAAAAAGTCTTTGACCAAAAACTTTTCTAAAACCAAAATTCGGCCAAAAAATGGCCATTTGAAAGTTTTCGGTTGAACTTGGATCTCCGTGAACTAAATGCATTTAATACACGCTTTGAATGCTTTGGTTCGGGAAGATTATGATTTAATGTTAGAATACAAACCCTTGACCAAGAATTTTTTAAGAACCCTAAAAATAAAAATAAACAATATGCCTCCTTTATACAGTTTTATTTTTTAATATATTTTATGAATGATTAGATCTAAGAGTTTTTGTTTATATTAGTGTTTATCTATATGCTAATAACTATTCTGGAAGGTTTTGTGTAATTTGGGATCCATTTGGATTCCAAGAGTAAGTTAGATTAGGATCAGGTCGAAAGAACAAAGGACCTTTTGGTTATTAGCGACGCATTCGACCCATTCGACCCGTCGACCGAGGCAGCGCACCCTGGAGCGCACTGGAAGAGCCTCCGACCGAGAAAAGCAGACTTGGAGCGCGTGCAGATGTAAGCCGACTGAGGAGCTCCTCTACACGCGAAGGTCGACGCATTCCCGATGCTTCCAACGCTTCTGGATGTTCTTGTGCGCACAAGACCGAAGAATATAGCATAGTTATGCGCCTGGGCTTGTTTTCCTAAAACTTAGGACCGGAAGACTAGACCCGAGGTTCTTCATCCGACCGAGAGGACTAATTAGCCCCGGTCTAACTTTTTGTCACATCCGACCTTTAGACATCCCATAGGATTTTTTTTTTTTGTATTATATTTAGATACTTTGGGCTGGAATTTGCACCCAAGGAGGGCTTGATGTCTGCCCAGGACCGAGAGAACAAACTTGTTCATGGTCATGTTTTTGCACCAGTTGCTAACCCTAGGAACGGAAAAATGGACCTACTACCAGATACATTTCCTGCACCCGTGTCTAACCTAGGACCGAGAACCTGCATCTGTTGTTGATGAGGCTGAGACCGACGTCTGCTATACCCGATGAGCCGAGGACCGATGCTACTACTGATCACCTACGACCGAGAACCTGCACTTGCTGTTGCTGAAGGCTGAACTGACGTTTGCTGCATCCGATGAGCCGAGGAACCGATGCTGCTACTCACCTACAACCGAGAATCTGAACTTGTTGTTTACCTAAGACCAATGATGTCTGCTGCACCCGCTGAGGACCGACGTTGTTGCTCACCTACAACCGAGAATTTGAACTTGTCGTGCACCTAAGACCGATGCTATCTGCTACACCCGAACGCCGATGTTATTTGGGCATAGGCGGGGTGCGATGTTATTTGGGCATAGGTAGGGTGCACATCAGTAATAAAGACTTCAAGATGTATAATTTTTTTAATGATCAGTTTTATGGGTAACGTTTCATTGTGTTTTATGGGTAAGACCGCGGTTGTGTTTATCTGACTTAATTTGCACTCTTGTCACAAAGTAATCTTCCAAATTCTTTTCTATTAAAACTTGAGATATAAAAAAGAGATGGTTGTGGCGCGAAGTACTCTTGTGTACCTACGTCACTCGGCTTGCGCACAACCCCACTCGGCTTGCGCACAACCCCACTCGGCTTACGCACAACCCCACTCGGCTTACGCACAACCCGCCCCGTTATATTATGGAAAAATTTCAACACAATAATATTAATCTTTATATTACTTTTCAGTTAAAAATTTGTTATTTTATTATTTGTTTTTATAGATTTTTTATGTAAGTCAAACTATGTTTGAAAATATGAAGATTTTTGGAGAACATTTTGGTTATTTTTAATACTTATACACTTAAAGATTTTGGAGATTATAAATTTTGAAGGCTTAGAATTTATATATTTTCTCTTTTTAACCGACAAAAACATTAAATGTCCTCTTTTATTTATTAACAATGAATTATATGAAGTTTACAAGTTGAGTCCTAATTTCCGTGGTTAACGTTTATTTTTATATTTCCATGCCAATCACGAAAATTTTACACTTACAGTAAAACATTTTTAGAATAGTATAATATTTTATATAAATAAATACAGGTATTAAAATCAAAACAAATCTTGATTTTAACTTTATTAAAAAAACAATAAAAACTAATGAAGTCTGATATTTAGTTTAAAACCATAAATAGGGATGACAATTAGTACACGTATGTCCGATATCATGTGGGTACTCGATAGTTAGGTTCGGGTATTTTAAATCGGGTTCGAGTCGGGCATTCAGAGTATGCAAAACCCGATACACGACTATATTAATATTAAAATTTAATAAGTGACTTTTCAAATGCTTAATCATTACAAATATATCATAAATACATCATTTAAATTTGTCATATACACATTTCATTCCAAACATGGTCATAAATATAATATACTCCAACTTTATTTTTTTTTTATATTTTCAACAAAATATTTGTCTACATGAATCTTTAACTTTTTGGAGATTATAAATTTTGAAGACTTAGAATTTATATATTTTCTTTTTTTAACCGACAAAATCATTGAATGTCCACTTTTATTTATTAACAATAAATTAGATGAAGTTTACGAGTTGAGTCCTAATTTTCGTGGTTAACATTTATTTTTATATTTCCATGCCAATTGACAAAATAAAATTAAAGTCTTGCATTAAAACATTTTTAGAATAGTATAATATTTTATATAAATAAATATAGGTATTAAAAACAAAACAAATCTTGATTTTAACTTTATTAAAAAAAAATCTAATAAAGTCCGATATTTAGTTTAAAACGGTTATTAGGGACACGTATATCCGATATCATGTGGGTACTCGATAGTTAGATTCGGGTATTTTAAATCGGGTTCGGGTCGGGCATTGAGAGTATGTGAAACCCGATACACCACGACTATATTAATATTAAAATTTAATATGTGACTTTTCAAATGTTTAATCATTACAAATATATCATAAATACATCATTTAATTTTGTCATATACACACACTTCATTCCAAACATTGTCATAAATATAATATACTCCAACTTTAATTTTTTTATATTCGCAACAAAATATTTGTCTACATAAATCTTTAACTTCAACTTTTATTTTAACTATCATGTAGTTCGTGCATTTTCACGAGAAATAATATAAAAATAATACGGTTAAAATGTGATAGCATTTTTTATTTACTCTCACATATATATTCAAATTAACCACAGCTCTCAACCCGGTAATCAGGACACTTTGAAAATTAAGCATCATTTTATTTATATATATATATATATTAGTTAGTTAAAAAGTTGAACTTATACTGTTAAAACATCTTGCGTTCATCAAATTTGGTATTGAATTTAAAATATAAAGTTTTATTAGCCTAGTTGGTTAAAGGGATGTATTTGTTTTCTTAAGTTGCAAGTTTGAAACATACATATAACATTTTTAATTTTATTTTTAACCGTTTTAAGTTTATGGCGGGTCAACCCACAATCCGACCCGAATATCAATTTACTCTCACATATATATCCAAATTAACCACAGCTCTCAACCGGCTTGGCAATCCGGAGACTTTGAAAATTAAGCATCATTATATATATTATATATATTATATATATTATATATATATATATATTAGTTAGTTAAAAAATTGAACTTATATTGTTAAAACGTCTCGCGTTTATCAAATTTGGTGTTGAATTTTAAAATATAAAGTCTTATTAGCCTAGTTGGTAAAAGAGTTGTACTTTTTTGTTAGGTTGCAAGTTAAGAACATACCTATAACATTTTAATTTTATTTTTAACCGTTTTAAGTTTATGCACGGGTCAACCCACAATTCGACCCAAATATCCATTTACTCTCACATATATATCCAAATTAACCACAACTCTCGAACCAACAATCCGAAAACTTTGAAAATTAAGTATCATTATATATATATATATATATATATATATATATATATATATATATATATATATATATATATATATATATAACAAAATATTACTTCTCTCTTATCATTCTTCATGTTCAATCTCTATTTTTATTTTTATTTTTCAATTTTCATTATATTATTCTACACTCTAGTTCATATTTTTCAAAATCTACAAAGATGAGTATATAGGTAATTAATGTTTTTATTTTTAATATATCGACATTATTAATTAATTTTAAATTTTTTTATTAAAGTTGTGTTTCTTCTTTTTTATCTTTATAATCTTATAAGTTTTTTAATCGAGTAATGAGATATCTGACAAGAATCGTGTTTCGACTAATCGGGGATGAGATAGAAGTAGAAATACTTGTTGGGTTCGGTGTCGGGTAGTGAAGTGAAGTGAATATTTTGTTCAAAAATAGGTACTCCACTACCCGTCGGATAAGATACCCGTTGTCATTCCTAACCATTATACTATATTTGAATACATATATATTTTTGGCCTAGCTTAACTCTAGTAGAGTCATATATGTTGATGCTCAAAATGAAATTTGTTGTAGTTAATCGTTGGACGTCAGTATAATTTTATGTACTCCAAATTTTATATAAATAAAGTTAGCTTACAAATTATTTGACCTATTCCAATTTATTCAATATACCTAACCAACTAATATATATATTAAATAGTTATTTATTTCAACCAGAATTAAAAGATATAAAGTTGACAATATTCATACTATTGTCAATTCAGATTTTATTTACACTTGAAAAAAACTTAATTAGTGATAAATAATTAACTACACATAAATAAAAATATGCGAAAGGATATTGCAACAGTTTAATTCACGAAAAACATAAAATGTCGTAAATATTTATCAAGGAATAAAATTTCGTTGTCAATTATCGACTCTAAACTAAAAGATAAATTTACGTCACAAAATTCGTAAATTAATTCATACTACAAAATTTCCGACGAATAATATTTAGCGTGAAAGGTTTTAAAGTTAGAAATATCTATCATTGAAAATACAAATTTTCAACAGGTTAGTTTCTACATATTTTTCATTTTTCATCGTAATTTCGTCGCAAAACCAAACAATTATTTATATATAAAATCCTAGCGGTAGGAGATTCTGCAGAAAATCCTATGGATATATATATATATATATATAATTCACTTAAATAATAAAATATAATTATTTTAAATTATTTTTTTATATAGTCTAATTAATTCAATAAATTATGTATATATATATAATTAATTTATAAATAAAATAAAATATTTAATATTACCTTACATGTATCTAATATATTTATAAATTAAATATATAATTAATTAATTTATATATATATATATATATATATATATATATATAAATAATATAAAGATAAAATCTCTCTTAAATAATAATATAAAGATAAAATCTTTCTTAAATAATAATATAATTAAATATAATTATTTAAATTATTTTTATATATATTCTAATTAATTAAATAAATTATGTATATATAGTTAATTTATAAATAATATTTAATATCACAATAACAAAATGTTGTGGATAATATCTAATATAGTTATAAATTAAATATATAACTAATTTTAACGGATAATATGTGCATGAAAAAATGTTTTATTATGACTAGTCGTTGTTGTATATGTCAAGAAAATGTTGAATCGGCAACTCATTTACTTTTGCATTGTCGAAAGAAAATGTTGAATCGGCAACTCATTTACTTTTGCATTGTAGAACGGTAATATTATTTGGAGCCTTTTGTGGAGTATATTGAGATTAATTGGGTGATGTCCGAGATTTTAAGTAGTTGCTGAGAAGTTTGAAATGATGCGGCTGATATGACAGGCCTACATATTTGGGTTACCATCTCAATTATTCTTTGGTGGACTATCTAGGTTGAGAAAAATCGTTGAGCTTTCAATGATCGTAGTCGTCCGATTGTATTATTCATAATATTATTATGATGATTTCTGAGATTCGTTCTAAAATTCAGTAAAGTCTGTCGGGAGTTAATCGTTCTTTTCAATGATTTACGAGCTTAATAACTTATTAAGTATAATTTTTTTTTTAATTTTCTAAATTTTTTATTTTTTATTTTTCTGTCATGAATTTTCGTTTTTCTTAAACGATTTTTCCCATTTTTTTTTATTATGTTTGGTATTTACAATATTATATATATTTGGTTGAGTTATAGTTATCTTGACAAATAATATTTTAATTTAAATAAATGTATATGTATTTTTTTTATTACTCTTTTTAAGTAATTATTATTTATTATACCATATCGAAATAACAATATGTATACTAACACTTTTCTGTATGATTTAATTAACCAATTGTTTAATATTAATTTTTCTTTTTATATGTTACTTACATTTTTTTAAATGATTTCTCTATCACGTTACTATTATTCTAATTATTAAACACTAATATTATCAACAAAAATATTAAAATACTTCTAATTTATCTTCATAAAATTTAAATAAATAAAATATTTTAGTAATTACATGAATTACGAAAACCAAATACGAATATATATATATTATATAATATTTTAGTAATTACATGAATTACGAAAACTAAATACGAATATGAATATGAATATATATATATATATATATATATATATATATATATATATATATATATATATATATATATATATATATATATATATAAATAAGAGGTTGAAAAGGTTGGCATGGGCTGGACCTAGGCCAAGCCACCCTAATTAATAATTTTTTTCAAATGTTTTTGTTTGAAAAAAAATTTTGGTAACCCAATTTTCATATAAGTAAAAATTATTATGTTTGTACGGGTAAAAGTAGAGACTGTTAGATTAGGATGAGTTTTAACCGGAGTTTAGATTTATACTCACGGTGCAATAAGGTCTTCATAGAATATATAATATTTTTTTATTATTCTTCTCTCTAAAACATAATCTATTATTCACAATTCGACTTCTTCTTTTTTATATTTTGAGTAGTCTAACATCTGTATTTTTTTTGAACAAAATATTACTTTGATTGGTTTGGTATTAGTTAATTTTCCAAAGTTAATATTACTATGTAGGTTTAGTTTTATTCTAAACGTAATTATTTGATTAATTATTTTCATATTATATATTTTTATGTTTGTGGTTTTATTCTTATAATCTATCTTAAAAATTAGTTGATATTAAGAAATTCTAGATGTTATAGTTATAAAATATAAAGATAAATATGATATAAATTAAAAATAATATTTCACTTTTTTTAAGAAATTTTGAATGTTAACAAAATCTTTATAATCATAATATATTTCAATTTAGGATATTTTGAATGAAAATATGTCTTAACTCTACTCTTAACATTTGAGTTATAATAATTAATTTAATTTAATATTTTACAAAAAAAAAAAATAACATGTTTTTAATTTTTAAAGTAATCCTTATTTATTCAATAGATTAATAGTCAATTATTTGATTCATATTTGTTTAACCACTTTCAAATTATACCGGTCTATTATCCCTCGGCAAACACATCTCAATCACACTTGGTTAAAGGTTGTATTTGTTTTGTTAGGTTGCAAATTCGAAACATACAAATAGCATTTTTAATTTTATTTTTAACCGTTTAAGTTTATGGGCAGGTCAACCCACAATCCGACCCAAATATCCATTTACTCTCACATAAATATCCAAATTAACCACAGCTCTCGACCCGGCAATCCGGACACTTTAAAATATAAACATCAATATATATATATATATATATATATATATATATATATATATATTAGTTAGTTAAAATTTTGAACTTTTATTGTTAAAATGTCTCGCGTTCATCAAATTTGGTGTTGAATCTTAAATATAAAGTGTTATTAGCCTAATTGGTTAAAAGGTCATACTTATTTTGTTATGTTGCAAATTCGAAACATACAAATAACATTTTTTATTTTATTTTTATCCGTTTTAAATTTATGGGCGGGTCAACCCATAATCCGACCCAAATATCAGTTTACTCTCACATAAATATCCAAATTCACCACAACTCTCGACCCGGCAATCCGGACACTTTAAAAATTAAGCATCATTATATATTATAAATTAGTTAGTTAAAAATTTGAACTTTTATTGTTAAAATGTCTCGCGTTCATCAAATTTAGTATTGAATCTTAAATATAAAGTGTTGATAGATTAGTTGGTTAAAATGTTGTATTTGTTTTGTTAGGTTGCAAGTTCGAAACATACAAATGACATTTTAATTTTATTTTTAAATGTTTAAAATTTATGTGCGGGTCAACCCATAATCCGACCAAAGTATCCATTTACTATCACACAAATATCCAAATTAACAACATCTCTCGACCCGACAATCCGGACACTTTAAAAATTAAGCATCAAAATATATTGTTAGGATCGGGGACGCCCTTGGAGGACCGGGGTGTTTTCCGGTTTCGGGAAGGGTGGCCGCTTACAACACACAACACTCTTTGGTGATAGTCCGGTTAGAGACTAAAACCGTTCTCAGCACTGCACAAACTGTCACAGACTCTTGAACCGTGTTCAAGGGCGGAAATGTCCGTTTCAGGTTGAAGCAACGAATGCGACTTTAGATGATGTTTAAGAATGAGTCGGTTTAATGGAGGTGAGTGACCGGTTTTAGGAGTATGATTAGTTTGAGGTTTACGTTAAGAAAGCAAGAAATGAAAGCGAAGGAAAGAACACGAGACAAGAATTTGTTTATGGATGTTCGGAGCAAACTCTCCTACGTCACCCCTTCTTCTCAGGTTATGAGAATGATCTCCACTAACTCTTTAGAGTTACAACAATACTGCCGGTCGAGCCCAACTTCGCTACTCACCGGTTACACCAAACTCACACTTTGATGTAATACAACAACTCAACACAACAATACACAAAAAGCTTCCGGTTTTAGACACACCGGTTTTGGAATAGAACAGTTTATCTCTCTAGAACTTAATGCTTTTCGTAATACGTGACTTTTTAACTGTGTTCGTAACTTGCATTAAATGAAGACGTTTGATCTTCCTTTTATAGCTGAAAGTAGCCAACGGTTACTTTCTTCTCTCTCCTGCGGATTGGTCGATCGTCATCACGCCTGTTGCAGAAAAGGTTGCTTGTACGCTTCACTTTCCTCAACACCTGGCATTCATGCAGGCAACTCTGAGCAGAAGATGACGTAACCGGTTTTCAGATTTGGACACGTGTTGAACATGCACTTCGGTTGTCAATTTCAGATCAATAAATCATCATTGCTTTCCTCGCATGCTTCCGATCGGATCCGATCTTCTTTTATTCTTTCAAGACACGTTTCTTCCGTCATGGTACGTCACCCTTGAAGTTTGAATCTTCTGACTTTTGTTCTGAGCCATCCGGTTTTTGTGTCTTGTGCAGTATGATCCGGTTGGAATGAAAGTTTCTGTCTTGGCTAACCGGTTGCTTGAGAAGGTGAAAACCGGTTCCTCTGATCTTTAACTTGATCACTTGAAACTGGTTTCTTTGAATTGTAGTATCAGCCGGTTTTACAACGCCAACCTGTTCATACGGTTTTAGAAGTACCTGCACATGAAGATTAATTTCTGTTTAGTTCGTCTGACCGGTTCCAAAATTAATCTACTTAATTTTTCTATCAATTTCTCCCTTTTTGATTATTTAGAATAAATATTCAAAACATGTAATGTATGGCCGGTTCCAAAATTAATCTACTTAATTTTTCTATCAATTTCTCCCTTTTTGATTATTTAGAATAAATATTCAAAACATGTAATGTATGGCCGGTTTTAAAAGATTTGCTTATTAGCCAGTTTAGAAAAATTAATCTACTTAATTTTTCTATCAATTTCTCCCTTTTTGATTATTTAGAATAAATATTCAAAACATGTAATCTATGGCCGGTTTTGAAAATCATGTGTTTTGAATTGTTGGAAGAAAATGTTTCAAAGGCATGAGTTTGATTGTTTTATAAAATATGTGAGAACCTATCAGAAAAAGCAAAGTAACCAAGTTCTGAAACATAGTAAGGCATAATTGTTTGAAATAAATAAAGAAAGAGATTTAGGGCTTGGATGGTCCCTCCTTGTGAAACTCCTTTTCCTTTTCCTTCTGTCTTCTCTCTTCTTCTTTTCTTGCTTTCCACTCTCTATCACGTCTTTCGGCATCAATCAGCACACCGGCCCATACACTTGAGTGACCGGTGCCCTTATTCTTGAGACTAAAGTTTGCACAAACTGGTTTTGGTGGTGGAGGCGGTGGAGCATTTGAAGGTCTGAAGCTTGGAGTTGCGGTGGATTCTCTGGTTGTCCTTCTCTTTCGCCGGTTAAGTTCCTCCGGGTCTTCTTCTTCTTCTTCGTCAAGCGGTTGCGCATTTATCACGACCGGTAAAGCCGTTTTCTGTTCTGCCCGCTTCATCACGTTCTTAACGACGCTTCGCTTCTTCTTGTTCCTTGTATCCATTGAGTGGGACGATTGAACCAGTGGAAGTTCTTGGATGTTGGCCTGCTCTTCCTCGGTAAACTTTTGAGCGAGTTCAAAATCTCTTTCTTCAGTCTCCTTCTGTAACCGTTCCCTTTCTATCTCTTCCTCTTGCAATTTCTTTGCGGTTTCAGCATCCTTTCGATTTGCGTCAGAGTTGTGGTGACTTGAACCTTGGACATTTCCCCGATCTGAATGGCCATTGCTTGCAGCATGTCCAATAATGGAGCGGTTGCGGTTTGGATGGATTCGGCGATCAAGGCTTTTACTGTTGTCTGCATGGCCGTGTCCATCATGGACCTTAGATAGTTTGACAGTTTATCTTCAGCCACTGCAATTCTTTCGTCGGTTACGGTTTTAAAATTTCCAAGGCATGAGTCCACTGTTTCAGCCATCGCTTGCTTAATCTGATCAATTTCCGGAACTTTGACCGGTTGAGAAGTTTCTTGTTCTAAATTGTCAGAGGTTCCGGATGTCTCACCACTCATAAAGAATGGTTTGCTTTGATATGATTCGGCATTGTTGAGTTGGCGTTGGCAACCTTTCCTCCACTGCTTGTCAAGACGATCAAGATTTTGCACAAGCTGTTCTCGTACCGCAATAAACCGTTCAGCCATCCTCATTTCAATCGGGTTTAGCGTCGATCCTTGGGTTTCTTGAAAGGCATTCTCCACTGCCTGTAGCCGTGCGTTTTCAAGGATTACCGGAGCTTTGCTAAACGCCGGTTGAATTAGGTTGGTGTTAGCTAGCTGAAGTGCCTTCTCTTCCAACTTGATGAGCCTGTCCCATTGTTTGTTGCCACTTAAACCTGGAACCATGTCGGATAACTTGGTTTCGCATCTGAGCTTCACCCACAATATGTATAGAGCTAACGCATCACTTGCACCTTTGTTCATGTCTTGAATGAGTTCCTCGAAGATCTCATTTTCTTGCTCTGCGGTGAAGGTGACTTCGTCTCCGATTATAGCTTCCTGCTGAGGGTCGGTTTGCAGCGCGCTCGTTCCGGTTACCGTTGTATCTTCAATAAGGATCCCTTTGCCTTTGTTTACTTGAGTGGAAACGTCAGGTGTTGTGGCCGGTTGGATTTCTGAGGTTGTCTTTCTTCCTGCGGAACCGGAAGGTTCCTGTTCTTCATAAGTTCCCTCCTGAGCCGGAGGTATAACCTCTGTTGTATTGGCCGCCTCATCGACCGGTTGAGCTTCTGTCTGATCAGGTATCTCAACCTGATCATCTGGCTTTCGACGACTTGAAACATCGTCCTATTCGGTTTCCTTTGTGATCTCTTGGACCACATTATTGATTGCTTCTGAGGTATTCAAGCACACATCGGCCAATACCTCTTCAACTCGTTTACTAGGTGACTTGGAGGTTTCAGAGTGAACATTTACCTCTGCTTCCTCCTTGGAGATTGACTTGTTCTCCTTGCTCCCCGAAGATTCGGTTTGCCTTGGAGAATGGGATGGAATGGGAACGGGAATAACTGTGTTGATGGGAATGGGTTGGAATACATCTTCGGTTCTTTCCGGTGGGTTGTCCGAGGAAAGCGTTTTCTCGGAGTCCGCCGGTTTCTTTGAACTCTTCTTCGCGGCTACCTTCTTCCTCCTCTTTGGTTCTGGTGGAACTTCTGCTTCAACCGCCTTTCTTGACGGTTTCTTCTGTCTGGTTTCTTCTTCAACCGGAACCGATGAACTGGCTCCCTTGGATGATTTGGTCCTTGAGGATTTAGGTTTAAGTGCCTTCTCCGGTTTTTCGATCACTAACTCTGAGTCAAGAATGTTGGAGATCGGAAGCGGTATGCCTTCACCTAGTTCCACTTTGAGGAACTCAAGGATTTTAACGATTTGCATAGCATAGGCCTACACCCGGCCATCTTTCTTTATTACCATTTGACAGAATTCTTCATAGATGACGTACCCCCAGTCCACCTTGTCACAGCGGACAATAGCCAACAACATTCTAAGTTTGAGTTTTGTGAGGTTGTCGAAGTTACCTCCCCTTCCCTGGATTGATTTGGCGATGACGGTCACTAACCATCTATATTCCGGTTTGAGCTTGATCTTCCGGCTGGAGTGGATTACTAGATCTTGATCCGAGAATGAAACCACCAACCGAGCAGCGTTGGATTCTCCATCGGTTAGGTCTGTCTTCATATCCATACCGGTGTTTGGTAGACCGAGAGCTTCAGCAAATAGCTCTTCGGTTATGAGCATGGTCTTCCCGTTGACGGATGCAGAGATCTTCCTCTTCGACAGCGTCGCCGTCGCCAAGAACTCCGTCACCGCCGCCGGATGGATGATGAACGGACCAGAAAGAAATTTTTCCAACCCAGATTCCCGTAGAAGTTGAAGAACAGCTTTGTTCTTGTCGTCAGCATGCTCGTCAATATCTGCGAAATCTACTTGTAACATCCATTGAAATGGAGCCTTGCTTAGATCTATGATGATTTTTGGAAAGAACGATGAAGATCGGAGAGATGAAGGTTTGAAGATTTGAAGATTCTTGTAGAGACAGAAAGCATAAGTGTTGAATGGATTGATATGAACTTATATATGTGGCGGTTCCAAGCGGTTTTGAAGATGAACCGTCAATTTGATGTTTTTGGCGCCAATTTTCCCTCCAAAAAGTTACTGCCGTAACTTTCGGCGGTAAAAGAGGGATTTCAGTGGGCGGTAAATTTTGAGAGGTAAAACTGTGAGCGGTTTAAGTTTTCAAACTTTCATTTTTGCTTGAGAGTCCGGTTTCACTAGACGACTTGCTAACCGGAAGTTTTAGGTTAACTTTAACATTTTTGTATGAGTTTTAGAAGTCCGAAAGGAGTACTATGAATGAAAACCGGAGACTTTTGAGGATTAAAATATTTCATTAATATATAAGGAAAATGGTTAACATTGGGGCGGTTCTGGTCGTACAGCAAAATGACCAGAAACCGGAAAAGGAAAAAGAAAGAGAAAGTTAGTCTTCTGTGAACCATCCTCCTTCCATCCTCCTTTCATACCATTTTTCAATGGTGTTTTGAGGAAACCGTTCCTCAATTCTTGACAACCACCTATGAATCATGTCTATGGTGATGGTGTTGGATGGTCCAACCGGAACACCGGTTCCAAGGTTGCGACGCTTGGACATGAGAAACCGGGTGATTTGAGGGGCGTAGCTGATCTTCCCTCTTTTACCGGTCATAAGTTGCTTCAGCTTGTTGAAAAGGTAGGATGCCCAGTTGATGGCGGAGTTGCGGATGATGGCTATCATAATGTCGAATGCCTCCCGGCTGTAATTCTGGTTGGGCATTCGGCCTATGATAGACCTTCGGACCAGATCGTGAAAGAGCAGGTAGTGAGGAGCGATATTTTCTTTCTTCCCAAAATCCTTGATAGGAGTGTAGGAGGAAGAGAAGATCTTGAAAAAGGTTTCCTTAGCCGGTAAAAACGGCGTTGGAAAATCAGAAAAACCTTCGGTCGGAAGGTGAAAGAAGGTGGCGAATTCCTCCTCGGTGAACTGGAGGAACTGACCGTTGACGATGGTGCGAATGCTACCATCATCCAAGATGTGACCATTATTGTAAAATTCACACACCTCCTCCACGAGGATGGTGTCTGAACCCTTAAGGAAGCCCTGCAACCTAGAATCTATGATATGCTGAAAAATGCAATCATAGTAAGCGCTATTTTTGATATCTTCAAAGTCGATAATGAGAGTGTTTCTTAGCTCGGCAGACATGATGATGAGTAGTGAAGAAGATCTTGAGAGGATTTTTGAGCTTTCGAGTTTTAGAGAGAAGAAATGCTGGAAGCGTGATTTGAGAATGGGGGTTTAGTCCCCTTTTATAGATTGGAATGGTTGGAGGCATTTAATGAGAATATTTGAAAAATCTAGCCGTTTATGACTAGTCATTAATGTTTTTGTGATTTTCCAAGAGAATAAAGGCATGTCTTGTCAAATCAAGTCAAGCATGCTCAAAAGGATTTCTGTTTCCAAGAGATTTGATATTGATCTAAATACGGCACATTGATTATTTGATCATTTAAGTTTTTGAAATTTTATCTTGAAAAAGAAAGGAATTCTGATTCATTGATTGATGTGCAAAACCGGTAGTACAACAAAATTACCGGTTTTGTGAAAAAGAGATAAAAAGAAAGAAGAAGGGACAGGTTAGACATTTGATGACTCAGCCGTTTGAGCGTTTGATGCCTCAGCCGCTTGAATTCTTCTGGCTTTGACAGCTTCCCACCAGTCGATCATCTCCTGTACTCTTTCCTTGGTGAGCACATGCCTTGGGTGAAGAGTGACGAAGGGTCCGGAGTGGATGTCCAGACTTGCACAGAAACCGCTCAGCTGAGGAGTGTAGCCGGTTTTGTTGGAGAGAAGCATCTTCTTCAGGTTACTGAAGATGATCCAGGACCAGTTAACCGGTGTCCCAACCGTTACGGCGATCATCATCTCGAAGACCCTTTGGGTGTAGTAGTAACTCTTCTCTCTGCACAAGACAGATTTTCCCAGAATCTCGCAGAGAAGCTGGTACTTGTGAGAAAGTTGACTCTTAGCACCCCAGGGTTTGACCGGGATATCTGATCCTGAGAACCGGCGACACATCTCTTCCATTGTCACCGGGGAGTATGTTAGGTCGGTTACCCCTTCATTGGGCAAACCGCAATATACAGCGAAATCCGTCTCGCTGAATAGGAATTTCTGACCGTAGACCTGTGCAACGAGTATATCTCGATGCACCTCTTTCGCGGTCTGAAAGAGTTCTTCGACTACAAGGTAGTCGAGGATGAATCTGTTCTCAAGGAAACTTCTTAGCCCGCTCCTTTCTATGGCTAAGAACATTTCCTTGACCTCATGATCTTCATATTGGTAGATTGAATCACAATCTGCCAATAGGATTTTCTTTGCTAAGGAGTTGGTATTCATATTTTTGAGAGAGGGGGTTTTATCTCAAGAATGATACTTGTGAATAGTGAACTTGTGATATTTTTTGAAAAGGATTGAGGGTGGTTCATATAGCCCGGGATTCGGCTGGTCTTTAATGAGGTTAAGCATGCTTGATGATGTCATCAGCTATTTAATATAGCTTAACTTGTTGAAGTAACTAATGGTTATTTCCAAGGTAAATCTAATTATTACTAAGATAGCAATGATGAAAAATATCTATTGACAAGATGTGAGTCTCCCTCTCTTGATGATGGACACATGTCGTCATCTCGATTGTGGTAGACTTGTTTTTATTAATTACAGGCTTCATTTTTCAAGACATGCATGAAAACTCAGTCATTCATCCCAGGTTAACCGGAAAAGTTCATTTCATCAGACTATAATGCATTTGAACTAATCGGTTTTCCATGACCAGTTTTAGTGGGATATTTCCGTTTGTGAAGAAAGGTTGATTTATGTCAACATTTGTTCATTTTGAATGTATCTTTTCCACTTTAACCCGGTTATTTCAACCGTATAGTAAATATACATATAATTTGAATTCATGAAGCAATCGGGCATAACCGGAGACTCCCTCCCGGTTAGCATATTTGATTTATAAATGGCCTATCTGAATATGGTTTGAAAAGCTTTAGCTTCTCCCTGAACACATATCCCGGTTTCTTACATGCATGCATAATCATTATATCAATTGATTGAGATTAGTAAGTCCTAAAATGTTTCGGAAGTAAGAAAACTTAGCTTCCTGTAGCGGCTTCGTGAAGATATCCGCTACTTGCTGTTCGGTCGAGACATACTCCAGCCGGATGTGTTTCTCCTGAACATGCTCCCGGATGAAATGGTATCGGATGTCGATATGCTTTGTTCTTGAGTGCAACACCGAATTGTACGTAATCGCTATGGCGCTGGTGTTGTCACAGAAGATCGGAGACTCCTTGGCTTCTATTCCGAAATCCCTTAGTTGCTGTTGGATCCAGAGAAGTTGTGCACAACAGCTTCTAGCCGCTATGTACTCCGCTCTGCGGTTGAGGTTGCAACGGACGTTTGTTTCTTGCTGCTCCACGTGACTAACCGGTCACCCAGGAACTGACAGGTTCCACTTGTACTCTTTCGATCGATTTTGCACCCCGCGTAATCGGCGTCTGAGTAGCTTATAAGGTTGAAGCTCGAGTCCTTTGGGTACCAGAGTCCCACTTCTTGAGTTCCCTTCAAATATTTTAGAATTCTTTTGGCCGCCGTATAATGAGATTGCTTTGGGTTTGCTTGGAACCTTCCGCACACTCCAACCGCAAACAAGATGTCAGGTCGACTGGCTGTTAAGTATAGCAGAGATCCGATCATTCCTCGATAGGCTGTGATGTCAACGGCTTGACCATCATCATCTTTATCCAGATTTACGGAAGGACTCATTGGCGTAGTCGCTTCGGCACATGTGTCCATCCCGAATTTCTTCAGCAGTTCGGTTGTGTACTTCGGTTGGCTTATGAAGATTCCGGCTTCCATCTGCTTAACCTGAAGTCCTAGAAAGAAGCTCATTTCCCCCATCATACTCATTTGAAATCTATCAGTCATCATTTTAGAAAACTTGTCACATAATTTTGGATCGGTTGACTCGAATATGATATCATCAACATAAATTTGAACAAGTAGAATTTGTTCTTTTCTTTCAAATTTAAACAGTGTCTTGTCTACCGACCCTATTGTAAATTTGTGATCAGATAAAAACTGTGTTAAAGTATCATACCAAGCTCTTGGAGCTTGTTTCAAACCGTAAAGGGCTTTATTCAGCCGGTAAACGTGATTTTCATGTTCTGGATTTTTAAAACCTGGAGGTTGGTTAACATACACCTCTTCATTTACTTTACCGTTTAGAAAAGCGCTCTTAACATCCATTTGATAAACTTTGAAATTTTTGAAAGCTACGTATGCTAAAAATATTCTAATTGCCTCAAGTCTAGCTACAGGGGCAAATGATTCTTCAAAATCAACGCCTTCTTCCTGTTTATAGCCTTGAGCCACTAACCGGGCTTTGTTCCTCGTAACTAAACCGTCTTCATTGAGTTTATTTCTGAATACCCATCGTGTACCTATAACCGGTTTGTTTTTCGGTCTAGGAACTAGATACCAGACTTTATTTCTCTCAAACTCGTTTAATTCCTCTTGCATTGCCAAGATCCAATCTGGATCTGACAACGCTTCATCCACCTTTTTCGGCTCAATTTGTGATATGAAAGCAGAGTTTCCATATTGATCCAAATTTTGTTGCCTAGTTCGGACGGGTGAGGATATGTTACCTATTACTAGTTCAAGATGATGATTTTTGTTCCTTCTGAGGTTAATCCGAGACGTGTCTACCAAGCTTTCGGCTGGCTGATCAAGGTTAGACTGATCGGTAGGCTGAACAGAGTCAGACCGACCGATTTCTTCAGTAGAAACTGAAGCGTCAACTTTCTGCGGTAAAGCAGCTTGATCAGGCTGAATTTCAGCATCAACCGCTTGGTCCTTGACAAAGCGTCTAAAAACCGGAACCTCATCTTCATCATCAGAATAGATATTGAAATTTTCCATTCTGTTGTGAAGGTCGAAGGGCAATGCAGTGTTTCGCTCAACCGATTCATCGAAAACAACGTGTGCGGTTTCTTCAACTGTTAAAGTCCTAGTATTGTATACTCTGTAGGCTTTACTTACAGTTGAATATCCCAACATTATTCCCTCATCGGATTTAGCATCAAAAGCGGTCAAGTAATTCTTTCCGTTATTGTGAATAAAGCATTTACTACCAAAAATTCGAAAATACCGTACACTTGGAATTTGATCAAAGTAAATTTCAAAAGGAGTTTTCGAAAACCGTTTAGTTACTAAAGATCGATTTTGTGTATAGCAAGTGGTGTTGATAGCTTCAGCCCAAAACGTTTGAGCGATACCCGAATCGGCTATCATTGACCTTGCGGCTTCCTTGAGAGTTCGGTTTCTTCTCTCAGCCAGGCCATTTTGTTGAGGAGTTCTGGCACTAGACAACTCGTGCCTAATACCGGAATCATCAAGAAAAGTTGTTAAGTTACTATTTATAAACTCAGTTCCTCTATCACTTCTGATTTTATTCACTCGAATAGATTTTTCATTTTGTATTCTCAAAATCAGTTTAATCAAGTTTGGAGTTGCTTGATTCTTAGAAGCTAGAAAAGTAACCCAAGTAAATTTAGAATAATCATCAATAACTACCATAGTATAATGCATGCCTCCTAAACTAGTTACTTTAACCGGACCAAACAGATCCATATGCAAGAGTTCTAAACATCTTTCAGATTGATAATTTCCTTTACTTTTGAAAGATGATTTCACTTGTTTGCCCATTTGACATGCCGCACATACTTTGTCTTTTGAAAACTTAACTTTTGGAAAACCATGAACTAGTTCCTTGGAACAAATGAAGTTAATCGTTTTGAAATTCAAATGGTTTAACCGTTTATGCCAAAGCCAGTTTGGATCATTTTCGGCTATCATACACACAGGTTTTTCGAAATCAGTTTTCCAATCAACTTTGTATATGTTTCCTATCCGGTTACCGGTTAGAAGAACATCGTTGTCTTGGTTTTTAACTAAACATGAGTTTTTATGAAATTCAACTTTGTAACCCACATCACACATTTGACTTATGCTTAACAGGTTAAAGCTTAGTTTTTCTACCAATAGTACATTATTTATGGATAAATCACCATGGACAATCTTACCCTTGCCCACGGTTTTACCTTTTGAGTTATCCCCGTATGTGATGACTGCTCCGGTTTTGTACTTGATGTCGGTTAGTAGCTCCTTGTTTCCGGTCATGTGCCTCGAGCATCCACTGTCCAGATACCATTCTGAATTCTTTAGCCGGTTGCTCCTCCTGACCTGCAACAAACAATTATTTACACCTTTTTGGTACCCACATTCAGTTGGGTCCTCGGTTGATTAGTCCCTTGGGAATCCAGACTTGAATAAGTCGGATAACTTTTCCGGTTATTGTTTTGATAACATTTGGCTTAACTTCTTGACTCTTGCTTAAGAATGCCTTATGTGGTGATGGGCTTCTTTGATGTCGTGTTTTATTCGGTTTATTCGATTTCCGGTTATCTTTCCTTCTCTTAGGATAGAGCCATTTTTCTGATTTGGTAGGACTTACATATTTAAGTGTTTCTTCCGGTTTAGATCATTTTCGGTTTGTGAACTTTTAACGAATTTTACAAACGGAAGATTATTTTTCGTGAGTTTCATCTCGTTATACTGTTTTGATTCGTTTTGTTTCTTCGGTTCATAGCCGATGCCATATCTACACTTAGGATGTCTTTTATAGTTACACATTTGTTTTACAGCTTGACGTGATCTCTCCCACGCAGCTGTGACATACATTGCTCGTTCGTCGGTTTCGGTTACCGGTTGAACTGTCTCTTCATTATCAGAGAATAGTTCATCCGGTTCATACGTTATAGTTTTATAAGCATCATTACATACATTACTTGGTTGTTCGGTTTTAGGTTCTACCGGAGTTGGTATGTAAGCAGATATGTTTCTGAACTCAACAACCATTTGGTTGAGTGCAGAAACCAGATCTTCTTTAGTAAACTCATCAGAAGAGAAATCAAATACATCTTCGTCGTTTGCCATGAAGCAGGTTACTTTCTCTTCACCATCTTCATTATCGGAGTATGCCCACTCGCTTCCACCGTCAGATGCTATGAGTGCCTTCTGAATCTCCTTTCCTTTATCAGCATGTTGATCATCGTTTCTTCGGTAGTCGTTTCGTCGGTTGTTGTTGTTTCCCCGATAGTTGTTCCCTTGGTAGTTGTTTCCCTGATATCGGTTGCCTTGATGGTTATTCCCTTGATAATTATTTCCTTGATAATTTCCTTCCGGTTTTCTATCATCTCTTCTTGGTTTTCTACACTCTGACCTGAAATGTCCAAAACCATCACAGTTATAACATCTCTTGTTTGATTTATCTACATAATTATAGTTAAAATCATTATTAGATGGTGGCTGGCTCTTCTTCATGAATTTTCCGAATTTCTGAGCTAACATCGCCATCACATCTTCAGTAATTTGATCGGGGTTTTTGACTGGAGCTGGTGCGGTTGATACTTGGACCGCCGGTTCCACCGATGTAACTAGAGCTCTGGTTGCGGTTGATGTGGATGCTTCATCTTCGATCCGAGACTTGATCTCGAACTCGTAGGCTTTCAAGTCCTCGAACACATCATGCAACTTCATCTGCCCAAGGGTGCTTGACTCCCTCATCACCATGGTCTTGATATCCCACGTGCTTGACAAAGATCTTAGAGCTTTGATGATCACTTCTCGGTTGTCGTATTTCTTCCCGAGTGTTTGAAGCTCGTTGACTACACTGGTGAACCGGTTGCTGAATTCCTTCATATTTTCCCCCGGTTTCATCCGTATATTTTCATATTTTTGTGTAGCCACCAGGATTTTGTTCTCCTTGGTTCTTTCGTTTCCCTCGTGGATCTGAATGATCGTTTCTCAGGCTTCCTTTGCATTTTCACACTCTGATATTTTATTCAAGGTGTTATCATCTATAGCCTTATAGATGTGCCTCATGCAATGGTTGTCCAGGTTACTCCGTCTTCGATCTTCACTCATCCATTGGTTTTCCTCCTTGTTGATCTTGATCGGTCCCTCTTTCAAGACTCGGTTCATTTCATCATCTAACGTAATCAGATGTAGATACATCTGTTTCTTCCAACTGCTAAACGCTTCGCTGTTTAGCATTGGCGGCTTGTCGCTGTGGGTCATGCTTCCCATCTTCTTCGGTTGCTTGAGTGCTAAGAACCTCGCTCAGATACCACTTGTTAGGATCGGGGACGCCCTTCGAGGACCGGGGTGTTTTCCGGTTTCGGGAAGGGTGGCCGCTTACAACACACAACACTCTTTGGTGATAGTCCGGTTAGAGACTAAAATCGTTCTCAGCACTGCACAAACTGTCACAGACTCTTGAACCGGGTTTAAGGGCGGAAATGTTTGTTTCAGGTTGAAGCAACGAATGCGACTTTAGATGATGTTTAAGAAGGAGTCGGTTTAATGGAGGTGAGTGACCGGTTTTAGGAGTATGATTAGTTTGAGGTTTACGTTAAGAAAGCAAGAAATGAAAGCGAAGGAAAGAACACGAGACAAGAATTTGTTTATGGATGTTCGGAGCAAACTCTCCTACGTCACCCCTTTTTCTCAGGTTATGAGAAGGATCTCCACTAACTCTTTAGAGTTACAACAATACTGTCGGTCGAACCCAACTTCGCTACTCGCCGGTTACACCAAACTCACACTTTGATGTAATACAACAACTCAACACAACAATACACAAAAAGCTTCCGGTTTTAGACACACCGGTTTTGGAATAGAACAGTTTATCTCTCTAGAACTTAATGCTTTTCGTAATACGTGACTTTTCAACTGTGTTCGTAACTTGCATTAAATGAAGACGTTTGATCTTCCTTTTATAGCTGAAAGTAGCCAACGGTTACTTTCTTCTCTCTCCTGCGGATTGGTCGATCGTCATCACGCCTGTTGCAGAAAATGTTGCTTGCACGCTTCACTTTCCTCAACACCTGGCATTCATGCAGGCAACTCTGAGCAGAAGATGACGTAACCGGTTTTCAGATTTGGACACGTGTTGAACATGCACTTCCGGTTGTCAATTTCAGATCAATAAAGCATCATTGCTTTCCTCGCATGCTTCCGATCGGATCCGATCTTCTTTTATTCTTTCAAAACACGTTTCTTCCGTCATGGTACGTCACCCTTGAAGTTTGAATCTTCTGACTTTTGTTCTGAGCCATCCGGTTTTTGTGTCTTGTGCAGTATGATCCGGTTGGAATGAAAGTTTCTGTCTTGGCTAACCGGTTGCTTGAGAAGGTGAAAACCGGTTCCTCTGATCTTTAACTTGATCACTTGAAACTGGTTTCTTTGAATTGTAGTATTAGCCGGTTTTACAACGCCAACCTGTTCATACGGTTTTAGAAGTACTTGCACATGAAGATTAACTTCTGTTTAGTTCGTCTGGCCGGTTCCAAAATTAATCTACTTAATTTTTCTATCATATATATATATATATATATATAGATTAGTTAGTTAAAAATTTGAACTTTTATTGTCATCAAATTTGGTTTTGAATCTTAAATATAAAATGTTGTTAGCCTGGTTGGTTAAAGAGTTGTACTTCTTTTGTTAGGTTTTGAAGTTCGAAACATACAAATAGCATTTTTTTTAACCGATTTAAATTTATGGGCGGGTCAACCCACAATCAGACCCAAGTATCAATTTATTCTCACATAAATATCCAAATTAACCACAACTCTCGACCCGGCAATCCGAACACTTTAAAAATTAAGCATCTTTATATATATATATATTAATTAGTTAATAATTTGAACTTTTATTTTTAAAATGTCTCGCGTTTATCAAATTTAGTGTTGAATCTTAAATATAAATTGTTGTTAGCTTAGTTGGTTAAAAGATTGTACTTGTTTTGTTAGGTTACAAGTTCGAAATATACAAATAGCATTTATAATTTTATTTTTAATCGTTTTAAATTTATGTACGGGTCAACCTACAATCCGACCCAAGTATCCATTTACTCTCACACAAATATCCAAATTAACCAAATCTCTTGACCCGACAATCCGGACACTTTAAAAATTAAGCATCATTATATATATATATATATATATATAAATTAGTTAGTTAAAAATTTGAACTTTTATTGTTAAAATGTCACGTGTTTATCAAATTTGGTTTTGAATCTTAAATATAAAGTGTTGTTAGCCTAGTTGGTTAAAAAGTTATACTTGTTTTGTTAGGTTGTAAGTTCGAAACATACAAATATCATTTTTTATTTTATTTTTAACCGTTTTAAATTTATGGGCGGGTTAACCCACAATCAGACCCAAGTATTCATTTATTCTCACATAAATATCCAAATTAACCACAACTCTCGACCCGGCAATCCGGACATTTTAAAAATTAAGCATCGTTATATATATAGATTAATTAGTTAAAATTTTGAACTTTTATTGTTAAAATGTCTCACGTTAATCAAATTTGATATTTAATTTAAAATATAAAATATTATTAGCCTAGTTAGTTAAAGGTTGTATTTATATTGTTAGGTTGCAAGTTTGAACCATACAAATAACATTTTTAATTTTATTTTTAATCGTTTTAAATTTATGTGCGGGTCAACCCACAATCCGACCCAAGTATCCATTTACTCTCACACAAATATCCAAATTAACCATATCTCTCGACCCGACAATCCGGACACTTTAAAAATTAAGCATCATTATATATATAGATTAGTTAGTTAAAAATTTGAATTTTTATTGTTAAAATGTCTCACCTTCATCAAATTTGTTGTTTAATCTTAAATATAAAGTGTTGTTAGCCTAATTGGTTAAAAAGTTGTACTTGTTTTGTTAGTTTGTAAGTTCGAAAGATACAAACAACATTTTTAATTTTATTTTTAACCGTTTTAAATTTATGGCCGGATCAACCCACAATCAGACCTAAGTATCCATTTACTCTTACATAAATATCCAAATTAACCACAACTCTCGACTCGGCAATCCGGACACTTTAAAAATTAAGCATTATATATATATATATATATATATATATATATATATATATATATGAATAATTGGAGAGAGAGAGAGAGCGTGTTGTACACCTCTCCTATCTTAAATTAAAAGTTATTATATATAGATTAGAAATTAATATAATTAAATTCATTTTTTATTTTTAAAATTTATTAATTTTTGTATGTTTAAGATTAAATATTTTTTTTATATTATTAATTATTTAGATATATGTATTTATATTTTTAAAATATATAATAAATATTTATTATTTTAATATATTATATTTATTAAAATAATAATTCTTATATTTGCATAGAAAAATGTAAATTAAAAAGAAGAAATTAAGAGGGAGAAATATATATATTAAGAGAGAAATATATATTAGAAGAAAAAAAAATTAAGATAAATAAATTATGAAAGAAAAATGATGTGAATGATTGTAGAGTGTATGTTACTATTTTTAAATTAAGATTTAATATATATATATATATATAATTAAATTTGTACCATTAACTTATATTACTTTCAGTTACAAATTTTTAAATTGATTATTTATTTTTATAATTTATTTTTAAAATAAAATTATAACTGATAAGGCAGTTTAACCTAGTTTAAAATATGTTAAGTTAAAATAAGTATAATTATGGAAGTTAGTGTTGTTTTTTCTATTAAATCAAATAAAAAAGTTCAAAGAGTTTGAAAATGAAGATTTTTAGGAAATATTATGGTCACCTTTTATAGAGTTATAAATTTGATAAATTTTGGAGATTTAAAATATTAAACATTTTAGAAAATTTATATATATATATAAATTATTTATTCATATATGGCTAGTTGTTAATTTTATTTATTCATATATGGCCAATTTTTTATTCATATATGGCTAGTTTATTTTTGAATTTGGATCTCCAACACATTATATTTCCAAAGTTAGTATTATTGGATAAAATTTAGTATTTTTTCTACTCTAATTTTAAAATACTTCATTATTAATTTATAAAAAAAAAAATTTCACCGACTCCAAATTATATAAATGAATTTATGTTACAGAAGATTTTACCCATTCCCTTTTATTAAATATAATTAGCCAACTTATATTATATATATTGAGTCGACTAAAAAATTTAGAGGTAGGTAAGCTTGAAAAATAATTTATGGTGAACTTAATAAACAACGATAAAATTTTGAATAAAATAAGTAAATAAAGATAAATTTTACAGTTTTTTTTAATAATTAGATAAACAATGAATTTCTTTTTAAAAAATATGTAGGTAATGTTGTATTTTTACCCTTAAATAAAATTATTTTTTGGAGCTTGGTTTCGACCACCCGAACCATACATAATCTGTACCCCTCCCTGTATATAAAATAATTATTTATTTCAACAATAAATAAAAGGATATACAAAAAAAAAATGCTACTACCCATACGGCCATACCTACTGTCGATTTAAATCTTCATTGAAATCATGGAGATCCAAATTGATGTAAATAATTTATCTATAGAGAGGTCTAATATTGGGAGTTGAGACAAAAGATGATGAATATAATTATGATAAAAGATCTAACATTATAAATAAATATTTACCAACTCAAAGAATCTTAAATTAATTAAATTAAAATTTTATTCCTTCTTTCACACCTGCTTTGATTAAAATACAGTACTAAAGAAATGAAATAAATAACTATGTTTAACCGAACACAAATATGAATTCTTTAATGTAGCTTGGTCTTGAAAATCATTTTTATAAAATTATTTAAATGTTCACTAGGTAGTCCACTTGGTGAAAACTATTATTATTTTTTTTTAAATTTAAGATATAACTAAATATATTGAGGGGTTTTGTACTAAGGAATGAAAAATGAAATAAATTTGTCTATTTAGTTAATGGGCACAGTGATTTAATTATCGAATACCTAGAAATTATTCATTCGTCACCATATGGTGATGTCTCTCTCTATGATGTCCACCCTTTCATCTAATGTTTTCTCATCATTATAATTATAATATTATATATATCTTTTCTTTTATAATTATATTAGACGTTTTTATATAATTAAAATAATAATTATTTTTTAAATTTATTTATTTAAAAAAAAAAATTTCAATTATTTATATAATACAATAAATTATTTAAAATAAAATTTAATTAATAAAATAAATTTTAATAATAATTACAATTACTAACAATAATATAATCATTTTTATATAATTAATTTTAAATATTAAATATTAATAATAAAATTATAATAAATTAAATAAAATATAAAAACTTAAAAATAAAACAATAATTTTATATAAAAAAATATTTAAAATATTTAAAAAATTAAATATAAAATATTTTAATAAAAAATATTATTAAAAAATTATACCATGCTATAATATATGTTATTAAGTAAAACGTTATATTTAATTTGATTAATTATTAATATAAAATATATAATATTTTTGTCTTATATTATTTAAGTTAAATAAATTTTTTTATTTATAATTATAAAAATTGAATTATTCAATTATTTTTTATATTAAATATTATAAAAAAAATATATATAATAATATGATAAGATATTAAATGTTTATATTTTATTAAATTGTTACACTTCAATAATTTTATATATTTTAAACCATTATGATATAAAAATAATAATATTTTATATCTTAATAAAATAAAATATAATATAATAAAAAAAATCCAAGGGTTATCAATGAGATTGGAAATATCCAAAAGTTATTCATAGGATTAAGAGTGATTAATATTTCTAACCAAACACCACACTTCTATAATCATACGCATTCTCATTTCATACATCTATCAATCAAACAACTATTATTTGAAAAAGAAAATGAGAGAGAATTTGAAAAAGGAAATGAGAGAGAATGACGTCTTACCATATCACTAGTTGGAAAAAAAAAGGTGAAGAGAGAGAAAAGAGAAAAAAAAATGCGTCGTATCATTCCCTCTCAAATTCTCTCTCCAAATCATTTCTCATTTTATAATACTCTAAACTAGGGGTGTAAACGAGCCGAGCCGAGCTTGAACTAACATTGGTTTGAGTTTGGCTCGACTCGTATTTTATTGGCTCGGCTCGAGCTCGAGCTCGATCAAGACTTTAATATTAAGCTCGAACTCAGCTCGATCATATAATCATAGACTCGAGTTCGGCTAGTAAGACTCGAATTTAAATATATTTATATTTTAATTTCTTATATTAAAAAAATAATTGAACAAGATTTAGGTTTTTACCGGAGCGAGATTTAGGGCTTCGAAACGAGATATAAGTTTGTTGAAAAAGTATCAATGGATAGTCTTTTGAGTCTTCTTGCAAAATGATTGTGGAAGTCGTATATTATAATTGAGATAAACTTGAAAACATATTAGACTCTATTAAGTTTATTTTGAAAAATAAAATACTTTACAGTGAAATAAAAATAATTTCATATCTTATAAAATATAATATATTGAGATTGCATATATTAAATAATATTATAATATAATTATATTTTTTTATTTGATTTTCAAAAATTATGTTTCTGTAATTAAATTAATATCAAATTTATTTATTTCATTATAAATATTATATAATATATATTTTTTAATTTATAAATACTATTATAGTATATCTTGATATACCAAAATATTGAAAATCTTATATCTTTTACGTACCAATTATTTTGGTATTGATATCATAAGCAATAAGTCCATAAACTATGGATGTTTTAAATTTTAATTAAAAAGTAAAATATAATAAAAAAAATTATATGATTAGACTCGAAAAAGCTTGACGAGCCAACAAACGAGTCTTACCTAAGCTCGAATTCGGCTCAAATCTTAAAGAGTTGGCTCGAGCTCGACTCGAATTCGTGACCGAACTTGAATCGAGCTTTGACCGAGCGGCTCGCGAGCAACTCAGCTCATTTACACCCCTACTCTAAACTATAAGATTATAGTCACTTTAATTGATTTAATAATTATTTAAACTTTTTCTTTTCAATTATATAATAAATATATATTTTTTAATAATTTTGAATTTATTATTATACAAAAATTCATATACATTACCCATTATTAAGTCAATTGTGAAGATTTCTGTCCAATACATACAGATAAAAAATAACCAAAATAAATTTATTAAAAATTATAATAATATGTATTCTATGATTAATTTTTTTTAATAAATCACGAATCATATATTAAAATAAAAAATAAAACACTCTCATTCCACATTTTGTTCATTTCGGTAAAATAACTCATTTTCTCACATATCTTATCACATATTTTTTTCCAATGAAGCTCTAATCTCGTGATCTTACACTTTCACTTTAGTAAAATAAAAATCTCAAACATTACCAATCTTTTTTTACCCTCACTTTAGCCCATCAATGCTCAAGCGACATCTCATCTCGTGATCTTAAACCACTCAAACTAACCAACCATCTCATTCTACATTTATCTACCAATTCAAATTAGACTTCTCATCTCGTGACCTTAACTTTTACTTCAGTCAAACAGCTATTATTCTCGCATATTTTAACCACCAATATCAATTTTTCCTAATCGGCCTTTATCTTTTTACCTTATTTTTCACTTCGACTAATAAAAACTCATCTAATGCCTTGTTTTTCCACCATCACAATCGACCTTTATTATTTCGAAGACTTTACTTTCACTTCATCAAACAACTCATATTCTCACATATTTTATAATATACAACCCAACATTCTTATTCTCACTTCGGTTAATCATACATCTAATTTCATAAAAGAGAATAAAATTTAAAAATAACCTACCCCATAATTATATGCAAAAATAATATTTTGCCCCTGGCAAATACCAAATTACCCAAAATAGCTTTTCTTCACCTTCTTCGTTTCTCTTCTTCTCTTCTATTCTTTCTATCTTCTTCTCCCCTAGCAATGAGGGACAGTAACGAGGGACTCTATCCCCCGACGACGTCTAAGAAAAGCAACGCCGAACGTCTACTTCCCCTCCCGACGACGTCTTCAGCGCGGACGTCTGCATCTACGCAGAATTGTAGCAAAGACTCTCCCCGACGACTCCATCAAGTTAGATCTCCAATAAACGCCAAATCAATCAATGGGTATGTTAGATTTTGTTTTGTTTTAGCTGAAAACACTTGTTATTAATCAATTGGGATCGTAAAGTGCATCTTGCGCCTACGCAATGTGCATTTTGCGCCGACGCAAAATACATCTTACGCCGACTCAAACTACACTTTGCATCGACGCAAGATGCACTTTGCGCACTTTGAATCAGTGTAAAATGTTGTTTTGAGCACTTTGCTGCACTATTTCTTGGATGTGCTTTGTCTTCTGTGGTGTCTGCTTATTTCTTGGTGTACTCAAGATCTCTACCAACGGCTGGTTTGGGTCTACAATTGAAAATTTTGAGTCCAGTCAGGTTCTTTTTTCCCCTTATCTTCAAATTCTAATTAATCTTGAATCTTTCATTAGATCATGGTTCATGGTTCATGCTTTATTAAATGTTTTTCATGGTTCATGCTTCATGCTTCATTAAATGTTTTTTTTTGTTGTTAAAGTCAACCTGTCTAATGATTATTGATTGTGTGTTTAAGCATTCATATTTGATTTCTTCCTTTTTCAGAACTAGATGCTAAGACAAATGAGTATCTTTTGATAAATGCTAATGGTGGATTGAATCAAATGTGTTTTGGGGTCTGGATATCTTGTTCTTTGATAATATATTCATTTTCTTTGATAATGTTTACTCCAAAACTGATAACCAAACAATTTTAATATGTGATATGGTTGCTATTGCTAAAATCATGAAGGCAACCTTTGTCCTTCCTTCTTTAGATTATACATCATATTGGGCTGATGAAAGGTTTATCTTTTTATAATCTTTTCATGATTTTTAGTTTCATTCCTAATAATACATTCATTTTTTACCTGTAGCGGATTTAAAGATCTGTTTGACTAGCGACATTTTGTTGAGGCACTTGCAGATGATATCCACATAGTTGATACACTACTTCCAAACTTTTTTGAATCGAGCCTCACGAAGACACTGATATCTTGGTCTAAGGTTCGTATTTAATTGCATTGTTCGTACTTGGTGATCAATTGTAAAGAAATATACCAATATTTATGTTGTTGTTTTGTTTCTCTTCAGTCTAGTTACTGTAAAACAGAGATCCTCCCACTTTTAAAGCAACACAAAGTGATGTATTTTACTCACACAGATTCTCAACTTGCCAACAATGGACTCCCAGGCTCCATACAAAAGTTGTTCTGATGTCATGCAAACTACCGAGCATTAAAGTATTCAAAATAAATAGAAGAAGTTGGAGAGATCTTTATTTCGAGGATGAGAGATAATGGAGGCCCTTACCTTGCTCTCCATTTAACGACAGTGTAAGAATATGCCCGTTTTGGATAGTCTTTTTTTATCGAGAATTCTCAGTGAACTTTGAAGAGTTGGCTGGGTGACTGGCTAAACTAAGTGCATATAAAAGAGGACCATAAAAATAGAACCGGTTGGTTTGGTGAGACTGGCTGAGCCTTATATTGATTGATACTGGAATTCAATATGGTTTCCACTTTTTGCATTTTATTCAATGAATACATAAAAGAAACTTATATATATGAGATTATACTTTGAATTTGTATTATTTTATAGAAGAAAGTTAGAGTCATAGACAAACCATTTGCTTAGAATTGTTCATCTATTATATCTATAACTTCTTCCCTTTTTGTTTCATTTGTTTTGTAGGAAAAAATATATTGATTCCCTTATTAATAACAAAGTTTATGTCCAAATTCATTTTTTCTATTAGATTTAAGTTATTTGGATATTTTTTATTTAGATTTAATCTAATTAACCAACATCAAACAAACCCTTAATTTGTAATTGATATGAAAGAGGAAAGTAAAAGAATCATTAATCAAAAATATCATTGCTAAATTAACTTTAATCACACCACAAACTAGTCAGAAAATGATTTATCCTGAAAACAAAGAATTCTAAAACTCACAAGGGAGAAATAAGATAACTAGAAGAGCTTTTGCCAAAATGAAAACAAGATTAAAGAAGTTTTATAAATACTCTCCTCTATAGCTGCAAGTTCAACTAGTTCATATAGAGGTGTAAGTTCTCCCTTATCATTCAACCGGAATTCTGCCATACACGAATTAAGAAACTATTTTGATGATCTTCTTCTTTCAAATAATCATATTAATTCATTGGTTATCTATTTTAAATATAAAACTTACCCATATGAAAAGAACAAAATGAAGTGTTTAGATGAGCTTCTCCCTTCAAACTCACAATCTTCTAGAAATGTGAGTGATAAATATGAGCATAGACTCTAAAAAATCTTTTGAATATTGCCTTAACTACATCTTGGAAGTTTCCCAGAAATGGAGTTCCTACAATTTACCCACAATATATATAAAAATCATGAAAACCAACATCAACAGCTGCTCCCAATCCCATCCAAACCGATATCTTGGTTTAGCTTAAATATATGTACCTATTTTTTTAGGAAAAATGGATTCATCATCGAGTTGAGTTTCAATCCAGTCCATCAAATACACCATGTACTTTGGAGCCGGCACTTCTATCGGTTTTCTTATGGTCACTCCATCAGCCAATCTATATTCATACCTACATCAATAATAGATAAAGATCATTTCACATAATACCAAAATAACTCAATTATGTTAAAATGTATTAAGTTAAAATGCATGTCATTATGTCATTATGGAAGGTAACGTTATTTTCACTATTAAATAAATAAAAAAATCCTAATAGTTTGAAAATGAAGATTTTTGGAGAATATTTTGATCACTTTTTGTAAAAGTTATAAATTTGATAAATTTTGGAGGTTAAAATTTTTGAATATTTTAGAGAATATTTTAATATATATATATATATATATATATATATATATATATATATATATATATATATATATATAAATTAAATGATAAAATTATTTTAATTATTTATTCATATGGCCAATTGTTTATTCATAAATGGATAATTGTTTATTTTTGAATTTGGATCTCCAACACAATATATTTCCAAAGTTAGTATTACTAGGTAAAAATGTTAGTATGTTTTCTACTCTAATTTTAAAATACTTCATTGATAATTTTAAAAAGAAAAAATATTTTTTACAGACTCCAAATTATATAAATGAATTTATGTTATAGATGATTTTACCTATTTCCCTTTATTAAATATAGTTAGCCACCTTATATTATATATATTGGGAGGACTCATAATTCAGAGGTGAAGTGGGGTGGTCTTTAAAAATAATTTTAATAAACTTAAATAACTAACGATAAAATTTGGGATAAAACAAGTGAAAAAAAGATAAGTTACAAAATTTTTAATAATTAGATAAACAAAACAATGAATTATATTGTATTTGTTTTAAAGAATATGAGTTTGACATCAAATTTGTACCGTACTTTATTTTAAGCTATGTTTCAGCCCATCTGAACTCATTCATACATCTGTACCCACATTTTATATATATATATATATATATATATATATATATATATATATATATATATATATTTCAACAATAATTAAAAAGTTATACAAAAAGAATTATACTACCCATACCTACCCATACCTACCCATACCTACTGTCGATTCAAATCTTCATTGAGATCATGGAGATATAAATAATTTATCTATAGAGTTAGATCTAATATTGGGAGTTGAGACAAAAGATGATGAATATAAATATGATACAAGATGGCCAGGGACTTGCAAGTTGGTTAGTTAAGATTTTTATTTCTATTTAAAAATTTAATCTTATAATTATTTGGATCTATAAATCATTAATTAATGATTAGAATAAGAATTGATAATCTATTTATAATAATTATAATTGTAATTTAGAAAAATTGTTATCATATATAAAATAATATAGTTATAAAATTATAATATCATTATTATATTTTTTATTTAATGTCTATAATATACATCATTTTTAACGTCATGACATTAAATTACGTTCTATATCATTATTTTAAATTAATTTAATATATTATTCAATACAATATCCATATAATATTTACCGACTCAAAGAATCTTAAATTAATTGAATTAAAAAATTGTTCATTCTTTCACACATTCTTTGATCAAAATACAGTATTACAGAAATGAAACAAATAACTCATGTTTCTATAACACATCGAACACAAATATTAATTCTTTAATGTAACTTGGTCATGAAAATCAATTTTATAAAATTATTTAAATGTTCACTCGGTAGTCCACTTGGTGGAAAGTGGAAACTATTATTATTTTTTAAATTTTAAAATATAACTAAATATATTGAGGAGTTGAAATGAAATTATTAAGAAACTTCTTAAATTTTATAAAAAAATGTTAAAAGTAGAGAATGAGAGAGAAAATTGGAGAGAGAATTATGTGTTAGTGAGAGGATAGAGATTAAAAGAAAGAAAATTTAATATTTTTTTTAATTTCATGTCATTCCCTCTCAAATTCTTTTTTTTAATTATTTCTCATTTTATAATCACTTTAATTGATTTAATAATTATTTAGTTTTTTTTCAATTATATAATATATATTTTTAATAAATTTTGAATTTATTATTATACAAAAATTCATATACATTAAACATGTATGAAGCCATTATGATGTGAATTAAGAAGATTTTTGTGCGATACACATTAATAAAAATATAAAAATATAAATTTATTAAAAATTATAATAATATGTATTCAATGTTTAAATTTTTTAATAAATCACGAATAATATATTAAAATTAAAATTAAATCACTATCATTCCACATTTTGTTCACTTTCCCAATGAAACTCTAATCTCGTGATCTTACACTTTCATTTTGGTTAAATCAAAAATCTCAAACATTACCAATCTTTTTTACCCTCACTTTAACATATCAATGCTCAACCGACCTCCCTTCTCGTGATCTTAAACCACTCAGACTAACCAACCATCTCATTCCACATTTATCTACCAATTCAAATCGTACTTTTTATCTCGTGACCATAACTTTTACTTTGGTCAAACAACTATTATTCTCGCATATTTTAACCACCAATATTAATTTCTTCATAATCGGCCTTTATCTCTTTACCTTATTTTTCACTTCGACTAATCAAAAATCATCTAATTTCATATTTATTCACCAATCACAATCGACCTCTATTATCTCGAAGACTTTACTTTAACTCATCAAACAACTCATATTCTCACATATTTTATAATATACAACCCAACATTCTTATCCTCACTTCGGTTAACCATACATTTAATTCCTTACTTATCTACCCCAATTGACCTCTCATCTCGTTACCTTACTTTCACTTTGACTAATTAATCATCTCATTCCACATATATCCATCAATTCACAATCGACCTCTTATCTCGAGACCTTGTTTCTACTTCGTCAAACAACTCATCTCCTAACATATTGTACAATAATACAACCCAACCTTCTTTATCCTCAATTCAACTAACCATATATCTCATTCCACATTTATCCACCCCAATAATTGACCTCTGATATGTGAACTTACACTTTCACTTCGGTAAAATCAACCATCTTCAACATCACATATCTCTTTTACTCTTCACTTTGGTCACAAATCCCCAACTGACCTCTTATCTTGTGACCCATCTCCTCGCATATTTTACAATATATAACCTGACTTTTTTATCCTCACTTTGGATAACTAACCATCTCATTCCACATTACACACCATAATCAACCTATCATATTGTGTGACCTTACACAATTTCATTTTGGTCAAATCAACCATCTTTAACGTTACCAATCCCTTTTACCCTCACTTTGATCCAAACGACCTCTCATAGCGTGACCTTATTTACATCGATTAACCAAAATCATCTCATTCCACATTTTATCCCAATAATCTCAATCAACCTCTCATCTCAAGACTTACTTTCATTTCGGTCAAACGAGCAATCACTTCACATATTTTACAATAAACAACTAGACTTACTTATCTTTACTTCGACTGACCAGCCCATCTCATTTCACATTTATCCATCCTATTCAAACATCTCATACCGTGACCTTAAACTTTCACTTTGATACAATACCAATTTCTTTTACCCCCACTTTGGCCCACTAATCCCCAATCAACCTCTCATCGCGTGACATACTTACTTTGACTAACCAGCCATGTCATTCCATATTTTTATCCACCTCAATTGACCTCTAATCTTGTGACCTTACACTTTAATTTCGTTCAAATCAACAAACAACAAACCATCTCCTTCCATATCGTGAATGTCGTTTACCCAACCACCAATTTCATCGCATATTTTAACATCCATCCCAATCGACCTCTAATTTTGTGAATTTCATTTACCCACCCACCAATTTCATCGTAAATTTTAATCAATATCATTTGCCTACAACCATCTTCTTACTTCGATAAACCAACGTTTTATTTAACATATTAACCATCAATGTTTTTTAATAGTTTAAAAATTGCCCATAACGAAATTTGAACAATTGTCTCTATTATGTAGCATTAACACTTCAACCACTAAACCACTTAAGATTGTTGATTTATATTTATAATTTTGTGTATGCATAAATAATTTATATAACTAACCATTAAAAAATATTTATATATATATATATATATTTAAAATATTTGTATTTTCAAAAGATTTAATAAATACATATTATTTTAATATATTTAAATTAACATTTTATTTTTAAAATTTATTAATTTTTTCACTAAGATTTATTATATATATATATATATAAATGAATTATTATTATACTATTAATGTTGATTATTTATTATTTTTTCATTATACTATTATTTATTATTTATTATACTATTAAGGAACCCATCCCGTCTTTCATTAAAGCAATAGTCTACGACTCCGCTGCTTGCATAGGATAGGAGAGCTCCTTTGTTATTGATTTTTGGCTTTCTTAAGCGCTTAAGCATGCGCATATCTCAACGAGCCTAGCCGCAGAAAAGAACCCAGCCTCTTAAACTAGCACTTATAAGGCTCGCCATCTACGGAGCGAGAAAAACCTTGTGTAAAAAGTTGGGAAACTTTTTCTATCTTTTCTTCTATTTGGATTTTTTATGCTCCTAATGTTTTGGGGCATCCCGATAAATATATACTATATATATATATATTTTATATTTTGGGGATAATCAACCACCAATCTCAATCACAGTTTCACACGCCTCGTATTCTTCAGCAAACTAACCACCAATCTCAATCGACCTCTAATCTCGTAACCTCACGATTCTTTGTTACTGACCTCTTATCTTTCGACAAACCACATATCAAATCTCATTTTAACACGTCTCTTATTCGTAAGAAAACAAATTACCAATCTCAATTAATATTTAATATCGTGACCTCACACTTTGGTCAATCAAATATTTGACTAATATATTTTAACCATTTTCAATTGTTACTGGCCTATTATCCCTTGTGAAACCACATCCCAATCACACTTGGTTAAAGAATTGTATTTGTTTTGATAGGTTGTATGTTCGAAACATACATATAATATTTTAAATTTTATTTTTAACCGTTTTAAGTGTTTGGAGGGATCAACCCACAATCTGATCCATGTATTAATTTACTCTCACATATATTTTCAAATTAACCACAACTCTCGACCCGAAAATCAGGACACTTTGAAATTAAGCATTATTATATATATAGATTAATAAGTTAAAAAGTTAAACTTATATTTTTAAGAATGTCACATGTTCATCAAATTTGGTATTAATTTAAGATATAAAGTCTAATTAGCCTATTTAGTCAAATGGTTGTTTTTGTTTTGTTAGGTTGCAAGTTCGAAACATACATATAACATTTTAAATTTTATTTTAACCGTTTTATGCTTATGGGCTGGTGAACCCACACTCTAACCAAAGTATCCATTTACTCTCACATATATATTCAAATTAATACAGCCCTTGACCCGACAATCTGGACACTTTGAAATTAAACATTATTATATATATTAATTAGTTAAAAAGTTGAACTTATATTGTTAAGAATGTCTCACGTTCATCAAATTTGGTGTTGAATTTAAAATATAAAGTCTTATTAGCCTAATTGGTTAAATGATTTTACTTATTTTGTTAGATTGCAAGTTCGAAACATACATAAAGCATTTTAAATTTTATTTTTAACCGTTTTAAATTTATGGGCGGGTTAAAACATAATCCGACCCAAATATACATTTACTCTCACATATATATTCAAATTAATCACAACTCTCGACCCGACAATCCGGACACTTTGAAATTAAGAATTATTATTATTATTATATATATATATATTAGTTAGTTAAAAACTTGAACTTATATTGTTAAGAATGTCCCACGTTCATCAAATTTGATGCTGAATTTAAAATATAAAATTTATTAGCATAGTTGGTTAAATAATTGTATTTGTTTTTGTTAGGATGTAAGTTCAAAATATACATATAACATTTTAAACTTTATTTTTCACCATTTTATGTTTATGGGAGGGTCAACCCATAATACGACTCAAATATCCATTTACTCTCACATATATATTCTAATTAATCAACAATTTTAGACCCAACAATCCAGACATTTTAAAATTAGGCATCAAATATAGATTTGACTCCAAATATAGTTAATTTTGGGTTTTAAATTGATAATATATTAAATTTTTATAAATTTAATATATTTAGAGTCTATTAACAAACCATTAATATTAAAACAATTTATGTGTTTATGGAATTCGAAAAAAATTTAAAATATAAAAATAAATTATACTTATATAGATTTGTTTTTTTTAGGAAAAACGACTTAGCGTCATTTCAATAAAAATTCTCAAATACGGGAAAAAAACCCACGAGTTTAAGAGATCATTCTAGACAGGCCTAGAATGATTTTGAAGTCGTAACATTTTGAATAAAAGCTAAAAAGCTAAAAACGTAAATAAATTATCTAATTACAATGCTTTCAATTCTAGTGAGTTTAAAAAAACGGTAAATTCCAGTTTTGCTCCGTGTTTGGAATTCTTCTCCACGTTCTCTCGAGGGCGCTACAATCCGATACAATATCTTTCCATAACTCTTCAACGCTCCTGCGGGTTCTGTCATATACCCTTGCATTCCGTTATTGCCAGATGTTATATATATCACTACTGTAAAGTTGCACTTGAACACGCTTGTTGCAAATCTATTTCCCTTGGCTTTGAGTAGTGCCACTTCTTTGATTTCATTCCATTCGCTCGGGAAACTGATCAGCTCCAGGCTTTTATAGAATCTGTCCCAAAGCTCCGAAACAATACAGCAGCTCCTGAATAGGTGATCTATGGTTTCTTCATTTCCTCTGCATAGAAGACAGCTTGCGTCCGGGATGCTCATATACTTGCTGATACGATCACGAGTGTTGAGTCTTTCCCAAAAGGCGAGCCATAGGATGAACTGGTATTGAAGGATAATCTTTGTTGATCATACAAGAGGAGCCCATTCTACATTCTGCGTTTTTTCCCGGGTTACCTCCCATATTTTCTTCGATACTAGCTTCCCATTGTTCTCAACTTTCCATTCATGAATATTCGGTCTTTCGTGTAGTTGTATGTTACTTATATGATCAAGTATCCTCTGTTCTTCTAGATTTCTTCTTAGGAGTGAGTCTCAATTCTCGTCTTTAATGTCCTTGATTTTCGCTTTTGCGCAGTCCCTTCTAATACGGGTATTTTGAAACTCCTCCTTGTGGATGATAGACTGGTTTTCGAACTAGGGGTCGTGCCAGAATAAAGTGCATTTCCCATCCCCTAGCCGGATGTCATAAAAATCTGCAATATAGATTTGTTTTTATATATAATGAATTTGTTTATTATTAATATATATATATATTTAGGGCACAGTAATTATTAAATTTAAATAAATATATTTATTATTAATTTTTCTTTATTTGTTTTATAGGATTGATGAAAATTAATAAATTTGAAATAAATAATTTCTCTTTTATATTAATGAATTAATTTGAAATAAAATTATTATTCATTATTTATTTGTTTCTTAATAGGAAAATTAATAAATTTAAAATAAAATTCATTTATTATTAATTTCTATTTATTTGTTTTTAGTTGAGATAATAATGAATTAATTTGAAATAAACTTATTTGTTAAAATAAAAGAGGAGGAATGAGAAGTCTTTCCACCCATTAGATTGCAATATTTTTATTAATTAATTGATGCATTTTTAGAACATTAGTGAGACATATGTTTGAATAATGTCACTTTTCTTTTGAGCTTCCTATAAATACTCTATACTACCTACATTGAAGATACTTCCATACATCACACATTCTCGTAATCCTAAAAAAATCAGGTATGTCTCCAAAGTTCTCTCATCCAAGGATATCCATAATCATTATAACTAATCATATATTTCAATTCTTCTATATATATTTCTAATTTTCTATAAACTAATTTTCTATATTTTTGAGCTTTTTTATATATTCACACATTTTATTCATTTAATACTAATCAAATGCCATATTTGAAATAAAGGATTTCATTTTATAAATTCATGTTATTGGGACCTTATTCAAAAACAAGGACTCAATAACATGTGTATGATTGTATATTAACTGAATGAGAGGTTTATATCCCAAAAATGCCACTTGATCTGGCAAAAAAAAGAATAAAAAAAATGATTTTATTTCTGTGATAATTTTTTATTTCTATAATTAATTGATGTTATGGATATGACATTAATATTGTATGTTTAAAATGTATAATATATATACTTGTATGCAAAATAAAATAAAAAATCCTATTTGGTATACATTCTGGTCTAATACGTGTTCTTGATGTATTTCAAGTTAGAAGTTTTTAATATTTGATCTGATCGAATATCCGACCGAATTTGAGTTCACTGAATTTGAATAAACTAAATTCAAATTTTATTTTCGGTTTTTGAATTAAATTTTTAACAAATTCGAATTTAAATACGATTTTCGAGTTGAGTTTCAATTCAAAAACCAAACTAATTTTTAATTATTATTATTTATTATAGTTATACATTATATAATTGTTGCATATAATTAAATAATTATTACATATAATTAAATAATTACATATATTTTATTATATAATATATTAAAAATTCGAATTTAACTCAATTTTTGAATTGGTTAAAAGAATAAAAATTCAAAGAAATCAAACTAAGAAACTTGAATAACCTAAAAATTGAACCGATAAACACCTTAGTTCAGGTCATCCAACTGATCTTGGCATGATTTTGACTAATAAATGAAACCTATGACGTGATTTTTCACCTAAGAAACGACCGTGGATCATCGCAACTGAGGCCCGCGACCCTATCCATTTACTTTATTATGCCCCATTTGTTTTCATGCTTTGTGTAATTTCTTAGGTTTGTATAATTTAGTTTTGTATTTTATTTATTTTATTCATTTAATTAATTTCCAAAAATACATTTAAAGAATATAAAATAAACAAAAATAATATTTTCAACGAAAATATAAAAATAATTGAATTGGGCATGTTTTTGCCAAACAGCTCATATTTTCACAATTTTGCAGTCAATTTTTTTAAAACACATGTCCAAAATTTATAAAATTGATATATTTTTTGATCATAAAAATATTTCCAAACTTAACGTCGAATTTCAAAAATTTCTTGATACTTTGATTTTTTTCGATATTTTCATGACTTTATGAACGTTTTAACCTTATGCATGTATGATGATTTGTTTAACATGTTTCCCTTTTTTGTAGGATTTTATTTACTTGTATGTAGGTATGATTTCCTTTCTTATATTTTATTGATACTTGTATATGTTAGTATGTATGCATGTATTACTTGTTTAATTAAAAATTAAAAGATTCACACAAATGCAGACAATCACTCTTAGAATTGGGTTAAACAAGAAAAAAATTAAAAAAACTAAAATGTAAAGTGTAAAAATATATTTCTAAAGGACAAAATAGTAATACTATAGAATATCTTTGTGATGGACGTTGTGAGACTTAACGCTCTTAGCCCTTTCCCACATATAACCAAACACCAAACTAATAAAAAAATTCTAATTATGTTGTGCATACACCTAAATTATTTTACTAATTAAAAAAAATAGGTGACGACTCTCTAGTTGTGGGGTTGTTCTTAATCGGAAAAATTTAAAAAGACCTATGTCAATCTCCCATTAAATTCTCAAACTTAGATGTGATTCGACGGAAGGGTTGATTATAGGGTTACTATAAATTCTAACTTTTATCGCTTTACTTTTTCGATATCACTTATAGAATAAATTCTCCATGTAAAAATAAATTTTTGCGCTTTTGTCTCTCTCAGTGTGGTCAGCACTGGGTCCATATAGGTGGAACCCGTTATAAAGTAACAATAGCGAGTGACAAATAAGCGATAAAGCGTCAGCCTGCTTCTTATTCTGTATTATAATGAGTATAGGCTTACAGCCTAAGGTTATTCAATTGAATCTCTTCTCTCCCGTCCTATATCGGATCCATGGCAGGTTTTACTAAAAGTCTGTCTGTCTCGCTCGAGATGCGCTCAATCCGGGATCGATTTCTGAATAATGGAATTGAAGCATTTCTTTACCATGATTTGATAGAATAAATAAGAGCACAAGACTTCAGCTGGCCCTATGTGTAAAACCATGCCGCGGGAGAGTCTTTCTCCAATGAAAATGAAAACCGTTTTTGGGCAAGATAAGAAAGCGCCCTTTGACACCAAGGGATAAGATCTGATTGCTGCTCGGCTTTGATTGGAATATCTTTTTAGTAAAAAAAGGAATGCTAATGGGCAGATCTTTACACTTCCTATTTTGTCGGCTAGAGCAGATTAATCTGTGTGAGATCTAGAGCTCAATTGAGATATTTCTATCGTGTATAATTTTTAGCAACTCTATTGAGAATATTCGATGCTTAGATTTAAACACAAATTTGGAAAATTTCTAAATCTATTTTACACTTTAATGTTCTTCCCTAGAAAAAAGATTTTATTTTCTTATGTGCATGAGTTGTGGGGTCTAGTGTGAAGATAATATAAGGTATATGTCATTGGACGAAGGTTATACATCTATTGATTACGTTATAAGATTATCAATGAGGAATGATGATCTCCACTCTCCTTTTAGGAATTTTTGTGTGATTTGTTAGATGAGTTTTAATATAGGAAAACCTGGGTTAACCCTTTCTTCAATTTCATGCATCCACTATTTAAGGGATTTGTGATTAGTAGTGACGGGAACGCCCAATTGAGAGCTCTCCTTAAATCGATGACATTCAGATCATCCTCGTCGGTATCACCCCTCCCTCTTAATGCCATGAAAGACATATAACAAAAATCCCTACGCCATTTCTACAAGGCATTGACTCGTCGTGCCAGAGCATTAAAGCGATGTCAGAATATTTTTTATTAGTTATGTGACAACTATATATGTAAATATGTGTATGCATATAGTTATAAATAGACGCTCATTAATACATTCTATCCATTTAATGATAATGGAAAAAAATATAAAAATAATCAAAAACAAAAAACATGAAAAGATAAAAATATGAAAAAAGAAAAGTCTAACTTAATGAGTTATTGTTTTTTATTCTTTATTACACAAATTTATTGATGTAAATATGTCTAATCGTTCACCATCCATGCTAAGAAAGGGAAACTATCAAGAGGAGACCATCATCATGTGGACATTAAGGAAGAAGAACATATCAAAGACAAACTATCAAGAGGAGACCATCATCATGTGGACATTAAGGAAGAAGAACATATCAAAGACGAGGAAGCAAAGCGACGAAGACTTAAATTTCCTTTTATGCTTTTAAAATTGAACTTTGATCTTGAGGGGTGTATGCGTTTGTGATTGTTATTGATTTTATCCATACACCTAAATAAAACGTAACTTCTTTTAATACACTCACTATTTTATGAATTGAAAATGTGTATCTATTATACGTTTTAGAACGTACATGTATAGAGTAAATGTATATCAATTTACTCTATAAATTAAATCGTCTCTCCCTCTCTCGACGGATCTATTCACCACAGAAACGTTCTACAGAATTGAGGAGACATCCAATAACATGCAAGTATCGTACAACTCTGAATTCATAATCTTTGTGGCGTTCTTTCTATTCTCTGTTAAGAAGCAAACAAGATTCACTTAGCTCATAATTTACGACTCTTCGTAGAATTTCTTCAATCCCTCGACGAATGAATGCGCTTCACTTAGCTTAGAATCCACGATTCTTCGTACAATTCTTCTGATCTCTTGTCGACGAACACACAAATGTCAATTCCATGACTTGTTGTAAATCATTTTCTACAACTCTTCTACAGAAGTACAATAATCATTCAACTTTTAATCTACGATTCTTTATCCTTTATATCCTCCTTCGACGAATACACGTGCGCCATTCAACACGAAATTCACGACTCTTCGTGGAAATCCTTCTATCATCCATCAACGAACGCATGTGTGTCACTAACTTAGGGCTCACATCTCTTTTCAGGGATCCTTTTATCATCCGTCAACGAAAACACGAGCTCACTAACTTAGAGCTCACTTGTCTTTTCAGAGATCCTTTTATCCTTTGTAGATGAATGTATGAATACCATTTAACTCCGAATTTATGACTATTCGTGGAATTCATCTTATCATGTCCTTGACAAATGTGCGAATTCACTACTCTTTGTGGTATTTATTTCTACACTTCGTCAACAAACGATAATGTATTGTTATTTTTCATTTCCAGAAAAAGGTGTTGCGGACAAAGACGATGCCGATATTGTTATTTATTTGTATCCTCCGTATTTAGATATTGTGTGCTTGTATTGTATCTTCAAAATTATCTCTAAACAATAAAATAATTGATATTAAGGAGAGGAAGATGTCAAATAATCTTATAGTTAAAATATAAATAATATGATAGAGATTATGAAATATTAAATATGATATTGTAATATCAAACTCTTAATAGACTTGAATCGCCGACTAAACATAATTTACACCAAAAGAGGGGCTATCCCTTAGTGATATTGAATTTAATTTGATTTGAAAACGAAATAAATTTATTAATCAAAATAAGTTATAATAAAAATGTAAGAAACACAACCTAGTTAGAATCTTAAGCGATCGATGATTTTAAAATAGTTATGAAGATGGTTCAAATTTCGATTATAGAATAATAATTATTCATACTTGGAGTTATGTTCTTCATTTTGTACTGTTTGAAAGAGTTTAATTATTTCAAACAAAAATACATATAAAAGAACAATTTCAAACAAAATTATATTTATGAACATATTTAAAACTCAATTATACAAAGAACATTATACTTATATATTTATTACTGGTAAATGTTGGTTTGAGTTGAGTTTAATAAATTGTTTGTATAAATTTCAAATATAATTGAAGGTTATTAAGAAACCAATTTTATGAATATGTCATTTTTAAAATTTCAGCAAGTCAAATTAAAAAAAAATATAATTATTTACTATAATTAAAATAAAATAAATAGTAGGTCTATGAGAGCAAAATTGTAACATTTAATTACCATAAAATATATTAAATTAAAATAAAAGACTACAACTTTAGAGGCTGTGTTGCTCTAATTTAAGAAAAAATAAAATAGAATGAAGTTATTTCTTTGAAAATATCTTCTCATTTATAAAGAAAAATAATAATATCTTGTAAGGCCAAATTGTAAATTGAATTTTGTCAATGTTCAAAAAATTATTGATGATTATAAATATAAACTAAAATTTCATTTAAAAATTATTAGTTTATTCATAACATTTTTTTATGTAAATTTTTTCTTTCAAATATAATTGAAGTATTAAAAAACCAATGTCTTGAATATGTCATTTTTAAAATTTCAGCAAGTCAAATTAAATAACAAAATAATTATTTAATACAAATAAATTTTTTTAAATAGTGTTGATCTATAAGAGCAAAATATAACATTTAATTTCCGTAAAATATATATTAAATTAAAATAAGAGACTATGAACTTTAGAGATTGTGTTCCTCTAATTTAAGAAAACAAATTAAATAGAATAAAGTTATTTTTTTGAAAATATCTTTTCATATTTATAAACTTATTTCTTTGAAAATAGTTTGTTAGGCCAATTTGTAAATTGAATTTTGTTACAGTTCAAAAAGTTATTGATGTTTATATATGTAAACTAATTTCATTTAAAAATATTAGTTTATTCTGAACATTTTTTTATGTAAAATTTATAATTCTAATGACCACAATTTATAATGTTGTATTTTCATTCTTAGAAATGATTAGAAGAGGAAATTTGGAAGATGAAATTAATCTAATTTATTAAAAAATAAACAATTTTTTTCTCTCTTCACCCTTTATATTTTCTAGTCAGTCAGTGATGTGGTGAAACGTTATTTTCTCTTTCATTCCCTCTCCCAAATTACCTCTCTTATTACTCCTTATAAAAGGAGAATTGCAATAACAAACAATGTTTTTAAAACTTAAATTTGCAAAACAATTACATCAAACAAAATTTTAACAAATATTTAAAACATTTTTCAATAAACTTTGTAAACCCATCTTATCATTGGCAAGATAATTTATATATATATATATATAATGATACTTAAAGTCAACAAACACCACACTAATCAATGTCATCATGTATTTTCTCTCTCCTCATTTTACCATCTCTTTTTTTTTTTATTAAATTATGTTTTCTTCTATTATATATATAATGAAGAATGATAAATCCAACGAAGGTTCAGCGAAAGTAAGGCCACGAATCTTACGTAGCCTGCCACGTGGGTAGGAGAGAGAAAAAAAATAAAAAATTCACCAATAGGGCTTCATTTAGTTTCGGCTACATTTATTTCTCTTCTCCGGTTGCATTTCTTTCTCTCTCTGAAACTTCTTCGGCGTCATTTATTACTCTTCTTCGGTTGCATTTATTTCTTTTCTCCGGCTGCTTTATTTCTCTCCCTGAAACTTCTCTATGGTATCGTTTTTAAGGATCTAGGTTATTTGTTTTTAGTTTTTATAGATCTAGGGTTTAGATTTTACAGATCTAGTTTTTTAGAGATTTATTTCAGTTTGTTTTTGTATGATTTATTTAAGAACTGTTTGAACTTTCAGGAAACCAGCACTACCAAAGCACCGAACTTGAACAACACAGTAGATGAAGAACTGAACCTGAACAAATCCACCCCTATTGAACCCGAAAGGTACCAGAAAGGATGGTTTCTTGTCCCGAAAACATAATTATGGTTTCTTGTCCCAAAATTATGGTTTCGTGACCTGATTGTTTATGGTTAAAAAAAAGTTGGTGTCGGAACCCATGAGGGTCTTTTCAGGACCCGAAAAGGTGTTTGCGGGACCTGAAAGGGTGATTTCGGGACACATTATGAATGTTTCTTGTCCCGAAACCGTGGTCTTTTGTCCCGAAACCGTGGTCCTTGTCCTGAAACTGTGGTCTCTTGTCCCGAAACCGTGGTCTCTTGTCCTGAAACCGTAGTTTCTTGTCCCGAAAGGGTGTTTTCAAGACATAATATGAATATTTCTTGTCTCGAAACCGTGGTCTCTTGTCCTGAAACTGTGGTTTGTTGTCCCGAAACCACCCTTTCAGGTCCTGAAAACACCCGTTTAGGACAAGAAATTATGGTTTCGGGACCCGAATGTGTTATTTTGTAACCCGAAATGGTTGTTTCGGGAACTGAAAGTATTGTTTCAGGGCCCGAAAGGGTTGTTTCGGGACGTATTTCTTACGGTTACACTTCATTTTTGCAGTCGCATTCCTAGTGTTGGAATGACATTTTCCTCCGAAGAACAACTTCTTGAATTCTACACATCATATGCCCACTTAATTGGATTCGACATTACCAAGTTAGGGAGCAAAAATATAGGTGGTAAGAGGAAATACTTCAGCATTAGTTGTGCCAAAAGTTTTATGAAAGAATCGAAGGCCAAAAATAAGTATCATCAGCCTAGACCAATATCGAAGACAGATTATAAAGCAAAGATTAATGTTGTTGTTCGGAATGAAGGGGAATATGTGATAACAAGTATTTGTCTTGAGCACAACCATACATTAAGCCCTATGAGGATACGTCATGTTAGATCCTACAAAGTAATAGACGGAAATGTAAAGAGAAGATTGGATACAAACGATGAAGCTGGAATAACTGTGGCCAAAATATTTCAATCCCTTGTAGTGGAAGCTGGAGGGTATGAAAACATGTCTTTCGATGAGAGAACATGTAGAAATTACGTTACAAAAGTACGAAGGTTGATGTTAGGGAATGGGGATGTTGAAACACTCATTAATTATTTTTTAAGAATGCAAACCATGAACTCAAACGTCTTCTACCTTATTGATTTAAACGAGAAATCCCGAATTAAAAACGTGTTTTGGGTAGATGGTAGGTGCAGGGCTGCCTTTGAAGATTTTCACGATGTTATCTCTTTCGATACAACCTATTTGACAAATCTCTATGACATGTTGTTCGCTCCGTTTGTTGGGGTTAATCATCATTGTCAATCCATTTTACTTGGATGTGGCTTATTGTCAAGTGAAGATTCAAATTCTTTCAATCGTTTAATTCTTTGATACCAACTGTCAGTGGATTTGCCTTTGAAAGGAAATACTAAACCTTCTACACTCTAGATATATTTAGATTGGTTCAAGAAGAAGTTAGAGGGTTGATGTTGTGCGACATCACAGTAATTGAAGAGGAAGGGACAACTTATATATTTAGAGTTGAGAAATCATTTTGGGGGTTAATAGAGAACATGTAAGAGATGTTTCTTACAAAGTGCATTATACCGAAATGGATTGCAATGTTAAAGGTCAATGTCAATTGTTTGAGTTCAGAGGTATTTTGTGTAGGCATATCACGGCTGTGTTGAAAAAAATGAGGGTGAATGAGGTACCAATGTATTATATAATGAACCGGTGGCGTAAAGATATTAAGCGTGGGTATCAAAATATCACCAACATTTATGATTCAAATATGTCTATGGAAGAAAAAAAAGTCACGATAGTCTAACTCGATTGATGCAAGAGGTTCAACAAGTTGGAGTAAAATCTGAAGTCAATTGTTCTTTTTAGATGAACGGAATAAAAGGCTTGATGGAACAGTTTATATCACTTAATCATGGAAGCACAGAAGCATCTAAAGACAAAAGTACAGAAGCATCTCCATCTCCATCTCCATTTCGATCTCCCGCTACATCCATTTTGATACACTCTCCTAATAAATTTAGAAGTCGAGGATGACCACCAACAAAGAGGAAACAATCTTTAATTGAAAAAATTCCAAAGACGTAGAGATAAAAAAAAGGAAATACGACCACAACATCAATAATTTTGGATTCAACACAACAACAACAACAATGAAATGATCCACTTTCGACTCAATTATCCTTCACATCACTTTTGTCCTCTCAAATATATGTCGAAGATAATGCATGTGGAGATAACATTCAACGAAGTTAGTAACTTGGAATATTTTTACGTTTTGTCATATTTTTAACGAAGATAGTACTTATATGATCATGTTGTCACTTTGAATATTTTTACGTTTTTGTTATATTTATGTTAGTGTTTCGGATCACGAAAGTGTGGTTTCGGGATAAGAAATATTGATTTATCGGGACCCGAAATCATGGTTTCGAGATAAGAAATGTTGGTTTCTTGTCCCGAAATTATAGTTTCGGGATTCTAAAGGTTGGCTTTTTGTCTTGAAACCTTGATTTCAGGACCCGAAATGTTGGTTTCTTGTCCCGAAATCATGGTTTCTGGATAAGAAATGTTGGTTTCTTGTCCCGAAATCATAGTTTCAGGATCCGAAAGGTTGGTTTCTAATAGGATCGGATTTATCGATAGAGTCGGGGGTCTGGCTATTGATGAAGGCTTATGAAAAACGGGTTGAAAGAAATCTTTTCAAGGATTTAATTCGCTTTCTATTCTACGCAAACCTTTGTAAACATTTGAAACAAATTCAAGGCGGAATTGTTTACTTGGGTTTGAAGCTCAAGATGAAGAATGAAAAGATGACAGAAATGAAAAAACACATCCGTTTGTTTATGGATGTTCAGAGAAACTCTCCTACGTCACCCCTTCTTCCAACCACCGGAAGGATTCACTATAATACGATTAGAATCAAATACAGTTTGCACACACTTAGCTCACTATTGAACAGAACACACTCTGTTCAATTTACAAGATGAAGAATATCACTCAGCTAAAGGTGTTTTTTTATTCTAGTTCTCTCTTGATTCACACACAGTACAATCATGAAAGCAACTTCACAGTAAATGCTTGATTTCTCTCTCTTGAATAGCAAGCAGGATTGTAGATTAACTCTTTGTAAAATCTGGCAGTTCGTAAGGCTGATTGTCCGTTGTCCTTGAGATTTGATAAATACTGGGCAGAGACTAACGGTCGAATATTTTAGAATGATACGTGGCACTCTTCCATAGGAAAGCCTCCATTGTACACAACAAGTTCTGAGCACAAGGATCGTGGTCGTACACCACTAGTAGTGCGCCGAATATTCCATCAGAGATGTACCTGCAAAACAAGTAATATGAGGAAAATTCTCTTACGTGGCATTCGTTGGTTTGTTGCATATAGCTGTTGTACTGATCTTCACTTGAAAGTGGAGCAGGAGTAGGGTACAACTATAGCACGTGGGTAGGCGGGTGCTAGCTTCAAGCATACTGCTTCAGCTTAGCATTAGACGTATTTCAGTTATACGGATTATGAAAACCAGTCTAATGAAATTAAACATCCCCGTCTATGAGCAGAATCCATTAGACCGCCTGGTCTAATGGGATTAGACTTACGTCTAATTATAGTCACTTCAGACTAATCTGAAGGAGTTAGACTTACGTCTAACTTTCACTGATTAGACTACACGTCTAATCATTCACTAACCATTAGACTGCACATCTAACTCCACTAAGTTAGATTGCACGTCTAATTCCGGTTCTACTTTAGACTAATCTGAAAGAGTTAGACTTACGTCTAACTTTCAATAATTAGACTGCACGTCTAATAATTCACTAACCATTAGACTGTACGTCTAATTCCGGTTCTACTTCAGACTTGTCTGAAGGATTTAGACTTACGTCTAACGTTCACTAATTAGACTATACGTCTAATTGTTACAAACCATTAGACTGCACGTCTAACTCCACTGAGTTAGACTGCACGTCTAACTTTGGTTCTACTTCAGACTAATCTGAAGGAGTTAGACTTACGTCTAACTTTCACAATACATTAGACTACACGTCTAACTCCACTGAGTTAGACTGTACGTCTAATTCCGCATGTATTAGACTGCACGTTTAACTCCACTAAGTTAGACTGCACGTCTAATTTCGAATACATTAGACTACACGTCTAACTCCACTGAGTTAGACTGCACGTCTAATTCCGTAGATCTATTAGACTACATGTCTAATTCCGTAGATCTATTAGACTGCACGTCTAACTCCACTCAGTTAGACAGCGCGTCTAATTTGGGAATTCATTAGACTGCACGTCTAACTCCGCTGAGTTAGACTGCACGTCTAATTCTTGAATTCATTAGACTGCACGTCTAACTCCGCTGAGTTAGACTGCACGTCTAATTCTGTGCATTCAATAGACCGTCTAACTCCGTTGAGTTAGACTGCACATCTAATTCTTTGCATCTGATGCCAAATCGGTCTAATGAGCCTCATTAGAGCCAAGTCTTATTGAAATATGATTTCGATACACCTGCATCAAAACGCATAAATCATTTCATCATCAAAATCCCAATGGTCAAATTATTTCAACACTTAGTGAAAATAATTTGACCCAACAATTTCCCCCTTTTTGATGAAGAAATTGAAAACCTGCATATATATACCAAAATATGCATTCATCATATAAATAAACAAACCTTGTTCACATACATCACATTTCACAAATTTCTAAGACCAATATTCAAAACATCATCAACGAAACATTGTTCAAGAAACTTAAACAGAGTAAGAGAAAAGAAATTATAGTTCTTCCCTTTTAACTCGAGGATCGGTTGGGCTCATGTCTTGACCAGATAGCATGTTTAGAAAAGGAGGAAGACCGCGACCACCACCACTGCTTCGGCCTCCACGATCACCACCGCTTCGACCTCCGCCTCTTTTAGTTGGCCTAGGGTTTTCATCGTAGCTTGAATCTCGTCTAGATCTAGTGCCGGTTGACACACCGTCGCTTCTTCTACTTGACTCGCCTTGGGTGATTCGAGGTTGATCTCTTTCAACATTAGCTTTTGCGTTCTCCTTTGCTTGAAACTTCCTTGCAATAGAGTCTGCAAATTCCTGTCGTTCACCATCATTTCTTCTTAAACAACCTTGAATTTCCACCATCTGATTCTTCACTAGACTGAATTCATCCAAAGTCTCCCTATGACGGTCATCATTGATGTGTCTTTCAAGGTCCATCATTTCAGATTGACGGCTGTAAAATTTCTTTTCAAATTTGGAGAAGTTTAAATTTGAGACGTGAGTCTCATACGTGTTCTTCTTCAGAGTATTGTCCAATTCAGTAAGAACTTTGATAACTTCGGCAAAATCCTTTCTTTCTTCTTCCTGGGTGTTCAAAGCCTTTATCATTCTCTTCTGAAGAGATGAGAGCACAGAAGTCATAGAGTTTAAAAGCTTTACCTTCAGCATAGGATTCTTCATTTAATGAATTCTCTTGAGACTCTTCTGTCATACTCTGAATCGGTTCAAAATTTGTATGAATCTGTCTGGATTGCTCCGGTTGATCCTTCTCAGCTGCCTTATTAGCTTCATTCTGCTCTTCTTCCAACAGTTCATCTTCAGCTCTCTGAAATCTTTCAAATAGATCTCCAGAGTAGTGACGAGGATTGTTGACATTTTCATGAACACTTCCCGCAATGACATTGGGGAATGGAAGAGGCCTGGCATTTCTTGCAAATTGGTCATGTTCCTCCTTAGATGAGGGACTTTCTTATTCAACATCCTTATCTTTGGAGGGTTCCCCCTCAGATCTGATAATCTCTGGCTGAGTAACCTCAACCACCTTCTCTTGGGCTTCCTCTATTCTGACAATAGGGGATATTACAACATTTTCTTCAATAGGAGCTTGAGCAGCCTCCACAACAACATTTTCTTCAATCACTTCTTCTTCATTTGTTAGAGGAGCTTGTTCAGGCTCTTGAACAATCACTGCTTCTTCTTCATGAGGATTCTCTTGAATGGGTTGATCCAGAATACGTCTTTCTTCAGCAGAAAGATTCCCGAATTCAATTAAAAGAGCAGCATCTAGCTCATCGGCATCATTATTGGCATCAAGGATATCCATCGGTTCATCATCATCAAAAGGTTTTTCTCCAGAGCAACTAGCGCCGTGAACGTATCGGGAAGCAACCGAGACGTAATTTCCATGATATCATATAGCCTCTTTAACACTTTCACTTCCACCTCAGAGCCTTTCTCAACAGGGTTAAAATTAGCATTTCTGGCTTCAAGAATTGGGAATAAAGCTCTTCCACATAAGCATGCTTCAACAAGATCTTTTCTCTTCAGAGCCTCAGCCACCTCTGAAGTTTTAGCCCACTTGAGAACTCTCTTCTCATTGGCTACACGCTTCTTCCACTCTCGGGTTATTGTAGAATTTGACAGGGTTTTATTGTACTTGGAAGACAATCTTTCTAGGAACCATGATTCAAAAATTTTCAACTTTTCAGCCGCAATGGCTTTAACTTGATCTAACACGAGGTCAACAATGCTTGTTGCCTCTGATTCTTCTTCGGGAACCGGAATTTCAATATCTTTACCTTTTCCAACAACCTCGACGGGTTTTGGAGCAGGTCTGGGTTCATTGAAGACAATTCCATAGGGCAGCCTTGCGGAACGCATCAGTTCATACACTAATTGGGGTTTCTTACACAGCTCAGCAGGGAGTTCTACACGAGTAACCTTCCCGGACACTAAAGAATCCTTTTTAGCAGAATTACCAGCAACAAGGGTAAGTGTTAGGATCGGGGACGCCCTTGAAGGACCGGGGTGTTTCCGGTTTCGAAAGGGTAGCCGCTTACACAACACAACACACAATTTGGTGATAGTCCGGTTAAAGACTAAAACCGTTCTTAACACTACGCAAGCTGTTACAGACTATTGAACCGGGTTCAGGGGCGGAAATGTCTATTTCAGCTTGAAGCAACGCACACGACTTAGTTTTGATGAGATTAACAAGGAATCGGTTAGATAGAATATATGGACCGGTTTGGTAAAAGATTATGTTTAGGTTGGTAATAGTTCGATTTTTTAGAGTGAGTAAGCCGGAAATAAAAGTAATGATACGAGACAAGATTTTTTATGGATGTTCGGAGCAAACCCTCCTACGTCACCCCCTTCTTCTCAGATTATGAGAAGGATCTCCACTAACTTGAATGTTACAACACTCACACAATGCTGAACGAGCCTTAATTGCTACTCGTCGTTTACACCACTCACTATGATGTAATACAATAACTTTTTACACTTGGTAAATACACACACAATACACAAACACTTTCGGGATTTCAATCACTTATGCGTAAGATCTTTCGTTTTCTGTTTCTTCTCTCTTGAATGAGATTTTTCGTAGAAATCTCACGCGTATTTGCGTGTTCGCGCGAGAGCTCTTATATTTCTTGAAATCATCCAGCTTCCTTTTATAGTGAAAAGATGACAAAGGTCATATTTTCTCTCTCTAGGAGATTGGTCACTGGAAGCGTGCCGGTTGACACATGGAAGACATGCATAAGCCGGTTTGGACACATGGCAGACATGCACTTAGCCGGTTTTCATTTTGGACACATGGCAGACATGCACTAAGCCGGTTTGGACACATGGCAGACATGCATAAGCCGGTTTGGACACATGGCAGACATGCATAAGCTTTCGTTTTTCTCTCTTACATATTCCCAAGGAATATTGTAATAATTATTTTGCCCCATGTCTAGTTTCTTCTCTTACATATTCCCAAGCATATTGTAATAATTATTTTGCCCCATGCCTAGTTTCTTCTCTCTCTTACATATTCCCAAGGAATATTTTGTTTTTCTTAACACGTTATTTTCAAGATATTCATATTTTTTGAATCATTTTCCCGTTGCAACTCAACCGGTCCTGAACTTGAACCGTTTCGGATTTCTGCATAAAGGTTGAACCTGTCCGAATTTCATCTCAAACCTTAGAGTATTTATTAGCCGGAGCTGAGGGTAATTAATAACTGGAGCATATTTATGACTGGAGCGGCTGCATTTAATCAACCGGAACATTTATGACCGAGCGGCTGCATTTAATCAACTAGAGCATTTAATAAATCGGAACTCATTTATGACCGAGCGGCTGCATTAAGTGTCGGTTGACCGGAGCCTTCTTTCATTAAATGTCTGTTTGACCGATCTCCTAACTGAACTCCAGTTGACGAACCGGCTGACTGAACTTCTTGGCCGAACCGGTTGACCGAGCTTTTACTTCAAACATATATATATTTCCAACCGAATGCTCAGTTTCCCTGAAATAGAAAAACTATAAATATAATTTGCAGCCAGTGAGATTTGATCCCTGGTCACCTATGTGACAGGTGTTTACCACTACGCAACAACAACTTCTTGTTATATTTAAACCAATTAATATACTTGATATAACTTAGCGGTTTAACATATATATTTGAACTTAGTTTTATCTATTCATTAAACTTTTCATAAGTTATAACAATTATTTTCTAACAATTTCTCCCTTTTTGATTATTTAGAATAAATATTTAAAATTCGTAATGTGTGGCCGGTTTGAAAATTAACTTACTTAATTTTTCTTATCAATTTCTCCCTTTTTGATTATTTAGAATAAATATTCAAAAATTGTAATATGTGGCCGGTTTTTAAAAATCTTATATTTGTTTGGCTGATTTTAAAGAGCTTATATTTGTTTGGCCGGTTTTAAAAAGCTTATATTTGTTTGGCCAGTTTTTGAGAAAACGGTTTGGTTTAAGGAAAATTTTAATTTTTTTATTTTTTTTAACAATTTTTCTTCAAATTTTGTAATCTAACAATCCTAAAATATTTCTAAGGGAAGAAAACTTAGACTCGAGAAGTGGCTTTGTGAGGATGTTAGCCACTTCATTCTTGTTCCCTTCATGTGATGTGTTCGTTAGCAGCCGGCTGTCCGGATGCAATGCTGTCTCTTCCAAGCTTCTGTCTTGATTTACCTGCATTCATAGACAATAGAGAATTTGGTTCCCATTTTTCTTTGGGTCCGTGGCTTATTAGTCCCTTGGGAATCCAGACTTTAATAAGTTGGATAACTTTCCCGGTTATGGTTCTAATTATTTTTCCGGTGCTTGGCTTGACATCTTTTTGTTGTCCTAAGAGTGCCTTATTTTGTGGTGACTTTTAATTAATTCTATGTGGTCGTTGATCGGTTTGTTTATCTGCTGGCCGGTTGGCTTTCCTTCTCTCAGGATGAAGCCATTTTTCCGAGTTAGTTGGACTTACATATTTTATTTCTTTTTCCGGTTTTAGACCACGTTCTTCCTCATTTTCGGTTGATGAACTCTTGACAAATCTTATGAAAGGAAGATTGTCTTTTGTGAGTTTCATCCCGTTGAAATGCTTGTGAGTGGCGGATTTGTTATAACCAATACCAAATTTACATTTGGGATGTCTTTGGTAATTAGACATCTGGCTTACCGCTTCACTAGATCTCTTCCAAGAAGCCGTGATATATTTGATTCTCTCATTTTCTTCGGTTAACGATTGGACTGTCTCTTTGAGCTTCTCATTCTCTAAGGAAAGTCCAACTGGTTCGTAAGTCTTGGTTCCGCTTGGCTCACCAGAGGTACCACTTGACTCTCCGGTTTCATATTTTGTCCGGGTCGGTATGAGAAAAGACAATTTTTATGAACTCATCGACCATGTCGTTGAGTGCAATAACTAAGTCTTCTTTAGTAAATTCTTCAGAAGAGAAATCAAATACCTCAGATTCTTTCTCAGCCGCGAAGCATGTATCAGCTTTATCATCACCGTCGCTGGATGATGAGTCGTCCGAATCGCTATCGGCCCATTTGCTATTGATTTCGGTAGCTATCAGAGCCTTCTCCTCTTTCCGGTTCTCCTTTATTTGGTCCCTGCCCTCACACAATTAGATCAACTTCTCCCAAATTTCTTTAGCAGAAGAGCACAACTTAATCTTACTAAACATGTTTCTGTCCAACGATTTGAACAAAATGTTTTTGGCAACATTATCCAGGTTATTTATCTTCTTATCTTCCGTCGTCCATTTGTATCTTGGCTTATCAATCTTTATCGGACCATCAGTAATAACATACCACATGTCTTCGTCTTGTGAAGCCAAATGCACTTCCATCTGTATCTTCCAATCAACATATTCTTCGATGCAGAACATGGGGGGCTCGTTGATGAAAGACATGATGGTATTCGGTTGCTTGAGTGTTAAGAACCTCGCTCTAATACCACTTGTTAGGATCGGGGACGCCCTTGGAGGACCGGGGTGTTTCCGATTTCGAAAGGGTAGCCGCTTACACAACACAACACACAATTTGGTGATAGTCTGGTTAAAGACTAAAACCGTTCTTAACACTACGCAAGCTGTTACAGACTCTTGAACCGGGTTCAATGGCGGAAATGTCTATTTCAGCTTGAAGCAACGCACACAACTTAGTTTTGATGAGATTAACAAGGAATCGGTTAGATGGAATATATGGACCGGTTTGGTTAAGGATTATGTTTAGGTTGGTAATAGTTCGGTTTTTAGAGTGAGTAAGCCGGAAATAAAAGTAATGATACGAGACAAGATTTTTTATGGATGTTCGGAGCAAACCCTCCTACGTCACCCCTTCTTCTCAGATTATGAGAAGGATCTCCACTAACTTGAATGTTACAACACTCACACAATATCGAACGAGCCTTAATTGTTACTCGTCGGTTACACCACTCACTATGATGTAATACAATAACTTTTTACACTTGGTAAAATACACACACCATACACAAACACTTTCGGGATTTCAATCACTTATGCGTAAGATCTTTCGTTTTCTGTTTCTTCTCTCTTGAATGAGTTTTTTCGTAGAAATCTCACGCGTATTTGCGTGTTCGCGCGAGAGCTCTTATATTTCTTGAAATCATCCAACTTCCTTTTATAGTGAAAAGATGACAAAGGTTGTATTTTCTCTCTCTAGGAGATTGGTCACTGGAAGTCGTGCCGGTTGACACATGGAAGACATGCATAAGTCGGTTTGGACACATGGCAGACATGCACTTAGCCGGTTTGCATTTTGGACACATTGCAAACATTCACTAAGCCGGTTTGGACACATGGCAGACATGCATAAGCCGGTTTGGACACATGGCAGACATGCATAAGCCTTCGTTTTTCTCTCTTACATATTCCCAAGGAATATTGTAATAATTATTTTGCCCCATGCCTAGTTTCTTCTCTTACATATTCCCAAGATATTGTAATCATTATCTTGCTCCATGCCTAGTTTCTTCTCTCTCTTACATATTTCCAAGGAATATTTTGTTTGTCTTAACACGTTCTCTTCAAGATATTCATATTTTTTGAATCATTTGCCCGTTGCAACTCAACCGGTCATGAACTTGAACCGTTCCGGATTTCTGCACAAAGGTTGAACCTGTATTTATTAGCCGGAGCTGAGGGCAATTAATAACCGGAGCATATTTATGACTGAAGCGGCTGCATTTAATCAACCGGAACATTTATGACCGAGCGGTTGCATTTAATCAACCGGAGCATTTAATAAACCAGAACTCATTTATGACCGAGCGGCTGCATTAAATGTCGGTTGACCGGAGCCTTCTTTCATTAAATGCATGTTTGACCGATCTCCTAACTGAACTCCAGTTGACCAACCGGCTGACTGAACTTCTTGGCCTAACCGGTTGACCGAGCTTTTACTTCAAACCGAACGATATATATATTTCCAACCGAATGCTCAGTTTCCCTGAAATAGCAAAACTATAAATATTATTTGCAGGTAGAGGTGTTTACCACTACGCTACAACAACTTTTTGTTATATTTAAACCAATTAATATACTTGATATAACTTAGCGGTTTAACATATATATTTGAACTTAGTTTTATCTATTCATTAAACTTTTCATAAGTTACAACAATTATTTTCTAACAGTAAGAGTGGCACCTTGTTCTAGTTGAGCACTTTCTGTAGCATCTGCGACTACTTCATCGGGTTGAACAACATGAGACTCAGTCCTGTTAGCATTATCATCATTTGGATCAGCTGACTCAAAAGCGGGCCCTTCAGAAGATTCTCTTATGGGAGAAAAAACAGATTCATCTTGTTCCACTACAGGAACATTAAACTTAGGCACATCGGCCACAGGTTTAGAAGAGGACGTTACCTTCATTGATTTAGACGCGTGGGGCGCCTTCGTCTTCTTTTCCTTTAAGACACTAGATCTCGAAGGCTTTCTCAGGATGGTTGTCAGAGAAGACAGAGAGGACATGGGAGTTGCAGCAAGTACGCTTGGACCTTGCCTTAACCTTAACTCGACTAATTTATAGTCCTTCTTGGTGGAGCTTTTCAAACTTGAGGAACTGGCCTCCGATTCATTCACTGTCTTTGATCTCTTTGCCCCTGTTGACATAACAGAAGTAGATAGTTGTTTTGATCGAGTAGAGGGCTTACCATCTGTTTGATAACTAGATGCACCAGAGACAGATTCCATATTGTTCTTCATCCTTATCAGGGTACTAGCGACTGTAAGGGCAGTGAATACCCTTGGAGAGTTGATCTACTCAGGTTCACCCACAGGACCCTCAAATGCTCCATCAATCGACTTAGTTGAGCTGCATACGTTAAGCTTTCCTTGTTTGCCTGGAAGATAGAAAAGCAGAAGTTCTGGAAAAGGGTAGATGCCCAGTTTACCTAGATTCCCTTTGAGATCGTGCACATATAGTCAAAACGGACTTGACTATAGAGATAAAAAGAACTAGACTTCCCTTGGAGAGCTTTTTCTATCACATTGTTCAGCAAAATGAAGTGGGGTTTCAGGACCTTCTTGTTTCCATTTACATGGATCATCGAGCCATCGACAGAAAAGGCCTTCTTCATCTCTTGCATAATATCTGATGAAAGAATCATGTCAAACGTGTGCCCCTCCGTCGGAAGTTCAAAGAACTCCGCATATACAGTTTCGTCAAAAGAAAATTCCATGCCGTTGACGTTTGCTACAATAGATTCTTCCACCATTGTAGCAGATTTTAAGAACTCGCGAACTTCTTTTTCATAGAAGATGAAAGGACCACCGAGATACTTCCTCAACCCAGAATATTCTAGGGTTCTGAACACATCCACTACATCCGGTTGGTCGAAAGTGTAGACTGATGGAAAATCCACCTGCAATGTACAATGACCCAAAGTGATTTTCTTGTTCACCATTTTTGGAGGAATATGAACAGACACAAGATTTCAGAGAGATTTTAGAGAAAGAAATGCAAAGAAAACTAAGGTTCTTAAGGATTTCGAGAGATGAAAAGTTTTCAAACTCATGCAAGGATATCCTTATATAGATAGAGAAGAGATATGCAGAATAACCATCACTTTTCTTAAGGGTATGACCCATCAATAAATGTTAGACGTCCTTTTCCAAGGAGTCATCATTAAAATGAGGGTATATCAGTCATATTCTCTAAACTTGACAGACACGTGTCTTCACGTTGTTAAGAGATGACTGTTTGATATTTGAACAGGAAAAGTGGATAGATGCTCACATGGGACAGCTATCCTTGATCAGTCTAATCGGCACGTAGTTAGACGTTTTTTTTACTTCACAAATCCATATAACTAAACGTCTATTAGACGGATGGGTCTATTAGACACATACGTCTAATTCCGTGTTGAATAAGTCTAATGTATATTAGACGTGTACGTCTAATTCCGCATGAACACCACGTGTTAGACGTGTGTTTGATTAGACGTGAGCATCTTCTTGCTCATGACGTAAAAACGTCTAACGTCTATTAGACGTGTCCGTCTAATCGCGTAGGTTTAAAACCTCAACATGTAGACTTAGATATATGGATTTTGAGCAAAAATACGTCTAAGTACAAACCGTTTCTTTTAGACACACTTATCTAATAGACCGATTAAAGATTTTCGTCTTGAGAGTATCCTTACTTCCAAAGTAATTTTCCTCTCATTTTGTATAGGGACAAAAAGGAATAAGAGATAATTTTTGTGGTCCAATGACCAAAAATATTTTTAACAAATAAAAACATTTAATCTACTAGAATGGCAGAAGCCATTATTGATCTTCCTAGCTGTGAACTCAAACGAGAATTCTTCTTGCTTCCTTCCTGCAATCCTCCTGCATCACCTACAAAAGAAACTATTTACACATTTTGGTACCCATATTCAATTGGGTCCTCGATCAATTAGTCTCTTAGGAATCCATATTTGAGTTATTCTGATGGATTTCCCATTTTGTGTAGTGATTAGTGCGTATGTTTTTGACTTAGCAGACGACTTTCTACTAGCCACTAATCCTTTAGCTTTTGAAGAAGACATTCTTTTAAAACTCCTTGACTTAGAGTCAGGTTTTAGATTGCCAGATTTATTAGCTGCTTCAAGCTTATTCTTAAGCCAACAAACAGTCGGAGAAACATAAATTATTTCATTTTTGAAAGCTAATTCTTCATGAATAAGATCAGATTCAATGTCAGTCATACTCCCTTTGACAAAACTTATTGGCTTAAACTTGTCAGATGAGTTGGACTTTTTGCATGACATGTTAGGATCATTACTATCAAATCCCAATTCGGATCTAGATCTAGCAGGTTTTAACTTGCCGATCTGATATTTGATAGCTTCTCCGGACCTTGTCCATGCACAAACAACATAGTTTAATCTTTTGTTTTCAGATGAAAGAGTTTGAATCTGTTCTTTGAGCATCTCATTCTCAGATAAGATCTCTTCAATCTTCTTTTCAAAAACATTTGACTCTTCAGTTTGAAACATATTTGATTTGTTTACTTCTGGTGAAGATTTAGTTTCATTTAGAGATTCTGCTAGATTTCTGTACTCGATGACCATGTCATCTAGTGCAGCTACCAGTTGTTCCCTTGAAAACCTTTCGGAAGAGAAGTCAAATACCTCAGTCTTCTGAGTCCTTTCTTCATCTTCTCTTGCCATGAAGCAGACCACCTCCTCTTCATCACTTTCACTGGATGAGAAGTAGGAATCACGGTTTCTTCGTTTGTTCTTCCCGTCACCTGCAATAAGAGCCTTCAGCTCTTTTCCATCATCTCTAGCATCTTCACGTTTCAGCTTCCGGCATTCTGATGCATAATGACTCTTCTTCATGAAGTCGTCAAACTTCTTCACAAAGAGAGACATGGCATCGCTGCTTAGCTGCTGAGCTGCAATCTTCACATCCGGAGCGGTTGGTGGCTCTTAAGCAGTCACCAGCGCCTTGGCAATAATAACGAATGTGGGTTGATCTTCTTTCATCCTACAGTTCAGCTCGAACTCATAGGCCTTGAGATCACCAAAGAGATCAAAGAGAGATATCTTGTTAAGATCTTTGGAATCTCTCATCGCCATTGTCTTTATGTCCCATTCCCTTGGAAGAGCACGCATGACCTTAATAGCAAGCTCTCTGTTGCTATAGGTCTTGCCTAGGATGGATAGGGAGGAGACAATCTTGCTGAATCTGGTGTCGAAGTCGTTCATTGTTTCACCAAGACGCATCTTGAAGCTATCAAACTGCTGAGTGGAAACCGTGATCTTGTTTTCCTTGGTTTGCTCGTTGACCTCACATAGTTGGGTGAGTATGTCTCAGACCTCTTTGGCAGTATCGCATTCGATAATGTAGTTGAACATACTTTCATCGAGATATCTGTACAGAACATCAAAAACCATGTTGTTGAGGTTGTTCTGTCTCTTTTCATTAGCGGTCCAGTCAGCTTTCTCCTTATCAATCTTGATGGGACCTTCTGTCAACACTCCACATGTCGTCAAGAATAGAAGAAAGGTGAGCACGAACTCTTTTCTTCCACACAATGTAGTTTTCTCGAGAGAAGGTTGGAATGGTTTTAGCACTGGCATCTTTGGTTATGGTCGACATTTTTCAAGAAAAGCTTGAGAATAGAAACAGGGCTCTGATACCAATTGATAGGATCGGCTTTATCGATAGAGACGGGGGTCTAGCTATTGATGAAGGCTTATGAAAAACGGGTTGAAAGAAATCTTGTCAAGGATTTAATTCCCTTTCTATTCTACGGAAACATTTATAAACACTTGAAACATATTCAAGGCGGAATTGTTTACTTGTGTTTGAAGCTCAAGATGAAGAATGAAAAGATGACAGAATTGAAAGAACACAGCCTTTTGTTTATGGATGTTCGGAGAAACTCTCCTACGTCACCCCTTCTTCAAACCGCCGGAAGGATTCACTATAATACGTTTAGAATTAAATACAGTTTGCACACACTTAGATCACTCTTGAACAAAACACACTCTGTTCAATTTACAAGATGAAGAATATCACTCAGCTAAATGTGTTTTTTGATTCTAGCTCTCTCTTGATTCACACACAGTACAATTAGGAAAGCAACTTCACAGTAAATGCTTGATTTCTCTCTCTGGAATAGCAAGCAGGATTGTAGATTAACTCTTTGTAAAATCTGGCAGTTCGTAAGGCTGATTGTCCGTTGTTCTTGAGATTTGATAAATACTGGGCAAAGGCTAACGGTTGAATCTTTTAGAATGATACGTGGCACTCTTCCATTGGAAAGCCTCCATTGTACACAACAGGTTCTGAACACAAGGATCGTGGTCGTACACCACTGGTAGTGTGCCGAATATTCCATCAGAGATGTACCTGCAAAACAAGTAATATGAGGAAAATTCTCTTGCGTGGCATTCGTTGGTTGGTTGCATATAGCTGGTATACTGATCTTCACTAGAAAGTGGAGTAGGAGTAGGGTACAACTATAACACGTGGGTAGTCGGGTGCTAGCTTCAAGTATATTGCTTAAGCTTAGCATTAGACGTATTTCAGTTAGACGGATTGTGAAAACCAGTCTAATGAAATTAAACATCCCCGTCTAAGAGCAGAATTCATTAGACCGCCTAGTCTAATGGGATTAGACTTACGTCTAATTAGTCACTTCAGACTAATCTGAAGGAGTTAGACTTACGTCTAACTTTCACTATTAGACTACACGTCTAATCATTCACTAACCATTAGACTGCACGTTTAACTCCACTAAGTTAGACTGCATGTCTAACTTCACTGAGTTAGACTGCACGTCTAATTCTGGTTCTATTTTAGACTAATCTGAAGGAGTTAGACTTACGTCTAACTTTCACTAATTAGACTACACGTCTAATCATTCACTAACTATTAGACTACACGTCTAACTCTACTGAGTTAGACTGCACGTCTAATTACGGTTCTACTTCAGACTTGTTTGAAGGAGTTAGACTTACGTCTAACTTTCACTAATTAAACTACACATCTAATTGTTACAAACCATTAGACTGCACGTCTAACTCTACTGAGTTAAACTACACGTCTAATTCCGGTTCTACTTCAGACTAATCTGAAGGAGTTAGACTTATGTCTAACTTTCACAATACATTAGACTTCACGTCTAACTCCACTGAGTTAGACTACACGTCTAATTCCGCATGCATTAGACTGCACGTCTAACTCCACTGAGTTAGATTGCACGTCTAATTCCGAATACATTAGACTGCACGTCTAACTCCACTAAGATAGACTGCACGTCTAATTCCGTAGATCTATTAAACTGCACTTCTAACTCCACTCAGCTAGAGTGCACGTCTAATTCGGGAATTTATTAGACTGCATGTCTAACTCCGCTGAGTTAGATTGCACGTCTAATTCTGGAATTCATTAGACTGCACGTCTAACTCCGCTGAGTTAAATTGTACGTCTAATTTTGTGCATTCATTAGACTGCACGTCTAACTCCGCTGAGTTAAACTGCACGTTTAATTCTTTGCATCTGATGCCAAATCGGTCTAATGAGCCTCATTAGAGCCAAGTCTTATTGAAATATGATTTCAATACACCAGCATCAAAACACATAAATCATTTCATCATCAAAATTCCAATGGTCAAATTATTTCAACACTTAGTCAAAATAATTTTACCCAACAGTTTCTTATCCCAAAACCTTGATTTCGGGACTTGAAATGTTAGTTTCTTGACCTAAAATCATGGTTTTGGGACAAGAAATGTTGGTTTCTTGTCCCGAAATCATAGTTTCGGGATCTGAAAGGTTGGTTTTATTGTCCTAAAATCTTGATTTCGGGATCCGATATGTTGGGTTCTTATCCCGAAACTCTGATTTCAGGACCTGAAATGTTGGTTTCTTGTCCCGAAATCATGGTTTCGGGTCAAAAACTGTTGATTTCTTCTCCCGAAATTATGGTTTTGGGTCAAGAATTGTTGGTTTCTTCTCCCGAAATCATAATTTTGGGACCCGAAATGTTGGTTTTAGGACCCGAAAGTGTAGTTTCGGGACAAGAAATGTTGGTTTTGGGTCCCAAAAGGGTTGTTTCGGGACACGAAAGTGTGATTTTAGGACCCGAAAGTGTGGTTTCGGGACAAGAAATGTTTGTTTGTGATTGAATATAATTAAATATAATTATAATTGAATATAATCGAACATAATTGAATATAATTGAAGACTAGAAAATACTACAATGTATTACTTATTTAAATACAACTTATACGTTTCTAGAGAATCTTTTTTTAAAATGTCTAAAAATTTCTGAAAGATATTGCTCAAATTTTGGTTTAAATGTGAACGAACGATGAATGCACAGAATTTGACTCATAAAGCTTCAAGCATTCTCGTTGCCTACAAAAAATGATAATTCAACAGTTATTAAAGATTTGTAAACCAATTAAAATGTGAAATATGTAACTTACATTTGTTTTGGTTATACCACAATCCCACTTCGCATCGCCCAAATAAGTTTGAATATGTCTCATACAGTATATTGCGCAATGTTGTATTTGAACTATCTTGTCAAGCTAATTTCAAAACTTTGAACGGGAATTTAGCAATTTTGGTTGCGATGTTCGCGTCGATAGTTTTGAAGAACTTCACAAAGTTTTCTACTTGTTTTACCAAAGAAGTTAATTAACACTTTAACATACAAACACGTTCATACAAACACTTCAACACTACAAGTGTCCAAGTTGTGACATATTTATCTTCCCATGGCATTTTTGGGGGCAGTGGGAGGTTGTTGATGATTTCGATTACTCTCTTTGACATATTGATAGTGACTTTCGTATAAAATTGAAAAAAATATCTGCAAAAATATGACCAAGATTCAGATGAAATATGAGCAAGAATTAGATGATATAAAAATATTGGACTTACAAGATTAGCATTTTTCATGTCTTCGGGTTTTATTAGGAATTGTCTCATTTCTTCAATTATTTGATCAACACAAGCTTCTGAATCTCTCCAAAAGCCCTGCAAATGAATTCAACATCACAATAATACCATTGGTTTAAACAACAATGAAAGATATAGTGACTTACAAAAACGATTGTCGAAAAAACTATTTTCCCCTTGGAACATGATTGACTATTATGACATGTAATGTGTGCCCACGCATCAATAATATCATTTTCAACATGACATTGATTTTTCATTGATTAGAAATGTCCTATGTTGATCTTGGTATCGGTTACATACAACAATTCTTTCCTGAAACCACATAATGAAGAAAACCAAATTAAAACCACCATTTAGGGACGATGAACACCCATTTCGGGTCTTGAAACCATCCTTATTGTGTCCCGAAACCACCCTTTTAAGATCCTAAACCAGCCTTTCAGGTTCCGAAACCACCCTTTCGGGTCCTAAAACCCTAGTTTCGGGACCTGAAAGTGTGGTTCGGGACACAATAAGGATGGTTTCAAGACCTAAAAGGGTGGTTTCGGAACACAATAAGGATGGTTTCGGGACCCGAAAACACCATTAAACTAAGAAATATAAACATTGTTAATTACCTCGCATTCACATCATCTTCATTTGCAAAAATGAACCCCATAATGATTTCATCTCGGTAATCTATTTGGACAAACTCAAAGTAAGATTGATTTATTTCCCTATTCTTCGTCATATATGGAGATTGAAGGCGTGCCGAGATTTTCGCATTTCGTAGGGGATTTTTTCTGAGTTTTATTGTAGCCACCAATTCTGTTCTTTTATGACTAACCACCACTTCGTGTACTTCCTCTTTTGGTACTCCCACTTTTGGTACCCCCTCTTCATGTACATCCTTTGCGTGTACATCTTCTAAGTGTACTCCCACTTTGGGTACCCCCTCTTCGTGTACATCCTCTTCGTGTACATCATCTTCGTGTACATTCTCTTCGTGTACATCCTTTTCGTGTACCCCATCTTCGTATAAACCCTCTTCATTTTCTGTAGTGGGTGTTCGATTTTTGAAGTATTTGTGCACGGCATCCCTAAAACGTTTATTATCGTCCATGGCCTTGTATAAGATGTGAATGGCGTTGTCATACAATGGCGTTGTATCCCAACCGAAACTTAAATTTGCCAAATTTCTGGTGACTTTGTTAATCATCACGGTGGCTTTAGCAATGAAGACCAAAATCTCTATAAAATTCGCACACCGAGGTTTTGGTGTGTTCAGAGGTGGTGTTGTGTTCAGATGTGTTACCTTAAGAGGTGGTGAATTCATATGTGGAAAATTCATAGGTGTTGCCTCCTTAGGTTTAGGTGTTTCCTTTTGAGGAACCTTAGGTGCTGCCTTTTGAGGTTGAGGTTCAGGCACACCCTCATATGCATCCTCGTTCGCCCCCTATCCTGATATGTCTCTTCCACATCTATCTCTTCGTTCACATTTGTCTCCTTGTTCTGAAGAGGTGGTAGTGGAATGCGTCCAACAATGCTTCCACGTCCGAATCCTCCATTTGCCCACTACGTATCCAACCTAAACTTCAACTTTGTGTCATTCCAACATGACAATATAGGAAATCGACGTAGCACAGCTGAAAACATACATATGTTAAAACCATTTACAATAAGGAACCAGGGAGATAAATTAGTGATAACTTACAATAAGGAACGTCTGTGGTCCTTGGAAATGTCGTTTTCCATTCTCCTTCACTTTTGCGCATGATTGAACTAATCCTTCGAGTACAAATTTACACCAATTAAAATTTTTGATATTATCAACATCTGAAATAGATTTCAGAATTCTAAACCTGCAAGTGAAAAAAATAGATTTGAGGATTATGAACAATGCATATACCATACATATATGTAAGTTTTGATATATACCTGGTTAGTTGACCTAGGTGATCACACTAGAGAAAGCAGCTGACAACAAATAATACGAAGTCTATCTTGAAATTGTTGTCAGCTACTTTGTTCTCCATGATTTTCATTGGCATTTAACAAGGTTACCCCATCGAGTCTTAAATGCCTTCAACTTATCATTGGACTCATTATTCATGTATTCTACAATGTCCAGCTCCCCTCTAGGAGACCCAATATCATTTGAACATCCTCTTCTTCGATTTTCACTTCCTCGCCATTCTCTAGGCTGAATGCACATTTAGTACAGTATAACTTTCTGACTAGATAACGAGAGATTTCCCCGTGGCATTTTGCAAGTGATGATGATAGAAGAGAGCCAAAGACTATTGACTTCACAACCTCTTTTTGTTCATTCGACAGCAGTTGAAGAAGAGAGCCAAAGACTATTGAATTCTTGGGACGCATTCCTTTTACGTTTATTCGCTTTACAAAAACAAAAAGCTAAGCATTTAAAAACCATGAAGCTGATAAGCAAATAAATGAAACATTTTGTAAGGATCGGGATCGCCGATAGGGGACCGGGGTCCGGCTAAAGGAGACCGCTTTAAACAACACACCAATTGGCATTAATCCGGTTAAATATTAGAATCGTTCTTAACACTACGCAAACTGTCACAAACTCTTGAACCTGGTTCAAGTGCGGAAGTAGTTTGTTTCAGCCTGAAGCAACTGCACACGGTTTGGCTAAAGAAGAGTATGAAGAAGAATCGGTTGAAATGATGGGGAAACTGGTTCGGTTGATTTAAGGGAAAAATCGGTTCGGTTAAAGAAGCTAGTATGGAGAAGTCGGTTTATGTGAGGTGAATTCGGTTTGGTTGAGGTGAGGGTAAAGTCAGTTCGGTTAGAGACAGAAAATAAATGAAGAACACAAGACACAAATTTTTATGGATGTTCGGAGTTGAATCTCCTACGTCACCCCTTCTTCTCAAACAGTAAGAATGATATTCACTAACTGGAATATTCAACAAACACACTCCGATCGAGTCCTATTTACTGCTCGTCGGTTACACCACTCACACAATGATGTAATACTTTTACACAATGTAAAATACACAAAGTTTCTCAAAGTCAGATTTCAAATGATTTCAAGGATTTCAATCAATATTCAGGGTCGCGCGTAAAATTCGTCTAGTTGTGAATCTGTAGAAATCCATATGTTCTTCGTTGCCTTGGGCTTCTATTTATATGAGAAATATGACAACAATCATATTTTTCTCTCTCCAGAGGATTGGTCATCTGAAGCCGTGTCGTTTCAGATAAGCTGGCGTGCACGCCTTGCCATTTTGGACACATGGCAGACATGCACTAGGTAGCCGCCTGTTTCAGAAGATTTCTTGTGATCTTGGACAAGCTTGTTTGATAGTTACCTGCTTCCTGGATGTTCCTTCTGGATTTAGACAAGCATGTCTGGCAGCTACCTACTGCCTAGAGGTTGCTTCTAGACTGAGATAAGCATGTCTAACAGCTACCTGCTGCCTGTAGTTCATTTAATAACCGGAGCTTGACATCATTTAAACAACCGGAACTCATTTATGACTGGAGAAGCTCATTTAATAATCGGAACTTGACAACATTTAATCAACCGGAACTCATTTATGACCGGAGCAGCTCATTTAATAACCGGAGCAGCTCATTTAAAAACCGGAACAGCTCATTTAATAACCATAACTCATTAATGATCCGCCATGCTTCATTAAGTGCCGGTTGACCGAGCCGATTTGACCGATCTCCATTTCCGAACCGAAGTCGGACTACTTGTCAATCTACCGAACCGATATCATCTGCCGAGCCGATCTCGCCTACATGGAAATTTCGGTATTTTGCTGATCATCTGTGTGACAAGCAGAAATATTTACCACTACGCTATAGCACCTTCTTGTTATATTTAAATCAATTAATATATTTGATATAACTTAGCGGTTTAACATATATATTTGAACTTAGTTTTATCTATTCATTAAACTTTTTATAAGTTCTAACAATTTTTTTCTAACAATTTTTTTTTTTTATTATTTAGAATAAATATTCAAAACTTGTAATCGTTTGCCGGTTTAAAATTAACTTACTTAATTTTTCTAACACATTTATTGTCTTGAAACCACCCATTCGGGTTCTGAAACCACCCTTTCGGGACTCGAAACTAGGTTTCGGGACAAGAAATTAACATATTGTGTTCTGAAACCAATCATTCTTGTCTCGAAAATACTAATTTCGGGACAAGAAACCAACCATTCATGTCCCGAAAATACCATTTCAGGTCCCGAAACCAACCATTCATGTCCCGAAACCAACCATTCATGTCCCAAAAATACTATTTCGGGACTAGAAACCAACTATTCATGTCCCGAAATAACCATTTTGGGTTCCGAAACCAACGATTCATGTCTCGAAAATACCATTTCAGGATAAGAAACCAACTATTCATGTCCCGAAATAACCATTTCAGGTCCTGAAACCAACCATATATGTCCCGAAACCAACCATTCATGTCCCGAAAATACCATTCAGGGACAAGAAACCAACCATTCATGTCCTGAAATCACCATTTCGGGTCCCGAAACCACTCTTTCAGGTCCCGAAACCAACCATTCTTGTCCTAAAATCACTAATTTCGGGACAATAAACCAACCATTCATGTCTTGAAAATACCATTTCGGGTCCCGAAACAAACAACCCATTCGGGAAATAATATGCAGCCAATTAGACAATCAATAGTTGTTTAGGGATAATATGCATCTAATAAAGGTTTCGGGATATAATCTATCAAAAAAGTTTCTATATACTTTTCTATCGTTAAACCCTAAATGGAACTAAACCCTAATCAACTAAACCCTAATCGCTATATCAAAATCATTTACATTTCTAAAAGATACGATGTCTTATTTACCTTGGAGTCCTTAGAGATATTGGAGATATTGGAGTCTTGCATGGCGATGTACCTGGACCACCAGTCTGAAAAGAAGAGTAGTATGAACCCTGGACCACCATAAACCTAAATGAAGTGAAGATAAACGAAGGAGACCTACCATTTTCGATCGGATGACGATGAAGAAAGAAGAAGAAGTCGGGGATGTCGGAGAGCGAAATCGCCAGAGAAGAAGAGAGAAAATGATAGTCGGAAATGAGAAATGAAAAGAAGAAAGAGGGAGAAGAAGAAAGAGGGGGAAACTAAAACGTATGTTTATTTTTTTTGTGGCAAGGCCACGTAGGATTCGTGGCCTTGCTTTTGCTGAACCTTCGTTGATAATATCATTTCTCATATATAATATACATATAAGTAATGATAGGGGGAGTGAAAGATTTGTAGTGGAATGATGTGGAAGGTTGAATAGGCATTATGACTCGACATTTTAAATTTTATTTATCTCTATCCAGTTTATTAATAATTTCTCTTTCTTCTTTTTGTTAATCATTAATTTTTTTTTATTTCTACAGTTAATTGGTAAATATATATTTATATATTTTATTATTTAACTTATTTATTTATAAGAAATTTAGAATAATAATAATAATATGGACAATAATAAATTAAATAAAAAATAACAAAATATATATTTTCAAATATATATTATATTTGATAAATATATATTTAAGATAATAAAAAATTTAATATTAAAATTCTTAATTTTTTAAAATTAATTATTTCTCTCATATATATATATATATATATATATATATATATATATATATATATATATATATATATATATATTATATATTTATTTGTTTTTAAAATGAGTTATAATAGAAAAAATAAATAAATCAAATATATAAATATATAATTTTAAAATTATATATATATATATATATATATATATATTTTACTTAAACGTAATTGTTTCCTTTTTTTTCTCTCTTTAATTTTTTTTTATATTTCATTTTCTTGTGAAATGTAATATAAACAAAAATCAATTAATTCAAAATGTTATATATTCTCTCTTCTTATATTATCATGTTAACTCTTATCATAAACTATTTTTTCTTTTTATTTACAATTCAATATTAATATATCATAATTTGAGTTATATCTATTTTTTTTGGAATATTAGTGTGGTTTGATTTAAGTTAATTCAACTTCACAAATTTTTAATTTCCCAATTACAAATCATTTTAAAAACTAATAAATAAATAAATTATTAACACAAATATATATATATAGAGAGAGGGAAATAATTAATTAAAAAAAGAAGAACTTTTATATTTAATTTTTTATTCTAATAAATATAAATTTATCAAATATAATATATATTTGAAAATATATATTTTATTATTTTTTATTTAATTTATTATTGTCTCTATTATTATTCTAAATTTTTTAAATAAATAAGTTAAATAATAAAATATATAAACATATATTTACAAATTAATAATGAGAATGGAAGAGATAAAAAAATTAATGATTAACACAAAGAAGAGAGATAAATTATTAATGAATAGGAGAGATAAATAAATATTTAAAATGTTGAGTCATCATGCCTAGCATTTCACATCATTTCGAGGTTCCACATTCTCTGCAAATCTTTCTCTACCTATCATTACTATATACATATTTTCTTACCATATTTCATCTAAAACATTATCTATATTAATATTAATTCAACATATAGATAAATTTATTTATTACTATTATAAATGCAACAATAAATTTTATATTTATTTTATATTTTATCTTATCAATTATTATATATATAATAAGACTATAATATATATATATATATATATATATATATAATTGTTATAAATGGTAAATAATAATTATTATTGTTTCTTTTCAAATTATTTTCTCTCTCATTAATTAATTATATATATTATTTAAATCATTAACTTTATATAAATACATTTTTCGTGTTTAAGACCAACTTTAGAGTGTTCACATGAATTCATGTTTAAGATTAAAGTTTGATTCAAAATTTTTAAAAATGCATTTTTGACTATAAATATTTTTATCTTATATTTTTTCTATCACTAATAATAAAATATATATTATCTTATCAACAATTATATATATAATAACACTATAATATATATATATATATATATATATATTTATAAAGTTTTTATAAATAGTAAATAATAATAATTATTTTTTTTAAAAATTATTTTCTCTCTCATTAATTATATATATAGATATATATATATATATATATTATTTTTAATTATTAATTTTATATAAATACATGGTATCTTTTATTATACATTTTTTTATCATATATCTATATATAAATATTAAATACAAAATATATAAACACACAAAAAAAATAAAATTATTTCAATAGTTATAAGTGGTCTAGCGATGTATGTGTTTACATTTCATGTTAAAGTCTAGAGTTTGGATCCCAAAACATGCAAATTTATATTTTCAAGAATTTATTTTTGACTATAATATATGGTGACGCAATTTTTAAACAAATAATAGTCATATGAAAGTGTGATATCGTAATTAGTGGGTGGTTTGTTGAGGGTGAGGTCACGAAATTAGTGGTTGGTATGACGAGCATTTGAAAGTGTGAGATCACGAGATGGAGGTCGAGTAGTGGGTGGTTTGTCGAGTGTGATGCCGGAATTAGTGGTTGGTTTGGCGAGCATTTGAAAGTGTGAGGTCACGAGATGGAGTTTAGGTGGTGGGTGGTTTGTCGAGTGTGAGGTCAGAATTAATGGTTGGTTTGGTGAGAATTTAAAAGTGTGAGATCACGAGATGGAGGTCGAGTGGTGGGTGATTTGTCGAGTGTGAGGTTGAAATTAATGATTAGTTTAACGAATATTTGAAATTGTGAGGTCATAAGATGGATGTCGAGTGGTGGTTAGTGATTGGTTTGACGTTGGATAAAAGGTTTGTGATTAATTGGAATTGATTGTTGATTTGTTGAAATGAGAGTAAAAGAGAGGTTGACTAAGTTTGGTGAGTGGTTTGTGAGGGATAGAGGCATATGAAAAAATATGAGTTACAAGATGAGGGTCAAGTAGAGGGTTAATGGTTGAGTTTGACGAGATATAAGAGGTGTGTCATCAAATTGAGGTCGACTAAGATTAGTGGGTGGTGTGCCGAGAGGATAAAAATGCATATGAAAAAAGTGTGGGTCACAAGACGATGGTCAATTTAGAGGTTAAGTGGGTGCGAGGGGATAAAATATATGTTAATATTAAGTTTAAGATTAAACTTAAATTTTATAAACTAAAACAAATTTAAAATTAATTAGATTTTGAATAATATTAATTTTATTTAAATAATTTATAGATAAATATTATTTTATATATATTTTTATTCGTGCATTTATGATAGGAAAAAAAGGTCACTTAGACGTATGTACTAATAAAAGGTTATTTAAACATATGTACTATCAAAAATTAACTCATATTAGCTTCTTTTAGTAAACATGGTTAACTTTTATTTTTAAATTTATATATTTATTAATTAAATATTAATATATTTTCTCTCTCTTTCTTTTTCATTAATTAAACTATGTAATTTATTTTATTCTTAATTTTTTTTTTAATATTAATTTTTATTTTATATTTCATCTTTTTTTATTAGTTTTTATTTCTCATATTTCTTAAATTCTCATTTTTTTTAAAAAAAATTTAACAACTTATTTATAAATTTTATGTTTTACTGTAATATTTTTTTTTGAAAGGTTTTTTCTTATTTAATTTAATATAATAAAAATGAAAAAGAGTTTTTTTTTATTTAGTTTAATATAAATAAAAATAAAATTAATAATTTTTATTTAATTTTTAGTCACGACTTATATTAGTAGTAAATGAATTGTTTTGTCTAATATTTGATTATTACTCTTTTGGTGTTTGATGAATGAGTTTTTATTATTATTTAATTTTTAATTATTAATTAATTTATTATTGAAAGAATTTTTATTATTATATTCAATTATTGGAATAAACAAATTTAAAATAATTAATAATTAATGTAAATATAAAAAAATATATACATATAAAAGAAGAAGAAATATAGAGTTAAAATAATTAATGATGAATGCTCGTGTATATATATATAAAATTAAATTAAAATAATCAATCATAAATACTCATATAAAAATAATAAAAAATTATAAAAAAGAAAAAAAATAGAGGGTCATTTATTAGTAATAAATGAAATAATAAATGAAAAGAGAGAAAAGAGAAAATATATTAATATTTAATTAATAAATATATAAATTTAAAAATAAAAGTTAACCATGATTACTAAAAAAGGCTAAATGAGCCCATTTTTGATAGTACATATGTTTAAATGATCTTTTATTAGTACATACGTCTAAGTGAGCTAGTTGTACAAGTACATACGTCTAAGTGAGCTTTTTTTTCTTTATGGTAGTGTATCTAACTATCAATATTATTATTTATAAGCGGTTTAAACTTTGTTATAAAAAAATTATAAGTACAAAACAAAAGTATACCAAAAAAAAAATAAAAAATTAAAAACAAATTAGGAAACATAAATACAATTAATTTGTTTGAAGGTTTAAAAAAAAAAGAGTAATAATACCTTTATATAAATTCATAAGTTTTTCGGATCTAATATTCGACATCGTCATGATAATGACATTATAAATAAATTTTAACAACATACTTTGTTTGTTAAATGTATTTTTGATTTTTTTCCAACTAGATAATACTTAAAAAAAATGAATATAGGTATATTAATCGATCTTCAATATAACTTATTAGATTCCGGTGCAATTTCATAAAACACTTCATATATTTTGCGACATTGTGACAATGTACAAGCGTATGAGACGTCAACATCTCTTGTATGACATACGACAATCACTCACAATATTGTTATTTTGTATAATTTTTATATTTAAAAAATAATCCTAATAAATAAAATACATCCAAAAGAAATTAAATAAAAAGTAAAAACAATTAATAAAAAAATTATAAAAAATTTAAATATCAAATAAAGTATAATTTATTTTATTCAACTTTTTTTTTACTAAATGTCAAATTATCATTTTAATTAAAATTCCCCCCAAAAAAATCATCATTTTAATTTTATTTTTGGTAATTATATGATTGTTAAATTATAAGTAATTATTTAATGATAATTATTATGAAAAACAAATCAACCATACTAATAACTCAAATATAAATAAAAAAATTCAATAAGAAGATATGATAATCTAATAATGACTGAATAAAATATTCACTTAAATATTTAAATAATAAATATATTCATCTATAAATTAATCCTTTCATCCTTCACACACACACACACCATTAATTAAACATGACTACTACGGCCACCACCATCCTCCTCCTCCTAGCCCTCTTCTCCGCGTCCCTCAGCCTCATGATGGCGGACATGTCAATCGTCGAATATGATAACAATCACCCCTCAAAATCCAGAACCGACGAAGAAGTGAGGGGTATTTACAAAAAGTGGATGATAGAGAATGGAAAAGTCTACAACGGAATTGAGGAATCCGAAAAGCGTTTCAACATTTTTAAGGAAAATTTGGTCTTCATAGATACTCATAACTCCGAGAATCGGACCTACAAGGTTGGATTGAACGTGTTTGCCGATCTGACCGATGAAGAGTACCGATCCTACTACCTCGGCATGAAATATGATGCCGATCTCCAATCTGTTCAGTCAGAGCTGGACAGCCAAAGTTATGCTGCCTCCTCAGCTGAAAATATCCCGGTGTCCCTTGATTGGAGGACGAAGGGCGCCGTATCACCTATTAGGAACCAGGGACGATGCGGTAAGATTTCAAAATTAATAAATTATTTTTATCTCTCAAGTTACTTATAAATAATGTTACAGAACAAATATTACGAGTTCGATTCTCATTTAAGATGAGAATTAAGATGGCTTAAATTGCTGAAACTCGTATGTCATGACTATACGATTAATTCTAGATAAGGATGCGAACAAATGTGGTTAAAAAAAGGTTTTAGAACAACTTGAATTCATATATTTTGATTTTCATTGTGTTGTTTTTTAAATATCAGCAAGTTGTTGGGCTTTCTCGGCGATTGCAACAGTGGAAAGTATCAACCAGATAGTAACGGGACAACTGATTGATTTGTCCGAGCAAGAACTTATCGACTGCGACCGAAGTGTCAACACCGGCTGCAAAACCGGGCGCCAGATTGAGGCATTCAAATTCATTACTAGAAATGGTGGTATAGACACCGAGAAAGACTATCCTTATCTAGAAGCCGATGGCACCTGCAATGCCACTAAGGTTATCGATCGTGAGCTTGATCACTTTGGGGCTTGTTAATTTTTATAAGTCGGTCTAGCTATAAGATACCCATTTGGTTGATTGATTGCAGATGAAATCAAAGGTGGTGAGCATAAACGGTTACAAAGAAGTACTACCGCGCAACAACGAAATATATTTAATGATAGCTGTCGCACAACAGCCCATCAGCGTCGGCATTGAAGCCTATGGCAAGGCATTCAAAAATTATGTCTCGGTACGTAAGTAGTGAAAAGTTAATATATTTTGGATTTTGAGATCGATCTATATATAAGTGAATATTTTGTGATTCTTTTGGTTATGGAAGGGTATTTTCACGGGAAACTGCGGAACCTCCCTAGATCATGCAGTGGTGGTGGTGGGATATGGAAGTGAGAAAGGACTTGATTATTGGATAGTGAAGAATTCATGGGGATTGAATTGGGGTGAAAGCGGATATATGAGGATCCAGCGGAACTTTTATCCAGGTAAAGGAAAAGGGAAATGTGGCATAGCAATGTTTGCCTCTTATCCCACTAAAACCGGAAAGGCCGGGGTCGGAGGAGACGGTATCGTTAGTACTGCATGAACGTACGTACGTTAAAATAATTAAGGTGGAGGCCGTCACTTCTTTTGTTTTTGTGTATTTAATTAAGTCATCTTTTATTAATAAAATTATTAATTATGTCATTTTGTTTTATAAGGAATTGATTCTATTTCATAATTTATTACTTTTCATGATAAGAAATCATACATCTTTAAGAAAATGAGTTTGTAAATTTAGTTGTCATTGATAATATGCTAACAATTTTCTATGAGAAAAAAAACAAAACATTTAGTTAGTTTAAGAGATAACTTTTTATTTGATAATTTAATCTTTTATTACATACTTTCTATTTATAAATATGAATTGACATCTAAAAATTAAGATTTAAAATAAAGATTATGTTTTATCAATAAAAACACATTAACATATAAATTTAAGTGATAATAATCTAAACTTATGAATAATAACGTTTTAATTATACTATAAATTATTTTAAGAAATTATAAAATGAATTTAAATGATTAAGAGAATATTAAAAAGAGAGGTATAATATTTATTTAAGATTAGAGAGAAATATTAACTAAGTTAATATTGAAATGCTAAATGTACCAAATTTAAATATATATATATATATATAAAAAAGTATAACAAAAATGTGTATGAACAAAAAAATTTTAAGGTATATTTCTATTTCATTCCAATATATTATTTGATCTCAACATTACATTTTGTTCATAATATATGATGTCATTGAAATCTCTATGGCCTCGTTTGATGAAGGGGTTTTTGGGATAAAACCAGTTTTTATCCCAAAACCCAAACATCTTATAAACCATTAAATCAAATAATTTTATCATTTAAATACCAAAACTATCCTCTAATTTTATATTCTCTCTCTAAACCATCATTCTCTCATCTATACCATATCTTCTAAAGTCAAAGGGTAAATTAGTCTTTAAATTTTAAAAACCAAATTTTTTCTACTTTTTATCAAACAAGAGTTTTTTGGATAAAACTCATACAAAATACAAAAAACCACTTCCTCAAACAAGGTCTATAAATATGTGAATATGTGTGAGTAGAGTAGAGTAGGGTATGATATGATATGATATGATAGGATAGGATAGGATAGGATAGGATAGGATAGGATAGGATAGGATAGGATAGGATAGGATAGGATAGGATAGGATAGGATAGGATAGGATAGGATAGGGTAGAAAAATGGTGAATCTATGTGTGTGAATATTTTGTAGAGTATGGTAAGGAGGAAGTGATAGAAGAAGATTCTACATGTCTAATAACCTTCTATATAACAATCTATCATCTAACATAAATAGTGAATTTAGTGCGTACATATATTATTTCTCCTATAAACTCAAGAAAATTTTTAGAAAACTTTGTAAAAGCTTTAGTAATATGATAAAAAAACAAATTCAAATTACATAAACATTTAATTATAAAGTTTTTTTTCGTACATGAAGTCTTACACTTTAATCTTAAAATTTTCAGCAATTATCATACGATTCATTTTGAAAGCCTATAAATCTACAAAGTATCTTTAACATCACAATACTTATTGAACGTAGGAGGTAAATTATTTATAAGTTCACTTTATTCTTGATTGCTTGTAAATTCGATAGAAGTAAAAATTTTAAATCACTGAAATTTTAAACCGTTTATCATTTGATATTAATTATTTTATTATATAAAAAGAAAATAAAACTCATGATGGTTCAAACTAGAATAAAATATTATAATAAATAAAATATTTTAAAATTATATAATTTTTTTCCACAAAATATTTCAAATCATTCACTTTTCATGCATAATTGAAGGAGATTCGAAAGATTGAATAAACAATTGAAGGAGAAGGAAAATAAAATTTCAAGCTTGAACAAGATCAGCGTTGGTCTTACTAGGAAACAATGACTCTAAACCTAAACCAAGACATAGAAAGCTTACACCTACACAGGGACGGACCCAAGATTTTGAAGTGTGGTGAACTTGAAAAAAATTTAAGATGGCCTTAAAATAATAACGAGAAAATTTTGAAAAAAATAAGTATATAAAAGTAAAATTTTACCATTTTTTAATAATTAGATAAAAAAAACAATGAATTATATTAAAATTTTTTAAGAAATTAAAGGTAATATCATATTTCTAACATAAAGAAAAAAAAAATAAAAAAATTTTCGGGGTGGGCTTCAGCCCACCCAAGCCTTTACATAGATTCATCCCTAGCCATACAGTCAATTGTTGCTCCATTTATTTTGTTTTTGCATTATATATAATAGTAACATGACTTGTATTTCATTTCGTTTTAACTTAATCTTGACAATGTACTATATCTATTTTTTACATTTTGATGTAAATTTATGATTTTTGCTAGTTTATTTTCTTGTAAGTGTCAATTCTTTTTTGGTGATATAAGTCTGTTTCAATGTTCATATACTATTTGCTAACAATAACTCAGAACATTGATCCTCTAAGTAGCTCAAATTTGTTTTCACGAATTACTTCGTTATGATATTTTAAAGTCTCATGTTTATGTATAATTAAATTATTTTTTAAAAGTAGTATATCTTCTAAATTAATATTCAAAAGAGTTAATTACATAAATGATGTTTGCAAACAAATTAGAATAAACATGGTTAGAAGATAAAAAATCACTAGTAAAAAAGACCCTATAGCGATTGGTGAACCAATCGGTATTAACCTCCAAACCGATCGTTATAGGCCTATAGCGATTGGTCATATACCAATCGCTTTCAATTGACAGAAATTTTCCAACTCGTCCCTCGCGATCTTCTCTCCGTCCTTCTGAGTCTTCATTATCTCTTCCATATCATCGAGTCTTCTTTGCAATGTCACAGTATCTCAACTTAATTCTTTTTTGGACGGTGCAGACCCTCTAACTTGTGAAGCTAAAACTGATCACATTCCTATAATCTTTCCCTTAAGGACCAAAAGCTCCTTTAACCAAATTGACATCAGAAATGTCGGGACGTTCAGCTCGCAAATGTCTTAATTCACCTACAACAAAATATGTTAATATCAATAATAGATAAAATGTAAAGTAAACATATTTTATATACTTATCACTTTCTCCAGTATGTGCGGATCAACAGTTTTATCAATTTTGGTCATAGTCGCCAAAAAGAAATCTTCATAGTTTGGAATTGATCATTCTTTAACTTTCTGAGAACGTAAGTTAAATTTTAATTTATTTGAAAACAAAGTTACAAAAGAAGTTTTACCATTTCTCGCTGCAACTGTATAAATAATTTGCTACCAGAAAGATTGACATATTTTGATTTTTTTTATTTTCTATGCTGGTAGCGCTTCGTTTCTACAATTAATATATAATGTTAGATTCAAAATGTTATATTAAGTACAAAATATGAAAGAAAAATCTGAAATTTATCGGTAAAGTAATGGTTTTCGAGCAGTCACTCTCAATCTTGTTGGGTCATTTCATTAGGCTTATCCGCCCTGATTGCTTCCACTTTTCCTTAGTCCTTTCTTATCCTACTGAAATTTAGATGTCGTCTCGATAACTCCCAATATTATCTAAATCAAATCTATTTTGAAATCAAACGTTTATTTTCTAACTTGTTTATTTTTTTTTTGTTTATTCAAGATTTTTTTAAATGATAAAAAATAAATTATTTGATTTTTTTAATTCATTTAATTATTGAAATGTTTTTTTATTTAAAATTTAAAATTTAATAGAAATAAAGTAAGAGTATTTAATTAATAAAATAAGTGATTTGACAATGACAATGATATGATAAAAAATTATAAGAAAATAATAAAAGTTTTTAAAAAAACTCCCAAATCAAAGAGAAATGATTAGGTGAGGGAATTTGGTGAGGGAATTACGTGGCATAATCTTATTCGCTAAAAAAATCAAATAATTTCTCTTTTTTCTCTCTTTCCCCTCACTTTTACATTTTCCAACCAATGAAGGTGATGCCACGTCATTCCTCACCAAATTCCCTCACTAAATTCCCTCACTCTATCACTCCTCCAAATCAAATGAGACATAAATCAACCTAATTTAACTTAAACATAATTATTATTTTTGCATCTTAACATTAGATTCAATATACAATAACCCCATTCCCTATCACTACTCTTTAATAGAAAATAAGCTCTAACAATTCAACAGATAACATCAATGATTTGTTTTATCTTTAAACAATCAACAATAATAGTCTAACATAGTAAGACAAAAGAGAAAAAAAAAGAGAGTATTAAATCATACTTACATGTCTACCATTTGATATTTTCTTTGTGATACACATTCATTTTATTTTTATTTGTATTTTTTTAATAATTTAAAATCTAACTTGTTAGGTTAATTAAAATGGAAATAGTCATGTTTAAGATATCAAAATTTATAATTAATTATCACTCAAAAAATTTTAAATTAAAATAATTGTTGTGCTAATTACTTAAATTAAAATATATAAATATTTGTAACAATCCAAAAAATTATTTATATTTTATAATTTAAACTGGATAAGTTTAAATATTATATATCTAGATCTAGAGTGTACCATACATTTCTATCTCCTATCTCTTAATTCATTTTGATACGAATTTATATCTCTTGTTTTTTATTCACTTCTCTAAATACATTTAAAAAGTATCTAGATCTAGAGTAACATTTACTTTCATATTCTCTCCATTATTTACAAACGGTTCTTTGGTATATGGTTGTATGATACTAAATTTTCGGTCAATTATTATAATTAAAAGGATGTCATGGCCTTTAATTTTAACATTTTCTTATTCTTATCTTGACTCAATTCAGTTATAAACTTAATTTTTACCTCCTTGGTGAGTTAAAAAAATATATTATGTAATAAGTGTTAATGATTTCTATGTGTTTCAATTAAAGAACAATATGTCATATGATCAAAATCTAAATATATAAATAAATAAAACAGTTGCTGGATTTAACATAGTGAGGAAGAGATGTTTTTTAAATTTATAATGCTTTAATGTTATGCATATCAAATATAAGCACAAAAATATATTAATAAAACTTTAAAATAAAGTCGTTTATAGTTGATATCTCAGACGTTGTCGAGACAACACTGATGATTCACAATATTAAATACATTTGCTTAAAAGATATATTTTAGAGAAAATTACAAATAATTTAAGCAAAAAGATAAATGTCACGGAAATCTCACAAAGCTAGTGATGCAGCAATTCAGGTGATGAACAAGCTTTTGAAGACACTCCTGATCTGATTTGCACCAAGGATGGAGCAAGTTGAGCTCATGATGAGTCTTTTTGTGTTGACAAAAGTTCTTTGATTCAAAATGGTTCTTATTTCATCTGAGAATGAGCGATAAATGAATGAGTGAATATACTAATCAAGGGAGAGGTGGAAATACCGAAAAGTTTATTTTTGAGGTATAACAACAATGATGATCCAAAATCCCTCAAACATCAAATTGAGACACTTGACAAGATTGCAAAAAAGTTGAGAGACCAAAAATGTCGACAGCTGAAAGATAGGTCTATAAATTCATAACGTGGTAAATTACAATTACGTAAGCCATCGGACAACACAAACTGATATGTGTCAATTTTGATGCTTGTGCACCACCATGAGATGCTCTTCTGTTTGATTATGTATTTATGTTGTTGATGATTTCCTCTCTTTTGACTTTGATGGTTATATATGTATATAGTAACTATGAACTAATTAAACAAGTTTAACTTTTCAAAAAATTAATATTTCTAAATACATATAATTTCTGTTTTAAACTGTTTTTTTATAAAGAAAAAGAAAGCGTTTTCAAATGGATGTGTCATAGAAGCAAATATAATATAGTAAGTAGCATAAAAATATGATATCTTTAAAATATTTTTTTTGGCCTTGTTCGGTATGGGTTTTTAAAAAAATTCATACAAAATACAATCACTTGACTCTCTTTTATCAATCACATCACTCAAATCATTAACCTAATTACTAAAATAACTTAAATTTTAAATTATTATTTTTTATTTTATTTATATATATCAATACCTGTAAATATTTTTACAAAAAATAATCATTATCTCCTCAAAATCATCACCTTTCATTTAATTTTTTTCTCTATTGATTAAAAAAAACCCACCACCGAACAACCTCTTAATATTTATCCGTAGCTTTTGTGTTAGATACAAATCCAATAGAGGTTAATAATTGTCCTTTGAGAATATGATCCAATAGATAGGATTGTTTTAATAGAAATTTCAAGAACGATGTGCCATAATCTAGTAATGATTGAATAAAATATTTATTAAACATTTACATAATACATTTTATTCACTATAAATTAATCTCCATTAAATATTATATATTGACCCTTAATATCAGTGGATTTTGAAGCTGCCCTAAGAAAGCTACTCACTTTGGATAGTTGAAATAGGTGGTTTAATTGAGTTTATATAATATATTTTATAACTATTCACTTGGTTGGTATAAAAAGTTAGTATTAAAATTAGTTTGAATATGCTAAAAAAAATTGAGTTATTTTTTATTTTTTGTGTTAAGAAAAGTTTGTATTATAAAATGTAGGATTAATAAAAAAGTTCTTATTTTAAAAAGGTCTCGATGTGTATTCGAAAAAATATTTGTATTATGTGTGAACGTTTTTTTTGTGTCACCTTGTAGATAATCGAATATGTGACATTTGGTCTCTTACCTATGACTGACTCTGGTCACTTGCGCTACCTTAGTGATTTTAGAATTCTACAGTTAGTATTACTATGTATGTTTAGTTTTGTTGTGGTAATTTTTTAGGTTGGTTATTTTGATATTATATATTTGCATGTCTAATGCTCATAATAAAAATATCGTTGTCAATAATTATCAATTTTATGATAGTCATAATTAATTCTCGATAATAATGCCTATTTTATATTTTTAATGGAGCTTTTGTCTAGGGTTGACAACCATAATTTTACCTTATATCAAGTCAAGTAGCTCCGAATTTTAGAGTGCCCCAACCTAGGTAAAAAATAATAATTTCTTTTGTTGCCTCTATTTAAAAATTTTGATAAAAAATTGTTTTTAGTTTGAGTTAAATGAATGATCAAATAAAAATTATTAGTTTTAATCTTGAAGCACTGTGTTATATTTTAATTTGATAAATTTAACAAAATATATAACAAATCCACCTGCACTCTCATTATAATTCATTTAATATATATATATATATATATATATATATATATATATTTAATATATATATTAAATGAATTACAATGAGAGTGCAGGTGGATTTGTTGTGCTTACCTTAACCCGGCTGCAAATGAATTTTATCTCCGTCAAACATTTTGAAAATATATTTAGTATAATATTTTCTATAAATAAATATAGGTACTAAAAACAAAGCAGAAATTTTTGGTTTTAACTTTATTTAAAATAAATAAAATAAAACTAATACTAATCAATCATAATCACAATATATAAAGGTTTATCCTAATATAGATGAAAGACATGGCCCGTTATTAATTCCCAAAATAAAATTTGTCGACTTTAAATGTGAATACTGAGTTTTTTTTATTCTTTAATGATTTTTTTTGTTTTGTTATTGGACAATTAAATTTTTTTTTTTAAATTTCAAATGATATACAAATGAATTTATATATCTACAAATGATTTGATCGCATTCCATATTATTAAATATACTTATCCAACTAATATAATATATATTTTAAAAATAGTTATTTATTTTAACGGTAATTAAAAGATATAAAAAAAATGACTCTAACCATCCGAACCTCAAAGGGATCAACTACTTTCATTTTGCCGTGCTCCCCTCTTCCCTCTCACAGGAGAGGACATGGACGGATCTAGAAATTATAGTTGGGGTGAACTTAATTATATATATAATAATAATATGTTATATTATAATGTTTAAATAAGTTTAGAGCTCTACCAGATTTAAAAACAAAATAATCTATAATAAAATCTATTTCTATATCTTTAGTTAAATCTTGTTCAAAAAAAAGTATTAAGTTATTGGTACAAAAATTATAATTCATTGTAAAATTCCATCTTCACCTTGTACCCTGCTGAAATTGTGCTCTAAGTAGTAGCGATAAAAAAAAAGTAATATAAAAACAAGATCAATCAATTTAGTCAAAAAAACATAAATTTTATATTGTTCACCCTAGATCAATTATTGACACAAATCAACAAGCATACAAACTTCAAAATTCTATATCAAATCAAATTTATAATTTATCAATTCATATTTTAAAACAAACGATGTCTTCGTTGTAAGTTTGCAAATGTCAAATTGAGTCGAATACATTTTTTTAATATAAAATGTATTGAGTGATGCTAGAATGATGTGTTGTCATGGTTGTCCATTCAATCAAATATATAACCAGTTATAAATATTATATAATAATTATGTTAATGATTATTCAAATTAAAAAAAGTTAAAAATTATATAAAAAGAAAAAATTTGAAAACAAATTGAAGATGATAAAATTCTAATCCTTTAGGAAATAGAAAAAAAATATAAAGATTAGATAAAAATTAATTAAAGGAGAAAATTTTTGAATTAAAATAAAATTTAAGATAACTATTTAAAATAAAAAAAGAAGCCATTCTGGATTGGAAGGTACATCCTTTAATTCTAGTTGAGTGGAAATGGAAGTAACAAGTTAATTTTAGCTTTTTATTATATATATAATTGTATATATTAAAAAAGATCTGAGTTGGGCTTAAGCCCATCTCATCTCAGCCCTTTTTTCAATTCGTCCCTGGGAGTGGGGCAATATCATAATAATTTTTTTTTTACTGTCTATCCATATTTTTATTCAGATCATGGATATCCAAATCAATTTCAAATTATCAATATCGGGAGTGATCTTATATTGAGAGTTGAGACAAAAGATGATGAAAATATTAAGAACATAGAAATATGAATATTTGAATTTGAATCGATAGGGACTTGCAAGTTGCTTAGTAAATAAACACGCAGGATATTTCATTTCTATTTAACAATTAAATCTTATAATTATTTGGATTTCAGTACCATTAATGAGGAAAAATAAGAATTAATATTTTAAAATTTTACTGGTACACTTTATTGAGGTAAATTTTGTTTAAGCTAGGTATTCAATTGGACCATTTATGTTTTAACATAAAATTGAATGAAATCTCCAATTAAATAAATATTTTCTTATCCATAATAATCATAATATATATATATATATATATATATATATATATATATATATATATATAACACTATAAACTTAGAACGTTTAATTTATTAAATAAGATTAAAATTATATTTATATATATAACCTAACCATACAAGTACACCATTCTAACCAAATACACTAATATTGATTTATATTTTAAAAATTTATATTTGAAAATCAACATAAAAATTGATAAATGCATTTATATAATTTAAAATTTTATATTAATTTTTATAATATATATATATATAAATAAACTCAGTTTTCTCAAATTATTAGATTCTCACAACACAACACAAAAATCAGTTTTGTTAAAGTAAACGGATGAAGTTGTTATTTTCGGGTTGACCCGCTCATAAAATTTGAATTTGTTAATTTAAAAAAATAAGATATTTTTTTACTATATTCACCGTATAAATATTATTATCACTTTATATATGTAATATTTCATTCTCTCTCAAATGAGTAGTGTTCTTATTCTCTTGGTGCACTCTTAATGTTTCTTTCTCCTTAGGAGAGGGTGTGCATCTAAGTTGAAGTTTTCTCCATATTAATAATTCATCCCCACTACTCCATCACAATCAACACATTCTTCATCACTTATATCATATTCTTCCACTATTTTATCATTGACATTATTATCTATAAGACAACTTACATTCTCAGGACTTGCTATCTAAAGGTTTGGAAATAATGGATCTTTGTGACGTGTAGGTTACTATAACTCTTAAACTTTATGTTACTCAAATAATCTCTCGGTTATTACTCGCCCTTCTACAATCCCCGAGTATTCTTCTACTGCTCAAATTTTTAATCTAATTTATTGTTTCTCTTATTTGTTCCACTTCTAATCATTCATTGTACTCCTATTTTTCGGTCGTCATGTCTTGAATCAAGAACTCAAGCTCTTTGCAAAAAAATTGACAAAGAAAACTATTCGTAAACAGCTTGTACATAACTGTTTGTGAGGTCGTTAGTCTTAAAGAGAGTCCAACTTTGATAAAAACTCTTGAACATTCTATTTGAAATTAAATTTACAAACTCAGCTGATAAGGGAAATTTCCTTCAATAGTTGTAAATAATGAGAAAAATAAATACCCTATAATTATACTTCAGTGAAACGAAACTGACAATCAAATTAATGGATGTCAATATTATCACACAAACAAATCAGTCATTTAAGTAAATTATTCCATGAATATATTATTTCGTTTTTAAATTTACGATAATAAAATTTTACAATTTTATGAGTTTATAAATAATTTCGATTTTATAATTTTATATTATTTTACATTAAAAGAATAATTTTATTTTTATAAATTAAAAAAAATTATTATTTATTCAAATAAATAAAATAATGTAATTAATTTTATAAATATAAATTTTGTAGCGTTATTTAATTATTATTAATTTTATATTTAAATATATATTTTAAAATTGGCTACATATAAAATACATGATTATATATAGATAATAATGTAAATCTAATATTTTTTCAAATTAAACTTTTACAATTTCAAATAAAATCTAGATTTTACAAGTTTATAATTTACTAATAATTTTACGTAAACTTTCAATTTTGATAATCCTGTACTTAACACTTGGAAATTCACTTAGTGAATCTAAAAAAACAAAATCCACGGACCACGTTAAAGCCTCATCCTCTAATCTCACCCACAATACACCCCCACACAACCTAATCAAACTTAAGTTACCTTACCTTAAACCATTTTCCAATTTCACTAACTTCACCACCCAACTTACCAAAAACTCTTCCCTAACAGAATTAACATTAAATGCCACACTCATATGACAAGTCCTCAAAAAATAACAACCCCACCCGCACAATACTTACAAATTTTGCTTATACATCACTTAATATGTAGTAGTCAACGCACATCAATATCCCAAACTTAATAACTAAAGACAAATTAGAAACAAAATATAATTTAAAATAAAAATAATTGTCTAAAAATAATAAATCAAACATTTTCATAATTTGTTCAATAACATATTATTTTCTCTTTATAATAATTTATATATTTTATTATTTAATTTATTAATTCTCTTATATATTACTCTCAAAAAATATAATATATATTTTATTATTTGATTTATTTATTTCTATGCTATTATTTAAAAATTAAATAGTTAAAAATAATATTATATTATATATATATATATATATATTTATACAAATTAATAGGTCATTTTATCATAGCACTCATTAGTAGGGACCCTTTTGTATATGGATGCACTAGCCGAGACGTTTTTTTGGAAACAATTTAAAAAACTTCCACCATGCACTAGTAAAAAAAAATGCTTTTAACGAGTGCAAAAGCTCTCGGTGAACTATCACCAAGGGAGACAAATTCTCTCGGAAGGTGTCGATAATTTGATTGTCAGTGAAGGATAAATTAGTATCACCGAGAGCATTTGCTGCTCTCGAAGAAAATATTATCACTGTGTGATTAGTGCTCTCGATGATAATTTAATTCTTTTACCGAGGGTAGAGTCAATGCTTTCGGCGATAATTTTAAATCATTACTCACAACCTTTCTTTAGCTCTCGGTGATACTATTAAATAATTACTGAGAATAAATGTCTATTGTTCTCGGTGATATAGAGTTTTTTTAAAATAAAATAGTTGTAAAACCGATTACTACCTATTTAAACCAAAACAATTTCTGAAATCATACACAAATTATAACAAAATATACCAAATTTTATATACTAATAAACTATAATCTCAATTCATCCAAAAATACAGTCATCTTAAAATTCATCATATACCAGTCAAAGTTTTAAAATGATAAAAGCTAGTTCTAAATAATATATCATACACCTTTAGAGGTGGAGATGGATGATATCTCGCCATAAATGCCACTAGCTGGTTTTGAAATTCTTCTTTTTGTCTTTTCATTTGTCTTTGTGTCTCAAGTGCTTGCTACTATAATAGAGAGTCTAAATGTTCTATTTTCCTCGAAGACTCATCTTGTAATCTCGAATACTCAACTTTTTCATTGCGCAACTTCTCGAGCTCGTACGCCCTTCGTTGTGATTGACTTTCACCCTGCAAATCTCCTCGAAACTGGGTGGGCCTCACCCCGAATCCCATCCCAATGACCCTATCGTGCCATTGTCGTCCAAAAACGTTCTCGATTAGCTCATATTTGGACATATCAAGATTTATCTCCATCGTCTAACGCATCACATCCTACAAAATTAAACAAAAGTTGATTAGTTAATTATAACATCAATAAATAATTGAAATATAAAGTACACTTACAATCTTCTCATGTACATGGGGATCCACCACATGAGTAAAGTCCTCTCATGTTCCTTTTCTACTATGTGTATCGTAGAAAATGTCAATGTGTGATGGTGCCTTACCCGTAGTCCTCTCCTATGAAGATTAAATGTTAATTATTAAAATATAGTAAACATATTATTAACTCTCGAATAAATACATTTACCATTTTTTCTGCCACCTAAGATAATGACACACTCCCCGCATGATGTGTGAATCGAACATTCTTCCTGTTTTTAGAATTTCTCTCATTTCTTATATATTTTTGAAAACCTCAATTAATACTTAGTTACATTGTAAACAAGGATGTATAAAGTTTAGAATTTAAATATTCACCCGTAAATCGTCTCGGAAAAAATGACGCTCCAAAATGTAATTCCAATCATCTAGCGAATATTCATCCGAGATGTGTGCTTTGATAGCTGCTACATCCCCATAATGAGCCTTAACAAGATTTCGGTTGATATCACATCGAAACCTATCCCAAGCCACCTTAACATGTTCCATTACTTATTGCCGATAATGCACGATAGGTTTCGGCACTACCTTAAAACGATTTTACAAAGACGCGAGATTAAGTTATTCATTAATTATTATTATGTATAAGAGAATGAAAATTAATAAAATAAGACATTAAAAACTTACCGTTACCGACTTCCAAAGATGCTCTCTATTGGTGAAGCTCAAGTTTGACCAATGCAACATGCGATGTGATATCACAATGGGGTCTTAAACCACAATCCTAGTATGTCTGAACCATATTGTGCCGGTTTCGCATCACACATTCCCACTTTGCGAGAATTGTATTGTTATTTTCTAACCCAGATCAATTTCGAGAGGGTAGTGTTCTTATTTTTACTCTGCCCCTTTCTCTTTGATGTAGATCCTGCAAAAGTATTATACAACATTAATAATTAAATTTTTATGTATTCAAAAAATTATAACATATACCTGTAGGCTGGGAGGATGATGTTGTCGTCATCTCAACATCTGGAAACATCGGATCTACATGGTCGGGTGAGTCATCTGGCTCATTAGAGCCACCCGCCTCGAGGAGATCGGTTTTCTTTTAAAGATCCTCGAGCTTTCCAAACATGCCTCCTCTATAGGTTGATTGCTTTTTATTAGATTCCATCTTCCCTGTTAAAAAAAATATGTTACATAATTTTAACTAATTAAATTAAAATAAAATATCATGAAACCTTAATTAGATGTTCGAATAACGTGGGTTTATTGTCGTCACAATTTTCCAACCCGGCCTTGATGCCATATCTAGAACGTAAAACACTTGTTTCGCTTGACTTACTAAGATAAACGGTTCATGATTCTGATTTTCTAAAGTGCGGTTCACATTAACACTTATAAAACCATGTTTCTATATTTTTATTCCACGGTCTCCCAAATGGACATCAAACCATTTGCATTTAAAAAGAATCACTCATCTTCCACTAAAGTATTCGACTTCTATAATGTTCGTTAACACTCCGTAGTAGGACAATGTTTCGGTATCATTGTTACCAAATACATCAACACCATTTTTTTGAGTGGTTAAACCTTCATTGTGCCTCTCAATGTTGAATTTGTATCCATTAATCCGACACAACACGAATCTCTTCGTATAGCTATTAGGACCACTTCCTAATATTCCTAGATCCTTAGAAATATTTTCTCCAAGTTGAGCAACCTAATAAGAGATGAGTAAGATTAATCTCAATAATGTAATGCAATAAAATTATACAATAATTGTAACTCACTTTTGTCTTGAAATATGCTACGTAACTGATATGATCGGCTTAATCGATAGAGACGGGGGTCTGACTAATGATGAAAGCTTATGAAAAACGGTTTGAAAGAAATCATGTTAGAGATTTAATTCGCTTTCTATTCTACGCAAACTTGTGTAAACACTTGAAACGGATTCAAGGTGGAATTGTTTACTTGGGTTTGAAGCACAAGATGAAATATGAAAAAATGACAGAAATGAAGAACACAGCAGTTTGTTTATGAATGTTTGGAGAAACTCTCCTACGTCACCCCTTCTTCCAACCACCGGAAGGATTCACTATAATATGATTCGAATCAAATACAGTTTACACACACACTTAGTCCACTATTGAACAGAACACTTTCTGTTCAATTACAAGATGAAGAATATCACTCAGCTAAAGGTGTTTTGATTCTAGCCCTCTCTTGATTCAAACACAGTACAATCAGAAAGAAGCTTCACAGTATGAGTTCAGTAAGCAAGATGATTGAGTAGTTTCTCTCTCTACAAAATCAGATTGCTTGTTCGTTCGGCAAAATTCGTAAGGCAAAAGCTAGGCTTGTTGTCCGTTGTCCTTGAGATTTGTTAAATACTGAGAAGGAGCTAACAGTCGAATCTTTAGAATGATACGTGGCACTCTTCCATTGGAAAGTCTCCATTGTACACAGCAGGTTCTGAGCACAAGGATCGTGGCCGTACATCACTGGTAGTGCGCCGAATATTCGATGAGGGATGTACCTGCAAAACAAGTAATGTGAGGAAAATTCTCTTACGTGGCATTCCTTGATTGGATGCATATAGCTGTTGTACTAATCTTCACTAGAAAGTGGAGCAGGAGTAGGGTATAGCTATAGCACGTGGGTAGGTGAAATGCTAGATTCAAGTGTACTGTTTAAACTGAGCATTAAACGTATTTCAGTTAGACGGATTGTGAAAATTAGTCTAATGAAATAAAACATCTCCTTCTAATAGAAAACGTCTATTAGACTGCTTGGTCTAATAGAATTAGACTCGCGTCTAATTATCCAATAACCATTAGACTGCACGTCTAACTCCACTAAGTTAGACTGCACGTCTAATTCCGGTTCTACCTCAGACTTGTCTGAAGGAGTTAGACGCACGTCTAACTTTCACTAATTAGACTACACGTCTAATTATCCAATAACCATTAGACTGCACGTCTAACTCCACTGAGTTAGACTGCACGTCTAATTCCGGTTCTACCTCAGACTTGTCTGAAGGAGTTAGACGCACGTCTAACTTTCACTAATTAGACTACACGTCTAATTATTCAATAACCATTAGAATGCACATCTAACTCCACTGAGTTAGACTGCACGTCTAATTCCGGTTCTACCTCAGACTTGTCTGAAAGAGTTAGACGCACGTCTAACTTTCACTAATTAGACTACACGTCTAACTTTCACTAATTAGACTACACGTCTAATTATTCAATAACCATTAGACTGCACGTCTAACTCCATTGAGTTAGACTGCACGTCTAACTCCATTGAGTTAGACTGCACGTCTAATTCCGGTTCTACCTCAGACTTGTCTGAAGGAGTTAGACGCACGTCTAACTTTCACTTTCTATTAGACTGCACGTCTAACTCCACTGAGTTAGACTGCACGTCTAATTCCGCATAAATTAGACTACCCGGTGGATGGAGCGTTATTCACGGTGAAATTTTTATAGGTGATATTTGCATGAAAAATGTGTATTATGGTTAGTCGTTGTCGTATGTATCATGAGGAAGTTGAATCGACAAATCACTTACTTTTGCATTATAGAGGGGTGACTACTATCTAAAGTCTTTTGTGGAGTATCACTAGAATTCATGCAATTAATATGCAATTAATATATGGTTTGAGAGAAATCATTGAACTGTCACTAATCGTAGTCGTTCGATGTGTATTATTCATAATTTTATTATTATGATGATTTTTTAGACTCATTCCGAAATGTCGGTAGACTCCGTCGTGGAGTTAATCGTTCTTCTCGAGGAATTACGAGAGCTCGATAACCTATTGAGTAACGTTTTTTTTTTTAATTTTTTAATTTTTGTTTTTAATTTTTAATTTTAATTTTAATTTGTTTCTCTTCATGTCATATTTTTATAGTTGTGTTCAAACCATTTTTATCATTTTTAACATATATACCTTAAAACAAATCTTACCGCTTAACTAATAAACTATGACACGTGGTTTATTATTTTTAAAGTCGTAATATATATATATATATATATATATATATATATATAATGATGCTTAATTTTTAAAGTGTTTGAATTATCGGGTCGAGAGCTGTGGTTAATTTGGATATATATGTGAGAGTAAATGGATATTTAGGTCGGATTGTGGGTTGACTGTCCATAAACTTAAAACGGTTAAAAATAAAATAAAAAATACTATTTGTATGTTTCGAACTTGCAACCTAAAAAAACAAATACAACTCTTTAACCAACTAGGCTAACAACACTTTATATTTAAGATTCAACACTAAATTTGATGAACGCGAGACATTTTAATAATAAAAGTTCAGTTTTTTAACTAACTAATCTATATATATATATATAATGATGCTTAATTTTTCAAGTGTTCGGATTGCCGAGTCAAGAATTTGGTTAATTTGGATATATATGTGAGAGTAAATGGATATTTAGGTCGGATTGTGAGTTGACCCGCCCATAAACTGAAAACGGTTAAAAATAAAATTAAAAATGTTATTTGTGTGTTTCGATTTGCAACCTAACAAAACAAGTACAGCCTTTAACCAAGTGTGATTGAGATGTGGTTTGCCGAGTGATAATAGATCGATATCATTTGAATGTGCTTAAACAAATATGAATCAAATATTTGATTAATCAAAGTGTGAGGTCACGATGTTAATTATTTAAAAAATATGAATCAAATATTTGATTGACAAAGTGAAAATGTAAAGTCATAGAGATTCATTCGGAAAAAATATGTGATGAAACATGTGAGATAATAAGTTGTTTTACCGAAATGAATAAAATGTGAAATGAGAGCGTTTTATTTTTTATTTTAATATATTATTCGTGATTTATTAAGAATTTTAAATATTGAATACATATTATTATAATTTTTTTCTTATTCGCGTGCATCGAAAATTTTCCTAGTTATATATAAAAACGTGTTAAATTTAATGTAACTATAAGATTGAATTTAATATATGAATTTTTTTCTAAAAAATAGATAAAATTGAACTGTTAAACAAATAATTTAATGAAAATTTGATGTATTATTAATATATTTGGAGTATGTTAAACAAATAGTTAGTTTTTAAAAAATGCGATATTGATGGACTTCCAAAAACATTAAAATAATTGATACTTTAATATATAATGAGTTTGTTTATTATTAATATTTTTTTAATGAATGAATTTGAAATAAATATATTTATTATTAATTTCTATGTATTAGTTTTATAGGAGAGATTAAAATCAATAATTTTGAAATAAATAATTTCTTTTTTATATAAATGAATTAATATAAAATAAATTTATTGGTTATTTGTTATTTATTTGTTTAGAAAAATAAATAAATTTGAAATAAATTTATTTATTATTTTTTTTTTATTTTCTTCGAGTTGGAAGGATAATTAATAAATTTAAAATAAACTTATTTGATTAAATAAATAAAAAGGAAGAATCAATAATTAGAGATTACGATGGGAAGTCTTTCCACACAAGAGAAACATGTGAATTCAAATATGCTAGCAATTTCAATAAATGCTCAACCACTCAGTCAGAGTGCAATATTTATTTTTAATTAATTGATATTTGTAACTCCCGAGATGATCACGTAGCTTAATTAGCACGTGTTTGAATGACATCCGGCAAAAATAGAGAATCATATAGGTTTCAAGTTCGATGTGTTTTAACAATAGTTTGCGTATCATATATCTTTTAAAAAATTATTGTTTTTAAAATATTTTTGATTAATGTCTAATTTAAATTAATCAAATATAATTAATTTAAAAGATTATTTATTTAAAAATAAAATCGCTAAATAATTTTTTATAAAATAAGTAAAATGTACATGTATAAACGTACTTAATACCAGAGTTTCTATAAGGGGTTCATTTGTTGGTTACGCTCAGGAAAGAGCTTTCACGTTATGTCCTCGACGCCCGTCAAATGACGATTTTATTTTTTATTTTTTATAAAAGTGCTATCGAAAAGATTTATTTATAATATTTATTTCCTTTAATTAGTAGTTTAGGGTTCTAAACAATGATATGTTTAGATTACGTAAATTATTGTATAAAATTATTTAAAATGGCGTACATGCGATTGCATGGATATAAGATTGAGTTAAAACTCTGAAAAGTATCAGAAAAATATCAGAATTTAAAAATAAATTCCAAACTGGGCCTTGGTTGTTTGGGAAACATCTCGAAAATATTTAAATATCATTTTATGACCTTTTGGGATTATATGAAAATGTATTAGGGTTCCAAAATTACAAAAAAAATGATTTTGAAAAATGGAACCAAACAGGCCTTAGGACTAGAGTCTTAGGGCTTGTGTCCGTTTTTACCGATCTGGGATCGGACGGGCTCGGTCTAGACTGGGGTGGACTAGATCGGGGCTCGGTTGAGGGGCCGAAGGGTTCGGTCCTAGATTCGGGAGGCTCGGTCTTAGGTCTAAGAGGCTCGGTCCCAAGTCTAGCGTTTTTGGTCTTAGGACTTAGGAGTCTCGGTCCCAAGTTAGACCTCTAGGTCCTAGGTTAAAATCCTCGGTCGAATTCATCGGTCCATGTTCAAGAACACCGGTCCTAAGTCTCAGTCCTAACTCAAGCACATCGGTCCTAGGTTATTTTTCTCGATCTAGACCGAGGATTCTCTGTCTTGTTTCTCAGTCCCGGTCCTGTAGGACTCGGTCGTCGGGACAGAGTTTTCTTCATTTTGTATGAATAATTGCATGTTTGTATCTTTTGATATAGATCTTGAAAACATGATCGGTAAGTTACAATCAATTCATATGAATGTAGGGATCATAACCCCCAACCCTAAACACGATCAATCGAACTCTATCACAATTGCTTTTTCAAAATCGTTTTTAAAGTAAAATTTGAGAACTTTTGATTTAGGCCATTTTATGGCATATTGTTCCAACATCTTTGAAATGATGTTTACAATCAAACATGACCAAAACAAGAACATCATACAAGCTCTGTAAAAACTTTTGAAACTGAAATTCAAACTTTATTTTTCAAAAATTTCAGTTGGATCAAACATGATCGGGATGTTGATATTGTGATTTGGAAATCATCCCAACATGTTTATAACATGTTAGACAACTATTTGAATCAAAATTTAAGCAAAAAGCTCAAAAACACTATTTTCAAATTTTCTAGATTTTAAAATCAAATTTGTGTTTTTTCGATTTAGGTTGAATTGATCAAATCTCTTTTGACAGAAAACTTATAAATCATATAGGGAATAATTTCAAACAAAAAAAAAACACAAAATTGAGCCCTAGAAATGATCAACCCGATCAAACTTGGAAAATCCAGTTTCAAATCACAATTTGAATTACAGTGGATCTGAATCTTACCAATGATGTGTAAGAAGATTTCCCGATCCCTAAATCGAAGCTTAGCTCGCCGGAGAATTTTTTACAACAACTAGTCGTCGGAGTTCTTGATGATTCTTCAATTTAGGCTGTAATATTTGATGGATTGGAAGCTTAACACCTAGAGAGTATTTATACTCAACTAGGTCGGTTATTGAAGTCGAATTCGACTTCAATTTTGCTTCTGAAACCTTATCCTTTGAATTATATTTCGTCTTCGGCAACCTAGCTAGAGCGTAGGCTTTGACTTCAAAGGCTAGGGGAACTGAAGGCGAGGTAGAGACGTGCACGGGGTGAAAAAAATGGAGGGATAAGGTTGAGAAACGAGGAAGATAGGTCTTCTGGAAGATGGGCCTCCGGAGTTCGTGAAGAGGAAGAACGAACAACATCGTTTCGTTTAATTGAACGCTCTATTAGCATTCCTTGGAGATCTGTCAGCGTTTGGGCGATCGAGCTAACGGGGTTAACGTCCCGTTAGCTCATCCTGTGTGGACCCGGACGCGCGCTTCCTTGGTGACAAAGCTGGTGCGTGGCGTGTTCCTGTCCACTGGATGAAAATCCAGCGCTTGATCCGATGACTGAAATTCTTGCTGTAACAATTAAACATAATTTCGGGCACATAAGATTATCAGTTTATATTTATAATAAAGGGGTCAAATCGAATTTTTAAACCTTACTTGTGTTTTTCTTCACCAAATTAATACACAAAAAAATATTTTTGACAACATAATAAAAATTATGTTTATTTATTTTATTTTTGGGTATTTTTGAGTATTTATTTAATTATTTTAAACCATAAATTATACATAATTTATGTTTAAAATCATAATTAAATAATTTCAACTTTTTTTTATGTTTAATTTGGGTAAAATAAATGCAATATTTTAACCTCAAATTATTTATAAATTTTTATTTAATTTTTATATTTAGGGTTTAATTATCATAATAATTAACCCTAATTTGATTTTGAATATCTTTTCGGGTTATTTTGAATTTAAAATTTTAAAATATTATTTAACATTATTTTAAATTAATAATATTATTCATATATTAGGATAGGTTAAATTTTCATGTTTACATATGCGTTTTAAAACAATCTAGTGAGGCATCTATTACTAGAATTATGTCACTTTTCTTTAGAGCTCCCTATAAATACTTTAGGCTACCTATCATAGAAGACACTTTTCTCTATGTTACACATTCTCGTACCCCTAAACAAAATATAGTAGCTGTACTAAAGTTTTCGCATTCAAGAATATCCATAATCATTGTAAGTAATATCTTACCATTATTTTTTATATATTAATTTTTTATTTTCCATAAATCCATTTTGCATTACTTTTGATTTTTTTTTTTTTTGTATAATTTTTGAATTGGTAAATTAATTGAAGATTAATCAAATTGATTTAACTAATTCACTATATTCACACATTTTATTCATTCAATAATAATCAAAAAGCCAAATTTGAAAAAAAAAAGAATTTCATTTTATAAATTCATATTCTTGGGTTCTTGTTTGAAAACAATGACTCGATGTGTATAGTTGTATATTAACTAAATAAGATGTATACTCCAAAAATACCATTTTTTTTTTGCAAAAATGAGAATTTTTTTGGTGATAATCTTTGATTTCTATAATTAATTAATGTGATGGATATGACCTTAATATTGCATTGTTCAAAATGTATAATATATCCTTTTATGCAAAATAAAAAAAAAAAAATCGACTTTGGTATATATTTTGGTCTACTATGTGTTCTTGATGTAGTTCAGGTTAGGGTGTTCAATATTTGGTTTTAAGGAATATCCGGCCGAATTTGAATAAATCGTATTTGAATTTTATTTTCAGTTTTTGGATCGAATTTTAAATCAATTCGATTTTAAATACAATTTATATTTGATTTTCGAGTTGGGATTTCAACTCAAAAAACCAAACCGAATTCATTTTTTTATTATTTATTATGATTATATATTATATAATTTATTAAAGTTTGGTTAGAAACTATACCCTTAGGGCCTGTTTGTCCAAAAAAAACTCATATTTTCACAACTTTGTGGAGTCATAATTTTTAAAACACGTGTCCAAAAATTATGAAATAGATATATTTACGATCACAAAAATATTTTCAAACTTGATGTCGAGTTTCATAATTTTCTGGATAATTTGATTTTTTGATATTTTTCATGATTTTATGAACGTTTTTTTTACTTTATGCATGTACGATGATTTTTGTTTAACATGTTTCCAATCAAAATCCAGAACCGACTACTCCGGCCACCACCACCATTCTCCTCCTCTTCCTAGCCCTCTTCTCCGCCTCCCTCAGCCTCATGATGGCGGACATGTCAATCATCGAGTATGATAACAATCACCAATCAAAATCCAGAACCGACGAAGAAATGATGAATATTTACAAAAAGTGGATGGTAGAGAATGGAAAAGTGTACAACGGAATAGATGAATTTGAAAAACGTTTCGAAATTTTTAAGGATAATTTGGTCTTCATAGATGCTCATAACTCCGAGAACCGGACCTACAAGGTTGGATTGAACGTGTTTTCCGATCTGACCGATGAAGAGTACCGATCCTACTACCTCGGCCTGTAAAATGATGCCGATCTCCAATCTGTTCCCAGCCAAAGGTATGCTGTGTCATCAGGTGAAATTCTCCCGGAGTCCGTTGATTGGAGGACGAAAGGCGCCGTCTCACCGATTAGGAACCAGGGAAAATGCGGTAAGATCTCTAAATTAGAAAGTTAGTATGACTCCAAGTCATTCAATCAAACTATTAAACAACTAAGATAAGTATATAACTATTATTATTTATAAAAAAAATTATGATATATAATTCTTGATAGATAATAAATTATATTTTTGTGACTATTATGTAGATTTGTCTGATCTATAGTGACTGCATCTGCTCTAACTTATTAAAAAATAGTTATATATAAAATTGAATTTGTGACATTTATTTTCTTGGTTTCCATTTTTAGAGAGAACAAAACAAAAGTAAAAAATATGTCACAGAGTGTAATTTAATAGTTTTGAAACAATTTGATAAAAATATAAAGTCAAAAGTAGGTGCCTAAGATGAAGATAATTTAATAGTATGAGAACAATTGAATTCACTAGCTTTTACATAAATATGTGCATAATATAACCAAGATGACACGTTTGATTCTCATTTATTATATGGTTAATTCTAGCTAAGGTTGCGAATAAATCTGTTTAAAAAAATATACTTTTGGAACAATTTGAGTTCATATATATATATATATATTGATCTTCTTTGTGTTGTTTATTAAAATATCAGCAAGTTGTTGGGCTTTCTCGGCGATTGCAGCGGTGGAAAGTATCAACAAAATAGTAACAGGACAGATGATTGATTTGTCAGAGCAAGAACTTGTTGACTGCGAGCTAATTAGCCAAGGCTGCAAATCCGGCTACATTTATACCGCATTCGAATTCATTATTCGCAACGGGGGTATAGACACGGAGAAAGATTATCCTTATCGAGAAGCCAAAGGCACCTGCAATGCCACTAAGGTTATCAGTCGTGAGCTTGATCACGTTGGGGCTTGTTAATTTTTATAAATCTACTCATTTGGTTGATTGATTGCAGATGAAAACAAAGGTGGTGAGCATAGACGGTTTTGAAAAAGTACCACGCAACAACGAAAATAGTTTAAAGAAAGCTGTCGCACACCAACCCATAAGCGTCGGCATTGAAGCCTATGGCAAGGCATTCAAAAATTATGTCTCGGTACGTAAGTAGTGAAAAGTTATATTATTTTGGATTTTGAAATAGATCTATATATATATATAAGTGAATATTTTGTGATTCTTTTGGTTATGGAAGTGTATTTTCACGGGAAACTGCGGAACCTCCATAGATCATGCAGTGGTGGTGGTGGGATATGGAAGTGAGAAAGGACTTGATTATTGGATAGTGAAGAATTCATGGGGAACGAATTGGGGTGAAAGAGGATATATGAGGATCAAGCGGAACAATGTTCCTGGCGGTAGAGGAAAAGGGAAATGCGGCATAGCTGTACAAGGTGATTATCCCACAAAAAAAGGAAATGCCGGAGTAGGAGACGGTACTGTCGTTAGTACTGCAGAACGTATCAATAAAATTAAAGTATCCAAATCTAATTAAGTTAAATAAGGTGGAGGTGGCGGTGGTCATTTCTTTTGTTTTGTTGTTATTCTGTATTTAATAAACTGATCATGTTTTATTAATAAATCTAGCATGATCACGTCTATTTGCACATATTTATTTATAAATATTTTAGATTTAATTAATATGATTCAAATTTAATTAATTATAAATTAGTTTTTCATGTCTTTTTGTGACTCACACTTTTTCATGTCTTTTTGTCTACTCATAAGCGATGCAAGACACTTATCTTACAAAAAGAGGAAAAGCTGGAGTAGGAGACGGTGTCGTTAGTACTGCATGAACGTATTAATTAAATTAAAGTATCCAAATGTAAGTTAAAATAAGGTGGAGGTGGCGGTGGTCATTTCTTTTGTTTTGTTGTTATTCTGTATTTAATAAACTCATGTTATATTATTAAAATTGGTGTTGCACAACTAAAGACAATAACATATAAAATTGAAGTATAAAATGTATTTAAGTATGTATAATGTATAGAAAACAAACAAAGAACACATTAACATATAAAATTTAAGAGAGCTACCAAAATTTATTAAAACAAATGTCCTTCAATTTTCATGTAAGATTGTTGAACAAAATGAGGAAAACCAACTATGTAGCATCTACCATTATTTATTTGGTTAGCAATTTTAAATTTATTATCATTCATATTTACTTAGTTATATCTCGTCCTCTCTTATAAATACATTAATTATAGTTATCGTATTGGATTAAATCATTGTTAGTATTAACGCTCATCACTGGTGAAAAAGGGGTCAAAACCGAGAGTTAAAACTCTCGGTTTTGACCCTATAACTTTCGTTGAAGACACCTTACCGAAGGTTTTAGTTACTCTCGCCATCCCTCGGTATTGACTCTCTCGGGTTTTCCACAAAGAGAAAAACCGAGAGTTATATGAAAACTTTCGGGTTTTTCTCTTTGTGGAAAAACCGAGGGTTTTACAAAGACCTTTCGGATTTTCTCTTTGTATAAAAACCGAGGGTTTTACAAATAACTTTCGGTTTTTCTCTTTGTGGAAAAACCGAGGGTTTTGCAAACAACTTTCTGTTTTTCTCTTTGTGGGAAAACCGAGAGTTTTGATTGAACTTTCGGTTTTCCTCTTCGGGTAAAAACCGAGAGTTTTCTAATAACTCTCGGTTTTTTCCTTTTCATGAAAACCGAGAGTTTTGTAATAACTCTCGGTTTTCTCCTTTTCATGAAAACCGAAAGTTGTTTGCAAAACCCTCGGTTTTTCCACAAAGAGAAAAACCGAAAGTTCAATCAAAACTCTCGGTTTTCCTCTTTTGGGAAAAACCGAGGGTTTGTCATATAACTCTCGGTTTTCTCTTTGGCTAAAAACCGAGAGTTTTCTAATATCTCTCGGTTTTTCCACAAAGAGAAAAACCGAGAGATTTCAATATTACTTTCGGTTTTTTCCCGTAAATTTTTAAAAATGTGCGGATTATTTTGCTCGCAATCAAAACCTGTTCAGCCAAACCAATATATTAATGATAAAAGAAATGCAACATACATTAAACGATCACATTAATTGATCATGAACATTACAAAATTCGAAACCAAACTAATATTCCGAACAATCTGTTCTAAATTCAACCACTAATGAAAACATGTTTTGAATCGAAACAACCTTAGCTTGTGGGGGGAGGAGGTGGTTGTTGCCTCATATACAATTCGATTCTCTCCATTCTTGCGTTCATCTCTAACTTCTCCCTCTCCATTCTTGTCACAATTTCTTCCTTTTCCGCTTGCATTTCTTCCATTCTGCGCCTTCTTTCTTCATCCCTCTTCTCTAGTTCCTCCAGCTTGAGCTTCATTATTTGATTCTCTTCTAACAATCGCTCATTGTTTCGCTGTGAACTGTTTCCACTACGACGATCCTCACGAAAGTGTGTGGGCCGGACGCCTGATCCCATTCCGAACACTACCCCGTGTTTTTGTTGTCCGAACACCCTCTCCGTCAATTCAAAATCCGATATTCCCGGTTCGTTACTAACAACCTCCTCCATCTCAGCCTGCACAATTCAAATAAAATATCATTTCTATAATAAAAAACTAGGCATATTCAATTCACTTACAATTTTCTCTTGCACATGTTCGTTCGGGACGGGTGTTGGGTTTTCTTGTGTCGGTTTTGGTGTACGGGTCCTCTTGAATACTTCAATTACAGACGGTGGCCGTCCCATTTCAATCGCCTGTTGAAATAAATGATTTATATAATTATTAACAATCTTTAGATTAAGTTATTACAAATAATGTACTTACCAACTCGTCTTCAATTTGTGCAAACAGTGTACTTCCCGTTCGATGCGGGAATTTCAGATTCTTCCGGTTCTTAATATTTGTAGAATTGTGTCTCTGTATTTGAAATAACAAATGAAGTTAGATTAATTAATATCAACTTTTATTTGAATTATGAAACCGTACCTTAAACGTTTCTGTGAAGAAATGGTTGCGACACACAAACTCCCAATCATCTCGATCGTAGTCTGGTGGAGGATTAGCCAGTACCGCCGCCTCGTCTCCTTTGTGGACGCGGATATATGTCTTGTTCAAATCCGACAGCCATCTATCCCATATCTGATTGGCGTGTCCCAACCCGGTCTTTCGAAAAGACTCAATGTCACCATTAGTCGCTTCGAACGAATCCTGAAAAAAATAACATCCAAATGTTAAAAATAATTATTTAATGACGTAATGTATAATCAAGTAATAAGTATTACCTTGATAGCAGTCCACAGTGAATCCAATTGGTCTGCACTTAAAGCCTTCCACTTGAGAAGACGGTGTGAGACGGCTGCGGGGTCCCGGATAATCGACCCCACATGTCTAGACCACCGTGTTCTTCCCACGTCTGTACCGCCTGGCCTCCCATCCTTCTCTCTAAACGTTAGAGGGATCCTCGTCCCCGCTACCCTCTTAGACAGCGCAATATTCTTTTCTTCCCCCGTCTCTTGCGGGCAGAAGATTCTTCAAAATTATCAAAATCCTAATTAAATATGATCAATTGAAACACTAACTAATTTGTAAACGAAATACCTGTCGATGATGGGTCGGGAGTGGTCCCGTGCTCCTCCTCGTCATCCTGCTCCTCGATAGGCTCCTCAAGACCCTCATCTTCAGCCTCATCGCTAGGCACCATATCAGCGAATGTGCTCTCTATAAACACTTGGAGCTCACTAGCCTCAACATCCTCGTCTGTTGGGGGAGGCGCAGTAGCTATCGGGACCACAGCAATCGGTGGTTGGTCTTTAGAAGACGATCCTCGAAGCTTTAATGACTCGGATTGGGCAAGTAGGTTTTGGTAGCTTTTATCCAATTTCTTGGGTGTCTTCCTCATACTCTTCCAAGTTGTTTTAGGACCTTCAGACATTCTTAATTCACACCATTAATAAAATTGAGTGAATAATTGAAATAAAGTAGTAATAAAATGAATATAAAGTTAAAAACATAAATCTACCTAATTAATTAATCTGAACTACCGCGGTTTTATTTTTGTCACAATCTTCCAACCGGGTCGGGCTGACATATCAGGGGCGTAGAATACTTCTTTTGCTTGACTCGCCAATATATACGGGTCTTGACTTTGGGTTTTCAAAATTCGGTTTACATTTACACTTACGAAGCCATATTTATCCACTTTCACTCCTAGTTCCCCCGAGTGTGTATCAAACCACTTACACTTGAATAAAACAACTCGTTTGTGAGAATAGTATTGTACTTCGATTATATCCGTCAAAACTCCGTAGTATGACATAGTTTCAGATCCGTTGTACCCCTCAACAACCACCCCACTATTTTGAGTTGTCAAACCTTCGTCGTGTTTTTCTGTACAGAATTTGAATCCGTTTACTTTACACCAAACATACATAGACGAGTACATACTTGGACCTTCTCCTAAGATCTTGAGGTCTCTTGATATGTCGTTAATTTTTGCTAAATGGGCGACCTATATATGTGAAGTAAATAAAGTTGTTAAAATGAATAAAAAGAGTTAGGATATATGGTTTGTAATTTACTCACTCGATGCTTGAAATATGCGGCAAACGTTTCTCCACTGGACTCGTTGTTATAATCTCTGCAAATAGATCTAATATTAAATAGCACACTCTTTAATGCTAATTAGTAACAGCAACATTGAATCTTACATGTAAAAAGGTTCTGCTTCGGGACAATTTTTCAAAATGTAAGAATGAGCTGTCACTCGATCGATATAATCCAAGTTGTATACTTTTCCGTTAGATAGGTCTTCCAATGATGCAAATATTGAAATGCCCGAGATTTCAGGTTGTGCATTTTCTTGATCTTGTTCTTCCATATACCTGGCACATAAACTAATACTTTCGTTAACAAGATAGCTCTCGCTTATAGAGGCTTCGGGGTGGTTATTATTCTGCAAATATCTTTTCATTGTACCCATGTAATGTTCAAACGGATACATCCATCGATACTGAACAGGTCCTCCAAGTAAAGCCTCAAATGACAAGTGAACCGGGAGATGCATCATGATGTCGAAGATTGACGCCGGAAAAATCATTTCAAATTTGCAAAGTGTCAATGTAATATCCATGTACAATTGTTCCAAGTCCTCTTGAATCAACTCTTTGAAGCACAACAACCGAAAGAAACGAGAAAAATTTACTAAGGCATCATACACATACTCTGGAAGCAATCCACGAGTTGCTAAAGGAATTAGATATTCCAATAAAATGTGACAATCATGACTTTTTAATCCCGAAAGCTTTTTCTCTTCCAAATTTACACAACCGCCGATATTTGAGCAAATGTGCTCTCTATAAGCTGGAGTAGGAAACGGTGTTGTTAGTACTGCATGAACGTATAATTAAATTAAAGTGTTTAAATAATTCCATTCTAAGCTAAAAATAAGGTGGAGGTGGTCACTTCTTTTGTTTTGTTGTTATTCTGTATTTAATAAACTCGTGTTTTATTAATAAAATTAGTGTTGCACAACTAAAAGACAACAAAAATACAAAATAAAATAAATTTGTCAAAAAAATAAATACAAATAACTTAGTCATAAAATGCATTTAAGTATGTAAAATGTATAGAAACAAACACAGAACACAATAACATGTAAAATTTAAGAAGTACCAAAATTTATGAAAAAAAATACCCTTCAATCTTTTTTTTTTCTTTTTATAAATAAAGATAATCCATGTAAGACTATTAAGTTTACACGTCTTGTTGATCATGTTGACCAACATGAGGAAAACAACTATGTAGCATTTACTATTCTTTATTTGTTTAGCAATTCTAAATTTCTTATCGTTCCAATTTCTTTAGGTATATCTTGCCCCTCTTATAAATACATTAACATCATCGTATTGGATTAAAACATTGCATTAACACTCGTTATAAGACTATCAAAGTTGTTAAAATCAAACATTTACGTAAAATTGTTAGAGGTTTGTAAACTCGTAAAACCAAATCGAATCGTAAAATCGTAAAATTTTACTCTAAAAATATATTAATTATAAAATTATTATTAAATCATTTATATATAAAAAATTAGTTATAAAAAATATTATTAAGAAAAAAAACAAACATATAATAATATTATATATTTATATTAATACAAAATAAAATATAACTAATCAACTTATTCTCTAGTATATATAACTTTCTATCCCTAATTACAATATGATCAAATATAAATATTAGGAAACCCTAACTCATCTCCACATTTTCATCTCGACTTAATTGTTGAGTTATGGAGCCTACACTTATAATAAACTATATATTGTTAATTAGAGTTTATTGGATTTGTATTTGGTTTGGGCTTGAGCCTGACCAACAATTATTTAGGTTTATTACCTGAATGTTACTCTATAAATATGTGATTATTAAGAGTTTACACAGGTTAAGACATAATTCTAGAGAGATAAAGTGTGAGGCAAAAAACTCTGTATTCCTTCTTTTTCTTCATAGTGAAATCTGATGGCGGCTGAACTGGACGTAGCTCAATTTGAGTGAACCATTATAAATTTGTGTCTTATTGTGTTCTTCTTTCTTGGGTTCTTACAGATTGTTTCAAACAAGTCGGATTTGGGAGATACAAATCCTAATAACTTGTATCAAAGCAGCTAGGCTAGATCTGAGCATTGAAACCATGACAAATGAGAATAGTATAGAACATGGGATTGGAAGATTCGATGGGACAGATTATGCTTTTTGGAGAATGTAAATTTAAGATTATCTCTATGGAAAGAAACTTCATATTCCTTTGAGTGAGAAACCAGAAAAGATGGATGTACCTGATATCATATATATATAACATCATATATATATATATATATTTCTCTTATATTTCAAGAAAAGATTATATCATTGTGAAAGATGGATGAATGATATATATATATATATATGTATATATATATATATAATATATATATACATATATATATATATATATATATATATATATATATATATATATATATATATATATATTTCAAGACAAGATTCTAACATTGTGAAAGTAAGATAGTAAAGTGTCCTAGATGTAGCACTGAGCTTCGATTCAATATCTACAGGAGTTAGTGACAGTTTACAAGAAGACATGCTAGCACGATCAACAATATATGTTGCACACTTCTTTTGCGACAAAAATAAACCATTGGCATGATGGGTAACGACAATACCCAAAAAATAGCTTAGTCTACCCATGTCCGTCATAGCAAATTCTAAACTAAGAAGTGTAATAATAGATTTATGAAATTTATCTGAAGACATAGTTAATATGATGTCATCCACGTATAGTGAGCCTATTTAAGTTCATAAAGAGATTTCTTTAATAGACAAACATGATTGGGTTTAGTCGAATCCTGAAACCACATAGGTTGACACATGTATATAGTCTCTTTATGCTCACCATGCCTAAGCTGATGAATGGGTCAAACTTTAGTTAAAGCAAGACAAAGAACAATGCGAATAGTCGCCAACTTAACAAACATGCTAAAAGTGCCACCACAATTCACACCAGCTTGTTGGGTTTTGCCATCACCTACCAGACGAACTTTATGCCTCTCAAAAGAGAACATTCTTTATGAGAAAAAAATTCGGTGGAAGAGAATTCATGTTTGGAGAAAGGATTGTAGAAATAGAAGTCCTGTCCGAACTAGACAAAATTGTTGTAGGCTACTGACTAAGTACTATCATGGGGGAGTGGGCTCTGGTGCAATCGAGATTGGAGAAATAGAAGGGAATTGAGATGATAAATAATTGACAAAATAGGGTGATGGAACATTATCTAAAAAATCAAACATATGAGTTTGAGGAGTGTGTAATTTATTAAATGGGAAGGTGGTCTCGTCGAGAAAATAAATCATAACATTTGTAACTACGATGATTTGATGGGTATCCTCAAAACTCACATAGAGTAGAGGAGGGTTGAAGTTTATTTATGATGATAAAAGGGAAGTGAGGATAATACAAACATTAAAAAACTCAAAGATGAGAATGTGATGGATCTTTTTTATAAATAATTTGGAGAGGGAATTGATTCAATAATTTATGATGAAAAATATTGAGGAGATATATTGCCATTTGTAATGCAGGAGGTCAACATGATGTAGGTAAAGAAGCATGAGCAAATAAAGTACGAATACTATTATTAATAGTACGGATTATATTTTGACTTTCCTATTTTGAGGTGATGTATAAGGACATGACAAACGAAAAGAAAGACCGTGTTGTTTACAAAATTCCCAAAAAGGTTTATAAAATTCACAACCATGATCACATTTTATTTTTTTATGTCCTTTCAAATTGTTGAAGACCGTAGAATGGGTATCATATTTATTATATTTATTTGATGATGAAAAGTCCACAAAATTTAAAATAATCATCCAATAATAGTATTTGTATTTTATTTAAGAGAACTCAAAATAAGAGATGTTCATAAATTAATATGAATAATCTCAAATTGCATTAGAGAGATAATTTGAAGAAATAAATGACAACTTAATATTTTTCCAAGAGAACATGAACGACAAATTCAATAATCTCTAGATTTATTGCATTCAATAAATTTATTCTAGAGAACTTAAAGTAGAATCGCTCGAATGACCCAAACGTATGTCAAAGAGAAAGTGTTAAAACAAAAAATGTAGAGGTAGAAGAGAACTAAGGCTTAGAAAAGACACGAGGATTGTTGATGAGATAGAGCTCATCCAACTCTTACACCTCATTAGAGTTATTCCCTTTTTAAAATATTTTACAAAAAAATTCAAAAGGATCAAATTCAATAGAAATATAATTGTTAGTTGTAAATTTTCTAACTTACTCCAAATTCTTAATAAGCTGAGGGGAATAAATGACATTTTTAAGAGAAAATGCATGAGGAGAATTTAGATTTGTGTGACCATAACCATGAATTAATATTTATCGACCATTACCAATAATTATACCACATTTATTATTAAATTAAATAAGACGTGAGGTACCTTGCGCAAATTTCATATGTGAGGTGGCACAGTGTCCGTGTAGCAGTTTGCATCCGGAAGAGTAATATCGAGAGTGTGCATTAAAGATAAAATTTAATATTTTTTCAGCCAATCATACAATGTCATTCTTTCCTTGTTCTCTCTTATAAATTCCCAAAAAGATTTATAATATTCACTACAAAAAGAAGGGTATTTCTGACGAAATATTACCGACGCTTATGTGATGTTAGAATTTTCCGACAGGTTTACCCATAAAATTTGAGACTAGATTAAAAAACGTCAAAAACTTAAAAATATAAGGAAAAAACGTAGAAAAAATTAAAGAAATTTAGTAATATTCATTTTTATAGTTAATATAAAAAGTATACATATTTCACAAAATATATGAAAAATTTTTCTACATTACTTTCGACGTAGTTTTGGACGGATTTTGATTCCATCAGAAATCTTTATTCGTGTCAGAATTTTTGACAAATATTTCTACGAAATTGGCGATGATAGTTTCCGTCGAGAGTTTCATCACAAACGTTATTTATATTTATAATCACTAATTGTTAACTCTTTATTATTATCACCATTAGTCATTAGATACAAAATTCTTCGTTGAGCTTCTCCTTTCTTCTTCTATAATAGATCCTGCAACTTCCGAACTAAATTTGAACAACCCCTCCAAATTTATGAAATTAGGTTTTCCCAGTATTTTGATCATTCTTCACAATTATGAATGTATCCATCATCTTCATCCTCATCATTGGCACCACAGCACCGCTATTAGCAATCAGAAGAAGAACAATCACAATCGAATAACATGAAAGTAGTGGACTGTTTGATTCCGCGATCAGCTTCCGACGTTCTCATGTCTGGACGAAGTTACTCAATCCTTCTTACAATTCGATGATCGGACGGTCATAGTACAATCAATCAAATGGCGGGGCCGGGGCTGTCTTATAGGTTTTTATTATAAATCTATTATGAATGTTTTGCAGGCAATCACTCATTCTTAAAACCAGCATTCTTAAGACCAAAGAGTCGGGCGGACGTAATTTTCTTACTATAATTTTTTATCTCTTCTATTTGCATTTGCATTCGAAGTCAATCTAAAAATTTCTTCACTAACCTAGCATAGATCAAAATTTAGAAATTAGAATAGTGAATTTATTATCATTGAAAACAGTAAGATCCAAATTACTGAGCGAGTATCGATTATATCTGTTTTCTCTATTTGAAAATTGAATCCAAAAAATCTCCGGCCGTCGTCGTTTATGATTTCATTCGATATGATTACATCCAATAGCGGTTACATGTATTTGTTGCTTTCAGTCTCTTTCTCAAATCCTTATGGTTTTAACTTAATTGTCTAATAGTTTCATTTTCATTATGTTGATATGCTTCGTCTTATTCTTCAGTACTTTGAACATATCTGCGTATACATAATTACAGATCTTTGATTTTTTTTTCATTGACAGATAATTCTATCGCTGAACTATAATGGAATATTCACGTATATCACTGAACTAATTTTTGTTCGCTTATATCACTGAAGTTGAGATTAATATTCATCTATGTCACTACTCCGAATAGTTAACCCCGAATAATTAATTTATTGAAGAAATCAGACATCTACAACTTCACACATCTCTCTTATCTACGCATTTCATCTACTATTTTGATTCCATGTATTTCTGAATTTAAGTTTTTCAAATTGAGTGAAGCAGATTTAGTTGTAGCTAGATAGAGAAAATAAGTAGAAATAGACCGAGACAAATATAGATAATATAATTTTTTTCACTATATACACAAATTAATTATTTTGTTAGATATTATGAAGGCATAATCTCATGAGTTTGGAATCCTAGATATGATATCATTTTCCCTATCAATTTGTACTATATCTAGATTATATAAACCCTACTGACTCTCTCAATTGACTACGTTTACCCAATATGCTGCTTTTCAATTAAATGTCGTGACTATGAGGAAGGAGGCCATTGGAACCTACAAGACTGTGGTTTTGTAGAGGCGATCGAAAACTGGACACCGCTGAGGATAGCAATGACTTTGTTTGTTCAGTTCCTGGTAAGACTGTTTATGTTTATACCTTGATAGAGTTGTTTGCATATTATTACAAAAAAGAAATACATTCTTGTTTTGATCTTTACATGCATGTCGACATATTAATTGATTATACACTCTATTGTCAATAGAGATAATTGTACTGAAGTTTATTTGTCTAACAAATTCAGTCTGACATGATGATATATTCTGTTGTCCAAATATTGAAGTTAATTTATTAAACACATTTATCTCTATTGTCAGCATATTTGAGCAGAAGTAACAACACACATGTCTAACATTACCTCAACTTTAATTAATTATCTCATATTACATTGTGTCATCCTTCTCTTCTTAATGGATAAGACTTAATGGATCTTATCTTTTGATTCATAGAAATGGAAATGAAAATGGACTTTGCTCAATGGTTGTCAATATATATTTTATTGTACAAGAGTATTTATCTATATTGTCACCATACTACATACTAGTGGGCAATACAAGTTTTTTATTATTATATCTTGTACACTTTTATGACTGTATCTCAATTCTTTGCACTATTTTCTTATTTCTCTTTAATGAAATGAAAACTGCATCACATGCATCAATTTATTTTTTTTAAACAATTTGATTAGTAAATTTTAACCATATGCATCAGTTTATTGCAGGGTTATATGATATACTTTCATAATTTCACAAGTCCTTCTAATGTAAATTGATGAGAAGTGATTAGAGTTGAAAATGACTACTAAAATGAGGATAGCTTGGAGGCTAATTTTTATTTGGGAAGAATGCCAATTTTACACACCAAGTTGTAAGAAGGTGTCAAATTTACTTATTAAGTATCAAAATTTTATTTATATGTATGAACTTGTCAAAAAATGTCAAATATATTTAAAATAACAGAAATGTTAAACGATGTTAAAATTTTTGCAACATGTAATATCCACATATTTTTTATTTTTTTAAATTGACATTACTTTAATTATTTTTTATTCAAACAAAACATTAAAATTTTTTCTTATTTATTTTCTCTTTCTTTACCTTCACAACTTACCATTTTCTTTAAATATTTCTCTCTTCATTTCTCCATCTATGAGTAATTTTATTATTAATAATAATATTTAATTGATTAATAATAAAAATTGTTCTAAAAAGTAACGAGTTATTAAGACTTCGCCATAGCACTGGCAATTTAGGATTCGGCCAACAAAGACTTCACCACAACATTGACAATTTAGGATTCTATCAATGAATGTTTCAACCAATGATGATGATAGTGTAAGGTTTAACTGAGAAAGACATGGATTTGGGGGTTACGTCTGGAAGCTGATAAAATTTAACAGGGTGAGTCTTATGAAAACTAAAATTAAAACAAGTCGGTTAAGGGAGATTTTACCTTGATTCGGCATTGTCCGCTAATGGCGACAATGATTTAAGATTCGACTAATGAAGATTTTGGCCACAACGTCTATGATTTAGGAATCGGTCAAAAAAAACTTCCACCAACGATGGTGACTATTTAAAGTTCAGTTAGGGAGCACTTAGAGGTTAGAAGAAGGTAAAAATCCAAAAGAACTTGAGTTAATCAAAGAGAGAAAAGTTAGAAAAAAATGGAGAGTTGTGGAGGGATGAGAGAGAAAGTAAAAACAAGTTTGGTTTAAATGGAAAAATAATTAAAGTAATGTCAATTTAAAAAAATAAAAAATATGTGAATATTACATGTGCCAAAATTTTTAACACCGTTTAACATTTCTGTTATTTAAAATATATTTGACACTTTTTGACAAGTTCATACATATAAATAGAATTTTGATACTTAATAAGTAATTTGACACCTTCCTACAACTTGATGTGTAAAATTGACATTCTTCCCATTTTTATTTTTGTGAAATTGTTATTGATAAAATTTATTGAGTCACATATTTTGTTTATAAGTGAATGGATATATTTGTTAGTAAATTGTTACTTAATATTTTTAAAATATAGTTAGTTATTTTTGAAGTAAATTTGTACTTAATATTATTAAAATATAGTTAGTTATTTTTTTTTTTAATTCTTATTATTAAATATAGTTGATAATTAAGAAAAGTATGTAATGTAATATTATAAATAATTAGAAAAATAAATTAAAGAAATATATTACGTTCCATATTTCTATGGAATTATTACGGATTTTCTAACAGATATCCTATGGAATTAGCACGAAGTTTTCGACGGATATTTCCAACGTCATTCCTCCGGAATTAGTTAGAACTTTCCGACGGATATTCCTAGAAGAACTCTTACGAAATTTCAAAAGTATATTTATACAGAAAATTTCCAATGAAATAAAACCGTTACAAAAAAATTCTGACGGATTATGCATTCGTCGAAAGATTTACGGACGAGTCTTTATAAACTCGTCGGAAATTATATATATATATATATATCAATTGCCTTATTCCATGGAACCATCTTTCACACTTAAAAATTAATTTTTAAGAAAAATGATATTTCAACAAACTAGCCCACTCAGAGTAAGACCAAAGGTGAAGGGTATCCGAAAAGGACAATAAACAAGAGACGAGAGCATGGATAAATGTGGTAAATTTAGGACATCATAAGTAGGGGTGAGCAAACGGGCAAACCGCCGTATTACCCAGTCCATATTCAACCCAAATTAAATTTACCCAACCCATAATTCAACCCATATTATTTACTAATATGGGTTGGGTATGGGTTGGGTAACCCAAATTATTATTATTTTATTTTTTTATTTAACATGTATTTGACTCATTTAACACATTTTTATTCGTTTAACACGTTTTTCACGTTTTGAAATTTTTAATACGTTTTTCACACGTTTAACACGTTTTAGGCACGTTTAACACATTTTTGACACGTTGAACACGTTTTTCATGTTTTTGGCATGTTTAACACGTTTAACACGTTTTTGACACGTTTGACATCTTGATACGTTTTTGACACGTTTTTTCATGTTTTCGACACGTTTAACACATTTTGACACATTTTTGGCACGTTTGACACGTTTAACATATTTTTCACATTTTGACACGTTTCACACGTTTTTCACGTTTTTGGCACGTTTTGACACGTTTAACATGTTTTCCACGTTTTTGACACGTTTAACACGTTTTCGACACGTTTAATACGTTTTTCACATTATTGACACGTTTTTCACATTTTTGGGACGTTTAACACGTTTTGACATGTTTAACACGTTTTGACACGTTTTTCACGTTTTCGACACGTTTAATACGTTTTCGACACGTTTAATACGTTTTTAACACATTTGACACGTTGAACACTATTTTTATGTTTTGACATGTTTAACACATTTTTAACATGTTTGACACATTTTTCATGATTACGACACTTTTAACACATTTTTACACATTTTCACGTTTTTGGCACGTTAAACACGTTTTGACATGTTTTTCACATTATTAACATGTTTAACACATTTGTAACATGTTTAACACGTTTGTAACATGTTTAACATGTTTTCACATGTTTTTCACGTTTTTGGCACGTTTAACACGTTTTGACATATATTCCATGTTTTTGGCACGTTTAATACGTTTTCCTCGTTTTTGGCACATTTTGATACGTTTAACACGTTTTTGACACGTTTAACATGTTTTTCACATTTTTGACACGTTTAATACGTTTTCACACGTTTAATGTCAAACATGTGAAAAACATATTAAACGTGTCAAAATGTCAAAAATGTGTTAAACGTGACAAAAACGTGTTAACGTACAAAATAATATGTTAAACATGTCAAAAATATGTTAAATGTGTAAAACATGTTAAAATGTCAAAAACGTGTTAAACGTGCCAAAAACGTAAAAAACGTGTTAAACATGTTACAAACGTATTAAACGTGTTAAGAATGTGAAAAACGTGAAAAACATGTTAAATATGTCAAAAACGTATTAAACGTACCAAAATGTGAAAAACGTGATAATGTGTGAAAAACGTGTCAAATATGTCAAAAACGTGTTTAACATGCCAAAAACGTAAAAAACATATTAAATGTGTGAAACACGTGTTAAACGTGTCAAAACGTGTTAAAATGTTAAAAACGTGTTAAACGTGCCAAAAACGTGAAAACCGTGTTAAACTTATCAAAAACGTGTTAACGTGTTAGTTATGTTAAAAACGTGTTAAACGTGCCAAAAATGTAAAAAAAAAACGTTTTAAATTTGTCAAAAATGCGTTAAACGTATTAAACATGTCAAAAACGTGTTAAACGTGACAAAAACGTGTTATTAGTATGAAAACGTGTTAAACATGTCAAAAACTTGTTAAACGTGCCAAAAACGTAAAAACTTGTTAAACGTGTGAAAAACATGTTTTAAATGTGAAAACGTGATAAAAATATTAAAAACGTGTTAAACGTGTGAAAAACGTGTTAAACATATCAAAAACGTGTTAAAATGTCAAAAACGTGTTAAACGTGCCTAAAACGTGAAAACCGTGTTAAACTTATCAAAAACGTGTTAACATGTTAGTTATGTTAAAAACGTATTAAACGTGCCAAAACGTAAAATAAACGTGTTAGATTTGTCAAAAACGCGTTAAACGTATTAAACATGTCAAAAACGTGTTAAACGTGACAAAAACGTGTTGTTAGTATAAAAACGTGTTAAACATGTTAAAAACTTGTTAAACGTACCAAAAACGTAAAAACGTGTTAAACGTGTGAAAAACATGTTTTAAATGTGAAAACGTGATAAAAATATTTAAAACGTGTTAAACTTATGAAAAACGTGTTAAACATATCAAAAACGTGTTAAAATGTCAAAAACGTGTTAAACGTGCCAAAAACGTGAAAATCGTGTTAAACTTATAAAAAACGTGTTAAATATGTTTAAAACGTGTTAAACGTGCCAAAACGTGAAAATCGTGTTAAACTTATCAAAAACATGTTAACGTGTTAAATATGTTAAAAACGTGTTAAATGTGCCAAAAACGTAAAAACGTGTTAAACTTGTTAAAAACGCGTTAAACGTATTAAACATGTCAAAAACGTGTTCAACGTGACAAAACATGAAAAACGTGTTTTTAGTGTGAAAATGTGTTAAACATGTCAAAAACGTGTTAAACGTGTCAAAAACGTGAAAACGTGTTAAACGTGTCAAAAACGTGAAAACGTGTCAAAAATGTGAAAACGTGTTAAACGTATGAAAAACGTGTTAAATGTGTGAAAAACGTGTTAAACGTGTGAAAAACGTGTTAAACATGTGAAAAACATGTTATAAGTGAAACGTGTTAAAAATATTAAAAACGTGTTAGATGTGTGCAAAACGTGTTAAACGTATGAAAAATATGTTAAACATGTAAAAAACGTGTTCGACTTAAAGTTGGAAGATGATTAGTTTATATTGGATTAATAATAGAGAATTAAACTAAATTTATATAATTTGGGTAATTTGGGTAACCCTAACCCAACCCAAATTAAATTCAACCCATACTCAACCCAACCCATACTCAACCCAACCCATATTAATTAACCAACCCAAATTAATATTTTGGGTTTGGGTTAGGGTTGAGTTTGGGTAAACCCATATTATGCTCACCCCTAATCATAAGTCAATTTACATTAAGTTCTAGAGCTCTTATTTCAAGAACGGGTGATATTCTCTTAACTACATATTCAATAGCACCGATTATGAATCCAAAATAACAGAAAAAGAGAGCACCGTCTACTCTTACTCCTACTCCTACTCCTACTCCTACTCCTACTCCTACTCCTACTCCTACTCCTACTCCTACTCCTACTCCTACTCCTACTCCTACTCCTATTCCTACTCAATTTAAATACAAGTATATATATATATATAATTAACCCTTAATTATATATATATATATATATATATATATATATATATATATATATATATATATATATATATATATATATATATATATATAATTCTACTACAAATATTTCCTTCGTCTCTCAATTTCTTGTAAAAGTCCTTCTTAAAAATTTCTTAAATTTTATTTCACTAACTTATATTCTCATATTTTTCTATTGTCTAATTATTTTCATTCAATTTTAATATTTATTTTTCTAATTCTCAAAATAGGTAGAATATTATCTTCTTTAAATTTTTATTTTTTATTTTTCTTCCATAGTTTATATATCTTAAATGATATATTTGTTAACTTAATTAAGTAAATGATGTTTATAATTAATTTTATTATATTTGATTGAATATGACAACCTTGAAAATTTATTATGTTAGACCTATTTAATTTTTTTCGTTTATATTTTTATAATTGAACTCTAATTGTTCGATAAAATATTTTTTTTACTGCTATTACGGAACAAACATTTTCAGCAATGAAGGAGGTAAAAACAAAATTTCGCAATAACATGGATGGTGATTTTTTAGTCGATTGTTTCACACTGTATATTGAACTAGATTTAGTTAATATTGTAGATATATATTTTATTATAAATGAATTTTATGTTTTTAAAATCGGGTATAACTCAACTTATTTAAAAATTATAATATAACGTACACTTTTGACTAAATTTAAGCTCATCCCAATGTTAATTTCTAGATCCGTCATACTCATACTCGTACTCGTACTCGTACTCGTACTCATACTCATTGTTGAGATGTCTTGAATTGATGACGTAAGGAAAGAGAATATTGAACAAAAGGAAATTATATCTTTTTGGTGTGTAGTCTTGATTTAAGGAAATAAGATTAACACAAAAGGAAATGTGATCTTTTGTTATGATATTATAACTAGGAAAGTATTGTGATAATATTTTGGAGATTAATTGCCAAAATATTGTGTTGACCTAGTTGAAGACTATTTAAAGGTGCAGTCGGGTACTTTAGAAAGTTGAAGTCTTTGCCTTAAGACCATCGTTTCTAGTCCCAGTTTTGTATCTGTTAGAGTTTCGAGGGACCGAGTGTTATATAAACTAGTGTCATAACCCTAGTTTATACGGTTGTAATCTATGTTCTGATCTCCTAATAAGACTCTTTCTTTCTGGTGGACGTAGCCAAGTTTTATCTTGGTAAACCACGTTAAAATCCGTGTCGTTATTTATTGCTTACGTCATCTCTTGCGTTCCGTTACAACAAACTGGTATCAGAGCTTCATGTTATTCGATTGTTTGTTCTTTCAATTGAGATGGCAGTAGTAAGAATCAAGACGACAAGTTCAGGAGGAGAATACAATGTGGCAAATCAAGATGCGGGCTTTGCTGAAACAACAGGGCTTATGAGGGTTGCTGAAGTTGTCAACAAGAGTAGAAATAACCATTGAGATTATCATTCCGGAGGAGAAGATAATGTGGCAGATCAAGATACGGGATCTACTAAAATGACAAGGCTTATGGTGTTGCTGAAGTTATCGGTAAGAGAAGAACAACTGTTGAGATCGTTAATCTAGAGGGGAAGATAATGTGGCAGATGAAGATGCGAGCTCCAATGAAACAACAGGGTTTATGGGGGTCGCTGAAGTTGTCAACAAGAGCAAAAACATCCGTTGAGATTGTCATTTTGGAGGAGAAGATAATATGGCAGATCAAAATGCGTTCTCTACTAAAAAGACAAGGCTTATGGGCTTACTGAAGTTATCGGTAGTAGCAAACAACCGTTGAGATTATCATTCTGGAGGAGAAGATAATGTGGCAGATCAAGATGCGGGCTCTACTACAACGACATGGCTTATGGGCTTACTAAAGTTATCGTTAGAATCATGACAATAGTTGAGATTATCATTTTAGAGGAAAAGATAATATGGTAGATCAAGATGCGGGCTCTACAAAAATGATAGGGCTTATGGGGTTGCTGAAGGTATCGGTAGGAGCAGAACAACCGTTGAGATTGACATTCTAGAGGAGGTAAATACGTTAGAACCATTCACTTACGAAGAAACTGTATTCGGTTATGAAGTTGCACAATGATTTGCAACAATGAGAGTATTCAAGTCAAGGTGGAGATTTATTAAGTCGACTTGAATATTTGGGTTAACAAAGGAGTTGTTAAGTTGTCTTGAAGACAACTCTAATTATAGAAGAGAGAGACGGTAGATCATCTAGGCCACCACTAGCATTGACTAATGTATCTGGGCCATCTTTAGCATTAACTAATGCATCTGGGCCATCTCTGACATTGACTAATGCATCTGGGCCATCTCTGACATTGACTAATGCATCTGAGCCATCTCTGACATTGACTAATGCATCTGGACCATCTCTAGCATTGACTAATGCATCTGGACCATCTCTAGAATTGACTAATGCATCTGTGCTACATCTGACATTGACTAATGTATTTGGGCCATCTTTGGCATTGACTAATGCATCTGGGTCATCTCTGGCATTGACTAATGCATCTGGGCTATCTCTGACATTGACTAATATATTTGTGCCATCTATATCATTGACTAATGCATCTGGGCCATCTATGACATGTACTAATGCATCTGGGCCATCTCTAGCATTGACTAATGCATTTGGGCCACATCTGACATTGACTAATGTATTTGGGCCATCTATGGCATTGACTAATGCATCTGGGCCATCTCTAATATTGACTAATGCATTTGAGCCATCTCTGGCATTGATTAATGTATATGAGCCACATCTGATATTGACTAATGTATTTGGGCCATATCTGACATTGACTAATGCATCTAGGCCACACCTGACATTGACTAATATATTTGGGCCATCTCTGATATTGATAAGTATATCTCGGTCATCTCTGGTATTGACAAATACATCTGGGTCACATCTAGCATTGATTAATGTGTCTATGCTATTATGGTTTATAGCAATTGGAGTATTCAAGTCAAGGTGAAGATGCTGAGTAGACTTGAATATTTATGTTACCTAAGAAGATGTTAAGCTATTTTGGATACAACTCTGGATCTAAAAGAGAGAGACAAGTGCATCTGGGTCATCCGACACCAACGAGTGCATCTGGGCCATCCGGCACCAGTTAATGCTTCTGGGCCATCCGGCACCGGCGAGTGCATTTGGATCATCCGACACCGGCGAGTGCACTTGGGCCATCCGACACCGACGAGTGCATCTAGGCCATCCGGCACCGGCAAGTGCATCTGGGCCATCCAACACCAGCGAGTGCTTTTGAGCCATCCGACACCGACGAGTACATCTGGGCCATCCGGTACCGCGAGTGCTTCTAGACCATTCGGCATCGGCGAGTGCATCTAGGCCATCCGGCACCGGTGAGTGCTTTTGGGCCTTCCGGCATCGGTGAGTGCTTTTAAGGCACCTGACACCGGTGAGTGCATCTAAGCCATCCAACACCAGCGAGTGCATTAGGGCCATCCGGCACCGACGAGTCCATCTGGGCCATCTAGCATTGACAAATGCATATGTTAAGTTGTCTTATGACAACTCTGGATTAGAGAGAGGAGATAGAATATTTGGGCATTGATTAATGCATTTGGGGCATTTGAGGGAATTCAAGTCAAGGTGGGGATTTGTTGAGATGTCTTGAATTGATGATGCAAGGAAAGAGAATATTGAACAAAAGGAAAGTATATATTTTCGTGTGTAATCTTGATTTAAGAAAATAAGATTAACACAAAAGGAAATGTAATCTTTTGTTATGGTATTATAACTAGGAAAATATTGTGATAATATTTTGGAGATTATTTGCCAAAATATTGTGTTGACCTAGTTGAAGACTATTTAAAGGTGCAGTCGGGTACTTCAGAAAGTTGAAGTCTTTGCCTTGAAACCATCGTTTCCAGTCCTAGTTTTGTATCTGTTAGGGTTTCGGGGGACTGAGTGTTATATAAACTTGTGTCATAACCCTAGTTTATACGGTTGTAATCTATGTTCTGATCTCTTAATAAGACTCTCTCTTTCTGGTGGACGTAACCAAGTTTTATCTTGGTGAACCACGTTAAAATCTGTGTTTTTATATATTGCTTACGTTATCTCTTGCGTTCCGTTACAACACTCACACTCACACTCACACTCACACTCACACTCACACACACCGGCAAGCACACACAAAGGACGGGGAGGAACCCTTTCTAAAATCACTGGAGTAGAGACTCAGACATATCATCAAAGAAAGAAGACCAAAACCGGGAGTGAGCTGAACCGACAACCTAGGCCAAGCCACCCCTAATTAATAATCGTTTCCAAATGTTTTTGTTTGGATGAAATATTTGGTAACCCAATTTTCATATAAGATCAATATATTATTATTTTTATTAAAAATTTATTAAGTCAATAGGTTTAAAATTAGAAAAGTAGAGACGTTAAAGTATGATGAACTATATGAGTTTTACTAGGGTTTAGACTAATACCCGCAGTACAATATTTTTTTTTACTGTTTGATATTTTAGGGGACATATAAATATAATGTCTTAATAAATTTTATTAGACACAATATTTGTCATTATTTTTCTCTCTAAAAAATAATCTATTATTAACATCATAGTGAAAATTTTCATGATTTGTTTGTGGTTTTTTATTTTGAGTTTTTACGTAAATATTGTGTTATTTACGTGTTTTTATCTTTATTACTTTGATTTTTTTTATTTATCTAGATTACATCTGTATATTTTTAACAAAATATTTAAACTTTGTTTGATTTAATATTACTTAATTTTTCAAAGTTAGTATTATTATGTGTATGTTTAGTTTTTTTCAAAACATAATTATTTGATTAGTTATTTTCATATTATATATTTTCATGTTTGTGGTTAATTTGTTCTTATATTATGTGTTAGAAAGGAGTTCATGATATTAAGAAAATATCTTTATATTTAAATTTGCACGATTAATTTGTACTTTCAGTTAGAAATTCCTTAAATTGATTATTTATTTTTACAAGTTTATTTTTTAAAATAAAATCATAACTGATAAGGCAGTTTAACTGTAGGAATGTTTAAAATATATATATTAAGTTAAAGTGGATGTCATTATTATGGAGGGATAATGTTATTTCTCAAAGAAAAAAAAAATCAAAGAGATTGAAAATGAAGATTTTTGGAGAATATTTTGGCCACTCTTTTTGTAATAATTGTAAATTTAAAATTTTAGATTAATAATTTTGAAAAGTATAGAGAATTTATTTTATATATATATATATATATGACAAAACAATTTTATTTATTATATGGCTAATTTTTTATTCATATATGACCTAGTTGTTTATTTTTGAATTATTTACTCCAATTTTAAAATATCAATGATAATTTATAAAAAGTTTTTTTTTACCGACTCCAAATTATATAAATGAATTTATGTTACAGAAGATTTTACCCCTTCCTTTATATTAAATATAGTTAGCCAACTTTTTTTTTTGTATATCCTTTTAATTATTGTTGAAATAAATAATTATTTTTAAATATATATATATATTTAAAAATAGTTATTTATTTCAACAATAATTAAAAGGATATAAAAAATTTGATACTACCCATACCTACTGTCGATTCAAATTTGTATTGAGATCCAAATTGATATAAATACTTTATCTATATAGAGAGGTATCTAATATTGAGAGTTGAGACAAAAGATGATGGATACAAATATGATAAAAGATGTTCAGACTTGCAAGTTGCTTAGTTAAGATTTTTATTTCTATTTAAAACTTTATTCTGATAATTATTTGGATCTCTATAGTCTATATCATTAATTAAGGATGAGAATAAGAATTGATATTTTTTTTATAATAATAATAATAATAATTGTAATTTAACTTTTTTTATCATATAAGATTATAATATCATGTCTATAATATACATAATGTTACGTCATTCTCGATACCATTCATGACACCAAATTTTCTCTTTATATCGTTACTTATATTTAATATATTATTCAATACAATATCTATATATTCTACTAATATAAAGAATAATAATAAATAATTAATAAATTATTCATTCTTTCTTTCACTCATGCTTTAATCAAAATTCAGCACTAAAGTAATGAAATATATAATTCACGTTTCAGTAACACATAACACCAAATAATGAATTCTTTAATGTAACTTAGACATGAAAATTATTTTTATAAAATTATATAAATGTTCACTCGGTGGAGTAGAAAAGATATGGAAGGATAAAGCTTTCTTGTTTAGCTATGATGTATCTTGAGATTGCTTCCATTGCTATAGGTAGAAATGTCACACTTAAGGACATGTTTGATCATCGATATAGTGGTTTCGCTAGCCGAATTAGATATAAAAGGAAATTTAATATTTTGGAGAATTCATCCCATAATAGAGTTTTATATTTGGTATGACGCAAACAAATGTCCCCGTCTAAACAAGACATTATGCGTTGACAAGACATGGATAATTTCCATGTGGGGGCATTACTACAAGTTGTTTATTAAGATGAGTTCATATAATTTTTGTTGGGAAAAACTTTGGGAGTCAAAGATTCCATCCAAGATCTCGTTCTTTAGATGAAACGTTATTCACGGTGAAATTCTTACGGATGATATGTGAATGAAAAAAATGTATATCACTGGTAAAAAAATGACATTTACCGACAGAAATTACCGAAGGTTTTATAAAACTCTCTTAATTGATCCCGAGAGGAACAAATTTTTCGTTATTGAAAATAGATTTCGAGAGGTGTGTAAAACTTTTGGTTTTGATTATTAGTACCGAAAGTTATGCAAATAACTCTCGGTTTTGACAATCCCAAAAAATGAAAAAAATTCTAAGTGTTGGGAGTTGGTTAATTGCGAAGGTTATTCCAAAAACTTTCGGTTTTACCTTTCCTGGAATATTTAAATACGAAGATTTTCCATTAAACCGTCGGAATTGACTCATCCCAAAAAATTAAAAAAATATTCTAAGTTGGAGAATGATTAATTGCGAAGATTATTTGAAGAATTTTCATTTTTACCTTTTCCTGAAATTGTTAATTGCGAAGGATTATCCTATAAACCTTCGGTTTTGACTCATCTAAAAAAAGACAAAAAAATTAAATCCCGTGATTCTTATTACCGAAGGTTTTTCAATAAACCTTCGGTTTTGAGATTAGTCAAAACCGAAGGTTTATTGAAAAACCTTCGGTAAATACCTTTATAAATACAAACCCTAACCCTTTTCTTTTTCATTCGCCTCTCTCCTTTCTCTCTCTCCCGCGCAGCCGCCTCCGACACTCCTCTACCTCTTCTCCGTTCTAGGTTAGTTTTTTATTTGTTTTTGTTCTTCTTTGCCGTGATTTATTTGTTTTTTTGTTTTTGTTAATTATTAGATTTATATTTGTTATCATTTAGTTTATATTATCTAGATTTATGCTAGTTTAGATTATTTGTTTGGTAGTTTGATTTAGATTTGTTATTGTTTAGATTAGATTTAGGTTACTTTGTTAAATATATATGATTTTGTTATATTTTGTTAAATGAATGATATATTTTGGTTATTGTGTTTGATACATATATATATGAAATTCATTTAGGATGGGTGAGTCATGAATGAGTATTCGGCGTACACCAGAGAAACTGTCCCGGTCATACCAGAATTTGCTAGCACAATCAAAAACAGCGGCACATGAGGAAGAGGTGAGAAAAATGACGCTAGAAATGGAGAAAATCCGATTGAGGGATGCAGAAAGAGGCCAAATGCTTACTGAAATTAAAGTGGACAGGGATGAAATGATGCAAAAATTGGAGAATCTTGAACAACAAATTGAATTGTAGAAGAGGCAGAATCAACCACCTCTCCTCCCCCCACATCTACTAATTTCTAGATTATATTTGTTTGATTAATTATGTATTATCTTTTCCGTACGAATGATGACATTTTGGTGTGTTTTGCTTATCATAATTATGAATTATTATTATTATCGTTTAGATTTGGTTTATTAATGTTGTTTAAGAAATATTTTCCTTTATTTAATAGATTCCCAAAAAAATAGGGTAATTGGTTTATTGAAAAACCTTCATTTTTTGACATAAATTTTAAGTGTTGGGTAGGTTTAAAACCGAAGGTTTATTTGAAAACCTTCGGTTTTGACCTTTTTTAAAAAAAATCAGAAGGGTCAAAAGCGAAGTTTTCAAATGAACCTTCAGTTTTGACCTTTGTTTAAAAAAAGAAGAAAAAAATTCTAAGTATGGGTAAGGGTAAAAACCGAAGGTTTTCAAATGAACCTTTGGTTTTGACCCTTTTTTAAAAAAACAGAAAAAATTCTAAGTATGAGTAAGGGTAAAAATCGAAGGTTCATTTGAAAACCTTCGGTTTTGACCCTTGTTTTAAAAAAAATAGAAAAAATTCTAAGTATGGGTAAGGGTAAAAACCGAAGGTTTTCAAATGAACCTTCGGTTTTGACCCTTGTTTTAAAAAAAACATAAAAAATTCTAAGTATGGGTAAGGGTAAAAACCGAAGGTTCATTTGAAAACCTTCGGTTTGACTCTTGTTTAAAAAAACAGAAAAAATTCTAAGTATGGGTAAGGGTAAAAACCGAAGGTTTTCAAATGAACCTTCGGTTTTGACCCTTGTTTTGAAAAAACATAAAATATTCTAAGTATGGGTAAGGGTAAAAATCGAATGTTCATTTGAAAATATTCGGTTTTGACCCTTGTTTAAAAAAACAGAAACATTCTAAGTATGGGTAAGGATAAAACCGAAGGTTTTCAAATGAACCTTCAGTTTTGACCCTTGTTTTAAAAAAACAGAAAAAATTCTAAGTATAGGTAAGGGTAAAAACCGAAGGTTTTCAAATGAACCTTCGGTTTTGACCCTTGTTTAAAAAAAATATAGAAAAATTCTAAGTGTTGGACATGTTCAAAACCGAAGGTTTTCAAATAAACCTTCGGTTTTGACCCTTCGAAAAAATAAATTGTTTAAGGTCAGGACCGAGAGGTTTATTCAAAACTTTCGCAAATAATCATCAAAACCGAAAGTTATATATAAAACTTTCGGTTTTACCACTTCACAATTTGTTAAATTAATTGGTTTTTCACCTACAAATCTAGACTCCTAAATAATCTAATGAAGTGTGTGTTGTTTTTTAAATATTAAGATTGTGTTTAATGTTAAAATGTTTATGATTGTGTTTGACTATATAAAGAAGTGTATATGTATGTTTGTGTTTGATGATCACATGAATGTGTATAAAGTTTGATCATATGGATTGTGTAATGTTTTAAGGTTATTAAATGTGTTAAATTAATATTGTTCAAGGTCATTAGAAGATTAAAATCAATTAATTTAACAATTTGTGAAATGGCAATTCCGAAAGTTAATGGTATAACTTTCGGAAATAGCTATCAAAACCTAAAGTTATACCATTAACTTTCGGAATTGCCATTTCACAAATTGTTAAATTAATTTGTTTTCTACTTTCCAATCTAGACTCCTAACTAATATAATCAAGTATGTGTTATATTTTAAAAATTAAGATTGTGTTTAATGTTAAAATGTTCATGATTGTGTTTGATTATATAGAGAAGTGTATATGAATGTTTATGTTTGATTATCCTATGTATTTGTGTAATGTTTGATCATATGGATTGGGAAATGTTTTAAGGATATCAAATTTGTTCAATTAATGTTGTTCAAGGTTATTAGAAAGTGAAAACCAAATAATTTAACAAATTGTCAAGTTGTAAAACCGAAAGTTAAATATATAACTTTCGGAAATAACCATCGAAACCGACAGATATACCAAAACCTCTCGGTTTTATCTATTTAAATTTAATTTTATATATGTAAAAACTGAGAGATTCAGACACATCTCTCGGAATATAAATGATCAAAACTGAGAGATATATACAAATCTCTCGGAAATATGAAAATAAAAAACCGAGAGTTTTATGATTAACTATCGGAATTAATCAATTGATCAAAACCGAAAGTTAATCATAAAACTTTTGGAAATGACCTTATTAAAAAAAATAAATCCCTCTTTTTTCTCTTCTTCTTTCCCCGATTTCTTTCTTTCTCTCGATTTCAACCGCGCCGCCTCCTGCATTTAGCCGTTCGACGAAGCTTCTGACCTGACGACGACGTCGGCCAAGCCTCCCTCGATTGAAGACGACGACGCCGATTGAAGATCCAGATCGATCGCCGCTGCGCCTCATCCTCCTCTTCTAGCCGTCAACTCGCCGTCTCACCGTCGATCCTCCACCTACAGCCGCCTACAAGGTTAGTTTACATTCATTTAGGGTTTATATGTTCGATTTATAATCATATATGTTAGATTAGGAATGTTTTATATGTTAGATTAGGTATGAATTAGATGAATATATGTAGATTTATGTTAGATTATGTATGATTTTTGTTAGATTTATGTTTGATTTAGGTTAATTTAATGAATATTTGGTTATGTTATAATAGGTTAGGTTGATGAATGTTGGATTTAAGGTTTGATTTAGGTTAATTTAATGAATATTTGGTTATGTTGATTAATGTTTGATTAAGTTAGGTTGATGAATTTTGGATTTTAGGTTTGATTTAGATTCATTTAATGAATATTTGGTTATGTTGATTAATGTTAGATTATGTTAGGTTGATGAATGTTGGATTTTAGGTTTGATTTAGGTTAATTTAATGAATATTTGGTTATGTTGATTAATGTTAAATTAAGTTAGGTTGATGAATGATGGATTTTAGGTTTGATTTATGTTCATTTAATGAATATTTGGTTATGTTGATTAATGTTAGATTAGGTTAGGTTGATGAATGTTGGATTTTAGGTTTGATTTGGTTTATGTATAAATAAATTATATTTTAGGTTAGAATTGAATTGTTTGGATTAGATTGAATTTTAGGTATGAATTGAATTGTTTGAATTGTGTATGATTGAAATAATGTTGGATTAGATTTGATTTTAGGTTAGATTTATGGTTTGATTGATGTTTGATTATGTTTGATTAGTGTAAAAAATTGGTTGATATTGAGTTTGATTAGGTTATATTTTGGTTATATTAATGGATATTTGGTTAGATGTATGTATTTAGGTTAGAATTATGTAAGATAAATGGAAGCCTAATTATGTAAATAATAATGCGGGTTGTTTTCCATTTTATTAGAAATATGGAAGTCCCCGATAAAAGTTGGATGACCTTACATCGAGATCATCCATATTACGAGGAAGGTGTTGACAAATTCCTCGAGTTTGCTGTTAGGAGTATATCCCGACAAACAGTGAAATGTCCTTGCGTGAAATGCTTGAACACGCCGTTTATGGAAATAGACGAAGTGAAGATTCACCTCATCATTTATGGAATAAATGTTCATTATGAGTACTGGTATTGTCATGGAGAAAAAAGACGTACTACTCAAGTGGTTAATGACGATGTCGATGAAGATGCCGATGACTTCAATGATGATGATGATGATGATCAGTCGGAGGATTCCGTGCCATAATTCAACGATCCGAGAAGGGAGATGAATAATATAGTTAATGAAGAGGTCAATGAAGAACGTTATATGAACACTTTTATAAACGATATGTTCTCCAACGTTAATGATGTCCCGAACAACCATGGACCAGTCGAAGATGCGCATAGATTTTATAAATTGCTTGATGATTCCAAACGGCCATTGTATGAAGGTGCTCAAATAACGAAATTATCGACACTACTGAAACTACTTCACATAAAGAATGTCTGTCAATGGACAAATTATTCGTTCGATATGTTGTTGCGTCTACCTAAAGACTACATATTACCGATTGACGCTCAATTGCCAAACTCCTACTACGAAAGTAAAAAATTAATTACTGATAGACACATGTAAGAACAACTGTATGCTATTTTTGAAGGACGAAAAAAATGAAGATTCTTGCAGAGTTTGCGGTCTTTCAAGATGGAAAGTCGACCAAACAAGTGGGGCAGTTCGAGAGAAACAAAATGGGAAATTCATTCCAAAAAAGGTGTTGAGATATTTCACTCTAATACCAAAACTGCAAAGACTATACATGTCCTCAAAAACGGCTCCAATGATGAGATGGTATAAAGAAGGAAAAGTTGATAGTGACACGTTGAGACATCCCGCTGATTCCTTAACTTGGAAAACGTTTGATGAAAATTATAAAGATTTTGCGTCGGAATCTTGAAACGTAAGACTGGGTTTATCAAGCGATGGGTTTCAACCATTTGCGAATGGGAAAAAGTCATACAGTGTTTGACCGGTTATTCTCGTTCCTTATAATGTGTCACCCACTAGTTGCATGGATTCTAGCAATTTTATTTTATCTATGTTAATTCCGGGTCCAAAGAGTCCGGGAGATGCAATTGACATATTTCTCCAGCCATTGATCGACGAGTTGACTGAACTGTGGCAAACAGGTGTGAGAACGTTTGATGCACACACCTCGCAATACTTTAACATGCGAGCGACGTTGTTGTGGATCATTAACGACTTTCCCGCCTACGCGAATTTATCAGGTTGGAGTATGAAAGGTAAATTCACTTGTCCTTGTTGTAACAACGATACGGTATCTCTTCGATTGGTTCATGGTTCCAAACAATGTTACATGGGTCATAGACGTTTCCTTCCACCAAAGCACAAATACAGAAGGGATAAAGAGTCGTTTGATGGTCGAACTGATTATAGAGAGCCCCTAAATTGTTAACGGGGCAAGAAAGTTACGAGCAAACGCGAGACCTAGAAGACATAATTCTTAGTACGGATCTGAGCAAGAAAACAAAGATATATCATGAAATGCGGGGAGACAATTGGAACAAATTGAACATTTTCTTCCGTTTGCCTTATTGGAAATCACTATTATTGAGACATAATTTGGATGTGATGCATATTGAGAAAAATATTTGTGATAGCGTGTTGGGAACAATAATGAATGTGAAAGAGAAGACTAAGGATGGTCCTAAAGCCCGTAAAGACTTACAACTCTTAAGCATAAAATAATGGTTACATCCTATAAATGATGAAGGAGTGGTTCATTATCTAGAAGCGCCTTTCACTTTGACATCCGATAATAAAAAACGTCTTTGTAAATTTTTAAAAGATCTCAAATTGCCTGATGGTTTTTGCTCAAATATCAGCGGTTGTGTAAATTTGGAAGAGAAAAAGATTTCGGGATTAAGGAGTCATGATTGTCACATTTTGTTAGAATATCTTATTCCTTTAGCAACCCGTGGATTACTTCCAGATAATGTGTATGATGCGTTAGTAAATTTGTCTCGGGTCTTTCGGTTGTTGTGTTTCAAAGAGTTGATTCAAGCGGACCTCGAACAATTGTACATGGATATTACATTGACACTTTGCAAATTTGAAATGATTTTTCCACCGTCAATCTTCGACATCATGATGCATCTCCCGGTTCACTTGTCATTTGAGGCTTTGCTTGGGGGACCTGTTCAGTATCGATGGATGTATCCGTTTGAACATTACATGGGTACAATGAAAAGATGTTTGCAGAATAATAACCACCCCGAAGCCTCTATAAGCGAGCGCTATCTTATAAATGAGAGTATTAGTTTATGTGCCAAGTATATGGAGGAAGAAGAGCAAGAAAATGCATAAATTGAAATCTCGGGCATTTCAATATTTTCATCGTTGGAAGACCTATTTAATAGGAAAAATATACAACTTGGATTATATCGATCGAGTGATAGCTCATTCATACATTTTGAAAAATTTCTCCGAAGCAGAACCTTTTTACAAGTAAGATTTTATATTGCTGTTATTAATTAGCATTAAAGAGTATGCTATTTAATATTCGATCTATTTGCAGAGATTATATGCAGTATTGCAATAACAACGAGTCCCGTGGAGAAACGTTTGCCGCATATTTCAAGCATAGAGTGAGTAAATTATAAACCATATATCCTAACTCTTTATATTTATTTTAACAACTACATTTTGGGTATATATATAGGTCGCTCAATTAGCAGAATTTAACGACATATCAAGAGACCTCAAGATCTTAGGAGAAGGTCCAAGTATGTACTCGTCTTTGTATGTTTGGAGTAAAGTAAACGGATACAAATTCTGTACAGAAAAACACGACGAAAATTTGACCACTCAAAATAGTGGGGTGGTTGTTGAAGGGTTCAACGAGTCTAAAACTATGTCATACTACAGAGTTTAACGGATATAATCGAAGTGCAATACTTTTCTCACAAACGAGTTGTTTTATTCAAGTGTAAGTGGTTTGATACACACTCGAGGGGAACTAGGAGTGAAAGTGGATAAATATGGCTTCGTAAGTATAAATGTAAACCGAATTTTAAAAACTCAAAGTCAAGACCCGTATATATTGGCGAGTCAAGCAAAACAAGTATTCTACGCCCCTGATATGTCAGCCCGACCCGGTTGGAAGATTGTGACAAAAATAAAACCGCGATTTACAAATATATAGTTCAGATTAATTAATTAGGTAGATTTATGTTTTTTACTTTATATTAATTCTTATTACTACTTTATTTCAATTATTCGCTCATTTATTAATGGTATGCATTAAGAATGTCTAAAGGTAGTAAAGAACCTTGGTGGAGTATGAGGAAAACACCCAGCAAACTGTCTAAGCCGTATCAGAACCTCATTGCACAATCAGAAAACTTAAGGCTCCGAGAATCGTCTTCTAGAGATCAACCACCTATTGCTGTGGTCCCGATAGCTACTACTCCCCCAGCAGACGAGGATGTTGATGTTGCTGAGGCTGAAGAGTTTGTAAAGAGTACGTTTGCTGATATGGGGGATGACGATGAAGCTAACGACGAGGGTCATGAGGAGCCTCAAGAGGAGGATGAAGAGGAGGAGCATGGATCCACTCCTGACCCATCATCGACAAGTAACTTATTTACAATTAGTTATTGTTTAAATTGATTCACATATCTAATTATGAATTTGATAATTTTGAAGAATCTTCTGCCCGCAAGAGACGAGGGAAGAACAAGAATATTGCGCTATCAAAGAGACCAGCGGAGACAAAGATTCCTCTGAATTTTAGAGAGGTAGATGGGAGGCCCATCGGTGCCGACGAGGGAAGAACAAGGTGGTCTAGACATGTGGGGTCGGTTGTGCGGGACCCCTCAGCCGTCTCACACCGTCTTTTGAAGTGGAAGGTATTAAGTGCTGACCAATTGGATTACATTTGGACTGTTGTGAAGGTAATAATTAATAATTAATTATATATTAATCATTCAATAATTATTTTATAACATTTGAATGTTTTTATTTTCAGGATCCGTTCGAGGCTACTAATGGTCCTATTGATTCTTTTCGAAAGACCGGATTGGGACACGCCAAACAGATATGGGATAGATGGCGCTCGAACTTGAACAAGGAGACGAGGCGGCGGTACTGGCCAATCCTCCACCAGACTACGATCGAGATGATTGGGAGTTTGTGTGTCGCAACCATTTCTTTACAGAAAAATTTGAGGTACGATTTCATAATTTAAATAAAATCTGATATTAGTTATTCTAACTTTAATTTGTTTATTTGAAATTCAGAAAAATAGTAGCACAAATATTGTTAACAGAAAGAAGCTGAAATTCCCACATCATACGGAAATTAGACCGTTTGCTCAAGTTGAAGAAAAGTTGGTAAGTATATTATTTGTAATAACTTAATATAAAGATTGTTATTAATTATATAAAATTTTTATTTCAACAGGCGATTGAAATGGGACGGGCTCCATCTGTCGTTGAAGTGTTCAAGAGGACCCGTATAGGGGTGACAATTTAAAACCGCCCCGCTGAAACCGAGCCGAACCGAACCGATTGGTATGGTTTTTCCCCGCTTTGACTGGGGATCGGGGCGGATCAGGGAAAACCCGAAATATGTTGACCAGGGTTCGGGACGGGGATGGTATTTACATGCACCGAACCGATCCCCGAACCGAATTGAACCGATTATATTTATTTAATAAAAATATATTAATTAATGACATCATTATTTAATGCCATCATTATTTTTCCTCTTTTTCATTGAAAACCTCTTTAACTTCCTTCTCTCTACACGCTATCCCCAATTTATCTTTTACTTTTTACCTTTTCATCTTACTCTCATATTCATTTCATCTTTCTCATTACCATTTCTCTCTCTCTAGGATTTATTATAATTTTAGTTACATATTCTTTCTTCTACGTACATAATTTTCTCTTGAATCTTGAGAGTGCTTTCAGATTGAAGCTTAATTCTCTCTTAAAACTTGAGAGTGTTTTCAGAATGAATGTTAGTTGAACTCTTTACTAATATTATTTTGTATATTATTTTACTGTTTTCTTACTAATAATATAAACAATATGGCATCGCATCTTTTCTGTAGAGTTTTTTCTATCCCCGTCTTTGTCTTTCACAATCTTTGTTACATCTTCTCTCGACTTGACGACAATATTTTCGATTTCAGGTCAGTTTAGTTATTTTATTTCCATTATAAACAATTAGTTTAGATCGCTATTATTTAATTTATATAATATTTGTGTTCGATCATTTTCTTTTTCTATTATATTCATGTATAATATTTTATTGTTCCTCAAATAAAAAACTGTGTTACAAATTATTTTGTCCTCAAATTACTTTTTATTAGATGTTGATCATGAAGATGTTAAAGTGGAGGGTGAAGAAAGAGGTTAAGAATTTTTAGGATGTTATTAATCAAGAAAATTGTTTTGTCTTTGTTATTTATTAATATTCTTTTTTATGAATGTAAAATCTAATGTTATTAGTGCCAATTGAACATGGTACATTGGTACTAGCCACTAGGTCGTTTTTGAATGTAGGAAGATATGATGAAAATGAGAAGAAGAAGATTAGATTTCTTTATTGAATATGTATAATTAAATATATAATAATACTTCATTTTATTTATTAATATTTTTTTTATTCATACAGAATATGATCCTAATGATGAATGGAGATTCAATCCATTAAAGTTTATGTTATATTTCTGAAACATTATTATTATTGGAAGTTTATTTGTTTTGTATTTAATATTTTAAAATTATTATTATTGAATGTTATTTTTGTTTGGTATTTAATATTTTGATAATTTATAACTCTAAATATATGAGTTATTTTATTTTATTATTTATATTTTAAATTTAAATTGTTATTCGGTTTCGGTACACTGCGGGGAAATCACGTCCCCGATCGGGGCGGGAATGGTTTATATTTAAAAACCAAGTTGGGAATCAGGGCGGGGATCGGGGCGGGGATGGTATTGTCATTCACCGAACCGAACCGCCACATTGCCATCCCTAGACCCGTACCCCAAAACTGACAAAAGAAAATCAAACTACCGTCCCGGACGAACGCGTGCAAAAGAAAATTGTAAGTGAATTGAATTTAAATAAATTACTTATAACTAGTTTATTTATTATTATATAAATGACAAATTATTTCAAATGTGCAGGTTGATGGAGGAAGTAAGAAGTAACGAACCGGAAATATCCGACTTTGAGTTGACAGAGAGAGTGTCCGGACGCCAAAAGCATGGGGGAGTATTCGGTATGGGATCAGGCGTCCGACTCACACACTTTCGTGAGGATCTTCGAAGTTCCAACAATTCTCAATGAGCCACTGATCGATTGTTTGAGGAGAATCAAAGAATAGCGATGGAACTGGAGAAATTGAAGAAAATGGATGAAGAAAAAACTCAAACGATTAATCAAATACAAGCGGAAAAGGTAGAATTGATTTCAAGAATGGATAGGGAAAGTGCAAAACAGGAGAAGGAAAGGTTAGAATTGAATGCAAGATTAGAGAGTTTTGAAATGTTTATGCGGCAATATCAACCACCTCCTCCCCACCAGCTAATTCTAAGACGTTTCGACTGTATGAATTGATTGAATAAGTTTAATAATCGTTTCCAAATGTTTTTGTTTGGATGAAATATTTGGTAACTCAATTTTCATTTAAGATCAATATATTATTATTTTTATTAAAAATTTATTAAGTTAACATACTTAATAGGTTTAAAATTAGAAAAGTAGAGACGTTAAATTATGATGACCTATATGAGTTTTACTAGGGTTTAGACTAATACCCACATTACAATATTTTATTTTTAACTGTTTGATATTTTAGGGGACATATAAATATAATGTCTTAATAAATTTTATTAGACACAATATTTGTCATTATTTTTCTCTTTAAAAAATAATTTATTATTAACATTATAATGAAAATTTTCATGATTTGTTTGTGGTTTTCTATTTTGAGTTTTTACGTAAATATTATGTTATTTACGTGTTTTTATCTTTATTAATTTGAATTTTCTTTATTTATCTCGATTAGATCAAAATATATAAACTTTGTTTGATTTAATATTACTAAACTTTTCAAAACTAGTATTATTATGTGTATGTTTAGTTTTCTTCGAAACATAATTATTTGATTAGTTATTTTCATATTATATATTTTCATGTTTGTGGTTAATTTGTTCTTATATTATGTGTTAGAAAGGAGTTCATGATATTAAGAAACATATCTTTATATTTAAATTTGCACGATTAATTTGTACTTTCAGTTAGAAATTTCTTAAATTGATTATTTATTTTTACAAGTTTATTTTTTAAAATAAAATCATAACTGATAAGGCAGTTTAACTGTAGGAGTGTTTAAAATATATATATTAAGTTAAGGTGGGTGTCATTATTATGGAGGGATAACGTTATTTTCTCAATTAAATCTAAAAGAAAAAAAATCAAAGAGATTGAAAATGAAGATTTTTGGAGAATATTTTGGCCACTCTTTTTGTAATAATTGTAAATTTGAAATTTTAGATTAATAATTTTTAACAGTATAGAGTATTTATTATATATATATATATATATATATATATATATATATATATATATATATATATATATATATATATATATATATATATATATATATATATATATATAAATGACAAAACAATTTTATTTATTATATGGCTAATTTTTTATTCATATAATTGTTTATTCATATATGACCTAGTTGTTTATTTTTGAATTTTTTCCTCTAATTATAAAATATCATTGATAATTTATAAAAAGATTTTTTTTTACCTACTCCAAATTATATAAATCAATTTATGTTACAAAGATTTTACCCATTCCTTTATATTAAATATAGTTAGCCAACTTTTTTTTTTTTTGTATATCCTTTTAATTATTGTTGAAATAAATAACTATTTTTAAATATATATATATATATATATATATATATTTAAAAATAGTTATTTATTTCAACAATAATTAAAAGGATATAAAAAAATTGATACTACCCATACCTATTGTCGATTCAAATCTGTATTGAGATCCAAATTAATATAAATACTTTATCTATATAGAGAGGTATCTAATACTGAGAGTTGAGACAAAAGATGATGGATACAAATATGATAAAAGATGTTCAGACTTGCAAGTTGCTTAGTTAAGATTTTTATTTCTATTTAAAACTTTATTCTGATAATTATTTGGATCTCTATAGTCTATATCATTAATTAAGGATGAGAATAAGAATTGATATTTTTTTTATAATATTAATAATTGTAATTCAATTTTTTTTTATCATATATAAAATAATATACTTATAAGATTATAATATCATGTCTATAATATAGACAATGTTACATCATTCTCGATACCATTCATTACACCAAATTTTCTCTTTATATCGTTACTTATATTTAATATATTATTCAATACAATATCTATATATTCTACCAATATAAATAATAATGATAAATAGTTAATAAATCATTCCTTCTTTCTTTCATTCATGCTTTAATCAAAATTCAGCACTAAAGAAATGAAATATATAATTCACGTTTCAGTAACACATAACACCAAATAATGAATTCTTTAATATAACTTAGACATGAAAATTATTTTTATAAAATTATATAAATGTTCACTTGGTGGAGCAGAAAAGATATAGAAGGATAAAGCTTTCTTGTCTTGCTATGATGTATCTTGAGATTGCTTCCATTGCTATAGATAGAGATGTCACACTTAAGGACATGTTTGATCATCGATATAGTGGTTTCGCTAGCCGAATTAGATATAAAAGGAGATTAAATATTTTGGAGAGTTCGTCCATAATAGAGTTTTATATTTGGTATGACGCAAACAAATGTCCCCATCTAAACAAGACATTATGCGTTGACAAGACATGGATAATTTCCATGTGGGGGCATTGCTACAAGTTGTTTATTAAGATGAGTTCATATAATTTTTGTTGGGAAAACTTTGGGAGTCAAAAATTCCATCCAAGATCTCGTTCTTTGGATGAAGCGTTATTCACGGTGAAATTCTTACAGATGACATGTGCATGAAAAAAATGTGTATTATGGTTAGTCGTTGTCGTATATGTCATGAGGAGGTTGAATCGATAACTCACTTACTTTTGCATTATAGAGGGGTGACTATTATTTGAAGTCTTTTGTGTAGTATCACTAAGATTCATTGAGTGATGTCTGTATCTTGAGGGTAGGTGTTGGGAAATTTGGATTTATGCGATTAATATGAAAAGCTTACATAATTGAGTTACCATTCCAATTATTTATTAGTGGACTATCTGGTTGGAGAGAAATCGTCAAACTTTTATTAATCGTACTCGTCCGATGTGTATCATTCATAATGTTATTATTATGATATTTTCTGAGATTCATTCCGAAAAGTCGACAGAGTCCCTCGTGGAGTTAATTGTTTTCCTCGAAGAGTTACGAAAGCTCGTTAACCTATTGAGTAATTTTTTTATTTTTTATTTATTATTATTTATTTTTTATTTATTTTTTCTTCGTGTCATATTTTTATGTAATGATTTTTTTTTATCATTTTTAATATATATGGACGTTAAAAAAAATAATAATAAAAAAAATAAAATCTTGCAGCTTACTTAACTACCAAACTGAGACCACGTATTTATTTAAGTCATAATTATATATAAACACGTGTTAAATTTAATGTAACTATAAGTTTGAATTTAATATAAGAAAACTTTCTAAAAAATATGTCATAGATAAAATTGAACTGAGAAGAATGTATATATAATTTATCTTAAATTATTACAAAACTATTATTATTTTTTTTAATTTTAAAATATCTAATTAATAATTTTTTTTATACTGGAGTTGCAGGAGGGTGAGAGCACAACTATCACATTTCAGTTGAAATTAATTATTAAGAGAGACTTCTCAAATTTTATAATACTCTAAGCTATAAGATTGTACTCACTTTTATTGATTTAATAATTATTTAGACCTTTATATTTTTCTTCTAATTATATAGTTTATATTTATTTAATAAATTTTGACCTTATTATTATACAAAATTCTTATTCAGGGCCAGACATATTATTAAACATGTAATTATTTTTAAGCCATTTTTATGTCAATTTGACCCCAAACATAATTAATTTTAGATTTTAAATTGATCATTGATTAAATATTTGAAAATTTGATATATTATTAATATATTTTGTGTCTATTAAACAAATAATTAATTTTAAAAAAATTCGATGGACTCCCAAAAAAATTAAAATAATTGATACACTAATATAAATGAATTAGTTAATTATTAATATTTTTTTAGGCATAAAAAATGAATAAATTTGAAATAAATATATTTATTATTAATTTTTGTGTATTTGTTTTATAGGAGAGATTAAAATTAATAAATTTGAAATAAACAATTTCTCTTTTATATTAATGAATTAATTTAAAATAAATTTATTCGTTATTTATTTGTTTAGAAAAATTAATAAATTTAAAAATAAATTTATTCGTTATGAATTTTCTTCATTTGCTTTAAGGAGGGAGGACAATTAATAAATTTAAAATTAACTTAATTGATTAAACAAAATTGGAGGAATCAATCAATTAGAGATAAGGATGGGAAGTCTTTCCACGCGAGGGAAACATGTGAATTCAAATATGTTAGCAATATCAAGTAATGCTCAACCAATCGTAGTGCAATTTTATTTTATTTTTAATTAATTGATGCTGTAACTCCTGTGTTGATCCCATAGCTTAGCACGTGTTTGGGCGACATGTGACAATACGAGAGGATTTAATATGGCTCAAAGTTCGATTCGTTTCAACTTTGGTTTGTATGTTAGACATCTTTTTAAAAGAAAACATTATTTTTAAAAGATTCTTGACAGTACTTGTCTGCTATTAAAATTAATTATGTAAAAATAATTAATTTTGTTCAAATTATAGTGATTAAATGATAATTTAATTAAAGCCTAATTTAAATTAATCAAACATAATTAATTTAAAATATTATTTATTTTTAAATAGAGTCGCTAAAATATTTTTTTAGAAAAATCAATAAAAGATACGTGTATAAACGTATTTTATACCAGAGTTTTTATAAGGGGTTCATTTTTTGGTTACGCTCGGGAAAGAGATTTCGCGCTATGTCCTCGACGCCCGTCAAATGACGGTTTTTTTTTTTTTTATAACATTATGGCTATCTAAAACATTTAGTTATTATATTTATTTCTTTTAATTAGTAGTTTAAGGGTTCTAAACAAGGATATGTTTGAATTACGTAAATAATTGTACAAAATTATTTAAAATGATGTATCTACGATTACGTTGATATAAGATTGAGTTAAAACCCTGAACAATATCAGAGAAATATCAGAATTTAAAAGTAAATTTTAAACGAGGCCTTAGTCAAAATATTTATTTGAAAAATATCACGAAAATATTTAAATATCATTTTCTGACCCTTTCGGGATTATTTGAAAATGGATTAGGGTTTCAAAATTACAAAAAAAATGGATTTTTAAAAATGGAACCAAATAGGCCTTAGGATCGGAGTCCTAAGGCTTGGGTCCGTTTTTACCGATTTGGGATCGGACGGGCTCGGTCTAGACTGGAGTGGACTAGATCGGGGCTCGGTTGAGGGACCGTAGGGTTCGGTGTTGGGTTCGGGAGGCTCGGTCCTGAACTCAAACTGCTCGGTCCTAGGTCTGGGTGGCTCGGTCCTAAGTCTAGCTTTTTTTGGTCTTGGGACTTGGGAGTCTCGGTCCCAAGTTAGACCTCTCGGTCATAGGTTAAAATCCTTGGTCGAATTCCTCGGTCATTGCTCAAGAACATCGGTCATAAGTCTCAGTCCTGACTCAAGTACACCGATCCTTGATCTCGGTCCCAGGTCATTGTTTTCGGTCCCGATCTTGTAGGACTCGGTCGTCGGGGACCGAGTGTTCTTCATTTGGTATGAAGAATTGCATGTTTGTATCTTTTGATACAGATAATGAAAACAGAATCTATAAGTTACAATCAATTCATATGAATGTAGGGATCATAACCCCCAACTCTAAACACGATCAATCGAACTCTATAACAATTAATTTTTCAAAATCGTTTTTAGGGAAAAATTTGAGAACTTTTGATTTAGGCCATCTTATGGCATAATTCTTGTTTCAACAGCTTTGAAATGATGTTCACAATCAAACATGACCAAAACAAGAACATCATACAAGTTCTATAACAACTTTTGAAACTGAAATTTTAGTTGGATAAAACATGATCGGGATGTTGATATTATGATTTGTAAATCATCCTAACATATTTACAAACATGTTAGGCAATTATTTGAATCAAAATTCAAGCCAAAAAAAAGAAAAACACAATTTTCAAATTTTCTTGATTTTAATATCAAATTTGGGTTTTTTCTATTTAGATTGAATTGATCAAATCTTTTTCAACATAGAGCTTATAAATTATCTAGGAAATGATTTCAAACAAAGAAAACACAAACTTGAGCCCTAGAAATGATCAACCCGATCAAACTTGAAAAATCTAGTTTCAAATCACAATTTGAATTATAGTGGATCTGGAAGTTACCAATGATTGGAGAACACTCCAACGATGTGTAGGAAGATTTACCGATCCTTAGATCGAAGCTTAGCTCGCCGGAGAAGTTTTTACAAAACTAGTCGCCGGAGTTCTTGATGATTCTTCGATTTAGGCGGATTGTAAGCTTAACACATAAGGAGTATTTATGCTCAACTAGATCGTTTATTGAAGTCGAATTTGACTTCAATTTTGCTTCTGAAACCTTATCCCTTGAATTATTATTCGTCTTCGCCATCCAACTAGAGCGTAGGCTTTGACTTCAAAGGCTAGGGGAATTGAAGGCGAGGTAGAGACATGCACGGGGTAAAAAAATGGAGGGATAAGGTTGAGAAACGAGGAAGATATGCCTTTTGGAAGGTCACTGACCTCCGTCGTGGGCCTCCGGAGTTCGCGAAGAAGAAGAATGAAATGAAGTCATTTCGTCTAATTGAATGCTCCGTTAACAATCATTGGAGATCCGTTAGCGTTTGGGCGATCGAGCTAACGGGGTTAGCGCCCGTTAGCTGATCTTGTGGACGTGTGTTTCCTTGTTCACAACCTGATGTGTGGCGCGTTCCTGTCCGCTGAATGAAAATCTACGCTTGATCCGATGGCTGAAAATCTTGATGTAACAATTAAACATAATTTCGGCCACATAAGATTACCAATTTATATTTATAATAAAGGGGTTACTTGAAATCGATTTTTTAAGCATTTCTTGTGTTTTTCTTCACCAAATTAATACACAAAAATATTTTTGAAGACATAATAAAAATTATGTTTATTTATTTTATTTTTGGGTAATTATTTAATTATTTTAAACCATAAATTATATATAATTTATGTTTAAAATCATAATTAAATAATTTCAACCCTTTTTGGATAAAATAAATACAATATTTTAAACTAAAATTATTTATGAATTTTTATTTAATTTTTTTATTTAGGGTTTAATTATCACAATAATTAACCATAATTTGATTTTGAATCTCTTTTTGAGTTATTTTGAATTTAAAAATTCAAAACATTATTTTAAATTAATAATATTATTAAAAATTAGGGTATGTCAAATTTGTATGTTTACATATGCATTTTAGAATATTCTAGTGGGACACCTCATGTTAGAATAATGTCACTTTTCTTTAGAGCTCCCTATAAATACTTTAGGCTACTTGCCATAGAAGACACTTCTTCCCTGTGATAATCTTTGATTTATTTAATTAATTGATGTTATGGATATGACATTGTATTGTTCAAAATGTATAATATATACTTGTATGCAAAATAAATAAAAAAATCGACTTTGTTATATATTTTGGTCTACTATCTATTCTTAATGTAATTCAGGTTATGGATGTTCAATATTTGGTTTGAACGAAGAATTCATCGAATTTGAATAAACCATATTTGAGTTTCATTTTCAGTCTTTAAATCGAATTTTAAACCAATTCGTACTCAAATACGATTTTCTATTTTGTTTTCGAGTTGGAGTTTCAACTCAAAAAACCAAACCGAATTATTTTTTTATTATTTATTACGATTATATATATTATATAATTTATTAAAGTTTGGTTAGAAACTGTACCCTTAGGGCCTGTTTGGCCAAAAAAACTCATATTTTCATAACTTTATGGAGTCATAATTTTTAAAACACTTTTTCAAAACTATGAAATTAATATATTTACGATCACAAAAATCTGTCCAAACTTGACGTTGAATTTCATAATTTTCTAGATAATTTGTTATTTTCAATATTTTTCATGATTTTATGAACGTTTTTTTTTTTACTTTATGCATGTATGATGATTTTTGTTTAACATGTTTCCCACTTTTGTAGAATTTTACTTGTATTTATCTAAGATGTCCTTTCTTGCATTTTATTTATACTTGTATATGTTTGTATGTATGCTTGTATTATTTTTGAACAAAAATTAAAAGATCCACACAAATGTGGACAATCACTCTTAGAATTAGGTTAAACAAGAAAAAAAATAGAAAAACAAAAATATGTAAAATATATTTTTAAAGGACAAAATTGTAATAATATAAGTTATCCTTATGATGAGCGTCGTGGGACTTAATGCTTTTAGCCATTTCCCACAAATAACCAGGCACCAAATTAACTAATAAAAAAACCTCTAATTATGGCGTGAATACGCCCAAATTCTTTTCTTAATTTAAAAGAATTAGGTGGTCACTATCTAATCGTGAGGGTGTCCATAATTGAAAAAAATTAAAAAGACTCATTTCAACCTTCCATTAAATTCTCAATCTTAGATGAAATTCGACGGGAGGGTTGATTATGGGGTTACTAGCTTTTATCGCTTTACTTTTTCGATGTCACTTACAAAAATAAATTCTATACGTAAAAATAAATTAATAAGAGAAGCTTAAACAATGTAATATATAGAGCTAAGATGAGTGATTTCTATCGTGTATAATTTCTAGCGACTCTGCTAAGAATATTTGACGCTTTACTTCAAACACAATTTTGGCAAATTTAAAATTCTCTTTTATACATAACTATATCTCGAGCAAAGGCTGAAAGAGTGATCTTAAAAATAAAGAAATAGAGGAAGGAGTTTGGAATATGACCTCCCTAGAAAAAAGATTTTATATTCTTAATGTGCATGAGTTCTGGGACTCTAGTGTGAAGATAATATAAGGTATACGTCATTGGACGAAGTCTATACATCTATTGATTACGTTATAAGATTATCAATGAGGAATGATGATTTCCACCCGCTTTTGAGGTATTTTTATGCGATTTGTTCGTTGAGTACGAATGTAGGAAAAACTCGGGTTAACCATTTCTTCCATTTCATGAATTCTCTACCATTGAAAATAAGGTATTTGTGATTAGCAGTGAGGGGTATGCCCAATTGAGAGCTCTCCTTACATCGATGACATTCAGATTATCATTGTCGGTAGAACCCCTCTCACTTATTGTCATGGAAGCCATATAAAAAAAAATCCCTACGTCATTTCTACCAGCCGTTGACTCGCCGTGCTCGAGCATTAAAGCCACGTAAGAATTTTTTGTGAATACTATATATGTAAATACGTGTATGCATATGGATATAAATAAGTACTCATGAGTACATTCTATCCATTTTATTAGTTACGTGTATGCATATGGATACGTGAACATTTTTATTGAGTGGTTAATGCAGTGTATTTTTACCCCTCACTTCATTGTCAGCGTGAATGACATACATAGTGGCTTCTTTAAGGGTGAAAGAGGAGTAAGGCAAGGGATCTTCTCTCACCTTACGTCTTCGTTCTTATTATGGATATTCTGGATTGTATCTTTAAAATGCTCCTAAGGAACCATAAATTCAAATTTCACCCCTACTGCAAGGAACAAGCAATAACACACGTTTGTTTCGTTGATGATCTGTTCTTAGAGGCTCACGCAGATGTTGAATCTGTTAGTACAATTAAGGAAGCACTGACAATGTTTCTAGTATTACATGTTTATTCATTAATGAAGACAAAAGTCAGGCTTTCTATGGTGGAGGAGTGAAAGAGGATTTGAAGCATGATATATTTAATATCATGGGGATAAAAGAAGGAACACTTATAGTTAAATATCTTGGAGTCTCCTTATCTGCAAATCAACTTCAAAGCTCACATTTTCGTCCACTTATTGAAAAGGTTAGAAATTATATCTTGGGTTGGGCTACAAAAAACATGTCTTATGCAGGAAGATTAGAGCTTGTGAAAAGAGTTACTATGGGAATCATTGGCTAATGGACACAACAAATAGTCATTCCCAAAAAAGTCATGGCTGAACTAGATAAGCTGATGAGAGACTTCATCTAGGTACTCAAGGAAGAGGAGGCAAAAAGGTCAAATGGGAAAATGTATGTACCCCAAAGGAAGAAGGAGGGCTTGGAATTAAAAATTGTGTCATATAGAATCGAGCACTCACAATCAGACATGAATGGGCCCTTGAGATGAAGGTAGATTCATTATGGGTCAAATGGGTTCATACGAGATTCATGAAAGGAGAAGCTAGCATATGGACATGCCAAATCAAAAATAAAATGGCATGATTCTTGAAGAAAATCCTAAGAACTAGAGGAGAGGCATATCAGATGATGAAGTTCAGAATCGATAATGGAAGGGGAATATTATTTTAGCACGATCCATGTTTACAGAATAATCTCATAATTCTTCGGGAGGAATTCCAATCTATTAGAGACAAAATCAGAAGAAATTGTCTCTTATACTCAATTAGAGATATACAAAAAGGAAAATGCAGCTCTATTCTTAAGAGTATTCCAGAAGGAGTCAGAATTCTGAATCTGATCAATAATATACAGTTCAATAGAAACATTGATACAAAGAGCTAGGATACTGTTATGAATGAAAAGTTCGTGGTAGGAAAAACATGGGAGATCATTAGAACGAAGGAGGTGGTGATCGATTGGCATAAAGTAGTCTGGTCTACAAAGGTTATACCTCGAAACCAATTCATTCTTTGACTGACATTCAGGAAAAGATTGGCGACAAGAGACATAATTAAAAAGTATATGAATATTTCAAATGTCAATTGCTCAATGTGCGTAGTAAAAGAGGAAAGCATTGACCACTTGTTTAGGGAGTGCACATTTGTGTCTAAGTTGTGGAATAATTTTGCTCAGAACATGAATATCACTAAATTTCCAAGTATATGGAACGAAATTATAGAGCTTGTAAAGAAAAAAGCTAAGGGAGATAGTTTTTATGCAAATGTTTTCAAATGTTTCTTTGAAGCTCTAGTATACAATACCTGGAGAGAAAGAAATACAAGAATTCATAGCACGAAAAAGAGAATAGAAGGAAAAGTTTGGGATGATATTGTTTCTGATGGCAAAACTCTCATACATACATGAAGGAGAATTCCGATTAATGAAGACAGTTGGAAGCTCAATCAAAGATTGAATATCCCTTATAAAATCATTACAAAGAAAGGAAGGCTCAAATAGTTATGTTTGATGACTTGTTTGTAATTTAATCATTCGTTGTTCTGTTTACTCTATAATTAAGTTGTTTGAAACTCATTTGGTATTTTCAACAAAGTTAGGATTTGTCTAGCTTTGTTTCTTGAAACTCATTTTCCCTCTTTTGGAATTTTTAATGAAATGACAATAAGCCGTTTTCCCAAAAATAAAATATAATTATAAGATTATAATATCATTATTTATTATTTCATTTAATGTCTATAATATAGATTATGTCACATTATTTCCGACACCATTCATGTCACCAAATTTCCGCTAGCTCTATATCATAATCATTATATTATTCAATACATCACTCATACTTTATCAAAATTCAGTACTAAAGAAATTAAATAAATAATTCATGTTTCTGTAACACACACAATACAAAATAATAAATTCTTTAATATAACTTAGACATGAAACTCATTTTCATAATATTTAAATGTTCACTTGGTAGTCCATTTGGTGGAGCAGAATAGCTATAGAAGGATAAGGTTACTTTATTTAACTTTAATGTATTATGAGCTTGCTTGTATAGCTATGACGTTTCATGAGCTTGGTTCCATTACTATAGGTAAAAATATCACACTTAAGGACATGTTTAATCTTCAATCTAGTGGTTTCGTTTTCTGAATTAGATATAAAAAGAGATTAAACATTTTGAAGAGTTTGTCTCATAATAGAGTTTTACTTTATGTATGATGCAAATAAATGTCCTCGTCTGAACAAGACATTATGCGTTGACAAGACATGGATAATTTTCATGCGAGGCATTGCTACAAGTTGTTTACTAAGATGAGTTCATATAATTTTTGTTGGGAGAAATTTTGGGAGTCAGAGATTTCATCCAATATCTCGTTCTTTGGATGAAGCGTTATTCACGATGAAATTTTTACGGATAATATGTGCATAAAAAATGTGTATTATAATTAGTTGTATGTGTCACGAGGAGGTTGAATCGGCAACTCACTTACTTTTGCATTGTCGAGGGGTGACTAGTATCTGGAGTTTTTTGTGGAGTATCACTAAGATTCATTGGGTGATATCCGAGTCTTGGGGTAGTTGTTTGAATTTATGTGGTTATTATGAAAGTCTACATAATTGAGTTATCATCCAAATTATTTTTTAGTAAACTATATGGTTTGAGAGAAATCGCCGAACTTTCACTAATCGTAGTCATCCGATGTGTATCAATTATATTATTATTATTATTATTATTATGTTTTATGAGATAAATTTTGAAAAGTCGGTAGAGTTCGTCAAAAAGTTAATCGTTCTTCTCTAGAACTTACGATCTCGATAACTTATTTAGAAACGTTTTTTTTTTTTAATTTTAAAATATAACTAAATATAATTAATAATTTTATTTATACTGGAGTTGCAGGAGGAGAGTGAGAGCACAACTATCCAGGGGAAATTTGATTAAATAACCTCAAAGATGAGGTTATTTGATCTGGTGGTGGCTTGCTATTTTTTTTGCGCTCGTGGTCTTTTTATTTTTTTTTTGACGATATTGCTCTTAAAGAGAAACGCTAAGTCCCTTAGCGTTTCGCTAAGTGGATTAGGGTTAGTATAAATACTCTAATATTTTCATTTCCTTAGTTTTCTTTCTCTCTCTTCTCCTGTTCTCTCTTTCACGGCGACCGGCGGCGACGACAGCGACGGAGGTTGCAGGCGGCGGTTCAGTTCATACAGATCTATACAGATTTACAAGATCTAACCTAATCCATTTATGTTTTTATCTATACATATTTACAAGATCTATATAGAATTAACCTTAAATCTATTTTGCATGCAGGTCTCCGATTCTAGGGTTTAGTGTATGTAGGTCTCCGATTCTAAGGATTTGAAGGTCAAGGAAGATGTTCATTTCAAAATCTAATTCGAGTTATGTTCATGTTTACATTTTCTTCATTTCAAAAATCTTTTCATATTTCGTTCTGGTTCTTATTTGGTCATATTTGTGGATTCTTATTTGTTATTTAGTTCATATTGGTTCATGTTTGAGCATTTCGTTAAGTTATTATTTGTTATTGGTTGATATTTGCAGAAAATCTCTGATTAGATCGTATGTGTTTCCGTTTCAGATCTGCTTAGCGTTTCACTACGGACTTACCGTTTCGCTACGGACTTACCTTTTCATATTTAAGTCTGTAGCGAAACGCTAAGCAGATCTGAAATGGAAACACATACGATCTAATCAAAGATTTTCTGCAAATATCAACCAATAACAAATAATAACCTAACGAAATGCTCAAACATGAACCAATATGAACCAAATAACAAATAAGAATCCACAAATATGACCAAATAAGAACCAGAACGAAATATGAAAAGATTTTTGAAATGAAGAAAATGTAAACATGAACATAACTCGAATTAGATTTTGAAATGAACATCTTCCTTGACCTTCAAATCCTTAGAATCGGAGACCTGCATACACTAAACCCTAGAATCGGAGACCTGCATGCAAAATAGATTTAGGGTTAGTTCTATATAGATATGTATAGATAAAAACATAAATAGATTAGGTTAGATTTTGTAAATCTGTATAGATATGTATGAACTGAACCGTCGCCTGCAACCTCCGTCGCCGTCGTCGCTGCCGGCCGCCGTGAAAGAGAGAACAGTAGAAGAGAGAGAAAGAAAACTAAGGAAATAAAAATATTAGAGTATTTATAATAACCCTAACTTAGCGTTTCGCTACAAGGACAATATCGTCCAAAAAAAATAAAAAGACCACGAGCGCAAAAAAATTAGCAAGCCACCACCAGATGAAATAACCTCATCTTTGAGGTTATTTAATCAAATTTCCCATCACATTTGGGTTAAATTAATTATTAAGAGAAATTTCTTAAATTTTATAATACTCTAAGCTGTAAGATTGTACTCACTTTAATTGATTTAATAATTATTTAGACCTTTATTTTATTTTTCCAATTATATAGTTTATATTTATTTAATAAATTTTAAACTTATTATCATACAAAATTAATATTTTGGCTTAGACATATTACTAAACATGTAATTACTTTTTAAGTCATTTTTATGTTAATTTGACTCCAAACATAATTAATTTAGGTTTTAAATTGATAATAAATTAAATTTTCGAAAATTTTATATTATTAATATATTTTGAGTATATTAAAAAGATAATTAGTTTTAAAAAAATTTGTATTGATGGACATCGAAATAAATTAAAATAATTGATATATATATATATATATATATATATATATATATATATATATATATATATATATATATATATATATATATATATATATATATATATATATATATATATATATATATATATATATATATATATATATATATATATATATATATATATATATATATATATATATATATATATATATAATGAATTTGTTTATTATCAATATATTTTTAGGCATAGAAAATGAATGAAATTGAAATAAATATATTTATTATTAATTTCTCTTTATTTGTTTTATATGAGAGATTAAAATTAATAAATTTGAAATAAACAATTTCTCTTTTATATTAATGAATTAATTTGAAACAAACTTATTCATTTTTTATTTGTTTAAAAAAAATAATAAATTTAAAATAAACTTATTTGTTATGAATTTCTCTTTATTTGTTCTTAGGATGGAGGATAATGAATGAATTTAAAATAAACTTATTTGATTAAATAAAAAAAAAAAGAGGATCAATCAATTAGAGATAATGATGAGAAGTCTTTCCATGCGATGAGGGAAACAAGTGAATTCATATATACTCAACCAATCACAGTGCAATATTTGTTTTTAATTAATTGATGTATTACATTCTAGTGACGCACCTAATGTTAGAAACTTTTCTTTAGAGCTCCATATAAATGATTTAGGCTACATACCATAGAAGACACTTTTTCCTTATGTCACACATTCTTCCAATTCTTTTATATATATTTTTAATTTCCTATAAATCCATTTTGCATTACTTTTGAGTTTGTTTTTATTTGAATAATTTTTGAATTAGTAAATTAATTGAAGATTAATCAAATTGAATTAATTTAAAAAATCAATATATTCACACATTTCATTCATTCAATAATAATCAAAATGTCAAAATTAAAAAAAAAAAATCATTTTATAAATTTATGTTCTTGGGCTCTTGTTTGAAAACAATGACTTATTAACATGTGTATGGTTATATATTAAATAAATGAGATAAGCTTTGATTTCTATAATTAATTGATGTTATGATATGACCTTAATATTGTATTGTTCACAATGTATAATAAATACTTGTATGCAAAATAAATAAATAAATTGACTTTGGTATATATTTTGGTCTATTATGTGTACTTGATGTAGTTTAAGTTACGGGTTTCAATATTTTGTTTAAACGGATATTCGGCCGAATTTGAGTTTATCGAATTTGAATTTGATTTTTAATTTTTGAATCAAATTTTAATCCAATTCAAATTCAAATACGATTTTCGATATGATTTTCGAGTTGGAGTTTCAACTCAACAAACCAAACCGAATTCATTTTTTATGATTTATTATAATTATATATTATATAGTTTATTAAAGTTTGGTTAGAAACTGTACCTTAGGGCTTGTTTGGCCAAAAAAACTCATATATTCACAAATTTGCGGAGTCATAATTTTTAAAACACGTGTCCAAAAATTATGAAATTGATATATTTACGATCACAAAAATATTTCCAAACATGACGTCAAATTTCATAATTTTCTGGATAATTTGATATTTTCGATATTTTTCATGATTTTATGACTTTTTTTTTACTTTATGCATGTATGATGATTTTTGTTTAACATGTTTCCCAGTGTTGTAGGATTTTACTTGTATGTATATATGTATTTCCTTTATTGTATTTTATTTATGCTTATATAAGTTTGTATGTATGCTTGTATTATTGTTTGAACAAAAATTAAAAGATTCACATAAATGTGCACAATCACTCTTAGAATTAGGTTAAACAAGAAAAATAGAAAAACTAAAATGTAAAATGTAAAATATATTTTTAAAGGACAAAATTGTAATAATATAAGTTATCTATGTAATGTAATGAGCGTCGTGGGACTTAACGCTTTTAGCCCTTTCCCACATATAGCCAAGCACCAAACTAATAAAAAGATCTCTAATTATTGCGTGAATACGCCTAAATTATTTTCCTAATTTTAAAAAATTAGGTGGTGACTCTATAGTCTTGAGGGTGTCCTTAATTAGTTTTTTTTAAAAAGACCTATGTCAACATCTCATTAAATTCTCAATGTTAGATGGAATTCGACGAGAGGGTTTATTATGGGGTTACTATAAACTTTAGCTTTAATCGCTTTACTTTTTCAATATCACTTAAAAAATAAATTCTACACGCAAAAATAAATTAATAAAATAAGATTAAAAAATGTAAGATATAGAGTTAAGATGAGTGATTTCTATCGTGTATAGTTTCTAGCGACACTGTTGTGAATATTTAATGCTTTGCTTCAAACACAATTTTGACAATTTAGAAATTTATTTTACACAAAACTATATCGCCGAGAAAATGTTGAAAGAGTGACCTTATAAAATAAAGGAATAGAGGAAGGGATTTGGAATTTGACCTCCCTAGAAAAAAAAATTGTTTTCTTAATGTGCATGAGTTCTGGGACTCTAGTGTGAAGGTAATATAAGGTATACGTCATTGGACAAAGCCTATACATCTATCGATTATGTTATAAGATTATAAATGAGAAATAATGATCTCCACCCGCTTTTGAGAAATTTTTATGTGATTTGTTTGTTGAGTATGAATGTAGGACAAACATGGGTTAACCCTTTATTCCATTTCATAAATTATTTACCATTAAAAATAAGGTATTTATGATTAGCGGTGAGGGGTATGTCCAATTAGAGCTCTCCTTACATCGATGACATTCAGATTATCCTTGTCGGTATCACCCCTCTCTCTTATTGTCATGGAAGCCATATAACAAAAATCCCTACGTCATTTCTACCTGTCGTTGACTCGCCGCGCCCGAGCATTATAACCACGTCGTAATATTTATTTTATTAGTTATCTGACTACTATATATATATAAATATGTGTATGCATATGGATATAAATAAGTACTCATGAGTAAACATGATTTTTTTTATAAAAATATAAAAACAATCAAAACAAAAAACATGAAAAGATAAAAATATAAAAATTCTAACTTAACGAGTTATTGTCTTTGAGTCTTTATTACACAAATTAATTGATGTTAAAACGTTCGATCATTGACCATCCATACTAAAAAAAAACTATCAAGAGGAGGACATTATCCCGTGGACATCAAAGAAGAGGAACATGTCAAAGACGAGAAAGCAAAGCGACAAAGACTTAGATTTCCTTCAATGCTTTTAAAATTTAACTTTGATCTTGAGGAGTGTATGCGTTTGTGATTGGTTTTGATTTATCCACACACTTAAATAAAATGTAACTACTTTTTTAATACACTCAATATTTTTATGAATGGAAAATGAGCGTTTATTCTACGTTTAGAACATACATGTATATATGTAACATGTACTACTCTTTCGGTTTACTCTTTAAACCATCTTGCCCTCTTTCGACGAATCTATTCACCATAGAAGCGTACTACATAATTGAGGAGACATCTAATAAAAATTTAAGCACCGTACAACTCTGAATTCAATATCCTTCGTAGCGTTCTTTCTATTCATCGTTGACAAGCAAACAAACTTCACTTAGCTCATTATTCATGATTCTTCGTAGAATTTCTTCTATCCATCGACGAATGAATGTGCTTCACTTAGCTCATAATCCACAATTCTTCTTAGAATTCTTTCGATTTCTTGTCGACGAACACACAAATATTGGATTCACGACTTATTATAAAACCTTTACTGTTAATCTTCTACGGAAGCACACTCATCATTCAACTTTGAATCCAAGATTCTTTATCCTTTATATCCCCCATCAACGAATACACGTGCTTCATTAAACACGAAATTCACGACTCGTCGTGAAAATCTTTCTATCCTCCATCAACAAACGCACGCGCATCATTAACTTAGGGATCACATCTCTTTTCAAGGATTCTTTTATCACTCGTTAATGAAAATACGCACGTCACTCACTTAGAGCTCACATCTCTTTTCAGAGATCTTTTATCCTTTGTCTATGACCGTGCGAATACCATTCAGTTTAGAATCTACGAATATTTGTGGAATTCATCTTATCATTTCCTTGACGAACATACAAATTCACGACTCTTTGTGGTATTTCTTTGTACACTTTGTCAACAAATTAACAACAATGCATGTGTTATTTTCCATTTTTAGACAAAGATGTTGCAAACTAAAGCGATGTCGATGTTGAGTTATGGATCCTACACTTATAATAAACTCTACATTGTGTTTTTACAGATTGTTTTCAAGCTGGTAGGATTTGGGAGATACAAATCCTAACAACTGGTATCATAGCAGCTGGTCTAGATCTGAGCATTGGAAATGATGGCAAGTGAGAACAGTATAGGACATGGGATTGGAAGATTTGATGGGACAGATTATGCCTTCTAGAGAATGCAGATTGAAGATTATATCTATGGAAAGAAACTTCATGTTCCTTTGAGTGAGAAACCAGAGAAGATGGATGAAGCTGAATGGAAACTCCTTGATAGACAGGTTTTGGGAGTTGTCCGATTGACGCTAGCCAAGACAGTTGCTCACAATGTAGCAAAGGAGAAGACCACCATGGGTCTGATGAAAGCTCTTTCTAATATGTATGAGAAACCATCTACTAACAACAAGGTACACTTAATGAAAAGACTCTTTTACTTAAGAATGGTTGATGGTACTTCTGTCACTACTCATTTGAATGAATTCAATACAATTGTGAATCAATTGCTATCTGTTGAGATTGATTTTGGGGATGAAGTTAGTGCCCTGATTTTGTTAGCATCTCTACCAAATAGCTGGGAACCTATGAGGGCAGCAATTAGTAATTCAGTTAGAAATGCTAAACTGAAATTTGTTGAAGTTAGAGATCGTATTCTTGCTGAAGAGGTTCGTAAAATTGATTCTGGTGAAACATTCAAAGGTTCTTCTCTGAATGTGGAAAACATGGGTAGAGGTAATGATAGAAATTTCAACCGAGGTAAGAGCAGATCTATGTCAAGGAGCAGGAGGAGTCAGTCCAAGTCTAGGAGGACATTTGAGTGCTGGAATTGTGGTAAACAGTCTGAAGAGGAACTGCAAAGCACCGAAGAAAAACGGTGATGATAAAAATGATGCAGTCAACGTTGTTACATAATTTGTCACTGATTTCGTTACTTCTGTCTGTTGATATCCCGATAGATTCATGGGTTTTGGACTCAGGAGCATCTTTCCACACCACTGCCCACAAAGAATTAATGGAGAATTATGTGGCTGGAAACTGTGGGAAAGTATATCTTGCAGATGGTGAGCCACTGAATATTGTTGGCATGGGGGACATCAAATTGAAGATGGCAAATGGTTCTGTTTGGAAGATTAATAAGGTGAGACACATTCCAGGTTTAATGCGCAATTTGATCTCTGTTACACAACTTGATGAAGAAGGTCACAATTTCAGTTGTGGAAATGGTGCATGGAAGGTGACTAAAGGAGCAATTGTTGTTGCTCGAGGTCACAAAACTGGAACGTTATACACGACTTCAACTTGCAGAGAAACAGTTGCTGCTGTAGTTGATGACTCGAAGAACAGTGAATTGTGGCATTGCAGATTAGGCCATATGAGCGAAAAAGGGATGAAAATTCTTTTGAAGAATGGACAGATTCCAGAACTGAAGTTTGTTGAACATCAGTTATGTGAAAATTGCATTCTTGGAAAACAAAAATGGGTGAGTTTCTTAAAAACTGGGAAGGAGCTCAAGAAAGAAAGACTAGAATTGGTACACACTGATGTATGGGGACCTGCACCTGTTTCTTCTATTGGCGGATCATACTATTATATGACTTTTATAGATTATTCAACAAGAAAAGTATGGGTTTACTTTATGAAGCACAAGTATGAAGTATTTGCTATTTTCAAGAAGTGGAAGTGTTTGGTTGAAAATGAAAGAAATCAGAAAGTTAAGTGCTTGAGATCCGACAATGGAGGTGAATATATCAATTCAGATTTCAAAGAGTATTGTGCTGAGAATGGGATCAGTATGGTGAAGACTGTTCCCCGAACGCCTCAAGAGAATGGAGTAGCTGAAAGAATGAATCGAACATTGAATGAGCGTGCTAGAAGCATGAGATTGCATGCAGAGCTGCCTAAAACCTTCTGGGCAGAAGCTATTAATACTGCTGCCTATTTGATAAACAGGGGACTCTCTGTTCCTCTTGAATTCAGAATTCCTGAAGAAGCTTGGAGCAACAAAAAAGGTAACCCTTTCTTATTTGAAAGTGTTTGGATGTTTATCATATGTTCATATTAATGAATGTGATAGGAGCAAGCTTGATCCAAAGTCTAATAAATGTTTTTTCATTGGTTATGGTGATATCGAGTTTGGTTATCGTTTCTGGGATAATCAAAATCGGAAGATCATTCGTAGTTGAAATGTTATCTTCAATGAATAGGTTCTCTACAAAGATTGTGTTGGGAAGACATCAGGTGGTGATTCCAAGTTGGAAGAGATTGGTACAGTCGATTTGAGAAAATTTTCAGCTGAATATATACCGGTTGTCGAAGAAGAACAATGTGTTGTTGAAGATGAAATCGTTGAGAACGTGGCCCCAGAGGTAAATCAGCAAACACCGGTTATACAGTTGAGAAGATCATCAAGGAATCGAAAACCAGTTGAGAGGTGATCTCCATCTCTAAACTATATCTTGTTGACAGATAGAGGTGAACCTGAATGCTATGAGGAAGCAATACAATCTGATGAATCGGTTAAGTGGGAGTCTGCGATGAAAGATGAGATGGACTCTTTGATGTTGAATCAGACTTGGGAGCTCACTGAGCTACCAAAGGGAAAGAAAGCACTTCACAACAAATGGATTTTCAGGATTAAAGAAAACATGATAAAACCATGAGGTACAAGGCAAGGTTGGTTGTGAAAGGATTTCAACAGAAAGAAGGTATTGACTACAATGAAATCTTCTCTCCAGTAGTTAAATTGATGACAATTAGAACTATTTTGAGTTTGGTTGTGAAAGAAGACCTTCATCTTCAACAAATGGATGTCAAAACTGCTTTTCTTCATGGTGATCTAGATGAAGAAATTTATATGCGACAATTAGAAGGATTTGAAATCAAAGGAAAAGATGAGCTTGTGTGTAAGCTTCAGAAGAGTCTGTATGGTTTGAAACAGGCTCCAAGGCAATGGTACAAGAAGTTTGATAGCTTCATGAAAAGTAACAATTTTTTGAGGTGTGAAGCTGATCATTGCTGCTATATCAAGAGGTTTGATAAATCGTACATTATTCTTCTTCTCTACGTTGATGACATGTTGATTGCTGGAACAAGCTTGTATGAGATTAAGAAGCTTAAGAAAGAGTTGTCTGAAAAGTTTGCAATGAAAGATTTGGGTGCTGCAAAACAAATCCTTGGGATGAGAATTTTCAGGGATGAAGAAGTTCTCAAGCTTTCACAAGAAGAATATGTGAAGAAAGTTCTTAGCAGGTTCAACTTGTATGATGCAAAACCAGTTACTACCCCCTTAGCTAGTCACTTCAGACTATCTAAAGATCAGTCGCCTTCAACAGAGGAGGAGAAAAATTACATGGCAACTGTTCCGTATGCCTCTTCCATTGGTTGTATTATGTATGCGATGGTTTGCACAAGACCAGACATAGCACATGTAGTGGGAGTTGTTAGCAGATTCATGAGCAATCCGGGTAGACAACATTGGGAAGCAGTAAAGTGGATACTACGATACTTAAGAGGAAGTACGGGTCTTGCTTTGTGTTTTCGAAAGTCTAATATGGGTTTGGAAGGATATGTTGATGCTGACAATGGTGGTAATGTTGATAGTAGGAAGATCACAACATGGTACATTTATATTTTGGGAGGTACTGCAATCAATTGGATTTCAAAATTGCAGAAGATTGTTGTTCTTTCTAGTTGTGAGGCAGAGTATGTTGCTGTGACAGAAGCTGCTAAGGAGATGATGTGGTTACAACCCTTTTTGCGAGAATTGGGTCAAGACTACGAGGGAAGTGTGTTGTGATGCGACAGTCAGAGTGCCATTCATTTGGCAAAGAATCCTGTTTATCATGGCAGGACGAAGCATATACAGGTTCGTTATCATTTCATTCGGTCAGCTTTAGAAGATAGAGTATTAGCTCTTGAGAAGATTATCGGGAGTGAGAATCCAGCTGATATGTTGACGAAAACTGTGACAAATGAGAAACTGAAGTTGTGTGCAAGTTCAGTTGGTCTTCTTCGTTAAGAAACCGAATGGAAAACCACTACCGATCGAGAGATGATGAAGTTAGTCTCCAAGTGGGAGATTGTTGAGTTATGGAGCCTACACTTATAATAAACTCTACATTGTTAATTAGAGTTTATTGGGTTTATCTTTTTTGGTTTTGGGCTTGGGCCTGACCAAAGTTATTTAGGTTTATTACCTGAATGTTTACCCTATAAATATGTAATTATTAAGGGTTTACATTAGATAGACAGAATTCTAGAGAGATAAAGTGTGAGGCAAAAACTCTGTATTCCTTCTTCTTCTTCATAGTGAAATCTAGTGGTGGCTGAAGTAGATATAGCTCAATTTGAGTGAATCACTATAAATCTGTGTGTTCTTGTGTTCTTCTTTCTTGTGTTTTTACATATTGTTTTCAAGCAGGTATACAAATCCTAACACTTTTTTGTTTTCTCCACATTTAGATATTGTGTGCTTGTGTCGTGCCTTCAAAATCATCTTGAAATAATAAAATATATTGATATTGAAAGAGAGAAATATGTCTAATAATTTTATAATTAAAATTTAAATAATATGATAGAGATTACGAAATATTAAAATGATATTGTAATACGAAATTTAATAGACTTGAAACACCGGCTAAACATAATTTACACCAAAAGGGACTATCCCTTAGTGAGAATGAATTTAATTTGATTTGAAAACGAAATAAATCTATTAGCCAAAATAAGTTATAATCAAAATCTAAGAAACACAACCTAGTTGAAATCTTAAGCGATCAATAATTTTAAATTAGTTATGAAGATGGTTTAAATTTCGACCATAAAATAATAATGATTCATATTTGGAGTTATATTCTTAATTTTGTACAGTTTGAAATACTAACTATTTCAAATAAAAATAAATGTATAAGAAAAATTTTTAAACAAAAATACATGTATAGAAAGCAATTTCAAACAAAATTATGTTTATGAACATATTTAAAACTCAGTTTGATGTATAGGGAACACTATAATTATTATCTCTTAACTAAAATTAGGTCGATAAAATTGGTTTGAGTTGAGTTTTAAGTGGATGAAATAAATTATTTATATAAATTTCAAATATAATTGAAGAGTATTAACAAACCAATATCTTGAATATGTCATTTTAAAAAATTTAGCAAGTTAAATTTAAAAAACCAAATAATTATTTAATACAATTAAAAAATTTTAAAAAGTGTTTGTATATGAGAGCAAAATATAATATTTAAGTTCCATAAAAATATATTAAATTAAAATAAGTGACTATAGAACGATAGAGGTCGTGTTCATCTCATTTAAGGGAAAAAAACAGAATGAAGTTATTTCTTGGAAAATATCTTCTCATTTATAAAGGAAAAAATTAGTAGCTTGTAAGGCCAATTTGTAAATTGGATTTTGTTAGAGTAATGTTCAAAAAGTTAGTGATGTTTATATGTGTAAACTAAAATTTCATTAAAAAATATTAGTTTATTCAGAACATTTTTTTATGTAAAATTTATCTTTTAAATTATCCAAATTTATAATATTGTTATTTCCAATCCTAATCAAGAATCATAAAAGGAGTGTTTCTTATTGCAGGGTGCAATAACAAACAATATTTTAAAAACTTAAATTTGGCAAAACAATAACGTACATCAAACAAAATTTCTATAAATTTAAAACTTTTTTGAATAAATTTTCTAAACCCATGTAACAAGATAATGTATCTAACTATCAATTATATTATTATGTATAAAGGTTTATACTTTGTTAAAAAAAATTTAATCCATTTAATAAAAAAAAACACTTATAAGTACAACAACAAAAATATACATATGAAAAAAAAGTTTAAAAAGCAAAAATAAATTAAAAAACATACTACAATTAATTAGTTTAAAGGTTTTAAGAAGAACAATAATGTACTTACATAAATTCATAAGTTTTCCAATCTCATGTCCGAAGACATTGTAAATAATTCTTAAGAACATACTTTCATTTTTAAATGTTCTCCGATTTATTTTCAACTAGATAATACATTAAAAAATTATAGGAATAGAGATTTATCTTGTAAATAAGATTTTTTGTAGTATTCCTCCTTATACCTATCCCAATAACTAATGATAGTCTTCCACCTAACTTATTAGATTCCCGTAAAATTACATAATATATTTGCGATATTGTGACAATGTACATAATGTACAAGCATATAAGAATCGTATACAATCTCCTTGTAGGACATTCGACAATCGCTCAGATAATTTATTGCTATTTGTATATTTTTTATATTTAAAAAATAATCCTAATAAATAAATAAATAAAAAGTAAAAACAATTAATAAAAAAATTATCAAAAATTTAAATATCAAATAAAGTTTAATTTCTTTTATTCAACATTTTTTTAGTAAAAGTCAAATCAACATTTTAATTTTATTTTTGGTAATTATGATTGTTAAATTATAAGTAAATATTTAATGATAATTATATTAAAAAAAACAAATCAGGCCTATCCTAATAACTCAAATATAAATAAATAAATAAAAATCAACAAGAAGATAATTGAATAAAATATTCTCTTAAAATATTTAAATAATAAATATATTCATCTATAAAATAATCCTCATTTCATCCTTGAGACTCGCACCATTAATTAAACATGACTACTCCGGCCACCACCACCATCCTCCTCCTCCTCTCCCTAGCCCTCTTCTCCGCCTCCCTCAGCCTCATGATGGCGGACATGTCAATCATCGAGTATGATAACAATCACCAATCAAAATCCAGAACCGACGAAGAAATTATGAATATTTACAAAAAGTGGATGGTAGAGAATGGAAAAGTGTACAACGGAATAGATGAATTCGAAAAGCGTTTCGAAATTTTTAAGGATAATTTGGTCTTCATAGATGCTCATAACTCCGAGAACCGGACCTACAAGGTTGGATTGAACGTGTTTTCCGATCTGACCGATGAAGAGTACCGATCCTACTACCTCGGCCTGAAATATGATGGCGATGTCCAATCTGTTCAGTCAGAGCCGGACAGTGCTGTGTCACCAGGTGAAATTCTCCCGGAGTCCGTTGATTGGAGGACGAAAGGCGCCGTCTCACCGATTAGGAACCAGGGACAATGCGGTAAGATTTCTAAATTAGAAAGTTAGTATGACTCCAATTTATTCAATCAAACTATTAAACAACTAAGGTAAGTAGATTACTAGTATTATTATTTATAAAACAAATTGTGATATATAATATACTTGATAGATAATAAATTATATTTTTGTGACTATTATTATTATTATATATATTTGTCTCTATCTTTAGTTTTCAGCTACTTCCATTTTTAGAGAGAACAAAACAAAAGAAAAAAATATTTGTCTCAGAATGTAATTTAATAATTTTGGAACAATTCGATAAAAATATAAAGTCAAAAATAGTACCTAAGATGAAAATAATTTAATAGAATTAGAACAATTGAATTCACTAGCTTTTTAACAAATTAATTATAAAATTTATATGTGCACAATATATATAACTAAGATAACGGTTTTATTCTCATTTAAGATAGCTTATAAGTTGGAGTAAATATCATAATTTTATTATATGGTTAATTTTCTAGCTAAGGATGTGAAGAAATGTGGTTTAAAAAATTTAGTTTTGGAACAATTTGAGTTCATATATATATATATTTTGATCTTCTTTGTGTTGTTTTTTAAAATATCAGGATGTTGTTGGGCTTTCTCGGCGATTGCAGCGGTGGAAAGTATCAACAAGATAGTAACAGGACAACTGATTGATTTGTCAGAGCAAGAACTTGTTGACTGCGAGCGAGCTAGCCAAGGCTGCAAATCCGGGTACATTTTTACTGCATTCCATTTCATTATTCGCAACGGTGGTATAGACACGGAGAAAGATTATCCTTATCGAGAAGCCAAAGGCACCTGCAATGCCACTAAGGTTATCAATCGTGAGCTTTATCACTTTGGGGCTTGTTAATTTTTATAAATCTACTCATTTGGTTGATTGATTGATTGATTGCAGATGAAATCAAAGTTGGTGAGCATAGACGGTATTAAAAGAGTACCAAGCAACAACGAAAATAGTTTAAAGAAAGCTGTCGCACAGCAGCCCATCAGCGTCGGCATTGAAGCCTATGGCAAGGCATTCAAAAATTATGTCTCGGTACATAAGTAGTGAAAAGTTATTATATTTTGGATTTTGAAATAGATCTATATATATATAAGTGAATATTTTGTGATTCTTTTGGTTATGGAAGGGTATTTTCACGGGAAACTGCGGAACCTCCATAGATCATGCAGTGGTGGTGGTGGGATATGGAAGTGAGAAAGGACTTGATTATTGGATAGTGAAGAATTCATGGGGAACGAATTGGGGTGAAAGAGGATATATGAGGATCAAGCGGAACAATGTTCCTGGCGGCAGAGGAGAAGGGAAATGCGGCATAGCGATGCAAGGCACTTATCCCACGAAAAGAGGAAAAGCCGGAGTAGGAGATGGTGTCGTTAGTACTGCATGAATGTATCAATTAAATTAAAGTATCGAAATCTAAGTTAAAATAAGGTGGAAGTGGTGGTGGTCACTTCTTTTGTTTTTGTTGTTATTTCGTATTTAATAAACTGATCATGTTTTATTATAAATCTAGCATGATCATATGTATTTCTACAATTAAGAGTATAAATAAAATATTATTTATTTATAAATATTTTAGATAAAATTAATATTATTTAAGTAATTTAAAATTATTTTTAGTTGATAAAAATTAAATTAATTTAATTAATGTAAAAAATAATTTGATGAATTTAAAAAACATTTAAAAGAATTGTAAATTTATTCTTAATAATCAAATTAATTTTATTTGATTAGTTAATATATATATATATATATCATACATTTTTTCTTTTATCAAAAGTAATGTTAGACGTGTTTTACACTATTATCGGCCTCTTATCTTACTGCGATATTTTTTTACCACCACTTTAACAAACCAACCACCAATCACACAATTCACGTTTCATATTGTGACCTCACAAACTTTCACACACATATTATCTCTAGTCAAATCACCCACCAATCTCAATCGACCTCTAATATCATGACCTCACATGTTCACATGGCTCTTATCACACTCGACAAACTAACCACAAATCTCAATCGACCTCTAATATCGTGATCTTACACTTTTTCACATTTCGGTCAATCAAAATTTCATTCATATTATTTTTAATCACTGATATCTCATTTATTATTGGCCTCTTATCCCCACAAATGGCACCTCTCATTTCATGATTTTTACCCTACTGTCTCTTTTACCACAAATCCCACCAATTGATCACCTCTTAACTTGTGACTCACACTTTTCATAATCCTCTTTATCCACTCGGAAAATTATCCACAAATCCCAATCAATCTTTAATCATGTGACCTCACACACTTTACAATTCGATTAATCATTATCTCATTCATATATTTTAACCACTAATATCTCATTTCTTACTCATCCTCTTTTATATTACCGTGACCTCTTTTATTACACCCACTTCGGTAAACTAACCACAAAATATAAATCCACATCTCATCTTGTGACCTCACACTTTCACATACCTCTTATCCTCGTCAAACCAACACCAATCCCTCAATCGACCTCTCATCTTGTGACTCACATTTTTCATGTCTTTTTGTCTCCACGATAAATAACTTACCAATCATGATCGAACTCTAATTTCGTGACCTCTCACACTTTTACATTTCGGTCAATCAATATCTCATTCATATATTTTAATCACTAATATATCATTTACTACCTACCTCTTAAATTATTTTTTTACTTTCGGAAAACTAACCACCAAATTTCAATCGACATCTAATCTCATCTCATAACCTTACACACACTTTCACACACCTCTTATCCCTCGTCAAAACAAACATCAATCTCCCCAATTGAACTCTTATCTTTTGAATCACATTTTTTCATACCTCACACACATGTTTATACTCCAGTCAATCAACATCTCATTTATATATTTTTAACCGTCATTATCTCCTTTTATTATCAGCTTCTTATCCCGAAAAATCAACAACAAATCTCCACCTTGTATCTCATCATATTTACTCTTATCGCGACTTCTTTTACCCCACTTCAACAAATCAACAACCAATCCCCTAGTCGACCACTTTGGTCAATCAACATCTCATTCATATATTTTTAACCACTAATATATAATTTGTTAAGAAGACCTCTTATATTTACCTTCACTTCAGAAAACCAACCACCAAATCCTAATCGACATTTCATCTCATGACCTCACACACTTTCACACACCTTTTATCCCCTCGACAAACCACCCACCAATCTTAATGGATCTCTTGTGACTCACACTTTTTCATATGCCTCTTTATCCACTCGATAAACCATTCATCAAATTTTATTCGACCTCTTATGACTCACACTTTTTCATATGCATCTTAATCCCCTCGGCAAACCACCCACCAATCTTAGTCGACCTCTTATGTATATATATTTTTTATTTAATATTTATTGTCAATTAGTTAAGTAGTCGACATCTTGTAAGTCACACTTTTTCATAGGACTCTTTATGATATTTTCACACGGCTCTTATCCCTCGGTAAACCAACCACCAATCTCAATAATATTTTCAAATGCCTACTATTCCTCAGAAAATCAACCATCTATCTCAATCACAATTTTACACGTCTCTTATCCTTCATCAAACTAACCAGTAATCTCAATCGACCTCTGTTCTTGTGACATTACGATCATTTGTTTCCCACATCTTATCCCTAGGCAAACCACATTCCAATAATACTTTCACACATCTCTTATCCCTACGAAAATAAACCACCAATCTCAATCAAAATTTAAACTCATGACCTCACACTTTGGTCAATCAAATATTTGATTCATATTTTTTAATCACTCTCATTTGTTACCGGCTTATTATCCCTCGGAAAACTACACCCCAATCACACTTGGTTAAAAGATTATACTTGTTTTGTTAAGCTACAAGTTCGAAACATACATATATAATTTTTAATTTTATTTTTAACCGTTTTAATTTCATGGGCGGGTCAACCCATGATTCAACCAAAATATCTATTTACTCTCACATATATATCCAAACTAACCACAACTCTCGACCGTGCAAACTAAGAAAATTCAAATTTAGCATTATTATTATTATTATTATTATTATTATTATTATTATTATTATTATTATTAGTGTTGTTCAACAAAAAGACAAAATAAAATAAATTTGTCAAAAAATAAATACAGTAATTTAGTCCTAAAATATATTTATGTAAAATGTATATTAAAAAAAGAACACAATAACATGTAAGATTTAAGAACTACAAAATTTATGAAAAACTAATACCCTTCAATTTTTTTTCTTTTTATAAATAAAGAAATCCATGTAAGATTATTAAGCTTCCATATCTTGTTGACCAAAATGAGAACCAACACTATGTAATCTAGAATTCTTTATTTGGTTAGCAATTCTAAATTTATTATCATTCACATTTACTTAGATATATCTTTTCCCTCTTATAAATAATATTGCATTCATCATACTAGATTAAAGCATGGTTATCATTAACACTCATTATCAACACTCATTATCAAGGCTCTAAAAATTAAGAGTTTGCATAAAATCGTTAGAAATTTTTAAACTCGTATATCAAAATTGAATAGTAAAATAATAAGATTTTACTCTAAAAACATATTAATTATTAAAAAATTATTTATATATTAAAAAATTATTAAGAAAAAAAAGAAACATATAATAATATCATATATTTATATTAATACAAAATACATATAACTAATCAAGAACATATAACTTTCTATCCCTAATTAAATATGATCAAATATAAATATATAAAATAAATATTAAGAAATCCTAACTCATCCCCACATTCCCCGTCTTCATCTCGGCCCATTTCCATCTTCTTATTCTCTCTAAATCTCCATCTTTCTTATTTCATCTCAATTTTCTATCCATCTTTCTATCTACTCTATATCTATCTTTCTATCTCTTAATCTACTATTAAAAGACAAAAAAAAAAAAAAAGAATGGAAGGAATAAGATTAATTCAGAGAGAGTGAAGAGAAAACGGTAAATAATAATAACTTATGTTTCATTCCCTTTCATCAACACGGTACGATTTCAGAAATTTTAGCTGAGTTAATCGATCCAACTTGCGAGTGGATACCGATTTTACACTCTAACGAGTTATTACAACTCGACTCATTTTCTTTGAGTTGAATTGTAAGCTCGAACGATTTCACGAGTTGAATCGCAAGTTTTGACAACATATTGATCATGATAACTGGTAAAAGAACTATTTGTTGGGTTATTTGTTTGGGCTCCCAACTATGTAATAAAAAAAGTCCAAGTCCGGAAGTCTAGATGTCCAAGCTCAAGAGTCCTTTTGTATTAAATATGAGCATGGTTGTCTTTTTGGAAAAAGAATTTTGAGTTGTCCACGTTCTGCTATAAAAGGTGGAGGAGGTGACCTTATCAAAACACATCTGAAAGTCATCTAGCATACACTTGTAAAGAGATAGTGAGATATCTTCTTTGTTTAGATCTTATCTTCATTTGTTTCGTGTTTAACATTTGATTATAGTGAAACTTATTTTGAACAAAAATCATGTGGTTTTACTCCTTGATTTGAGGAGGTTTTTCACGTTAAAATTTTTGGTGTTCTTGTTTCATATATATTTTATTTTATGTTTGTTGTTTCTCGCTCATAAAGATTCAATCAAGTGAGAAATAGTTTATTATCACAAGTGTGGTGATTATTCCGTTTTATTCTCAACACCAATATCATAAAGATCAAAATGTTATAAGTTTAAATATTCTTTAAATAGTTATTCTATTTGATTAGATGAACTTGCGGTATTTATAGTGACTTTGTGAATTGGCTGTCTAAAGAAAAAAAATTGAACTTTTGAAATAAAATATTCACAATTATACTTTATCATTAAAATTGTAATTATAATAATATTATTGACTATATAACCTTAGACATTATTTGTTTGTTTGTTCAGTTTTGAAAATTTTGTAGCCATACAGTTATGTGAGTTGGGTTTAAAATGGTAAGTTGTCAATTTTATTTGAAAAAATATATTTTGTGCGGCCATTGATGATAGTTGTATGAGAAAACGTGTATTTCCAAATGGTTCAGAAACAACTAAATGACGTTTATATGTCTATAATGTGTTCCCTACTTCAATATAATATCACAAATATAACAATTTTAGTTGATTTATCCACTCAAAGTTGACTTTATACATAATTTATAAAATAACAAACACATACATCACACCTAACATGACATCGATCTTTTTAATTGCTATATAGACACGACAATTAGTCATATATCTCGGAGTTGGTTCATTAAAAAAACTTAATACACACATCACAATAAAGCCCTTTCCATTTTGAGAAACCTTCTTACAACATAAATTGAATGAATAAAAGAATTAAATTTTATTGTCAGTCACATTAATTGTTACTTAAACTGTGACGGTGAATTCAACGTTAAAATATATTTATAAAAGTAAGCTAGATATTTATACAAACTTTTTTTTAATAACACACTTATATAAAGTTGAATGAATATACTTTTGCGCGCATCATTGTCTAATAGTATCGCGTAAAAATCTTTGTCCTGTATGTGAATAAAATTTGTATACAATTTTCCACAAGTTTGTAATTTGAACTGGCTTAGACAACTCAAAAAATTTCAAGTATATATATATTTTCTTCTATAATGATTCTCCTAAATCTGCTAGCAAACTCATAGATATATGCTATAATGAATGGTTACACCTTTTAAAAATAAAAGAAAGATGTAGTCACTTCTCAAATAATCTACAAATTTAACACATAATATGTAATTATAGTAACAAATATCATTTAAACCAAACATACATTACTTACATATTGATCCACAAGCACAAAATCTACCCTTAGTAACTCATTGTTCTACTTTCATATTGACTTCATTCTACAGTGTCATTATTCTAGCAGTAATTATTTTGGTAATTTCCATCAAATGTCAAGTTTAAAATTTAGTTGTAACGTTATAAATAATTAAATTAATAGATCATATTTAATAAATTTTAACATTTTAGTATATTAGGACAACCATTCTTATTCAAAACAAAAATTAATATTACACAGTAAAAAAAGAACTTAAAATAATAAACCTAAATATAAATAAAATATAAGAATGATCACATGTATTATCAACAAACTCAAAAATAAAAACAATCTTAAAGACAAAAATTTAAAATTTTAATGCAACGAACAAATATTACTTAAAAATCAAATAATTATACTCTAATTTAATTCTCAGTCTATCTATATGAAGATAATAATTAAATATGGTACAATAATCATAATTTATGTATAGTATTCCTAGAAGCTAAATAGCTTTATTCAAATATCTTATGTAAAATTAATACGTGTACAATGATAATTTCTTAGTATAATAGGCGTAATCCAATTAAAATTGTTACAAAGTTGCATATTTGGTTTTACATAATAAATAAAATTAATTTCATAAGAAAAAGAAAAGAAAACAAAACAAAACTTTTTTCAATGTCAAATCAAAATGACGGAGGAATACTTCAAAGAATGGAAAAAAAAAAGGAAATTATGATACTTGTCTCCTAAGACTCATACGCAAGAGAAAAGTAATTTATCTTAACGGCTCTTAGTAGAATAAGATTTAAGGAATAGTAAAGTTTTCTATACACTATCAACAACTAATTTTGGAACACAAAAAATTATCGCCATTGTGGGGTAGAATTTTAAAGGTAAGTGAAGTCTTTACGACTCATTCTTTATTTAATAAACAAAATATAATTTTATTAAAAGAGTATGATTTCCAATAACTCATTCATTTTTTAACGATGAATTTAATTAGAATATAAGGAAATATTTTAATAAGAGAGCTTTTAGTTATTTTAACTATAGATATTATATTTAATTAATTAATTAAAATATTCCTAATATATATTTCATAATTGGTATATATGTTTTTTCATAAACATGATTTATTTTAAAATATGATTTACTTAATAACCGTGAAAATTTAGAATAAAATCTAAAATCATTCTACATTTCTACTCAAACATTTAAGTGAACCAATCTTTTCAAAAATTAATCTAAAGTTTTAATATTTGAATTTTAAATATTAAATATAAAATCAAATGAATAGAATTTTAAATGAGAATAATGAATTTCCTTCAATGTGGAAAAAGATTTTAATAATAAATCAAATAAGATTATGGCATAAGTGTTTCCTTAAAGATATGTTTAATTAGGATATGAGAAAAGATTTAAATGAGATCAATTCAATGAATGAGTTGTAATGTTGTAATGTTGTTGATTTGTATTTTGTATTCTTGTTAGTAGATATATTAATATTAAGTTAAAAATATTAATATATTTTATATTAAAATATTAAATAATAATTTCAAAAATATAAGAGTTGAATAATTGAGATGACCACTACAATATAAAACTATAAACTAATTGATATTTACAATGATTGTGAACCATAATTTAATTGAGAGTTTACAAATTATTTTAAAAAATATATATTAGTAAATTTTTTTTTAAAGTATTTAAGTTTAAATAAAAATAAATGTGACCTAAGGTCAGATTATATAAAATTGATATTTATTTTTTTATGAATATGATATATTAATATTAGAGTCTAAAATAAAACTAATTCAAGCAAAATATTTGACAAGTCAGTGATTGGTTTTTATAGATATAATTATAGAAAGAGAAATGATAGAGAGCGACGAACACCTATTCCCCGACCCTCCACCTGCAGCCACGTGGATAAAATATGCCACGATGACAAATAATTAGAAAAAGTTAAACAAATAAAAATTAATAAAAATAAAGGGTGTCCTTCTTCAATTTCGATCAAATCATAAACGGGCTATAATCAAATCATAACATTCTTCTATCGAAAAGAGCTCAAATTTAGATTTTCTCTCAATAAGAAACCCAATCGAAGCAGACGATGACCTACAAGATGACTAATATAAAGAAGACCACTGCAAATAAAACGACTACCGCGAACAAGACGACCACTGAACTAAACTGTAATGTTATTTTGAACTTAAATGTAATGTATGAACTATAATGTTATTTTAAGGTAAAGTGTAATGTCTAGAATTTAATGTTATTTTAAAAACTGAAGTGTAATGTCTTATAAACCGATGTGAAAATTAGCAATATTGGTCTATTTGAGACGAAATGGTCCGGAACATGTCCATGTTGGGGCCGAAATGGTCTAGAACGTGTCCATGTTAGGGACAAAATGGTCCAACACATGGCCATGTTGGGGACGAAATAATCCCGAACATGGACATGTTCTAAACCATTTTATCTAGAATATGATCATGTTTGGGACTAATTAGTCAAGAACATGGCCCTATTCTAGACCATGTCGTCCTGAACATGACCATCTTCTAGACCAATTTGTCCCGAACATGATCATGTTCAGGACCATTTTGTCCCCAACATTGATATATTCGGGATGGAATGGTGTAATTTTCATTTATTATTCTTATTGTTAATACAATTTCTCTCTTATTCTTTAGCTTTATGGATCCTGAAGTTCAAATACACGATGGTCAAATCCATAGTATTGGAATGACTTTTCCTTTCGAAAAGGAATTTCGCGAATTTTTCCCAATCAAAGGGTTTTTGGAATTTCTAAACTAGGAGCAAGGAACATTCTAGATGACAAACAAAAGTGGTTCTTCATTGCTTGTGCCAAAAGTGGTGCATGTTTTACAAACGGGAAAACATTTTACAATGTAGAACTTCCACCAAGACGAACTGTAAGGTTAAGATAAATGTTACAGTTCAGAATGAAGGTGTTGTTGAGATAATTAGTGTCTTCCATGACCATAACCATATCTTGAGTCCTCGAAAGTCGAGACATTTTAGATTTCACAAGATTCTAGATCCAAGTGTGAAGAGAAGATTGTATTTAATTGACGAAGCTAAAATTAATTTGTCAAAAACATATCAATCACTTGTAGTTGTAGCTGGTGGATATGATAATATGACTTTTGATGAGAGAAGTTACAGAAACTATATTTCAGAAGTTAGGTAGTTGCGGTTAGGAAATGGTGATGTCGAAGCGCTATGTCATTATTTCTACTTAATGCATAGCAAATGTTTAATTTTTTTTATGTATATGATATGGACGTGGAAAACTGGATAAAGAATGTATTTTGGGCTGATAGAAGATTCAAGGCTGCATATGAGTACTTCTCGAATGTCATCACATTTGACACAACATATTTGACAAACCACTATGATATGCCATTTTCTCCTTTTGTCGATTTTAATCATCATGGATAATCAATTTTTCTATGATGTAACTTACTGTCCAGTAAGGATTCAGAGTCATTTATTTGGTTTTTCAAAGTATGATTGACATGTATGAACGTAAATGCACATAAGAAAATAATCACTGACCAATGTCGATCAATGATCATTGCAATTGAAAATGTATTTCTAAATACCCATCATCAATTTTGTCTTTCGAATATAATGAAGAAAGTCTCCACCAAATGACTGCACATGCTCATTATAAAGTATAAAAAAGACATTCAAGATCATTGTCTATAACTCAATCACAATCGAACAATGTGAAGATATTTGACTGAAAATGATTGATGAGTTTCAGTTGCAAGACAATTATTGGTTGAACTCCTTGCACGTAGAGCGTGCCAAATAAATTCATGTGTATATTAAATGTAACTTCTAGGTAGTCATGTCAACATCTCAAAGAAGTGAATCTATGAATGATTTTTTCATGACTTTGATCATTATAAAACATCCCTAAAATAATTTGTAAAGCAATATGACAGGGCCCTTAAGAGGATTTTCATTTTTATAATTCGACTATTCCAATTGTGAGTGGGTATTCATTAGAAAAACAATTTCAGAGTGTATACAAACGACATTTTTAAGTTGCTCCAGAATGAGGTGAAATAGTTGATGTTTTGTGACACCTCCATACTTGAAGACGATAGGACAACAACTACATTTGGAGTGGTGGAGACCATACTTAGTCATGATGGAAAACATGGTGAGATAATTCTATAAAGTTAAACTTCACCCCGAAGGAGACTTTAAATGTCAGCTGTTTGAGTTCAAATGACACTTGTGTAGACATATTTTGGCGGTTTTGAGAAGAATGAAAGTGAATTTGGTGCCAGTTAATTATATCTTGTACCGTTGTCGTAAAAATTTGAAAAGAGGTTATCAAAGTATCAATAACATTTATGATTCTGATGTGGGTGACATTAAAAGATGTCGGTATAAATATATTACCCCAATGATGCAAGAGGTCCAAAAGATTGCAGCATAATCTAATCATAGTACTTCTTTTTTGGTTGAAGTAGTGAAAGAAGTGAAGGACAAATTTATTTCATATTCGACAACATATGTTTCTACACCAACAACTTCTACACATACACTTTCTATACATACACATTCTGCACATACAAATTCTTTACATACACCTTATGCACCAACACAATTGGTCCACTCTCCCGTGAGAGTAAGTCCTAGAGGACGACCACCAACAAAACGTAAACAATCTATCATCGAAAGAGTGATGAACAAAATGGGTCAAAATAAAGTTAGATTATGAGATGTGATTTTATTTGGATATTTGTAAACTTTTATAAAAGTTACATTGAAATGAATATTCCATTATTTTTTATATTAGGGAAATACAACAACAACAACAATAGTGTAGGATTCAACCTAACAACAATATCAATAGAATGATCCAATCTCGACTCAATTTTCCTTCACATCACTTTTGTCTTCTCAAACATATCCCGAAGATAATACTTGTGGGGACAACATTCAACGAAATTAGTAATTGTATAAAAATGGTGTATGTTATAGTATAATACTTGTGGAGACAACATTCAACGTTAATGTTTTAATGTAAAATAAATTACAGTTCAGTATATAAGAAATTATAGTTCAATATATAAGAAATTACAGTTCAATATATTAAAAATATATACAAATAGGAATCCAATTACATACAAACATACCAATTCGTCTAGAACATGCTCATTTTGGAGAAATTGTCCAGAACATTTCCATGTTTTTGACGAAATTTTCTAAAACATGTTTATGTTCTAGAGAAATTATCCCGAACATGGCCATATTTTGGACGAAATTGTCCAAAACATGCTCATGTTCTAGAGAAATTTTACTAAACATGCTCATGTTCTAGAGAAATTATCTTCACAAAGCTCTCAGGAACATGTTGATCATCATTTCAAAGTATCAATCGACCTGAATAGTGATCAATTTGTTCAAAATGGTTTGTGACTAAAAATCAAATTTTTGGTTTTAAGACTGTTTTGAGGAGAAAGAAGTTATTTAATAGTTTCCTTATATCTCATATATATACTTTATTGGTATCAAAACAAGAACACTATTAATTCGTTTGAACCAAATTAAGAACTAAAATTTTTTAATTAATTTGAAAATTTTGATTTTGATCAAATATGATTGGGATGGATCAAACATGATCCAAAAAGTTGTCCAACATCATTACAATCATGTTGGGATGCTTACTAGGTTGTGATCCAAGAGGATTAGCCCAAGAAAAAAAAAACCCAAATTTTAAATTTTATGAAATTCAAATTTAGGTTTTTCTGTTTAAGATAGATTGATTTGTCTCTAACCTAAATAGAAATCTTATAAATGAAATTTAAAATTTAAAATTTTCAAATTCAAACTGGAAATATGAATTAGAGGGTGATTAAAATCTTACCAAGAATTGGAGAACACTCCTAGGACCGTAGGGAAGCTTTTGGGATGCTCAGATCCAAGATTTAAGGTCTTACACGAAATTTCGAAAAATCCAAAAGCTTCGAGCTTTAATGGCGTATTTTCTTTAAATCGAAATTTGGATTTAGAGACTTGATCTTTTAGCTTCATATTTGTTTAGGGAGGTTATTAATAGCCTCTCGAAGTCGGTTGATACATCCAAGTGGATCGAATCAGTCAAAAATCATTAATGGTGTTTTGGTTGTTCTTGAACCAACTAGCCAAAATATGGATGAATCATCCCTATTGTTGTAGTAGAAATGATCACAGTGGCTGGGTGATTATTTTACCTTTCGAATCAGCCATTTTAGTTGACTGTGGAGAAGTTCCATTTTGGAAAATCAAAGGATGAGACATACACCTTATCCCTCTGGCGTCGCGACAAAGAAGACAATCAAGGCCCAAAACGGCGTCGTTTCGAGTGTCAATGCGCGGGGCATTCCGTTCGTTCCGTCATGTTCTATCTGACAGAGCTAACGTCTATGTTAGTTAATCGGGTGTGGAACATGCGCGCGTTCCCTCCGTTGTAGCGGGGTACGCGGTCAGCTTGTGAGCGTTGGATGATAATCTAGTGCATATCTGATGACTATGGTCATTGCTGCAGCCGAATCCTAAATATATTATTTTAATTAAATAATTAAGTGCTTGTTTGAAATTAATTTTTCTTTTACCCTTTTTGGTTTTAATTTTGATCTTTTTAAATATATAGAATATCAAAATAAATATGGTAAATAATTTACCAATTTATGTTATTTGTTTGTATATTTAGGATTAAATACATAATTTTTGAAGATGAAATGAGTATCACATTTTATTCTAAATTATTTATTTTTGTTCCCTTGATTTTTCTAAAATTATTTTAGGATAATATGAGTAAAACCTTTATCCTAAATAATTTTATTTTTTGTTTTGACATTAACTCTTAATTAATTAGATTTAATTATCAAAATGATTAATCGTAATTAATATTTTAATTGGGTTTGGATGGGTTTAATTATTTTAATTTTATTTATTTAAAAATAAATTAAAATTTTTATTTTAATATTATAAATTAGGTAACTAAATTTTTAGTGGTTACAACAATATTTTATTTATTTTTATTTTATTTTTTTGACATGTTAATAATTTTATAATAACAGATAAATGTTAAACTGATGCATTTATAAATAAATATAAATAAATAATTGGAATAAATTAAGTGTTAATAAATTAATTAAAACGAATCTCATTAAATTTCATTTATAACCAAAAAAGCATAAAATCTAAATGATATAGATAACAATAAATGAGATAGGTAAAAATCTTTTTCACATAACCTTGATAAAACCATATAAAAATAAATTAATATAAATATAAATTATCCTAATGTATAAAATTGATTTATATACAATATAAAAAATACTCAAAATATAACTTCTAATCATTTTAAAGAATGAATTAATCAAGTATAATATCAAAAACATCAATGTAAAAAGAATTAGGAACATCAATCCGTGAGTTTATGGATATATATATATATTTGAGTAGTGATAACGAGGCTGATGCTGGGCCTCCGAGCATACAGTGAATCCTCTGTGGCTATCGAGAGGATTTTGCCACGCTGTAACAAAAATTATATAAAAATAAAATAAAAATAAAAAAGTAAAAACTTCTATCTCTTAATTTCTCTATCTTTGCGACGACGACCACTTTCTTATTACAAACCCTAAAACATATTCAGGAGAACCCTATCGACGGTTGCCGAGATATAACTCCATCTAATTACATATCGGCAGTGGCTACTCCGGAGAACTCTATCAACGGTGATCAGATAACTCCAAATAACTAATATATTTTGATAGTGTGTTTCTTTCATCGTTATCTTCTACTCGGCGTAGTTATCTTTTGATCAATACAACTTATATTGACACAGTTATTGATCTCAATACACGAATATATTGAGTTCAATACACGGATATATTGAGTTCAATATAAGGATATATTGAGCTCAATACACCTTTATATTAAGCTCAATACACCTTTATATTGAGTTAAATACACGGATATATTGAGCACAATAGAACTTATATAAAAGTTAGTTTTTGCCTCATTGACTCGTTATATTGTGCTAGTTGATTAGTTCTAGTGAGCGCATTGCCTCGTTATATAGAACTCATTGCCTAGTTATATTGAGTGTATTATCTCATTATATTTAGCTAATTGACTCGTTATATTGTGTTTGTCGATTCGTTATATTGAGTTGATTGCCTCATTATATAGAGAGCTCATTGTCTAGTTATATTGAGTGTATTGCCTCATTATATTTAGCTAATTGACTCGTTATATTGTGCTTGTTTCTTCATTATATTGATCTGATTGTCTCGTTATATAGAATTCATTGTGTATTGAGCGTATTGCCTTGTTATATTTAGCTAATTGCCTCCTTAAATTTTGTTATAGAAAACAAATGTGGGATGAACCAACAGATGCTCAACAATTTAATGGCTCAGCTACTATACCACAAACAATAATCTCTACACAAATAAATGATCCGACTATGATACCACAAACAATAGTCTCCACTCAATTCTCTTTTACCACATTATTGTAGTTATGTTATCATGTGTTTATGTTATATCAGTTATACTTATTTCAACGTTATATTGAACTTATTTTGGCATTATATTGAGCTTATTTTAACGTTATATTAAGATTATTTCAGCGTTATACTGAATATAATTCAATGTTATACTGAGCATAATTCAGCGTTATATTGAGCTTCTTTCAGCGTTATACTGAGCATAATGCAGCATTATATTGAGCTCAATACACAGTTATATTGAGCTCAATACACCTTTATATTGAGCTCAATACACATTTATATTGACCTCAATATATAGTTTTATTGAGCTCAATACAACGTTATATTGAGTTCAATACACATTTATATTGAGTTCAATACACAGTTATATTGAGCTCAATACAACGTTATATTGAGTTCAATACACGAATATATTGAGCTTAATACACTATTATATTTGATAAATACACGGTTATAAACATTCTAAATATTGAATAAATATTATAAACAAATATATAAATATTTCAAACTAATGGATAAACATTCTAAATAGTTTAACTAGAACTTGGAAGATATAAATTCAAAATGGCTCGTTCATTGTCATGGGTGTTGAGGGGGATTTTAACAATTTGGTGATGTAACGAATCCTCAAACAATGCATATTATTGGCAGCATCTTTCGGATTCGCCCATAAATTCCAATCTTTCGATTCTCCATTGTAAGTCTTCATGTACCTCATGGTAAAAATTCCACAATCAGTTGCGTTTTTAGTATCCTACCACTACAATTTCAGCAATGCAGGCTTTGATGTGGGGAGAATGTCGACAATGGTATACCCTTTGAACGAAGAAAGTGGATAAATTGCTCGATAGTAAGGTTAAGTTTTTCGTACTTATTTTCAAATGTTATACCTTTTGGGAGACAACGATTGTCTATGACATCCACTTTGTATATATATATTTCTCATTGTTTCGAATGAGGTTGAAAACAACGAAGTAAAAATGGTGATGACTAACAATCGAAAGAAAAATTTGCATGCAAACAAAAAATATAACTAAGTAATGCACTCAAGATATCTACCACTTAAGCTCCATATATATATATATATATATATATCACTTAAACATTTGGTCTTCCTCTTTCGTTACAACGGTGGTGTTGAGGTTTCCATCGAATATGACAATGTCGGAAGGGGGAACGATAGAGGTGATGTTGATATTAGGGGGAGAATCCATTGATGTTGATGTTAGACGGTAAAAATATAGACAACAAGAAGATATTTTATATTGAAGAATCAACAAGAATACAAGAGGAGGCGAGGAGGCGAAAGAATAGACGGTAAGGGGCTTCCACGGTGAGATAGAGAACAACTGACGACAAGAAGAGATTTGATGAAAGAGCTGAGGGCTTTCACGGTGAGACAAAGAAGAACTGACGGCGACGACTAGGGTTTTAGAGAAGAGAAAGTAGTGAGAGAGAGGAAATGTGGTTAGTGAATGATTGAGATTAAGGCTATGGAGACGAAGAGTCGCGTGCATTAATGCATGCTTGTATGATTTTTTTTTAAAATTGAAAAATTCCAGCATGGCAATGCACGTAGATTCACTCTACGATCGTAGCCCAACTTTCGCCCCCAAATCATTATTCACATATATATATATATATATATATATATATATATATATATATATATATATATATATATATATATAATTTTACAAATAAAATGGGTTCAAAATCTAGTTTTGTTGTGCACTTATATGTCATTACTTTACACCTGTCTATACATTTTAAACTTCATGCAACATATATACATTTTTTTATCCTTAACAACCAAACAAAATCTTTAAACCTTGCACCAATCTTTACAGATTTAATGAAACATAAATTTGATATCTATATATAGAGATTGTAAAAATATCACATAACCCATTTGTTATCTTCTAGAATCTGAAATGATGCAAATGGAGAGAAAGACAAAAATGATTTTTGGATAAATACTTTACCACTACAAGGAGAAATGATTTTTGGACATTAAAACCTACATAACATCTTCTATTTCCTTGGTATCAGAGTTTTCATTCACCCTAAGGGTGTATTTGATGAGGGGGAATTGGAATTGGAATTGGCATTGGCATTGTCATTGGAATTCTAATTCCAATTCCATAAGAATTGACATTGAATTACAATTCAATTCATATGTTTGGAAACATTATAGAATTGTAATTCAATTCCAATTTCTATGTTTGGGAAAATGATAAAATTGTAATTCAATTCCAATTCCTATGTTTGTAAAATAAAATATGTGTTCAAAATGTTAACTTCTTAAATATGTTTTCATGTTTTTGGCACGTGTAATACGTTTTTGACATGTTTAACACATTTTTGACATGTTTAACACGTTTTTGACATGTTTAACACGTTTTTGACATGTTTAACACGTTTAACACGTTTTTGGCACGTTTAAACATGTTTTCACACGTCTTCACACTTAAAACATGAAAACGTGTTAAACGTGTCAAATATGTAAAAAAAACTTGTTAAACGTGCCAAAATGTGCAAAATGTGTCAAAATGTGAAAAACGTGTTAAACGTGTTAAAAACGTGAAAATCGTGTCAAACGTGTTAAAAACGTGTTAAACGTGTCAAGGACGTGAAAAACGTGTTAAATGTGTCAAAACATGTTAAACGTGCCAAAAACGCGTTAAACGTGCCAAAAACGTGTTAAACGTGCCAAAACATGAAAACGTGTGAAAATGTGTTAACCGTGTTAAAAACGTGTTAAATGTGTTTAATGTGTGAAAAACGTGTTAAACATGTCAAAAACGTGAAAAATGTGTTAATTTGGAATTACAATTCCGACCTAAAAAGATGGAAATTAAAAATTCTCAAATTACACTATATTGAATTCCATTAGAATTCTAATTCCAATTTCAATTCTTAATATTAAAGTGTCTAACAAACATAAGAATTAAAATTGGACCCTCCCATTCCAATTTAAATATCAATTTCAGGGTTATCAAACACACCGTAAAAGGGAAAAAAAAAAAAAAAGTAGAAATCTGCAAGTTATAATCATTTTAATAGCTGCACTAGTCAGTAGTTAATCACTCTGAAAATAAAGAACCAAATATTAAAACCAAAAACAGGATGAAAACAAGTTGTTTATAGCAGCTATAGATGCAGCAAGACTAAGAACTTCAAATGGAGGCCTGTTATTCACCTCCTTTACTGTCTCTGGACATTAATCTGTTATCCAGAAATAACTTAATCCATTCACGGGCGATCCTAAGCCACACAACAAACAGAGCCGACAGAATCAGAAACATGGTAAGCAAGCATACATACCTTTGAATAAATACAAATATACCTCCATTATTGGGTTCATATCGTTCGAAGGACCTGTTGGGGAAAAATCCATGTGTTACGTAAGTACTGACTCTAGCAGATCCATGTTTTGCCAACACTTTCTAGAATAGACAAAAAATAATCCAAGGGGAGAATGAATTAGGATTAAAAACTATTATATGCTCAAGACATTTGCTGTACTTGGCATTCGATAAGAGTGCCACCAGATTGCACTAAATCGTCAACAATCACAACGTGACGTCCTTTAGGATCCCCTCTTTGAGGCGGACTATTCGTTGATCACCTTCTCTCACTTTTGCACAAACAATCTGAGTATTCGAACACAGAAAGTAAATGAACTAATCATACTTGAACTAAATTTTAGATTAATGAACTAAGAGCTTGTTTGATGTATACCCATCAAATGATCTACTAAGTCTTTTGTTAAGAAATTACATAATACATGAAATCTTTCCTATGCATAACATAAATATGAATACCATCTTGCAGTAAATTCGTGCAGTCCCATTATCAAGTGCAAAAGATACATCAGTGACCCTTTGACTTTGAATCTTGCTGGACAACATTCCAATCAGGGTAATCTGAAGTGATGCAAATTAATATACAGAATAGGTCTTTACTTCATTAAGAGAAACAGACCCCCCAAACATAGACATAAGAAAATACACAAAGTAAAAATGCTTAAAAGTTTACCAGATTTCATACATTGCTATAAGAAAATTTAATTTATCATCTCCAGATTGGGAAGCTTCATTGATCTGCTTCAGCGTCACTGGAAGAAGTCCATGAGTTTCATGAGTTTTGGAACAAGTCCATGAGTTTCACCATACTAAATCATACTAAACCGAGTTTTTTTTTATGATTATACCAATTATTTTTAACACCAACACCAACACCAACACCAACACCAACACCAACACCAACACCAACACCAACACCAACACCAACACCAACACCAACACCAACACCAACACCAATAGACATTGGGGTGTGAGAAAAGAGTTGAAAAATGGCAATAATGGAGTCTAACAATGGAATTCCTAATTATCTCTCGTGCAGATAAAGACATAAATGACAAAGTTGAAGAAAAAGAATGCAACACAGTTTCTATGGTCTTTGCGACCCACAAATTATTTTATTTTTATTTGATTTAAATTATTTTATAAATTAATTATATATATAATTTATTAATTTATTTGATTTTAATTTATATTATTTATAAATTAATTATATATATATATATATAATTTATTAAATTAATTAGAGTTAATTATATAAAAAAATAATTAAAATAATTATATTTAATATGTTTTATTATTTAAATGAGATTATTATCTATTGATTTCATATGAAAATATTAAACTAATTAATTATAAAGGGATGATTTTCTACGAATTTTTTTACTGCTACGATTCTTTAAAGAATTTGCTACTATTATGATTTTCTACGAGATTTGCTACCATTATAATTTTCTACGGAATCTTCAACGATTCTGTTTTATACGGACTCTGCTACAGTTCTTTTTCTTTTACACAGCTAAATATTAGAAAAATATAGATTTAAAATAATGCTATGAATTATTTATTATTAATTAATTTTAATTAGTAAACGAATACCACGTTAATTTAAATAATTACTCCTTAGAGTTATAAAAAAGTGAAAACTTTAATTTTGTGAATAATTACTCCTTAAGGTTATAAAAAAGTGAAAACTTTAATTTTGTGAAAACTTTATTAAAATTATAATAGTTCAAAAATCAAAACATGTTTAGTGAAAGATAAGATAAGATATAATATATATATATATATATATATATATATATATATATATATATATATATATATATATATATATATATATATATATATATATATATATATATATATATATATATATATATACGGTCAGAATTTATTTATATATATTTAATTTACTCGTTGCCTCTGGATCTCTCCTCGGCTCAAACTACAATTAACAACAAGACCAGCTAGCATAAATTATCCACATTATAGAAAATTAAATAGAAAGGATCGACTCAACTTCAACATTCTAGTATAAAAGCTTAGATGTGGCTGTGAAATGTCATGAAAACAACACAAGATTAGGGGAAAATAATATGAGGAGGTGGCTTGCTATCATGGTAGGATTTAGCTTGTGCTCATGGTTGCCGATTAATTAATGTTAGAACGAAGAGGCTAATGTGCTTCTCGATCTGACATTTGCAATGGAAATTTTGAGCAAAAAATAAAGTTGAACTTAAACGTCAAAAGTAACGGGTTCATGTTTATCGTGGATTAAACGAAATATTCGTCGCATATTTCCGACGTTAATTAGATGTCAGTAGTTGTACGTCACTATTTAAACAGGTTTTTGTAGTGTACAAAATTGAAAGGAAAAAAACTCACTTAGACGTATGTATTTGTACAACTAGCTCATTTAAACGTATATACTAATAAAAGGTCATTTAAACGTACATACTATCAAAAATTGGCTCATTTAGCCTCTTTTAGTAACCATAGTTAACTTTTATTTTTAAATTTATATATTTATTAATTAAATATTAATATATTTTCTCTCTCTTCACTTTTCATTTATTATTTCATTTATTACTAATAAATGAACTCTCTATTTTTTTTTTTTTTTAATTTTTTATTATTTCTATATGAGTATTTATGATTGATTATTTTAATTTTATTTTATATATATATATATGAGCATTCATCCTTAATTATTTTAACTCTATATTTCTTCTTCTTTTTAATATATATTTTTTTATATTCACATTAATTATTTTAAAATTGTTTAATCCCAATAATTGAATATAACAATGAAAATTCTTTCAACGATAAAAATCCTTCAGCACAAAAATAAATTAATTAAAAATTAAGAATTGGATAATAATAAAAACTCATTCATCAAACACCAAAAGAGCAATAGTCAAATATTAGACAAAACAATTCATTTACTACTAATATAAGTCGTGAATAAAAATTAAATAAAAAATTATTATTTTTATTTCTATTTATATTAAACTAAATAAGAAAAAACTTTTTTTCATTTTTATTATATTAAATTAAATAAGTAAAAACTCTTTAAAAAAAATATTACAGTAAAACATAAAATTCATAAATAAGTTGTTAAATTAAAAAAAAATGAGAATTTAAGAAATATAAGAAATAAAAACTAATAAAAAAAAAGATGAAATGTAAAAGAGAAATTAATATTAAAATAATAAAATATTTAAGAATAAAATAAATTACTTAGTTTAATTAATGAAAAAGAAGGAGAGAGAAAATATATTAATATTTAATTAATAAATATATAAATTTAAAAATAAAAGTTAACCATGGTTATTAAAAAAAGGCTAAATGAGCCAATTTTTGATAGTACATATGTTTATATGACCTTTTATTAGTATATACGTCTAAATGAGCTAATTGTACAAGTACATACGTCTAAGTGAGCTTTTTTCCAAATTAAAATTATTAAAAACATTATTAGCCTATTACAAATATTACGTGATTGCGTTGATCTTGATTTCTTGTTTAATGTAAAGAAGTCGCCTTCAATCATATCAAATCCATAGCCGCACATATAATTATAGATCTTGTTGAAAAAATGGATTAAAAAAGTAAGTACTTCTAAAACATTATTCAATTAGTTCCAAACCAATTTTCAATAAATACAATAAAATATTGAATTCATCCAATAAACTTATTTTTCTAACATCTAATTAAGTATCTTTGTCAATGATCTTGCAAATGAAGAAGAAAATATATGGTATCATCAATCTCCTTTAAAATAGTTATGATAATTTAAACAGTAATTCTCAACAATCTTCTTCAGATTAAATATCTGCTGAAATTTATGTTTGTAATAAAATGTGAACAAAAGTTGATGTTTGCAACTGAAACATATCATAAAAGAAATATCAGCATATTACAAAAAAAAAAAAAGTGTTTATATTAATCTTGTTTTGGTTAAAATATAGAAATAAGTCATTTTCAATGATTTCAAATCCATAACTGCGCCAAAATAGTCACTAGATCTTGTTTAAAAACCTATTAAAAAGTGAGGTAATTCCAAAACATTTATTTAGTTAATTAAAATAGAACACACTCAAAACAAATAAGATTATGCAAGAAAATTTAAACCCAAAATAATAAAATAAAAAATATTGTTGGAAAATGAATTGTTAACAATGAAATCTCTTTTGATAATCACTATAGAGAGATTGAAAAAATAACTTTTAAACATAAAAAAAAGAATGTTGAGAAATGAGAAATCATTAAAAAAGGACATGTTAACAATAAAGTCTCTTATCATAATACACTTGGGCATTTGAAGAAATAACTCATTTTTTCTTTAGCTTTTCTTGTTTGAAAAAAAAAAAATGAATACCTATAGTGAATCAACCAAAATTAATACCTATAGCTTTTCAAGAGCAACTTATAGCATATACAAGAACAATAAATAGATTATAGATTGAAATGTGGTGAAAAAATAAACGCCTAAATACATTTGAAATGACTACGAAAGAAACAAATTAAGAAACGAATTGAAGAGTAACCCTAACTGCGACACTAGACTACACCGGAAACATCGCAACTTGCAAGGTCTAACGTTCGGCCAAACAAAATCACTTATGTGGTGGTTTCGAGTGGAAGATGTCAGTTGTCACCGTCTTCCTCTTGCTGGATTAATAAGTACGTAGAATAATGTTTGGATTCTATAAAAACCGATATAGAGAGAAAAATAAGAAAAATTATTATCTCGTTTGATAAGGAGATGAAAAATAGTTAGTGGAAAATGAAAGTTCACTCGTGATAAAAGCGAAAAAGTGATTATATATCTTTAACATGGGAGATGAAGAGTCGTAAAAAAAACAATAATTTATTTAAAAATAAAATATATATATATATATATTATAATGTTTAAGTTTTTTCGTAATTTATAATTAGCTAGTATTGAACACATACGTTTGCATGTACGAATTACAACATTTAAAATTATGATAATAGATATTTGATCGTCGTTTAATATCTTTAAAATAAAAAGTATAAATTATTTAAAAGTATAAAAAGATTAGATTTCTTTTAAAAACTTTAATACCTCAAAGTCGTTCTTATAAAAAAAAGTATTTGAGTAAAAAATTAATATTCATTTTTAATTACAATAAGAGAAATAAAATTGTATTCATTCTTGGTAAAAAGGAATGACATGAATAATATTAATTATTATTATTCTAAACATATTTAATTGTGAATGTTTTATCATAATTTAATGTTTAATATAGATAGGGTTAAAAATTATCGATATTATAGATATATCAAAAATACCGTACCGTAATATATCGAAAATATCAATTTTTAGGTATACCGAAGAAAATGTAAGGTATGATATCGATACCGAAATTATTTATACGATAAAGATATTAGATTTTCAAAATTTTGGTATATCGAGATATACGAAATAGTTTTTTTAAAAAAATTATTATTATTATTATATATATATAATACTTCTAAATAAATAAATAGATTAAATATTATTTTAATTATAAAAATATATTTTTTAATAATTAAATTAAAATATAATTTTACTGTAATATTATTCAATATATGTAATCTCTATACATATAAAATTGAAAAAAGATTCGACCAAACTTTCAATATCTTGGAACGGTAGAAATGAGTGAAATTAAGTACCCAAAAGTCTTCTTATAAAAAAGTATTTGAGTAAAAAATTAATATTCATTATTAATTACACTAAAAGAAATAAAATTGTATGTTCTTTGTGAAAAGGAATGACATATACATCTCTATCTAAATAATATAAATTATTATTATTCTAAACATCTTTAATTTTGAATGTTTTGTCATAATTTAATGTTTAATATTTATTGGGTGAAAAATTATCGATATTAAAGATATATCGAAAATACCGTACCGTAATATATCGAAAATATCATTTTTTATGTATATCGAAGAAAATGTAAGGTATGGTACCGATACCGAAATTATTTTTACGATAAAAATATTTGATTTTCAAAATTTTGGTATATCGAGATATACGAAATATATATATATATATTTTTAATTTATTATTATATATATATAATACTTCTAAAGAAATAAATAAATTTAATATTAATTTAATTATAAAAATATAATTTTTAATAATTAAATCAAAATATAATTATACTGTTCAATATATGTAATCTCTATACAATAAAATTGAAAAAAGATTCAACCAAACTTTTAATCTCTTGAAACGGTAGAAATAAGTGAAATTAAGTATTTAATCCTTTCAATTATTGTCAGTGATATTTTTACAATCTCATTCTCAACGGTTGTTAATGAGTCTGATTTTAGCTTTGGTAAAATGATAGTTAGTTGATCTTTTTAAGAGCAATTTCAGTCTTAAAATTGTGGAGGCATTGATATGCACAAATGATTGACTAAAAGAAGATAAATTTAACTTTAAAAAATCATAAATGTGATGAACTTGAATTGTTCAATAAAAATGAACAAATTAAAAAGAGTAACTGATTTTTATTAACTAAATCTAAATTAACTAATATTTATTATTATCTAACATAAATTGTATTATTAATTTATAAAAAAAAATGTATATACAAATCTATATATATAATGATGTTTAATTTTGAAAATGTCTGGATTGTCGGGTCGAGAGCTGTGGTTAATTTGGATATGTATGTGAGAATAATGGATACTTAGGTCTGATTCTGGGTTGACCCACCCATAAACTTAAAACGGTTAAAAATAAAATTAAAAATGATATAGGTATGTTTCGAACTCGCAACCTAATAAAACAAGTACAACTCTTTAACCAACTATGCTAATAACACTTTATATTTTAAATTCAACACCAAATTTGATGAACGCGGGACGTTGTAACAATATAAGTTCAACTTTTTAACTAACTAATATATATATATATATATAATGATGTTTAATTTTGAAAGTGTCCAGATTGCCGGGTCGAGAGCTGTGGTTAATTTGGATATATATGTGAGAATAAATGGATACTTGGGTCGGATTCTGGGTTGACCGCCATAAACTTAAAACTGTTAAAAATAAAATTAAAAATGATATAGGTATGTTTCAAACTCGCAACCTAACAAAACAAATACAATTCTTTAACCAATTAAGCTAATAACACTTTATATTATAAATTCAACACCAAATTTTAGAACGCGGGACGTTGTAACAATATATTTTTATCCGTGTGCATCGCACGAGAATCTTCCTAGTGTAATTAAAAACTGTTATGAATCTGATTCTTTTCGTGTCCACTTTAATCTAACTTAAATATTATATTTATGTTTATTTCTGATAATTTCAATTTTGTAACTAAATTTAATTTTTAACATTGGTTAGTTTTTAAAAATGTTGGATTTAAAAAAATATATTTTATTTTGATAAATATATTTAAATTTTAATTGTGTAACGTTTATATAGTAACTATATTAAATTGTTTTTTTGTTTAAGTTATTATGTTTTTTTATATATGAAAGGTATAATACCGATGCCGTTCCAAAATTAAGATATACCGAAATTAAGGTATACCAAAATTAAGGTAATGTAAATGTATGAATTTTCTATATCAAAATTCCGGTAAGGTATAAGATATGTAAAACAATTAAAGTATACTGTACCGACCCACCCTAAATATATAAATGTCTTCCAATAATAACCTATTAACTTTAAAAGACAATCAAATTGAATATACTCACATATAAATTAGTGAAACTTATATTAAAAAAATCAATATATAATTAAAATCTTGAGTTATTTTAACCATTATAATTTATTACTTTGACTATGAAATCTAGTTGTCATTCATGATATACTAACGATTTTGTGTGAGAAAAAAACAAGCATTTAGTTATTTCAAAAGATAACATGTTATTTGATTTTTTTAAATTTTTAACTAAGATAAATCACAAATATATATCTATTTAAGCAATACATTATGAATACAATTATCTTTAAACTTTATAAAGACTCAACTTCTCTCATTCAATAACTAGTATATGATAAATGAGCAATTATATTCCTTGTCAATTCTCTAACAACATTCCATCATCTTTTAAACTTTTTATCGTGATATTATATATTTAGGAAATACATTATTTGAAATATAGAATATAATGATAAATATTAAGATATTATATATTTGGGAAATACTTTATTTAAAGTATAAAATATTACGATAATTTTATATGTTTTTCTAATTAGGGATATTTCTTAATTTATGTATATATATATTGATTGAGTCATTAATTTTCATCAACAAACATAAATAATAATATAATTTTTTTCGTTTCTTGTTCTATACTATCTTTATAAGCCTTAGTTTATCTTCGTTTGTGATCGATCTTCGAATAAGATATGTTTAATCTTCCGCATAAATCTTAACAACTTTCTAAATATGTTTGGCCTTTGCTGTAATGTAAAGTCAAATCTCATTAAATATGTTATCCTCATTCCCAATTCAAATGATTTTTTTTTAGAAACAATTTATTATTGTATAATAAAAAAAACTATTTATTAATTAAACGATTGAAAATGAGTTTAAAATATTACAATTCTAGTATGTTCTAGGGGCGAGTCGGTACGGTATACATTAATATTTTATACATACCCTATACCTTACTAAACATTTTCGTATACAAAAAATTATACATTTACCCTAACTTGATTTCGGTATACCTTGATTTTGGTATACCTTAATTTCGGTATACAAAAAATTCATACATTTACCATACCTTCATTTTGGTACGGTATCGATATTATACCTTTGATATCTAAAAACATATTAACTTACAAAAAAAATCAATTTAATGTATTTACTACATAAACGTTACACAAAAACTAAAAAAAGATATTTATCATAAATTAAAATATTCGTTTTAAAATTCAACATTTTGTAAAAACTAGCAAATGTTAAAAACTAAAGTTAGTTAAAATAAAAAGTTGTTAACAAGAATAAACATAAGTATAGTCTTCAAGTTAGACTAAAGTGGAGGCGATATAGTGAAATTCAGAACGGTTTTTAATCATATTTGTATCTACAAATTTGTTTTATAAATTGATAATAAAACTTAGGTTATATAATATTATTAATAATAAATATTAGTTAATTTAAACTTAATTAATAAAAAATTACTTTTTATTTTTTTTTCAATTTTCTTAAACAATTTAGTGTATCATCATCTAGGATATTTCCATAAGTTCAATTATTTTCCTATTAGTCAATCATTTGTACAAACCAATGTTTACACCATTTTAGGATTCAAACTACTCATAAAAGTATTCACTATCTTTTTACTCAAACTGAAAGCAGACTCACTAACAACTGTTAATGATGAAATTGAAAAAATGTATTTGAAAATAATTGAAATGATTGGATACCAAATTTCACTTCCTTTCCACCACTCGAGATTGAAATTTGGTTGGATTTTTTTTCCAAACTCATCGGTAATATAGAGATTGTATTGAATAATATTTCAGTATAATTATATTTTTATATTTTTTTAAAATTATATTTTTTATAATTAAATTAATATCAAATATATTTAATTATTTCCTTATAAGTATTATATATATATATTATATTTAATTTATAAAACTATTTCGGTATTTCAGTATATCTCAAATTCTCAATATACCAAAATTTTAAAAATCTCATACATTTACCGTACCAAGAATTTTGGTATCGGTATCATACCTTAAAAAAAATTCGATATATTACGGTACGGTATTTTTGATATACCTATAATATCGGTAATTTTTCTCAACCCTAATATGTTTTTGTTACAAGAAAATAGTATATTCAATAACAAAAAAAAACTATATATTTTAGTGTATAATCTTTATATTAGGAAATAAGATTAACACAAAAGGAAATAGATATTTTGTTATGGAAATACAATTAGAAAATATGGTAAGAATAATTTGTAAACTCTTTGAGAGTTTTGGACAATATATATATATATATATATATATACCTAAATGAGGCTTATTTAAATGTACAATTGTGTCGTTTTTCCAAAAAAAAAAAGTACAATTGTGCACTTTAGAAAACCAAGTTTTTGTCTTGAGATTAGTGTTTCCTTGTCAGTTGTTTGTGAGCTTTAATTGTGAGAGAATCATTGTAATACTCTTGTAAAATTTTTGATAATAAAGTTGAGAGTTTTGTGTGCTTTGAAATTAGATGTAGGTGTGTTTTGGCCGAACTACTATAAATGTTGTGTTTGGTATTTACAAAATATATATATATACCCTTATTTCGAAAAAGAAGAATAAAAACACTAATATATGTAACAACTCTTCCTTATACCCGTTACTGAACATTTTTATCAGTAACGGTTTTATATGGCCGTTACTGATATCTGTGATAAAAAATTCAGTAAAGACGCTATAGCGCCTCTACTAAAATTCGTTACAAAAGCCTCTTTTTCTAATAGTGATATATATATTTGGTTTGAGTTATAGTTATCTTTACATTTATTTTGTTTTTATTTAAATAAATGTATATGTATTTTCTTATTACTCTTTTTAGGTAATTATTTATTAGTATTATTATTTTACCATATCGAAATAACAATATGTATACTAAGACTTTTCTGTATGATTTTATTAACAAATTGTTTAATATTAGTTTTTCTTTTTTATATTTTACTTATTTTTTAAACTATCTCACTATTAAATTATTATTCTAATTATTAAATACTAATATTATCAACTAAAATATTAAAATATTTCTAATTTATCTTCATGAAATTTAAAATTAAAATAAAGAAAATATATATTAGTAATTACATCGCGATACACACGGATAAAAATATTAATAAAATAAATTTAATAAAAAATTTCTAATAGTTTTAAAATATGTATTCAATGTTTAAAATTCTTAATAAATCACGTATAATATATTCAAATAAAAAATAAAACACTCTCATTTCACATTTTATTTAATTTATCGGTATAACAACTCATCTTCTCACGTATCTCATCACATGTTTTTTCAATGGATCTCTCATCTTGATCTTACACTTTCACTTTTGTCAAATAAAAAATTTCAAACATTATCAATCTCTTTTTAACCCTCACTTTAGCCCATCAATGCTCAATTGACCACTCACTTCGTGACATAAAGCATTCTAACTAACTATCTCATTCCACATTTATCTACCAATTCAAATCAGACTTCTCATCTCGTGACCTTAACTCTCACTTCAGTCAAACAACTAATTTTCTCGCATATTTTAACCATAAATATTAATTTCTTTCCTAATCGAGACATTTATCTCTTTACAATAGTTTCACTTCAACTAATCAAAAATAATCTCATTCCACATTTATTCACAATCACAATCGACCTCTATTCTCTCGAAGACCTTATTTTCATTTCATCAAACAACCGATCTTCTAACATATTTTATAATATATAACCCGACATTCTTATCCATAATCCGGCTAACCACACATCTCATTCTACATTATCCACCCCAATTGACATCTCATCTCGTTACCTTATATACTTTCACTTTGACTAATTAACAATCTCATTCCACATTTATCCACCAATATACAATCGACCTCTCATCTCAAGACCTTATTTTTATATCTCCTAGCATATTTACAATATACAACTCGATATTCTTTATCCTCAATTCAACTAACCATCCATCTCATTCCACATTTATCAATTCAATAATCGACCTCTCATATGTGACCTTACACTTTCACTCTTGGTCAAATCAACCATCTTCAACATCATCAATCTCTTTTACTCTTCATTTTGGTCACCAATCCCCAACCGACCTCTTATCTTGTGACCCATCTCCTCACATATTTGACAATATACAACCTGACATTTTTATCCTCACTTCGGATAACTAACCATCTCATTCCACACCTTAATCAACCTCTCATATTGTGTGACTTTTACACAATTTCATTTCGGCCAAATCAACAATCTCCAACTTTACCAATCTCTTTTACCCTCACTTTGACCTATCAATCCTTCATCAACATCTCACAGTTTGACCTTACTTTACTCCAATTAACCAACTATCTCATTCCACATTTTTATCCCACTAAACTCAATCGACCTCTCATCTCGAGATTTCACTTTCATTTCGGTCAAACATTCCATCTACTCACATATTTCACAATAAAAACCCGACTTACTTATTCTCACTTCGATTAAATAGTCCATCTAATTTTACATTTATCCACCCTAATCGAACATCTCATACTGTGACCTTAAACTTTCACTTTATTATATTACCAATCTCTTTTCCCTCACTTTAGCCCATAAATCCCCAATTGACCTCTCATTATGTGGCAAACTCACTTCGACTACCCAACCATCCCACTAAACTCAATTGACCTCTCATCTCGAGACCTTACTTTCATTTCGGTCAAACAATTCATCTACTCACATATTTTATAATAAAAAATCCGATTTACTTATCCTCACTTCGAGTGACCGACCCATCTCATTTCACATTTATCCACCCTCATCAGACATCTCATACCGTGACCTTAAATTTTCACTTGGGTATATTACCAATCTCTTTTATCCTCACTTTAGCCCACCAATCCCCCAATCGATCTCTCATTATGTGGCATACTCACTTTGACTATCCAACCATCTCATTTCATATTTTTATCCACCTCAATTGACCTTACACTTTCACTTCGGTCAAATCAAGAAACAAAATACTATCTCTTTCCATACTGTGAATTTTATTTACCCAATCACCAATTTCATTATATTTTAACCATCCATCCAAATTGACTTATAATTTTGTGAATGACAATTACCCAACCACGAATTTCATCATAAATTTTAATCAAATATCATTCGCATCCAATAATCTCCTCACTTCGATAAACCAACGTTTTTATTTCACATATTAACCCTCAAATTTTTTTAATAGTTAAAAAATTGTGCCTAACGAAATTTGAACAATGGTCTCTATTAAGTAACATTACTACTTCAACCACTAGATCACTTAAGATTGTTGATTTATATTTATAATTATGTTTATATATATATATAATTTATATGACTAACAATTAAAAAATATTTATATATATATATATATAATATTTGTATTCTGTTAAATATTTAATAAATACTTATTATTTTAATATATTTAAATTAAATTTCTATTTTTAAAATTTATTAATTTTTTCACTAAGGTTTATTTTATATTTGATTGAATTATTATTATACTATTAATGTTGATTTTTTTTATTATTTAAAATAAATTTTGAATAATTAATTTTATTTATTTAGATTTATTATTAAAATAAAAAATAAATAAATGTTTCAATTTATTTCCTAATCAACTAAACTCTTAACATTTCACCGTCTCGTCTTTCCATCTTGAGTTTGAGGAGGATGTTATAATATAAAATAATATATATGTAAGATATTATCACAATACAATATGATAAATTGTAATAATATTATTATTATATTATATTATTATATTAATTTTATTATAAATTTTAATGTATTGTCTATATAATAGACATAACCTATTTAATTCAAAATATATCATTCAATACAATCTTTCTCTATATTCTATCATGGTATCAGAGTCAAAATTTTGTTCTTGAGCTACAAAATTTAGTCTCTCGCTGCCTCCATCAATGATTAATATAGTCATTGATGGAGAGCTCTAATAATGCTTTAATAATTTATTTATATATTTTAAATAGTATTTTTTTCTTTTAAATAATTTTGTTAATATTCTTATTTTCTTCGACAATCATATTCTCTAAGGGTGTGTTTGATAACCCTGGAATTGGCATTGGAATTGGAATTGGAGGGTCCAATTCCAATTCTTATGTTTGTTAGACACTTTAATATTAAGAATTGGAATTGTAATTCAATATAGTGTAATTTGATAGTTCTCAATTCCAATTTTTTTAGGACGGAATTATAATTCTAAATTAACACGTTTTTCACGTTTTTTACACATTAAACACGTTTAACACGTTTTTAACACGTTTAACATAATTTCATATTTTTGGCACGTTTAAAACGTTTTTGGCACGTTTAACACGTTTTTGGCATGTTTAACACGTTTTGACACATTTAACACGTTTTTCACGTCTTTGACACGTCTAACACGTTTAACACGATTATCACGTTTTTGACACATCTAACACGTTTTTGACACGTTTAACACGATTTTCACGTTTTTAACACGTTTTTGACACGTTTTTGACACGTTTAACACGTTTTTGACACGTTTAACACGTTTTTGACACGTTTAACACGTTTTCACACGTTTAACACATTTTCACATTTTTGCATGTTTAACACGTTTTTAACACATTAAACACGTTTATCATGTTTTGGCACGTTTAACACGTTTTTGACATGTTTAACACGTTTTTGATATGTTTACATATTTTTAACACTTTTAAAATATTTTTAACACATTAAACACGTTTAACACGTTGTTCTCACGTTTTATATGTTTTTTACATTTTTGACACGTTTGACACATTTTTAACACATTTAACATGTTTTTGATATGTTTAACACGTTTTTAACACGTTTAACACATTTTCACTTATTTAGCACGTTTAACGCATTTTTGATATGTTTAATACGTTTTTGACACGTTTAAAACATTTTTGATATGTTTAACACGTTTTTACGTTTTTGACACGTTTAACACGTTTTTAACACATTAAACATGTTTATCATGTTTTTTGCACGTTAAACACGTTTTTGACGCGTTTAACACGTTTTTCATGTTTTTGGCACGTTTAACATGTTTTGGTATGTTTAACAGATTTTTGGCACGTTTAACACGTTTGATAAATTTTGACACATTTACCAAATTTTTGACATGTTTAATACGTTTTGGCCCGTGTAACACACTTATGACATGTTTAAAACGTGTTAAATATGTCAAAAATATGTTAAACATACTAAAAACATGTAAAACGTGTTAAAAATGCCAAAAATGTGTTAAGCTTTCAAAATGTGTTAAACATACCAAAAACATGTTAAACATGTTAAAAACGTGTTAAACGTGCCAAAATATGTAAAACGTGTCAAAAACATGTTAAACGTGACAAACGTGTGTAAAACATGTTAAACGTGTTAAACATGTCAAAAACGTGTTAAATGTGCCAAAAACGTGAAAAACGTGTTAATCTTATCAAACGTGTGAAAACATGTTAAACGTATTATAAATGTCAAAAACGTGTTAAACGTGAAAAACGTGCTTAAACATAAAAAACGTGTTAAGCGTGTCGAAAATGTGTAAAACGTGTTAAATATGCCAAAAACGTGTTTAACGTGCCAAAAACGTGAAAAACATATTAAACATGTGAAAAACGTGTTAAACATGTTAAACGTATTAAAAATGTCAAAACGTGTTAAATGTGTCAAAAACGTGTTAAATGTGCCAAAACGTGAAAAACGTGCCAAAACGTGTTAAACGTGTCAAAAAATGTGTAAAACGTGTTAAACATGACAAAAACGTGTTTAACGTGCCAAAAACGTGAAAAATATGTTAAACGTGTGAAAAACGTGTTAAAATGTTAAATATGTCAAAAACGTGAAAATGTGTTAAACTTTTCAAAATGTTTGAAAAACATGTTAAATGTATTAAAAATGTCAAAAACGTGTTAAACATATAAAAAATGTGAAAAAACATGTTAAACGTGTGAAAATGTGTTTTAAGTGTGAAAACGTGTTAAACATGTCAAAAACGAGTTTAAACGTGCCAAAAATGAGTTTAAACGTGCCAAAAACGTGTTAAACATGTAAAAAAATGTGTTGAACGTGTTAAACGTGTTAAACATGTCAAAAACGTGTTAAACATGTCAAAACGTGTTAAACATGTCAAAAACATGTTAAACATGTCAAAAACGTGTTAAACATGTCAAAAACGTATTAAACGTGTCAAAACGTGAAAACATATTTAAAAATTTAACAATTTTTAACCGATATTTTATTTTACAAATATAGGAATCGGAATTGAATTACAATTCTATCATTCCCAAACATAGGAATTGGAATTGAATTACAGTTCTACAATTTTTCCAAACATAGGAATTGAATTGTATTCAATTCCAATTCTCATGGAATTGGAAGTAGAATTCCAATTCTCATGGAATTGGAATTAGAATTCCAATTCTCATGGAATTGGAATTAGAATTCCAATGCCAATTCCAATTCCTCCTCATCAAACACACCCTAAGTTTTGTTTTCAGTTGTTGTTTTATCCCTAGTAGTTAATGTCTATATTTTTATTGGTCTTAATCCAATCATACATGATTCTTTACTAGTTATTTAGTCAACACACTACCATTCTTTCGATAGGATGAGTTTCTATTTAGGTGTTGTTTCATCCCAACATTCTATACCCATGGAATTCTACTTTCTTTGCTGGTTTTCTTTAATGCAACACAGTGACATCCCGTCGTTGGATGGATCTCGAGACTCACGAGTAACTTCAGAGTTTATTATGTTGTTGTTTCACCCAACATTCAATGTCCATGAGATTTTATCTCTTTGTTGGTTTATCAGTCAACACATTGCCATCATGTAACTAGATCGAGCTCACGAGTTTCTAAATCTTGAAGAATAAATCTTCAACATTTCAAAATCTCGTCTTCAACCTTAAGTTGTTCAAGTCCTTTCAATCTTGAGTTTGAGGAGGAATATTATAATATAAAAATAATATATATATATATATATAAGATATTATTACAATATGATAAATTGTTCTAATATTAATATTATATTGATATATTATATTAATTTTCTTATTATATCAATTATATATATATATATATATATTTGAATATGAATATGAATGAAATATTATTATATTAATGTTGATTTTGTAATATTATTTTAAATAAATTTTGAATAATTAATTTCATTTATTTAGATTTATTAATAAAGTAAAAAATAATGAAATATGTTAAATTTTTTTAATTAACTAAACTTTCTTTTTCATTATATATATATATATATATATATATTTCGGAAAATCAACCACCAATCACAATCATAGTTTCACACGCCTCTTAACCTTCAACATATCAACCACCAATCTCAATCGACCTCTTATATCTCGACAAACCACATCTCAATCATACATTAACACGTTTCTTATCCCTAAGAAACAAATCACCAATCTCAATTGACATTTAATATCGTGACCTCACACTTTGGTCAATCAAATATTTGATTCATATTTTTTAAATCATTTTCAATTGTTATTGGTCTATTATCTATCGTCAAAGCACATCTCAATCACACTTAGTTAAAGAGTTGTACTTGTTTTGTTATGTTACAAATTCAAAACATATATATAGCATTTTTAATTCTATTTTTAACCGTTTTAAGTTTACGGGCGGGACGGGTCAACCCACAATTCGACCTAAGTATCCATATTTACTTATATATATATATATATCCAAATTAACCACAACTTTTGACCTAGAAATTTAGACACTTTTAAATTAAGTATTATTATATAAATATAAATTAGTTACTTAAAAAATTGAACTTATATTGTTAAGAATGTCTATGTTCATCAAATTTGGTGTTGAATTTAAAATATAAAGTCTTATTAGTCTACTTAGTTAAATGGTTGTACTTGTTTTTTTTATATATGAAGTTTGAAACATACCTATATCATTTTTTATTTTATTTTTAACCGTTTTAAGTTTATGGGCGAGTTGGGTTAACCCACAATCCGACTCAAGTATTCATTTACTCTCATATATATATATATATATATATATATATATATATATCTAAATTCACCACAACTCTCGACCCGCCAGACATTTTGAAATTAAGTATTATTATTATTATATATATAGATACGAAAATCAAATATAATATATATATTATATATATTAAAAAAATATAATATATATATATATATTGAATTAAATACTATTGTAATATTTTAAGCACTAAACATCTATATCTTAATTTATAATATTAAAATATTTTTTGACTTTTTATTGAATAAATAAAGTCAAAATAATTAATCTATGGACAAAAACTAATTAAAATAATTAATTTGACTAATTATTGTGATAATTAAAGTTTAAATAATTAAGAAAAATGCTAAAAATTATAAAAAAAAATTATTTATGATAAATGTTATAAAATTTATTTTTAAATAATTTTAAAAAATATTAAAGTACAAAATAAATAATTTAGAGTGAATTTGGTATCAATTCACCTAAAAAGCTATTTATTTAAATCCTAAATATATACAAAAAAAAAAACAATAAATTGGTAAAATATTTGCTATATTTATTTTAATATTTTGTGTATTTAAAAAAATCAAAATTAAATCCAAAAGGGTGAAAGAAAAATCAATTTCAAACAAACCCTTAAGGATTTAAATAAAAATAAATTGTGATTCTATGTGGCCGAAACCAAGAGAATCGGTTGCAGCACACACCAAGACCATCGGATCTGCGTTGATTTTTCATTCAGTGCCCAAAAATAGACCACACACCCTATTGTGGAGGATGAAGGCGCGCGCTCGAGTTGCAGCGGATCAAGAGACTTCTGTTAGCCCAGACATTAACGAAACGCTTGACGTTGACGGAATGCCAACGAACCTTGAACGAAACACCAAAACAGACGAAACAATGTCGTTTTTGGCTCTAGTTGTCTTCTTCGTCACGACGCCGCGAAGATAAGGATGTAAAACACAAATCGATTTTGACTTTTTGGAACTCAGTCATTTGTTGATGTTTTTTACTAATTCTAAAACCAGAATGATCATTCTACGATGGTGACCATTCTCCCTACAACTGTAAGCCCCGTCACTGCCTACTCTGGCGAGTTATTAAAGAACACAGCCAAAATACTTTTAATGTATTTTGGCTAATTCAAGTAACTAGGAGCTTCAACCGACTTAGGACAAGTATAAATACCCCCAAGATAGTTTTGAAGGTAACCAACCAATATAGCCCTCTTAAATCGAAGAAATTTGAAATCCACTATTAAAGCTTGAAGCTTTCAGATTTTTCGAAATTTCCGTTTAAGGCTTGAAAACTCGGATTTGTGCATCCAGAAAGCTTCCATAAGAATCAAAGAGTGTTATCCAATCCTTGGTAAGTTTCAAATCAACCTTTAATTCATACTTGCAGTTTGAATTTGAAATTTTATATTTCAAATTGCATAAGCTTGTATGCTTGCCAATTATGGTGTTGGCTTTGATTACCAAGGAATAGAGGCTTTACAAATAAAGCATGAGGATTGGCATTCAATTTATGATTGATAATTCATCTTTAGATAATTTATGAACTATCTGGATATGATAGAATCAATGAATCGATTTAACAAACAAAAACCCGAATTTAAATTTTTAAAATTGAAAAACGGGTTTGTTGTTCTTGGGTTAATTCGACCGAATCACAGTACAGAAAGCTTCCCAACATGATTGTAATGATGTTGGGCAACTATTTAGATCATATTTGATCAAAATCAATATTTTCAAAACAATTTAATTTCAAAACAGTCTTGAAATAAATAAAAAAAACAATTTTTGATCAAAAACTCTTTTGAACAAATTGATCATATTCAGGCGATCCATATCTTCAGATGATGATCAACATATTCTTGGGAGCTTTGTGAAGATACAATAACTCTTAAATCAAAGAATCGTAGCCTAAAAAAACTAATTAAAAAAATGATTACTTGTGTTCTTGAGGACCTAGACTTGTGAGTCTAGGACCGATACCAAGGACCGAGAAAATTGATCTAGGACCGAGATCAAAGATCGACGTTGCTGAGTTTGGACCAAGACCTAGGACCGGTGTTCTTGAGCTAGGACCGAGAAATCCAACCGGATATTCTCACCTAGGACCGAGAGGTCTAACATGGGACCGAGAGTACCCAAGTCTAGGACCGAGAAACCTAACCCAAGGCTAGCCCAAGAACAATCTTTTTTACACCTAGACTAGTAAGATCAGCCAAGGACTGAGAGTCCTTAGCACCTCGACCGAGAGACTTTGGTCCTCATACCGAGAGCAACCGAGTCTAGATCGAGGGTCTTTAGACCCCGACCGATAAAATCGGACCCGAACCTTAGTACTCCAGTCCTAAGGCTTGTTTGGTCCACTTTTCAAAATCGAAAATTATTTTTGAAATTTTGGGACTTCAAGTCATTTTATAAAAATTCCAAAAAATTAGAAAATGCATTTTAAATATTTTGGGATATTTTCACAAAATATTTCAACAAAGCCTTGTTTTGTATTTATTTATAAATCTTAATGCCCTTAAAATTGACTAATATCATCTGCAACAGCTACCAACCTTTAAATATTAATGTTTCAATTTTTTAAATAACGCTAAACCTAAAAGCATGACTAGGCCTAGAAGAATAATTGATTATAACTCAAAACGTTATACAACCGATTTTCAAAATCCAACTTTATAAGTAGAGACCGTCTTTGAACGGGTACAGATGATGAAGCGTGGAAGCCCTTTCCCGATTTTCACCAAACTTCGAACCAAAAAACAAAACTCTAGTATTAAGTACGTTGGTATACATACACTATTTTATTGTTTTTTCTAAAATCAATGACTACTCTGTCTTCAAATAAATTATCTTTTCTTAAATTAATTATGTTTAATTAATATAAATTGGATTTCAAATCAAATTGTCATTTCATTATAACAAATCCTCAAATTATTAAAATTTAAATAAAATTAATTATTTTTATATAATTGATTTTAAAAACTATCATGTACTATCAAAATCTTTTAAAAATAATATATTATTTAAAAAAATACTTGCCACGCAAACCAAAGTTGAAACCATCGAACCTCGAGCCACCCTGGGTCCCCCTTGTATTGCCACGCATCCACCAAACGCGTGCTAAGTTACAAAGGGATTTCACAGGGGTTACAACTTTCTTGGCGACTTTACTGGGGATTTAAAATGTTTAACTCAAAAACATAAACTTTGACTTTTGAATCGTTTGTATCACGTTTTCACACCTAATAGGCTTGTCTTACAAGTTATGACACCTTACAAGACATATAGGTTTTATCCTTATTGGAAACCTTTATCCTTTATGTGTAAATGGTACATCACCCTCTTCTTTTAAAGAAGTACTCAACTGTGATCGATACTTCTACACTTACGTGAAAAGATTGTTAATGTGGAATGACAACTTGTTACAAACTGAGTGATGTTGCGAGAAGAAAAACTAGGTAACCGGGATCGACCCACCCTATGGCGATGAGTTGTCCGATATAACGTATGCATTGTGGAGATTGGGGTAAATTTCCAATTGAGTTGATATTCCCTGGTTTATGGTAGAGGTTTACCCTTCAATATCGGTGAATGAGACTCTCTTACCCATTTTATCCTTAGAACAAAAAATCCTAGTTACTATCACCAAGCCTGTTGTTTGTCGTGCCTAGACAACCAAATGACCTCGTCACTACAACCCTTACGTGACTACTATATATGTATTATGTGTATCCATGTATAGTATAAGTGAGCATTTTAAACATGTTCATTTCTTCAGAAACAAACGCATATTTTTAAATGTTTTGAATATTCAATCATAGATGATGTCCATGCTGACATCCATCGCGCTGGTTTCCTAGAATGAAAATTTCACGCTAATGTGGAATTATCGATCTTATGGCTTCATTCCTATCATGAGGTTCATAAAATTCAAAGTAAATTTCAACTTCATGATTGAAATGCAGCGAAGGTGGAACCCTGCCAAACGAGCTTACTTCCTTAGTGAAAGGTCTATGTGCCCAACCATGGAGGAATTCCGGGCTATTCTTATGACGGAAAACAAAAATGTTTTACATTTAAGCCCGTTTGTCGACTCAATTCCCAACAGAAACCTCTTACAAGAGGATTACGGATACTCCAAAGTCACATCTGATACCATATTCGCAAGAACATACATCGATTTCCAGACTTGGACCAAGATGGAAATAAGAAATGGAGAGATCCCTCTAACGTTAGGATCATCCATGATAAAGATGTCAATCCTACTGGTTCATTTCTTTCAACCACCAGTAAACGGTAAACCCTCCTCGAGGATCATCGAGGTGGAACACCAAATGCAAAGAGGCAACAAAGATTCTTCTAGTGTTATTCTAGCGGAAACGCTAATAAAACTAAACAACTCATGTATATCTTTTAGCATTAGCAAAAGGGGTTCCCTCTTAATCCTCTATATCTGGTTGGTTGACAAGCTCAAGCGCTTGCCGTCAGCTCTATCTAATGGTTTCATGTCCCCTTTTATCCAATATTGGAGATTGAAGGAAGCCTTGCTTGGAACTTCGATACAAATCAATGATGAAATATGGGACATTCTCCCATGGTATCCCATAAAGAAAATGACTTCCATGTTTATCATGTAGGATATCTCGAATAATGGCATGATGCCTTTCAAATGAATATCCAATCAAAGAAAACCAAATACCTAAATCACATCCTCAAACAGTATGAGGAGGTTTAGGAAAATGAAGCGGAAGATAATGCTAGTGTCGGAACAGGCTACAATTGAATTTAAAGCCTTTAATTTCCATCATCACTTTTTCCCTTTAGACTCTCTTCGTAAAATATCAACAAGAGAGTGTTGTTTGTAAAAATCTTCGCGAGTATGGTTATATAAAACTCTATATTTGTTTAAATCGAATCACAAAAAGAAATGCTTATTCTCTAGGATTCATATTATATGCATATGCATTGTATTTGTACTTTGTTACATCTGTAAACCTTCACCTCTTTCTCTTCGCAATAGTCCATGATTACGACAAACCGACACGACCCTAAGAAAGAGAGATCTAAAACCGGACGTTTTATACGCCACCAAATGGCCGAAGAACTCCGTACATGAATTGGTCTCAGCGGCCGAGTTCAAAGAAATGAGAGAAACTCTGCAACATGTAACAGAGCAACTCGCGTTGATCACAACTTTTGTAGTTAATCAGCAAATTCCAGCTACATTCCAAAACATCCCTCCTTCTTCTCGCTTTCCTAACCAAGCAATCCCGATTATGGTTACTCTCATTAATCCCCGTCCCGCTAGTTAAAAAGCTCAAGAAGAAGTCTCTCTCTACGAAGACTCCGAAGAGGATATAAATCAAACTACAAGGGTACAACATGAGGAAGTAATTAACCCCTAGATCCACATGAAAAATAAATTCCAGCGACTAGCCAACCACCGCTAACGGAATATGAACTTCAAGTGGCACAAGTTCAAGCCATGTAGTTATAAATATAAACCCAACTAAACAAGCCAGCTAATGGCAAAAGCATTGAAGAACATCAAGACTGGAAAGACGCTATGAAAGATGTCGAGCAAACAGTTATTTCAATAGGTGTTAAACTTCCAACTCTCTCTAAGTACATAGGAAAAAGAAATTCATCTGTCTTTTTCAAAATGTATACTTCCGTAATGACCCCATTGCGACTCGGAGAACCAATTGTTCTCCACCTATTTCCCTAGTATCTTGATGATGTTGTTCTACTATGGTATCACCAACAAAAGATAGTTTATCTACATAACACAGAAAAACTGTGTACAGTGTTCATAGAATACTTCTCGATGCATCTCAACCTCAAACAACCAGAAACAGGTTGAAGAAGATCAAATAGAGGGGAAATTCTCTATGTTTATTGAACGATGGAAAGTTGTCACCGAGGAAATCGTTTCCCTCCCGAGTGAACAATGTCAGATTGACATGATCTTGGAAAATGTTAACGGACAGTATTTTGTTGGACACACTGTCAAAACTTTCCAACCAATGAAGAAGTTTAAAAAAATTGGCATTAACCTCGATGACGCTATCGAGAATGAAGGAAAAGAGGTAAAAGCGGTCAAAATTACCCCACCTTCAAGTCATTCCCGAGAAATAAAAGATGCAAGTACATTAGGTGACTACTTCCTGGAAGGACAAATCGCCTCAAAGACGAGCTCAAGTAAGTCTCCACTTCCCAAATTAGATTCATTTACTTCTATCAAGGGCACACCTCCAAAGGCACTTAAACCCCTAGAGTCTTTGACGACCTATGAATGCCTTTAAGTTAAGTGATAAAGATTCTCCAAGAAAAGAATCTCGTTAAACCAATCTCCCCAAGAATAGACAGACCTTTCTTGGGTACGTATGAAAACTCTTGGTGCGACTATCACCAAGCAAAGGGCCACACTACTGACAGTTGAAGTGCCCCCAAATACTTGTTCTAGGACTTGATCAATGAAAACGTGATCACCAATCCAGAAATAGTAAAGAATCCGCTATTGGATCATAAATTCAATATTCTCATCACTAACTAAGCATCTTTTATTTACAATGTGTTATTGGACCTGATCCATAACACTGAACTAGAGATCAACATAATTGATCCCTGGCCCAAAGAGAAGTCCAAAGCCTTCTTCGTTAAGACTTCTGAATGGTGGAAGTCAAATACGACTGCCCACATTTATGCCCCAATAGACATCGCGGTAACGCGTGGTGGAACGAATTTTCAACCTAGTTTCATGAAAATCACACTAACGAATGTGTCATCCTCCTCTCATCTTCATGTTGGAACTAGAAGGGAGGATGAGCCTAGATATCTTAACCAATGATACAATCTCCTTAATCAACTGAAAAGGACAAATGCTAACATTTTGATGTAGGAAATCTTGATGTACTCTATCGAACACATGAAAGAAGTCCTCAATGAGTTAATTTAGGCTAAAGTCTCTGCCAACACTACCCCTAAAGAGCTAATAGGGGTCATATCCGCTAGCTCACAATACAACATGGTTGGCTTTGAAGACAAAGATCTTCCAGCAGCCGAAACAAATAATGACAAAGCCCTCTATATTTCTGTGCAAATAGAGGAAAGGACCATCCGAATGGTCCTAATAGACAATAGATATGCTCACAACATATGTCATTGGAGGACTCTTGAGAAGATATGTATATCCCGTGACAAGATCATTCCATCTGACATGTGTGTTAGAGGTTTGGACAGCTCTCGCCACGAAATAATGGATTGCTTTAAGTGCATTGTCCGAGTGTTCGACATCTCATTCCAGGTTGACTTTTGTGTCATCAACATTTAACATTCCTATAACTTGATCTTAGGAAGACCGTGTCTTCATCAAGTCAAGACTTTTGCCTCTACCTTACACCAAAGTCTCAGATTCATCGCCAACAACCAAGTCATCACAGTCAACGGCGCAATAGACACCACAAAAGTCATAGAGTCTACCCACATTGACACCTTTAGGGTTAAACTAAGCGGGTTCGATATATCTCCAATCCTATCATAAGGTAAATAATCATCCAAACACCCTAACTTTAGCATATTTAACCTCTCTTCAATTGTATGGTCAACGAAGATTATCCCTCGACACCAGTTCATCCTATGGCTCGCCTTCTAGGAAAGACTCAACACACGTGATCGTATCAGTAAGTATATGAGCATCCCGGACGCGAGCTGTCTTCTATGCATAGGAAATGAAGAATTCATAGATCACCTATTCGGGAGCTGTTGTATTGCTTCGGAGCTTTGGGACAAATTCTATAAAAGCCTGGAGCTGATCAGTTTCCCGAGCGAATGGAATGAAATCAAAGAAGCGGCACTACTCAAAGCCAAGGGAAATAGATTTGCAACAAGCGTGTTCAAGTGCGGCTTTGGAGTAGTGGTGTATAACATTTGGCAAGAACGGAATGCAAGGGTATATGACAGAACCCGCAGGAGCATTGACGAGTTATGGAAAGATATTGTATCGGATTGCAGCGCCCTCGCGGGAACGTGGAGAGGAATTCCAAGCACGGAGCAGAACTGGAATATCTGTAGGAACTGGAATTTACCGTTTTTTAAACTCACTAGAATTAAAAGCATTGTAAACAGATAATTCATTTATGTTTTTAGCTTTTATTCAGAATGTTACGACTTCAAAATCATTCTAGGCCTGTCTAGAATGATCTCTTAAACTCGTGGTTTTTTTTCCCATTTTTGGGAATTTTTAATGAAATGACGCTAAGTCGTTTTCCCAAAAAAAAAACCTCTCTTCAATCAAAATGATGCACCAAATGGGATATTCCCTAGCATGGGCTTAAGCCTGAATGCCAAAGGCATGACTTCATTCCCGCAACCATGTTGTAACATGGATCGACATGGTCTAGGTTATATCCCTATAAGATTTGAAGAAATTTGCACGCAAAGGATATCCAAACAACACATAACTGTTCAACCTTGAAAGGACAGTTCATCCCTGAGGGATAAAGCACTGTGTTCTTTGACTTCCCCAAACCCTTTAGCAACCCAGATTTTCAGAGACGTTTTCCATAACTTGAAATCTTTTTAGATTGTCCTTCTAATCATAATCCTTCTGTTTGTATTATTAGGAAAAGAATGGATCATTGGCGCGATACCCTCCAAAACATGGTTCGGATTCCTAGGAAAGCTGCTCCAACTTAAGAATCTATATATCTCGATTCTAAAGAAACAAACTCCCTTTTATCCATCGATATTGTGATCGATGAAAGTAGAATTATTTCTCCTCTCCTGTGTAGATATGTTAAATATTGTACATTGTAAGAAACCCACGAATAATGATCTTGTTGGATCATCTTCGCTTACATGTAATTTGTGATGGCAACGGGTACCCTACCCGCTGGGTAGTGAAGTACCCATCCCCGAACCCGATTTTCAAATTACTACCCGATCCCGACCCCAAACCCGACGGGTATCTCTATTTATATCCCCATCCCCGATTCATCGGGTACCCGATCCTCAACGGGTACCCATTACCCGATATTAAATATTAAAAAATTATATTTTAATTAACTAAAATTATATATAATATGTTACTACAAAATATAATTAACCTAAAACTATTAATAAATATTATATCCTTAAACAGAAAACCATCCACACTATAAAATATAAATTCATTCATACTACATAATATAAATCCATCCATACTACAAAAATACAAATAAACTTAAAAGTGATAGAACATAATTCTTAATTAAATACCAAAACTACAAAAATCATCAAATTAGTTATCACAAAAAACATCCTTCTTGAATACACTTCTTCAACACATTTAATTACAACCTACAAAATCAATAAAAAACAATCAACATTAACAAATACAAAATAGACTAATAACATACCTCAAATCTTTGACAAACAATTAATTACTTAAAAAATAAGGATTAATATGATTCTTTTACCTAGTCTTATATATTAATATTTTTCCAAAAATATTTATAAAAATAAATAACTAATATGTTGAACTATTATTCACAAATATAGTTAAACATAATATTAAAAAAAAACCTTTTATTTTTAAAGTAATATATTGAACTAAATATAAAGAACTTTTAATATTCCTTAAAAACTCTTTTGATCCTCTATTTTTGCCTTTATAAAAAATAAATTTAATTATTGTAATACTTTATTAAATTATAAATTATTTCATAAAAAATATTTAATAATATTAATATTCTATTATAATTTAGAACCTAGTTTGTTAGTTTTGAAAATTCATCTAACAGTTAGATAAATTTATATAATGTTTAATGCGGTTTATTTAATCTGAGTCAAATAACTGATATACATATTATATATAATGAAAGTATGCCTAAATCTCTTGTCGTATATATCAGTTATGTCTAGTATTAAAGAGATTCCACATATTAAATAAAAAGTCTATAAATAATGAAAGTATTATTTACCTACTTGTATTGTAGACTTGTAGTCATGTAGATCTTACAGAAAAAATCAACTTTGTTGCTGTTAAAATGGAAGAAGAAGCTACAAAATAAATATTGAAGATTAAATAAATAAATAAATATAAGATTGTAAAAGATGAAGAATAGACTGAAAATATTACTTACTTGCATAGTTATGTAACTTATGTTGAAAAAGAAATTAAAGAAGATAGAGGTTGAAGAAGATAGAAGTTGAAGACTTCAACTCTTGAAGTAAGGTTGAATGGAGATATATGAGAGGGAAACATTTATTATAAATTAATGAAATTATGTTAAGCGTGCATGATGTATGTAGTAAATGATGTTAATTAAGAGTAATGATAAAATAATTAATATATTTATTTAATGATAGTTAATTAGTTAGTAGTTGGAATTTGATAAGTCACTTAAATTTTATTAATATATATTAATATTTAATATATTCGGGTATTGAGTTTGGGTTTCCAACACTCCCCGACCCCAAACCCGATCGGGTACCATTTTTCACTCCCCATCCCCGACCATGACCCCGAACCCGATTTAAAATACCCAAACCCGATCATCGGGTACCCACGGGTATCGAGTATACGGGTACCCATTACCATCCCTACATGTAATAAATCCCCCGAGTATATTTTGAATCTATGAGTAAAAATGATCTTTCCTTTTACTCTAAATTGAACTTCGAAACCAAACAATTCTTAGAAACTGAGGATGAGATTGTTTCCTCCGTGGAAAAGACAATAGAAATCAAAATTAAACACGGTCGACGATCCTTAGATCGCATTGATTGGCCAGCATTTAAACCCTCAAGAACGTCTAGAGATTGTTGAGCTGCTAAAAGCCAACAAAGACGTCTTCGCCTAGTTATATAAGACAATAGAAATCAAAATTAAACACGGTCGACGATCCTTAGATCGCATTGATTGGCCAGCATTTAAACCCTCAAGAACGTCTAGAGATTGTTGAGCTGCTAAAAGCCAACAAAGACGTCTTCGCCTAGTTATATAAAGATATTCCAGGCATCGATCCAAAGATCACACGACATTATATTCCTCTATATCCTGACGCTAAGCATGTGAAACAAAAGCTCAAACGGATGAAAGTGGAAGTCGTGAAAAAATCTGGGAAGAAGTCTAAAAGAAACTCGAAGATGGATTTCTCGAGGTAGTGGAATATCATACCTAGATTTCCAACATAGTCCCCATTCTAAAGAAAGGCGGAAGATTACGTGTGTGTAGATTTTTGGGATCTGAATAAGGCCAGGCCTAAAGATCACTTTCCGCTATCACACATTGACATATTGATCAATCATGTCGCTGGTCATGAATTGTTATCTTTAATTCTCAGGATACAACTAAATCTTGATCGCCCCACAAGATAGGGAAAATACCACGTTTATAACAGAAGTAGAAACTTTCTATTATAGGGTCATGCCTTTCGGTCTTAAAAACGTGGAAGTCACTTATTAAATGGCAGCCACTATGATCATTCACGACATGATCCACAAAGAGGTGGAAGTATATGTCGACGACATGATCGTCAAATTGAAGGATTGAGAAGGACATTTCCTAAATCTCGGAAAATTCTTGCACCGAATCAAGAAATATCAGTCACGACTCAACCCAAAGAAATGTACATTCAAAGTCACAATTGGTAAAATGATAGTCTTCTTAATCACATAGAGGGAATCGAAGCCGATCCATCTAAGATTGAAGCAACACGGTCATACCGGTCCCTCAAAACGAAAGAAAGGTCCGTAGATTTTTGGGAAAAATCCAATTCATTAGTCGATTCATTAGTAAGCTTACAATGACATGCGATCCGCTGTTTAAGCTGCTGAAGAAAGATCAAAATTTTGTATGGGATGAAGATTGTCATCTAGCCTATGACAGAATCAAGGATTACTTAAAATTCCCTCCCATACTCATGTTGCCCCGAGCTAGCATTCCTCTCATTCTATACCTTACTGTAATAGACACAGCCATGGGAAGCTTATTACTATCTTCACACTAGAGCCCCATAACTCATGCACATTAAGAGAACAAGATCTTTTTTCTAGGGAAGAACATTAAAGTGTAAAATAGATTTCTAAATTTGTCAAAATTGTGTTTGAAGTTAAGCATCAAATATTCTCATTAGAGTCGCTAGAAACTATAAACGATATAATTAGCTCAATTGATCACTAGATCTTACACTATTTAATCTACTCTTATTAATTTTTTTTTTGCGTGAATTTATTCTTTAAGTGATATTAAAAAAGTAAAGCGATAAAAGCTAGACTTTATAGTAACTCCATAATCAACCCTTCCGTCGAACCTCGTCTGAGATTGGGAATTTAATGGGAAATTGATATAGGTCTTTTTAAATTTTTCCCGATTAAGAACAACACTCACAATTAAAGATTCACCAACTAATTTTTTTTAAATTAGGAAAATAATTTAGATGTATGGACATTATAATTAAATATTCTTTATTAGTTTGGTTTTTAGTTATAGTGGGAAAGGGGTAAAAGTGTTCAGTCTCACAACGGCGCTCATCACAAGGATAGTCTATAGTATTGCAATTTTGTCCATTTTGTGTGGGTCTTTTGGTTTTTGTTAAAACAAGTAATACAAGCATACATACAAACATATACAAATATATATAAAATATAAGAAAGGAAATCATACATACATACAAGTAATTAAAATCCTACAAAAGTGGGAAACATGTTAAACAAATCATCATACATGCATAAAGTTATAAACATTGATTAAGTCATGAAAAATATCAAAATAATCAATATATCAAGAAAATTATGAAATTCGAAGTCAAATTTGAAAATATTTTTGTGATAGTAAATATATCAATTTCATAAAATTTGGACAGTGTTGTAAAAATTATGACTCTACAAAGTTGTAAAAATATGAGTTTTTCGGACAAACAAACCCTTATTCGAATATTTTAATATTTTCGTTGATAATATTTTTTTTATTTTTTATTTTTGTTAATTTTAGATTTTTTATTGTATGTTTGCAATTAATTAAAGAAAGAAAATAAATAAAATACAAAAATAAAGTATACAAACATACAAAATTACACAAATCAGGCAGCAAACAAATGGGTCATGATAAAGTAAATGGATAGGGTCGCGGGTCTCGGTCACGCTGGAATTCCTCGGGCATTGATCATGGATGATCCACGGACGTTTTTTAGTGGTTCCAAACATTAGTCAAAATCATGCCAAAATAAGTCGAATGACCTGAACTAAGGGGTTTATCGGTTCGATTTTTGGACTATTCGAGTTTCTTAGTTCGAATTTTCGAATTTTTAATTTTTAGTCAATTAAAAAATTGAACCTAATTCGAATTTTATTTTCGTTTTAAAATTATTTTTTTAATAAATTATATATAATTATATATATTTATTTCATTATATGTAATAAAATATAAAATATATAATTATAATAAATAATAAAAATAATTAATTCGGTTTGGTTTTTGAGTTAAAACCTCAACTTGAAGATAAAATTAAAAATTGTATTTGAATTCAAATTTGTTTCAAATTCGACTCGAAAATCGAAAATAAAATTCAAATTTAATTTATCAAATTCAATTAATTCAAATTCGGTCAGATATTCGTTTAAACCAAATATTAAACACCTATAACCTGAAATACATCAAGAACACATAATAAATCAAAATATATACCAAAAGCATTTTTTTTTTATTTTGTATACAGTTATATATTATACATTTTTGAACAATACAATAATATTAAGGTCATATCCCTACAATCAATTAATTAAAGAAATCAAACATTATCACGAAAAAAAAAAATCATTTTTTTATTTTTTTTTAGCCAAATCAAATGGCATTTTGGAAAGTAAAAAACTTTCATTGAGTAAATATATAACCATACACGTGCTATTGAATCCTTGTTTCCAAATAAGGGCTCATGAACATTAATTTAAAAAATGTTTTTTTTTTTTTTTAAATTTGACATTTTGATTAGTACTGAATGAATGAATTATACGAACACAGTGAGTTTCTAAATTAATTATATTTAATTAATCTTCAATTAATTTACTAATTCAACAATCATACAAACAATAATAAATAAAAAAACTCAAAACAAAATGAATTTTTAGAAAATTAGAAATGCTTAAAAAAATTGATAGATATGATTACTTACAATGATTATGTATAATCCAAGCTTGGATTAGAGAACTTTAGGAGAAATAATAGACATTTTACGGCACCTGCACCACCGGAAGTGTTAAATTTTATACCTAAAATAATATTAAAAAATATATATATCTATTTTACAAAGTTTTAATTCAAAATACTCTACAACAAACCGCATTTCTATCTATATACCTATAATATTAAAATATTTATTTTTTGCAAAATTAAAAAACAACTTGTAACTACTTTTTAAAATTCAAACGGCTATATTCCAAAGCCTATATTTCAAATTCAAATTCAACGCCTATATTTCAATTTCAATTTCAAATTCAAATTTCAACGCCTATATTTCATTGGCATGTTCTATAAAAAAAAATTGAGATTCAAATTTCAAATTAAAATTCCAACGACTATTGCTATTTTCCAGCGGTCATATTTCGAAATCCAACTATAAATAAAGTTTTTGTTCATTCATTCTTCACCACACTTTAAGCTTTATCCTACACAATGAGTGGCAACAATAATTTTTTGAAAGATTATTTGTACGGATGCGATGATGACGATGATATGATTCAAATTCTAGCCTTCAAACGTGAGAGAATAATGTTCCCAACAGTTTTGAGAAAAAAAGATGAGAGAGAATAATGTTGCAGTTTTGAGTATAGAACATGAAAATTGTTATTCTATATATAGAACACTCTTGTTCATTTGGATTAAATTTTTGTAAGTATAGCCCATCATATGAAGTAGATCAAATTTGTTATAATTTTTAATTTTCTATTTCTATTTTAGATATAATACACCTAATAGAATATCTATTTTAAGTGTACGAGAATAGATTTTTTTTATTTTTTTATTTTTTTATTATAGGAGTAAGAGAATGTGTAACATGTGGAAGAAGTGTCTTACATGGTAGGTAGCCTACAGTAAATATAGGGAGATCTATAAAGATAAGTGACATTATTCAAACATTAATTTTAAAAAAAATATTGCGGTGGCGCATTATTTGAAATTGCTAGCATATATATTTGAATTCACATGTTTCCCAATTGACTGATTCTCCTTTTTTATTTTAATAAATAAATTTATTTTAAATTCATTAATTATCCTCTCTCCTAAAAACAAATAGAAAGAAATTAATAACAAATAAGTCAATTTCAAATTTATTAATTTTCATCTTAGGAAACAAATAAATAACGAATAAAAAGTTTATTTTAAATTAATTCATTAACATAAAAGAGAAATTGATTATATCAAATTTATTAATTTTCATCTCTCCTTTAAAAATAAAAATATTTATTTTAAATTCATTAATTTTTTATGCCCTATATATATTAATAATAAACAAATTCATTATACATCAAAGTCTCTTTTATATTTTAATTTTAATTTTTGTCAAAGTCTATCGACACATAATATTTTTAAACTAATTATTTTTTTAATAAACTCAAAATATATTAATAATATATCAAATTTTCAAAATTTAATCTATTATCTATTTAAAACCCAAAATTAATTATGTTTGGAATCAAATTAATATGGCATAATAAGTTCAAAATTTATTAAAAAATATAAACTATATAATTGAAAAGCGAAAAATAAGTGTCTGACTCAAATGTTATATTTAGTTATATTTTAAAATTAAAAAATAATAATAATTTTAAGATAAATTATATATACATTCTCCTCAGTTCAATTTCATTTAATGACATGCTTTTTAGAAATGTTTTCTTATATTAAATTCAAACTTTTAGTTACATTAAAATTAACATGTGTTTATATATAATTATGACTTTCAAAATAACATGTGAGTTTCAGTTCATGTCTATTAGTTAGGTAAGCGGTACAACATTATCCTTCTATATCTTTTTTGCTCCATCAAGTGAAAATTTAAATAATTTTATAAAAATGATTTTCATGTCTAATTTACATTAAAGAATTCATATTGGTGTTCTGTGTGTGACAGAAACGTAAGTTATTTATTTAATTTTTTAGTACTGAATTTTGATCCAGGGACGGACACACCTATGGGCTCTTAAGCCCACCGTAGAATTTTGTGATTTTTTTTATATATATAACCTGAGAATTCTTTAATATACATAGGTTTGAGTGAGATTACAATTTGGTTGTGATTTAAGGATGAAGGGAGGGAGGGAGGAAGGGAGGGATACTATAATAGTTTTTGTTTAATTTTTTATTTTATTTGAGATTTTAGTTAAAATATTTATTTGATTTAATTTTTACATCAATTAAAATTTTAAAATTAATTATTTATTTTACCCTTTAAATAAATGTGATTTTTTTTAGAGAATATATTAAATAAATAATATTTTAATATTTCATAAATAAAATAAATGATGAAATAAATAAAGTGAAATATAAGAAAATATTAAAATTTGAATAAAATTATAAAATACTTAATATCAAATAGCTTTATTAAATAGTTTTAGAGGTATTCATTGTTATTATTATTTTTCCAAGGATTTGTTTGATTATGATTATTTGGATGATACTTATTTTTAGGATTTATTTGATAGAATTATTCGAGTATTTTTATAATTTCTGGATATTTTTTATCTCTCAAATTATGTTTATTTATTTTATGTACCATAATAGTTTATAATAAATAATTAATTTATTAAAATAATTACCATAGATGTATCATCGTTACAAACATATTCCATTTTTAAAAAAATAAAAAAGTAATATTATTTTTATATAGACTAGTGTGATAATTTTAAAATTACATTATTGTAAATATTATTATTTTTTTCTTCTAGTTTTAAGAAATAATTAATTTTTTTAAGCCCACCCTGACAATAATTTCTGGGTCCGTCCCTGTTTTGATCCAAGCATATGCTGGTAAATATTTAATTATATTGGTAGACTATATAGATATTGTATAAAATAATATATTGAATTAGAAAATTGATAGAAAACAAAATTTTGATGTTATTAACGGTATTGAGAATAGGGGTGGGAAAAATTTTCAATATTATAGGTATATCGAAAATACAATACAATATATCGAAAATATCAATTTTTAAGGTATATCGAAAAAATGTAAGGTATAGTACCGACACCGAAATTATAAGTACGGTAAAATTATAGGATTTTTAAAATTTTGGTATATCGAGATATACCCGAATACCATTTATAAATTAAAAAAAATATATATATATATAATACTTATAAGGAAATAATTAAATAAATTTGATATTAATTTAATTATAAAAATATAATTTTTGAATAATATAAATATAGAATTATACTGAAATATTATTTAATATATGTCATCTAACTTATCGATGAAATTGATTTTTTTTAAATAATATATTTGTTAGGTATCAAATGTATAATATCGATACCGTACCGAAATTAAGGTATATCGAAATCAAGGTAAGGTAAAAGTATGTTTTTTGTATACCGAAATCAAGGTAAGGTAAATGTATGAATTTTTGTATATCGAAATTTTCGATAAGATATAAGGTAGGAATAAAATATTAAGGTATACCTTACCGACTCACCCCTAATTGAGAATGTTATGACCTAATGTATATTATATACATGAAATGAAATAATATAATAATGATATTATAATCTTATAACTATATTATTTTATATATGATAACAATTTTTTTCAATTACGATTATTATTATTATTATTATTATTATTATTATAAAAAATATCAATTCTAATTTTCATCCTTAATTAATATAGAGATTAATTTTTTAAATAGAAATAAAAACTTTAACTAAGGAACTTGCAATTCATCATCATCTTTTGTCTCAACTCTCAATATTAGATCTCTCCCTGGATTAGATAAATTTGAATCTTAAATTTGAATCTTCATGATCTCAATCAAGATTTGAATAGACAGTAGGTATGGGTAGTATCATTTTTTTTTATATCCTTTCATTATTGTTGAAATAAATATTTTTTTTAATATATATATATATATATATATTCCTTTTAATTATTGTTGAAATAAATAATTATTTTTAATATATATATATATATATATATATATATATATAAGTTGGCTAACTATATTTAATAAAAGGGAATGGGTAAAATCTTTTGTGAACTTTTTCAAATGTTTCAAGAATGGATGGATGTCTTCCAAGTTTCTTGGTCTACTGTAAAATATCAATTATGGTGTTAATAATAGTAATTTTAATCAATTAAATACAATTAAATTATATAAAGTACTTACCAATATTCTTTGATGTTCTACAATCGGGATTGAACCTCCATAATATTTGGCAACACCGTTTGTTGTGTATTTCTTTTGATTTCTTTGAATATTTGTGTACTTCTCGAAATACTTTTGGTCATCAATGTTTTTTTATTTGAGTCCAGTCTTCTATGGTAATGTGTAGGGGCTTTTTCAAAGATGTTTTGGCCCTAGTCAAAAAATTTATTATCTTCGCACTACCTTTCTTTTTTAAAACTTATTTACATCCCATTCAAGATCCCGCTCAAATTTCTTCAAAGCAGTAATTTAAATTTGTTAAAGATCTTCAACAATTAATTGATAATAAAAATTAATTAGAATAAATACAATTAAACATATCAAGAATTGTGCCCACGAAATATTCTTAATATTTTTCAGAGACTTGATTCCAGTTCAAGTATTCCCCTCTAATAACGAGTGATTATCCGATGTATGTATTCAAAATATCTGGAAAGAAGTTGCAATAACATATAAAAATTAAAAATAAAGTTATTTTATATTTCTAAATTACTATACATAACTTAAATGAATAAAGTTACTCCACTCCAATAATATTTATTAGATATGTCTTGAAATGAATTATATCAACATTATTGATAAGTCATAACTCTATATAATAATTGTTTATTTTATATTATCAATCACGTTTTTGTCCATTATTGGCGATATATAATAATGTACACCTAATATCACAAAGATATTGCTAATTGTTCATGCTAAAAATTAAAAATTTATTGTTTTAAATATGAATACAAGTTTTTCTCATTTCTTTTTTCTTCTTTGATTGATTTTTATGATGAAATTTTTTGTTTTAGTGAAATTAGTTGAATCTAATTTTAATAATATTTCATGGATAATTTAAAGAAAGAAAAAACTTTTTTTACCGACTCAAAATTATATAAATGAATTTAGGTGATAAAAGATTTTACCCATTCCATTTTATTAAATATACTTAGCCAACTAATATATATTTATTAATTGATTTGTACCTTCACTCACTTATTCCAAAATGCAGAAACAATCCCGTCTCCACAATGGAGCAGAAAAGATATAGAAGAATAGTTGAAAGAAAAATAAACATGTTGAAGGATAAGGCTTACTTAACGAATATACATGAAAGTGAGACCCACATGTTTGTTCATTTAAAAATAAACAGAAGTTAAATTTCATGTAACCAAGTTTGAATTTAATATAAGAAAACTTTTCTAAAAACTATGTCATTAGATAAAATTGAACAGAGAAGAATGTATATATAATTTACCTTAAAATTATTACAATACTATTATTAGTTTTAAATTTCAAAAGATAACTAAATATATTAATTAATAATTTTTTATACTTGAAATTGTAGGAGGGTAAGAGCACAACTATCGCATTTGAGTTGATATGAATTATTAAGAGACTTTTAAAATTTTATAATACACTACACTTGTAAAATTGATTACAGTTTAACTCATTTAATAATTATATATTTATTAAAATAATGGTTAAAAGACGGGGAGTAGTTTAAAAAGAAAAAACATTCATAAAAATGGTAATAAATGGTAATATAGTAAATAAATGAAGAGAGAAAGAAAGATAATATAAAATTTGAAAAGTTTAGGTTAGGAGATGAAAATGAGTTAAGTAGCTCTTAAGCTGCTCACGAGTGCTCGGTCAAAGTTCAATTTGAGCTTGACTTTTATCGAGTTCGAGTCGAGCTCGAGCCGAATCGTTTAATATTTGAACCGAACTCAAACTTATATAATGTTTGTTCGATAACTTGTATCTTCCTAGCCCTCTTCTCCGCCTCCCTCAGCCTCATGATGGCGGACATGTCAATCATCGAGTATGATAACAATCACCAATCAAAATCCAGAACCGACGAAGAAATGGTGAATATTTACAAAAAGTGGATTGTAGAGAATGGAAAAGTGTACAACGGAATAGATGAATTTGAAAAACGTTTCGAAATTTTTAAGGATAATTTGGTCTTCCTAGATGCTCATAACTCCAAGAACCGGACCTACAAGGTTGGATTGAACGTGTTTTCCGATCTGACCGATGAAGAGTACCGATCCTACTACCTCGGCATGAAATATGATGCCGGTCTCCAATCTGTCCAGTCAGAGCTGGACAGCCAAAGGTATGCTGTGTCATCAGGTGAAATTCTCCCGGAGTCGGTTGATTGGAGGACGAAAGGCGCCGTCTTACCGATTAAGAACCAGGGAAAATGCGGTAAGATTTCTAAATTAGAAAGTTAGTATGACTCCAAGTATTCAATCAAACTATTGAACAACTAAGATAACTAATTCTATAAGTGGATTTTACTCAATATCAATTAAACCTAGCTATAATTCTTCCTTCAATTGATAGACTTTTTATGTCGGGAAGCAGACTAACTAATAAGATAAGAGGTTCTCGAAAATCAAGGTTTGAAAGCTGCTACTTTTATGTTTTAATCCCAGACTACAAGATAACTAGTATTATTGTTATAAAAAAAATATTGTGATATATAATACTTGATATATAATAAATTATATTTTTGTGACTATTATGTAACTTAATTTGTCTTTATCTATAGTTTCGGTTATTTCCATTTTTAGAGAGAACAAAACAAAAGTAAAAAATATTTGTCTCAGAGTAATTTAACAATTTTGGAACAATTTGATAAAAGTATAAAGTCAAAAGTTGCCTAAGATGAAAATAATTTAATAGTATTAGAACAATTCAATTCACTAGCTTTTTAATAAATTAATTACAAAAATATATATATGCATAATATAACTAAAATCACAGGTTTGATTCTCATTTAAGATACCTCATGTTGGAGTAAATGTCATGATTTTATTAAATGGTAAATTCTAGTTAAGGATGCGAAGAAATGAGGTTAAAAAATATAGTTTTGGAACAATTTGAGTTCATATATATATTTTGATCTTGTTTGTGTTGTTTTTTAAAATATTAGGAAGTTGTTGGGCTTTCTCGGCGATTGCAGCGGTGGAAAGTATCAACAAGATAGTAACAGGACAACTGATTGATTTGTCGGAGCAAGAACTTATTGACTGCGATCGAGCTAGCCTAGGCTGCTTAGCCGGGTACATTCTTACTGCATTCCAATTCATTATTCGCAATGGTGGTATAGACACGGAAAAGGATTATCCTTATCGAGAAGCCAAAGGCACCTGCAATGCCACTAAGGTTATCATGAGCTTGACTTTGGGGCTTGTTAATTTTTATAAGTCTGTCTAGCTAACCATTTGGTTGATTGATTGCAGATGAAATCAAAGGTGGTGAGCATAGACGGTTGGGAAAGAGTACCACCCTACGACGAAAATAGTTTAAAGAAAGCTGTCGCACAGCAGCCCATCAGCGTTGGCATTGAAGCTTATGGCAAGGAATTCAAAAATTATGTCTCGGTACGTAAGTAGTGAAAAGTTATTATATTTTGGATTTTGAGATCGATCTATATATTATAAGTGAATGTTTTGTGATTCTTTTGGTTATGGAAGGGTATTTTCACGGGATACTGCAGAACCTCCCTAGATCATGCACTGGTGGTGGTGGGATATGGCAGTGAAAAAGGACTTGATTATTGGATAGTGAAGAATTCATGGGGAACGAATTGGGGTGAAAAAGGATATATGAGGATCGAGCGGAACAATGTTCCTAGCGGTAAGGGAAAAGGGAAATGCGGCATAGCTGTACAAGGTTTTTATCCCACAAAAAAAGGAAATGCCGGAGTAGGAGACGGTGTCGTTAGTACAGCATGAACGTAGCAATTAAATTAAAGTATCCAAATCTAAGTTAAAATAAGGTGGAGGTGGTGGTGGTCACTTCTTTTGTTTTTGTTGTTATTATGTATTTAATAAACTGATCATGTTTTATTAATAAATCTACCATGATCACATGTATTTGCATAATTAATAATATAAATAAAATATTATTTATTTATAAATATTTTAAATAAAATTAATATTATTTAAATTTAATTTATTTAAAATTAGTTTATGTTTTTAAAAATTAAGTTTAATATAAAATTTAATGTTAATATATATTTTAAAATTAATTATATATCTAAAGTTAAAAAAAAATAATTTTATGAGTTTAAAAATACTTAAAAAAAGAAATGTAGATTTATTCTTAAGAAATCAAGTCAATTACATCATACAAGTTACTATAAATCATTCTAGAAATTTTACTTAAAGTTGTGTCATACATTTTTCTCTTATCAAAAGTAATGTTAGGCGTGTTTTACACTATTACCAACCTCTTATATTACCACAACATTTTTTTATCACCATTTCGACAAACCAACCTCCAATCACACAAACCAGGTCTCATACAGTGACCTCAGACACTTTCACACATCTATTATCTCTAGTCAAATCAACCACCAATCTTAATCGACCTCTAATATCATGACCTCACGTTTTCACATGCATCTTATCACACTCGACAAACTAACCACCAATCTCAATCGACCTATAATATTGTGAGCTCACACATTTTCACATTTCGGTCAATCAAAATTTTATTCATATTATTTTTAACCACCTATATCTCCTTTGTTATCGGCCTCTTATCCCCACAAATGACACCTCTAATCTGATGATTTTTACCCTTACTGCGGTCTCTTTTACCACCAATCGACTTCTTATCTTGTGACTCACACTTTTCATAATCCTCTTTATCCACTCGGAAAATTATCCACAAATCCCAATCAACCTTTAATCATGTGACCTCACACACTTTACAGCTCGATTAATCAATATCTCATTCATATATTTTAACCACTAATATCTTATTTATTACCCATCCTCTTTTATAATACTGTGACCTCTTTTATTACGCCTAATTAATCTCAATCGACATCTCATCTTGTGACCTCACACTTTCACACACCTTATATCCCCGTAAAACCAACACCAATCCCTCAATCGACCTCTCATATTGTGATTCACACTTTTTCATGTCTTTTTGTCTACTCGATAAATAACTCACCGATCACGATTGAACTCTAATTTCGTGACCTCACACACTTTTACATTTCGGTCAATCAACATATCATTCATAAATTTTTAACCACTAATATATTATTTTTACATACTTCTTAAATTATTTTTCACTTCCGGAAAACCAACCACCAAATCTCAATCGACATCTCATCTCATGACCTTACACACACTTTCATACACCTCTTATCCCTCGTCAAAACAAACATCAATCTCCTCAACCGACCTCTCATCTTGTGACTCACATTTTTTCATACCTCTCACACACATTTATACTCCGGTCAATTGACATCTCATTTATGTATTTTTAACCGTCATTATCTCCTTTTATTATCGACTTCTTATCCCAACAAATCAACCACAAATATCCACCTCGTATCTCATCATATTTACTCTTATCGCGACTTCTTTTACCCCACTTCAACCAATCAACAACCAATCCCCCAATCGATCACTTCGGTCATCAACATCTCATTCATATATTTTTAACCACTAATATCTAATTTATTATGAAGACCTCTTATATTTACCCTCACTTCGGAAAACCAACCATCAAATCCTAATCGACATTTCATCTCGTGACCTCACACACTTTCACACACCTCTTATTCCCTCGATAAACCATCCACCAAGCTTAAATCATCATCTTCAAGTTGTTGAAGATGATAGAGGCCCAGTTGATGGATGTCCCGCAGACGATTGAGATCATCATCTTATACACCTTCTTAGTATAGAACTGGTTAGGTATATTTGTCCTAGGATTGATCTTTGGATGATGTCATGAAGAAGTTGGATGTGGAGGCGAGGTTGATTTGAGTCCGTGGTTGTTAACCGGACTCAAAGTGTTGGAGAAGAAGTGTGAAAATTCCTCATTTGTATTGGAGAGAGGAGGGGGAAAATCCGAAAATCCTTCGGTTGGTAGATCGAAGAAACTGGAGAAGGATTCTTCAGTGATATGGAAGAAGAAAATTCCTCTCACATAGGAAACGATCGATCCATTATCCAGAATGACGGCATAATTGATGAAGTCGGTAACATCCCTTTCCAGAAGAAAGTCATAATCTTCCAGGAATTGTTGCAAGCCGGAGTCAACAAGATTTTGAAAATCAATGCCTTTTGTTTCGCTATCTCGAGATGATAGCATTGAATCAAAATCAATGACTAGAGATGTTCAAGACATGATGAATATATGAGAGAGATCTGAGTTTTAGAGAGATTATAAAAGCAAGAATGTTGTAGTTTGGATGGAGGTAAGTTGCTCTTTAAATAGGGGATCGGTTTCAAAAGCATTTAAGATTTTCATTAAATAGAGAATCTTTCCGTTATGAAAAGTCTTGTCTTTTTTCCCAAAAAGGTTACTTTTGATTCTTGGGAAGGAGTTACTTTTTCAGAAGATTGTCTTGGAAAGATGCAAGGAGGGCTTACACAATAACGGGTCAAATTTTAAACGCATGCTTGGGAATATTTTGAAAATGACTGAAATTTGGTAATGACCGATATTTGGTAGCTTCTCCCTGAGAGTATGCCCGATTAAGGAAAATGGCATTTAAAGTTAATCATCTTAATATTTGACCGAAGTTTCATTAAACCGGTATTTCATAAAAGCTGAAAACACATAACCGATATTGAAGCAAAATAATCGGTATGGTTGTGAAATACATAAAGTAGACCCTAGGACTAGTAGTGAGATGGTCCAATAGCCAGAGTTCTCATAGCTCTTGCTCTGTCTATCCAGTAGATGTATGCCTGGATCCTCTCCTTCGTTAGCAGCTAATTAGGATAGAGGGTGGCTCCTCGACCGAGGTAGACATCGATGTCAAAGAACAGACCACATAGATGAGGAGCAAATCCTCTTTTGTTGGAAAAGATCATCTTTTTCAGGTTGTTGAAGATGACCCTAGACCAGTTGACCGGAGTGCCTTCGGTGATGGAAACATCATTTCGAAGACCTTCTGGGTGTAGGATTGAGTGTTTGCCTTGGCAAAAATATTCTTACTTAGGATCTCACTTAGTTGCTGAAATTCACTTTGGAGGGAACTTTTGGCTCCATAAGTGTTGACCGGAGTCATGGAACCTGAAAAGTGGTGGCGCATCTCATTGATGATCATCGGTGAGAAGTTGAAGTTAGTGAGACCTTCAGTAGGTAGTCCGCAACTAAGTGCGAGATCTACCTCACTAAAGATGAAGGATTTGCCTTGAACTTCGGCAAGGATAAGATCCTCCCGAATGACCCTAGCGGTATTGAAAAATTCAGTAACTACATAATAGTCTATGATATATCTATCTTCCAAAAATGGTCTTAAACCGGAACGTTCACTGGACCAAAAAAGGCTTGGATTTCAACATCTTCGGAATGTGAGACCGATTCAAAATTGGCAAGAAGAATTTTTTTAGCAAGGAAACTAGACATTTTTGCTTGAGGATTTTCTTATGTTTGATTTAAAGAGTGTGATTATGTTCTTGAATGCAACATCGGATTATATGTTATCGTTATTGCACTAGTGTTGTCAAAGAAAATTGGAGATTCCTCAGCCGTGATTCCAAAATTCCTCAGTTGCTGTTGGATCCAGAGGAGTTGAGCATAGCAGCTTCCGACCGCAAGATACTCCGTCTCTGCAGTTGAGGTAGCAACCGATGTCTGCTTTTTGCTATACCAAGTAAACAAGTCGGTCACCTAGGAACTGGCATGCCCCGCTGGTACTCTTCCGGTCAATCTTATAACATGCATAGTCTGCATCAGAGTAACTCGTTAGATTGAAACTGAAATCTTTTGAATACCACAGTCCCACATCTTGAGTGTCCTTTAAATATTTTAAGATTCTTTTTGCAGCAGTGTAATGAGATTGTTTAGGATTAGCTTGGAATCTCCTGCACACCCCGACCGCAAACAAGATGTCCGGTCGGCTAGCTGGCAGGTACAGAAGTGAACAGATAATTCCACGATAGGCTAATAAATCCACTCCTTGACCATCTTCATCTTTATCCAGCTTGATCGATGCGCTAACTGGGGTGGATGCTGCATAGTAGTTTTCCATCCCAAACTTTTTTAGCAGCTCCTTTGTGTACTTAGATTGATTGATGAATGTTCCTCCTTCGATCTACCGAACCTGGAGACCTAGAAAGAAACTCAATTCCTCCATCATACTCATTTCAAACTTGTCAGTCATCATCTTTGAAAATTTATCACATAGCTTAGGGTCGGTTGACCCGAAGATAATATCATCCACATAAATTTGAACAAGTAATATATATCCTTTTTTCTCAAATTAAATAGGGTATTATCTACCGATCCTATAGTAAAATCATGGTTGAACAAATTTTTTGTCAAAGTGTCATACCTAGCTCTAGGAGCTTGTTTTAAATCGTAAAGGGCTTTATCCAGCCGATACACATGACTAATTAGATCCAGATTTTTAAAACCTGGAGGTTCCTCAACATACACCTCCTCACTTAATTCAATGTTTAAAAATACACTTTTAATATCCATTTGAAAACTTTGAAATTCTTGAAAACTGCAAAGGCTAGAAAAATTCTAATGGCTTCAAGTCTAGCCACAAGAGCAAATGATTCTTCAAAATCAATGCCTTTTTTATGTTTATACCCTTAGACCATTAATCTAGCTTTATTTCTCTCAAACTAGTTCAATTCCTCTTGCATTTCTAAGATCTAATCTGGATCTAACATGCTTTATCCACCTTTTTTGGCTCAATCTGGGATATGAAAGTAAAGTTTTCATATTATTCCAACAGTTGATGCCTAGTTTGGATGGGTAGTGAGGGGTTACCTATAAATGATTGGTTATTTGATCGAGGTTAGACAAATCGGTAGGCTGAACTGAGTCAAACCGACCGATTTCCACAGCAGACACTAATGTGTCAACTTCCTTCTGTGAAGCAGCTTGATCCGGCTGAACCTCAACATTAACCGTTTGGTCATAGACAAACCTTCTAAAGATTGGAATCTCATCTTCATCATCAAATTGGATATTTTATTTTTCCAATTTGTTGTGTAGATAAAAGAATGATGCGGTATTACTTTCAACCGATTCATCAAAAACAACATGAAAAGATTCTTCAATAGTTAAGGTCTTAGTGTTATATATACTCTATATGCTTTACTCACTACAGAATAGCCTAGCATGATGCCAATATTGGATTTTACATCGAAAGCGGTCAAATAGTTTTTACCATTGTTATGAATGTAACACTTACAGCCATAGATTCTAAGATACCGGATGTTAGGAACTCTATCATGGTATACTTCAAAAGGTGTTTTATTGATCCGTTTATTAATCATAGACCGATTTTGTGTATAACATTTAATGTTAATAGCCTCGGCCCAAAATTTTTGAGCAATACCTGAATCAGTTATCATGGACCATGCGGCTTCCTTAAGAGTTTGGTTTCTTCTCTCGTCCAGTCCATTTTGTTGAGGTGTTCTAGCACTAGACAACTCGTGTCTAATGCCAGATTCCTCAAGAAATGCAGTCAAAGTACTATTTGTAAAATCAGTTCCTCTATCAATTCTAATCTTGTTTATGCGTATAGATTTCTCATTCTGTAATCTTTTAAGCAGTTTAATTAAATTCGGTGTAACTTGATTTTTAGATACCAAAAATATCACACAAGTATATATAGAGTAATCATCAATAAATACCATAGTATAATGCATACCGCCTAGGCTTGTGACCCTAATCGGTCCAAATAAGTCCATGTGAAGCAATTCTAAACATCGGCTAGATTGTGTTTTCTCTTTACTTTTAAAAGTTGATTTTATTTGTTTCCCCATTTGACTTGCAGAACAGACTTTATCTTTGGAAAATTTCATGTTAGGCATTCCTTGAACTAATTCTTTAGTACAAATGTAGTTTATGGTTTTGAAATTCAAGTGATTTAACCTTTTATGCCAAAGCAGTTTTGATCATTCTTAGCTATCATGCAAACCGGGTTATCAGCTTTAGTTTTCCAGTCTACTTTGTAAATATTTTTTAACCTATTTTCGGTTAGTAAGGTGTTACCCTGTGGACTCTTAATTAAACATGCATGTTTATGAAATTCTACAGTGTATCCCATATCGCACATTTGACTAATACTTAGCAGATTGAAATGCAAATTTTCAACAAGGAGCACGTTATTTATAGTTAGGTTGTCATGGACAATTTTACCCTTGCCCACAGCTCTAACTTTATTACTATACATAACTTAAATGAATAAACTTACTCCACTCCAATAATATTTATTAAATATGTCTTTATCGATACGTTTGAAATGAATTATATCAACATTATTGATAAGTCATAATTCTATATAATAATTGTTTATTTTATATTATCAACCAAGTTTTTGTCCATTATTGGCCATATATAATAATGTACACCTAATATCACAAAGATATTGCTAATTGTTCATGCTAAAAAATAAAAATTTATTGTTTTAAATATGAATTCAAGTTTTTCTCATTTCTTTTTTCTTCTTTGATTGATTTTTATGATTTTCATGATGAAATTTTTTGTTTCATTGAAATTAATTGACTCTAATTTTATAATATTTCATGGGTAATTTTAAAAAAGAAATAACTTTTTTTACTGACTCAAAATTATATAAATGAATTTAGGTTATGTATCTTTCAAATGACCCCAATTTATAATGTTGTGATTTTCAATCCTAATTAAGAATCATAAAATGAGTGTTTCTTATTGCAGGGTGCAATAACAAACAATGTAAAAACTTAAATTTGGCAAAACGATAACAACATCAAACCAAATTTCTAAAAATTTAAAATTTTGTAAAACAAAATTTTTAAACCTATGTGATTTTTTTGGGGGAAAAACGACTTAGCGTCATTTCATTGAAAATTCCCAAAAATGGGAAAAAAATCACGAGTTTAAGAGATCATTCTAGACAGGCCTAGAATGATTTTGAAGTAGTAATATTCTGAGTAAAAGCTAAAAAGCTAAAAACGTAAATCAATTATATGATTACAATGCTTTCAATTCTAGTGAGTTTAAAAAACGGTAAATTCCAATTCCTACAGATATTCCAGTTTTGCTCCGTGCTTGGAATTCTTGTCCACGTTCCTACGAGGGCGCTGCAATCCGATACAATATATTTCCATAACTCTTCAACGCTCCTGCGGGTTCTGTCATATACCCTTGCATTCCGTTCTTGCCAAATGTTTTACACCACTGCTCTAAAGCCGCACTTGAACACACTTGTTGCAAATCTATTTCCCTTGGCTTTAAGTAGTGTTGCATCTTTGATTTCATTCCATTCGCTCGGGAAACTGATCAGCTCCAGGCTTTTATAGAATCTGTTCCAAAGCTCTGAAGCAATACAGCAGCTCCCGAATAGGTGTTCTATGGTTTCTTCATTTCCTCTACATAGAAGACAGTTCGTGTCCGGGATGCTCATATACTTGCTGATACGATCACGAGTGTTGAGTCTTTCCCAGAAGGCGAGCCATAGGATGAACTAGTGTCTAGGGATAATCTTCGTTGACCATACAAGAGGAGCCCATTCTACTTTCTGTGCTTTTTCCCGGGTTACCTCCCATATTTTCTTCGATACCAGCTTCCCATTGTCCTCAGCTTTCTATTCATGAATATTCGGTCTGTCGTGTAGTTGTATGTTACTTATATGATCAAGTATCATCTGTCCTTCTGGATTTCTTCTCAAGAGTGAGTCCTAATTTTCGTCTTTAATGTCTTTGATTTTCTCTTCTGTGTAGTCCCTTCTGATGCGGGTATTTTGAAACTCCTCCTTGTGGATGATAGGCTGATTTTCGAACCAGGGGTCGTGCCAGAATAGAGTGTCTTTCCCGTCCCCTAGCCGAATGTCATAAAGATCTATAATATCGCTTCTTAGTTTAAGAATCATTTTTAGAGACCAACTCATACCTTCATGAATTTTGCAGGTCCAGATGCTAGTTTCGTATTTTATAAACCTCTTATGCACCCATTTGATCCATAGTGTCTCCTGATTGTGCTCTAAATGCCACAAATGCTTGAAGGTGAGACCATGGTTCCACTCGATACAGTTCTTCAAGTCGATGCCTCCCTCGTCCTTCGGTTTGCAGAGAGCGGTCCATTTGACTTTTTTTCCTCCTCTTTCGCTACTACCTCAGATAAAGTTCTTCATCAGTGTATCTATCTCCTTCATTATCTTTTTCGGAATGACCATTTGCTGCGCCCAATAGCCAACTATGACCATGACCACTATTTTGATATGTTCGATCCTCCCTGCATAAGAAAGTTTTTTCGCTACCCAGCCAGATATCGTATTTTTTACCTTTTCAATCAGCGACTTGCAGTGTAAGATCTCGATCTGCTTCGCAGTTAACGGAATTCCTAAGTACCTTACGGGAAAACTTCCTTCCTTGATGCCCATGATGTTGAAGATGTCATGCTTCGTTTCCTCATTTACGCCTCCATAAAATGCCACACTTTTGCTTTCATTAATAGTTAAACCTGTAACATCAGAAAAAAATGTTAGTGCAGCCCTAATAGTTTTAATGGAATCAATGTTTGCATGCGCTAGAATGAACAAATCGTCAGCAAAACATAAATGGGTTACCTCCTCTACCTCACAGAATGAGTGAAAGATGTATGGACGATTCTTTCGGAACATTGCGAAGATGCTCTCAAAGATCGCCATGATAACTACGAAAAGGTAAGAAGAGAGGAGGTCCCCTTGCCTTACCCCGTTTTCACCCTTGAAATAGCCTCTGTGGACTCCATTGACACTAACAACAAAGCAGGATGATGAAACGCACTGCATAATCCAATCAATAAAATTCATAGGAAAAACAGAAATAACCAGAAAGTCTCGAATGGCTTCCCATTTAACAGAGTCGAATGCTTTCTTGATATCTATTTTGAAAGTCACTCTCGGGAATATTTTCTTATTCCCGTAGTCTTTTAAAAGGCTCTACATGAGAAGAATATTATGAGAGATTGTCCTACCGGGGATGAATGCAAATTGGTTAAGATTTATAATTTTTCCTATGACATTTTTAAATCGTTTATAAATGATTTTTGAAATGATTTTATAAATCACATTGCAGTAGGAAATTGGTCTGAAATCTTGTACTTTCTCAGGTACCGCAGTTTTGGGGATTAAGGTTAAGAGCGTTGTATTCTATTGCTTTAACATCTTCTTGTTCTTGAAAAACTCCAGAACCCCATCAATAACGTCTTTACCCACAACCGACCAATTGTCTTTGAAGAACTTTGCATTAAACCCATCAGGACCCGGGTTTTTACTCCCATCAATACTAAACAGAGCTTTTTTAACCTCAACCCTCGTGACCACCCTTATCAACTCGCAACTATCTTCTGCAGAAATTTTCCTATCAATAATCTGATACAAGGTATTCAGGTGACTTTGATGCTGCTTTCTTGTACCCATAAGCTGCTTATAGAAATCGATAGCCAAATCTTGTATACCCTTTTGACCCTGAACATATTCACCATCATCATTCTTCAGCCTGTATACTTTGTTTCTCATGTTTCTAGCCTTGCATTTTCTGTAGAAGAAAACTGTGTTTTTGTCACCCAACGAGAGCCAACTCTTTCTTGATTTATGTCTAATAAAATTCTCTTCAAAAAGACACAGCTTCCTGAAATTTTCAAGCGCATCCCTTTCTGTTTCATTGAGTTTTTCATCATCATCATCATCCCTTAATAACCTTTTCTGAACTTCTTCCAATTCTTCTCTAGCAGCCAGAACTCTATTGGAGATATTGCTGAACTTCTTCTTGTCAAAGCTTTGGAGATGATTCTTCAAGAGTTTAAGCTTCTCAGAAACCCTGTACATGTTGGATCCCTTGACATCTGTAGACCATACGCTTTCGAGAATACCCTTGAATTTGTCGTTTTCCATCCAGAAATTGAAAATTTTAAAGGGCCTTTTGAACATTTCTTCCTTTCCCAGAACAATTTAATCGGGCAGTGATTAGATATACCCGGATTCAGAACATGAAGTTGACTTCTTGAAAATTGGTTAATCCAGTTCTCATTTACTAGACATATGTCAATTCTACTTCTTCTAATTTGCTCATTCCCTCTCGTAGAAGACCAAGTGAAGAAATTCCCAGAAATAGTAGGTTCGATACAACCCATATCTCTGATACAGTCATTAAAGTCAATCATATCTCTAGTTATTTTAGATTATGGGCTATGATCAGATTCGTTTCTGGTTACGTTGTAATCACCAAGGACAACCCTAGATTTATCACTACCGATCCAGTTTCTAAGACAATTCCAGAGGAGTCTTCTGTCAGTGCTTGAGTTGCTAGCATAAAAATTAGCAAGATTAAACAAGATTCTTGTGATTCTGTCTTTAACCTCCACCAGGATTGTTTGATCATTCAAAAAGAGAGCCCTGACCTCAACAACTTTGTTATCCCAGATAACCTAAATTCTGTCTGTTTTGTCATTTGAGTTGGAATGATTTTCCAGCTGCTATCAATACACAACTTGCTAACCTTCTCAACGTTCCGGCTTTTGACTTTTGTTTCAAGAATACCCATAATAGTGATTTACTGGTTCTCAATGATCCTCCTGATTTCTTTGCATTTCAGAGGGTCATTGAGTTCCTTTATGTTCCATGTCACTATATTCATGAATGGATATAAGTGTAGGGTTCCTGACTTTCTAGACTGTCCTGGACCTCTTCATGAGAGAAATCGTAAGCATCACTTGTCTCGCTATCCTCAATGGCTACAGCTTGATTACATGGAATACTATTCACATTGAGTGGGGGTTGTCTCACATAGATCTCATCTTCTCCCATTATAGAGTCGGTGGCTTCCGGATCCAGGATCTTTCTACTTTGTCTTCGCTTTTCATCTTGTTCTTCTTTAGTAGGTATTTTCTGACTTTGAACCTCTTCACTATTGAAATCATGTCTGTTATCGATTTTAATTCGTCCTACTTCAAAACCAAGACTCATTGCCTTATTCAAGACCAAATTGTCTTCTTCTGCACTTGATCTTTTAAATTCACAAAACCCAAGATTTCCCAGTTCATTCTCAAGAGCTTCTTTATTGCTTGTTGGTTTTTCAATAATTTTTTGTCCAGGATTTTCTTGTTCATTATCTCGAAAAGTGGCTCTAAGCCCATGGATTGGGTCATTTCGAATTCTAATGACATTGATTTTTTGGTTCCTACTTGTATTCTTAGAATTGTGAAGAGTGAACTCACGACCTATTGGAGTGCCATCAGACCAAATTTTGTTTGTTTCATATGGGCAAAGTATTCTCCGTCCCATAGTTCTTTGAATTTCAGAAACTTTAGAACCAGAACATTTTTCATCAGGACCGGTAGTAGCAAGTCCGATAGCTTGAGTAGTATCCGGATCAACAAGTCCAGGACCAGGCTTAACATGGTCACTATGACTAGGTACGGTAGCATTATGAGAAACTCTAGGACTGGTGTGGCTATGTCCAGCTTTATCAGGACCGATATCCTGACTAGGATCGATGTTTTGAACAGAACCTATTCTTGAGAAAACAGAATCCCTAGGACCGGTGCCCTGAACATGACCGATAGGATCAGCGTTATCAAGGCCAGCTTGTACCCTTACCCACTTTATTCTTTTCTTATCTTCTTCCTTACCCCTATCTGTTCTTGCTTTTGGTTGTTCATCCTATCATTATTAGTGTGTTCATTGATGTTAAGTTCAGACCTGTTCATATTTCTCTCAACTTGAGCCTAGTTAGAGTCATTGATACCGCCTTCCTAAGCATTGTTATTGGCCTTCAATTTTAGATTATTATTGACTGGACATTTATTCATAGCGTGTGTGAAAGTACTACACCATATACATCGATTTGATTTCCATTCGTATTGTACTCCAATGTCAAATAAATTTTCCAGTCTATCTTTAAGTTCAAGCTTAACTAGAAGAGAGCTACTTGGATGGATTTCGACACTAACTCTGGCCACAGATGCACGCTCGTAGCCTTTCATTGTTGGGTCAAACATAAGTGGTTTGCCTATAATACTTGAAATATAGGCCAGACCCATTGGGTTGCACAGGTGTGGTGGATCATTCTTGAGATTCACCCAAATTTGTTCAAGTTCAGGTGGTCTATGATTAGTATTAAGTTTCTCGCTCCACTTGTAAAACTTGCATCTTTTTCCTTTGATAAAGGTATATTCGCTCTCTATGATCGACTTTATTTCGCTTCCATTCCTGAAGGATAGAAAGTAGAATCCGTGATCATTGATTGTGATCCTCTCCACACCAGAGGATTCCCACTGACCCATCAACGTTCTTTTAACCTCAGCAAATGGTGCCTTCATGTTGCCCATAAAGTGACCAACTATGACAAACTCTCATGCCTTTACGCATTTTTCTTCAATTTCTGGTGGGAGCTCAAACCGGTGCGGATGATCAAGTGTAATTACCTTTGGGTATAAGGTGTCTATCTTGAATTTTCCCTTTTCTGGATCGTTCATGGTATTTCCATTCCACACCTTTCCTTCTTCCCAGGTTTTGTTTGGGTTGCTCATGATTGTATACACCTTTATTTTATTACATTTAGAAATTTCCTTCATGGCGTCAACCGTCCACTTGATCACTTCATCATATTGGTCTTTATTGAAGAGATTCCAATTCTTTAGATAGTGACTGTTGAACTGAGCATTCAATTGATGATTTCTTTCCTGGGGCATCGTAATCTCTTATTTATTAACTTGGTAAAATAGCTTCTTCATCTGGTTTCTCAGTCCTGCCAAATTTGCTATTTCGTTTTTCCTCATTCACCACGTTGGACAAGCAGTAGGATCCTTGTTATCACCCTGAGTATTTTCTTTTTCATGAATTGCAGCAGTAGGAGGAGCTGAGGATATGACTATTTCAGGGTTGTTATCTTTCCTGACTTGTTTGTTCTTTTCGGCCCATCTAACCCTTGTATTTCCCACAAAACCGTTGCCTTCAATTGTTCCAATCTTCTTTAGAATATCCCCTTCATTACTCTTCTCTTGTGTTCCAGTTTTCCTCCTTTTAATGCTATCCATTGGAATTTCAGAATCCAGATTAACGAGTGGAGAAAACGCACCCATGTTCAATATCTTAGTGTTAGCCTCGGCTGTCACAGTTTCCTTGGGATTTACTTCAGCATTTTTTTGGAACTTTAGTTATTTTGCATTCATGTTTTTCATTTCTTTGATTTTAGATCCATTCTTACCCTTCTTAGCTGTTTTAGAATTATTTGATCCTGTTACTTGACCGATCCTTTCAATTTCAGCACTTGTTTTGGAAGAACTATGCCCCTTTGCTTTTGGTTTGATCTTTGATGCTGACATCTTCTTCATGGACTTATGATATTCAAGGTCACATATTATTGTCTCATCATAGTCGGTGTTATCGTCTGATTCCAAATCAACATCCATGTTTTGGTTCTTTTGATTCGATTGGTGGCTCATAGCTTTGATTGTAGAGTTATCATCTTGTCGATTAGGACCGGAAGATGCAGCAATTGTATGACCAGAAATGTAAGTAGCACCAGGGCTTATGTGAGAAACCAATTTATCTTTTTCAAACCCAGTAAATCGAAAACCGTTGGTTAACCCCTTATCAAACTCAGTCAAGCGAAAACCGTTGGCTAACCTCTTATCAGACTCAGCCAAGCGAAAATCGTTGGCTAATTCTTCCAATTTCATACATTCTTCACCTCTTATACCCTGACTTATATTCTGACCCAACTTATTTGTAGTTTCCATGAGATTCATACCCAAACCTAGATTTTCAAAGAGATTGTCATTCATGGTGCCATCAACCAACGAATCAATATAATTCTCAGCCAAACTTCACCATTGACTCTATCAATCAAGTTCAGTTCAACATCCCTTAGATCTATTTTATTAAGTTTTTCTGATTTAGATGAATTTATTTCCCCGACCAGCTCCAACTCAGATCCAATTTCTTTAGTGTTTCCAGATTCTATTAGACTATGTCCTTCAACAGCTTTAACTAGATGTGTAGGTTGTTTAGAAGATCTTTCAATTTTAGCCTCAGTTTCAGAATCATGGGCGCATTTATTGTCTTCTGTCCAACCTTTTTCTAGCATAGTCCATAGTTTGGTTGTTTGACTTTTCATCTGATCCTTAGTTGGGCATGTAGACTTAGCATTTTGATCATCAATGGAACCCAAGACTTTCAGTTTTACAAGATTTCCAATTGCAGAAAAAGATTATAAAATTATGTCATTCTTTGGACCCAATGAACTCTGAGCAGCTTATATCTCCAACTCTGTAGAAGCAATTTTAATATGACCCATTTTGCCCAGTTCAACATCCTCTCTAGTAGGACCGGTAAACTCTGTTTTCTGATCTTTCTCTGTAACTGAATAACCCAAACTTTCATATTTCTGAAACTAATTCCAACCTTGTAATATTCTTTGAACCTACTGATTCTCGACCAGCAGTCTTATTCAGCCCTGTCATATTTACCTCAATAGGAACCCCAATATCAACTTCAGTAGGATCATTCAAAACAGACATAGATCTCAGCTTAATGTTTTCACCCGATGCAGAAACAAACCCCAACATTGAGCTTTCAATAGGATCCGATATACCTGTACAATTTATGTCATTTTCCTGCATTACCTTATAGCCCTTTTGACAGATTATTTCCAACTTTGGGATCGAATTTTCAGCACAAACAACCCGATTTTCATCAGTTTCATCCAGGTAAGATTTCAAATCCAATTTCCCAACAGAATGACCGGTCAGGTCTAAGGTACCAACTAAAGACCCTAACGGTCCATTCTGTGCAGCAATTCCAATAACAATAGATATTTCTGGAATTAAAATCCTATTATTTCTATATGCAGTACAATCTTTTCCTATCAATTCAGTCCTATCATTTCTATTATGAACATGCATATCATTACAATATGAATCCCCAATAGAACTATTCTCATATAGTTCATCATCATGTGGAAAAGAACACATACCCGATGATGTATTTGACATAGAATCAATAGGCGCATCTTTTCCATTTTTTAGAACTTCATCCATGATTTCTGGCTTCTGCTTCCTGGGATTGTTAAGAAACCTGCGAGTTCGTTTATCACACCTAGCCTTGTTGCTTGTCCAGGGCCCCTTCAGCGCCTTCTTAGGATCATCAGGGAGGATTTGAAGGACGCCCCTTGCCCGAGTAACAACACTAGATGGCGTGTACCAGTCATTGGAAAGATCAAGCGCAAACTGCCTAATCTTCAAAGGAGCCACAGAAATTGGAATTCTGCAGCGAAGGGTGGGCGCAAACAGCACGATTGGAAACCAATCACACCGGAACAGGGGCTTGAAGATAATTGCTCAAACAAGAAAGGGTTTAAGAAATTTTGGAATGGTCTGTAGCTACAAAAGCTTCCTCCAGACCGAACACTTGATTCAAACAGCGAGAAAGAAGTTCAAAGGAGACCTACCCGCACCTCGCGGTGTGGTTTTATGTCCCGACCGAGGTCTGAACTAACCTGTAAGTGAAATGTGAGGAGAGGAGGGTGACCAGCGCCGATTCGACGACAGGTCTCTGTAGAAGGGGGTTTTGACGAAATGCTCCGATCGACGGTAGGAGAAGATGACCGCGACCGTTCCTTACACAACAGAACATGTTCAAGAGGGCGCACGACAACCGATTGAAGGTGTTGGAGGATGGCGGCCGACTTCCAATGTAGAAGCGCGGTCGCGGCGAGAATTTGTGTCGTTTGTGTCGTTCGTGCCGATTGTGCCGACCGTGCCGATCATGCCGATTGTGCCGATCGTGCCAACAACAATCCAAATATCTGATCTAGAAATTATAATGTCAATCGTGCCGATTGTGCCGATTTTGCCGATCATACCAGCAACGATCCAAATATTCGATCTAACCCATGTGATTTTTGTATAACAAGATAATGTATCTAACTATCAATATTATTATTTATAACATTTAAACTTTTTTCCAAAAAACGTTTAAACTTTATTTTAAAATAAATAATCATACTATTCTATAAAACAGTACATATAAATTGATATAAGCTGCAAATGAGTTAATACGCTCTTAAGCTTCTCACGAGTGCTCGGTCAAAGTTCGATTTGAGCTTGACTTTGATCGAGTTCGAGTCGAGCTTGAGCCGAATCTTTTAATATTTGAACCGAACTCGAACTCATATAATGTTTGTTTGATAACTTGTATAGTTTTTTCGAGCCTCATGAGATATATATATATATATATATATATATTTAATATTAAAATTTAAAATAATATATTTTTTGTCTCTCTCTTTTCAAAAACCCATATAGAAGGCCCACAATCTGTATTATTATATTATATTGTCATTTAAAGCAAAAACCATAATTTATAATGTATCAATCTTATTTAGAGGTGTAAATAAGTTGAGCCGCTCGGTTAAAGTTCGATTTGAGTTCGGTTAATATTGAATTTGAGTCAAGCTCCAGCTCATTTATGATTCTAGTCCAATTCTTAGGTAAGACTCGCTTGATAGCTCGACGAGCTTTTATTATTCTAATTATATATTTTTTTATTTATTATATTTTACTTTTTAATCAAAATTTGAAACATACTCATAAGACTATCGATAAACTTATTGTTTATAGGACTGTTCCTAATCCTAATAATCTCCTATTCAGATCTATCAAACAATTATAGATAGAAGATTGGTTATTTGAAGAATTTGATAGATGAAACTAGCTAGAAAAAAAATACTATAAAATTTTAAATTTTGCAATATACTTTATATTAACAAAATATTTATACATACCCTATAATATTATTTTTGTTAATCATTATAAAAAAATATTATATTTATTTAATATAACATAAAATATAATAGGGGTGAGAAATATTACCGATATTATAAGTATATATATCAAAAATCGCGTAACGCAATATATCGAAAATATCGATTTTTTCGGTATGCCGAAAAAATTAAGGTATGATACCGACACCTTATTGGTACGATAAAGGTATGAGATTTTCAATATTTTGGTATATCAATATATACCAAAATAATATTTATAAATTAAAAAATATTTATTATATAATATTTATAAGGAATAAGTAGATTTGATATTAATTTAATTATATAAACATATTTTTTAAAATCAAATTAAAATATAACTAAACTGTAATATTATTTAATATATGCAATTTCAACGTATTATATTTATTATAAGATAGAAAAATATTTTTATTTCACTATAAAGTATTTTTTTTCTAAATAAATCTAATGGAGTATAATATGTTTTTAAAATCATCTCAAATACAATACACAACTTGAAAGTATTCTTCTTGAGAAGACTCTCGAATTCCATTATGTTTTTTTAATTTAAGAAATTAATATATAAATATATTTAAATTCGAGCATTTCGAGTTGAACTCGAGCCTATGATTATATGATCGGGCTGAGTTTGAGTTTAATATCGAAAGCTCGAGTCGAGCCAATAAAAAACAAGTCGAGCCGAACTCGAGTCAGGGCTAGTTCGAGCTCGGTTAGGCTCATTTACACTCCTAATCATATCCTACGTGACTCTTCATCACTTTTTTTCTTCTTTTTCCGTCTTCACCATTTCTTATTTTCTTCTTCTTCCGTCTTCACAATTTCTTTCACTCATTCACAATATATTGATTCATTTTTTCCTATTATCTCTTATCTATATTGCTTCTTGTATTCATTCACAAGAGGCTATAGGTAAATTAAAATCTATTTTTACTTCTATTATAACTATTGTTTAGCTAGATAACTTTGATTTCTTTTTGTATTATGAGAAACTTATGTTTATATGGATCGCTCATGGATGAAAATAAAAAAACACTATTATATATATATATATTTATATATATATTGATCAACTAATCAATAACAAAATATGTTTAAGGACGTAAAAAGTTGAATAAATATATAAAACACTATTACATATAATGATTTTCAATTTATATATGGATTGGACTATGATAGAAAAAAGACTAGACATTATTAGGGATATAATAATTAGTATATTATATATAATATTTTATATACAGTATGAAGAGATAAAAAAAGTTTAGTGTATATATTATATATAATATGTTTGAGAGAAAAAATGAATTTACAAGGATAATAATATATTATATTATATAAAAAAGTTAATAGATTATTGCTCAAAGTAAGTTAATAGATTCTTGTTATATTTGCACCAAAATAATTTAAATATATATAATAATATTTAAAAGAAAAATGTCAATTATTTTTACGGTATCTACCTCCTAAAGTAAAAATTAAATTTTAGTTATTTGTTTTACCATGTATTTTTTTATATTAGTTATTTGTAAGCTTAAACATATCATATTATTTAATGCAGATAGTTATACGTGTATTATGCTTGAATATTGATTAATAATGGTGGTTTGATATTTTTGGACAAGTATTGTAAGCACTAAAAATCAACACTCCAATTTATAATATTAAAATAATTATTTTAAATTATTATTAAATAAATAAGATCAAAATAATTAACCTAATGGCCAAAAACACAATTAAAACAATTAATCAGTATTAATTATTGTGCTAATTAATCAAATTAATTAAGTGTTAACGCAAAAAAAATGTAAAATTATTTGGAATAAATTTTGTACTAATTTTATCTTAAAATAATTTTAGAAAAAACTAAGGGACAAAAATAAATAATTTAGAATTAATTGTTGTATCCATTTAATCTAAAACAATTATTTATTTAACCCTAAAAATATAAAAAATAAATTGGTAAAATATTTGCCATATTTATTTTAATATTTTGTGTATTTAAAAAATAAAATTTAAAGGTAGAAGGGGTGAAAGAAAAATCAATTTCAAACAAACCCTTAAAGTTTTAAAATAAAATTAAAATTTGTAATCGGGTGTAGCCGAAAATAGAAGAAAAGATTACAGCAGGAGCCGCGTCTAAGGGATGGACGCTAGAATCTCATCCAACACATCAAAGCGCTCCGCGTAGCCGGTTGTAACCGAGGAGAAGCGCACATGCGAGGTAGCGGATTGGCTAGTACTTGGTAGCCAAATCACTAACGGAACGCCCGGACGCAACGACACTTGGATGGAACGCCAACGGAACGATCTAACGCGCTTAAAACAATGACTTATTGAGCGCCACCTTCATCTCCAACGCGACACCAAAGGGAAAAGGATGGAGATTCGTCTTCAATTTCTCATTTTTTGAACTCCCTCACTAGTCCACCATATCGGCTCATTTAAAGCCTTAAATGAACAACCTACGATGGTGATCATTTCTCCCTATCAAAATAGGGATGACTCATCCTCATTCCGGCGACTTCAACCAAAAACAGCCAAAAGCCATTAATAGCTTTTGACTGATTTAAGCCACTATAAGCCTCCAATGACATGGAGAAGCTATAAATAGACCCTTTAAGTCGTTTCTATACTAGTGAATTCAATCTCCACTCTCAAATCGTGATTTACAAAAAATTGTCCATTGAAGCTTAAAGTTTCTGGATTTTTCAAAAATCTGTTTGAAGCCTTAAAGCTCGGATCTGTGTATCCTAACAACTTCCCTAATATCTAAGGAATGTTCTCTCGTGCTTGGTAAGGATCCAATCACCCTCTAATTCATATTTATAATTTGAATTTGAAATTTTTATAATTCAAATTATAAAAACTTGTATACTTGATGTTCATGTTATTTTATGGTTAAATATTGATCATAGGATCATTTAGACACTATCTGGATAGGATAGAACCGATCAATCGATGTAAATAACAAAAACCCAATTTTGAATTTTAAAAATAAAAATTTGGGTTTGTTATTCTTGGGTTAATTTGGTTGAATCACAACCCATAAAGTTTGCCAAATGATTGTAAACATGTTGGGCAACTGTTTGAATCATGTTTGATCTATCTTGATCATGTTTGATCAAAATCAAAATTTTCAAATAAAATGAAAATTTTGAGTTATTTAATTGGTTCAAACAAGCCATATGTGTTCTTATTTTGGTACCAATCATGTTTGTGTGATATAAAGAAGCTATTGGATAACTTTTTTCACTTCAAAACAACTTTAATATCAAAAACCTAAATTTTGATCACAAACTATTTTGAACAAATTCATCATCATCCCGGTCGATTGAAACCTTTAGATGATGATTATTAACATGTTCCTGAGAGCTTTTTGAAGCTACCCAACTCTAAGATCAAAGAATCAGACTTAAAGAACGAATTACTAAAATGAACTTTAGTGTTCTCGAGGACCGAGAGTCCAACCGATAATCTTCGGTTCTGACCGAGACCTAGGACCAACAAAATCCATCCTAGGACCGAGATCTATGACCAATAGTCTTGATCAAGGACCGAGAAGTCCGACCGATGATTTTCTTTTAGGATCGAGAGGTCCAACCTAGGATAGAGAGGTCTGAGTACATGATCGAGACTCCCGAGACCCATGATCGAGAGGTCTAACCTTAGGATTAAGAATCTCAAACCTAGGACTAAGAGGTTAGAGACCAGGACTAAGACTCCCAAGACTCCCAAGACCTAGGACCGAGAGGTTTGAGTTCAGGACTGGGATTCTTGAACCCTAGGACCGATGAATCCATCCTTAAGACCGAGTGTCCAAAACCTTGGGATCGAGACTCCAAAGTTTGGGACTGAGAGCTCTTGGAACACAAACCGATGGACTTATCCTAGATCTAGTCTAGGACCGAGATGTTTGTACACCTCGGCCGGGAAACCTAGCCTTAGACTAACCTAGGACCGATAAGTTTTTACACATAGACGATAATTTCAGCCAAGGACCAAGAGTCCTTAATACCCGACCGAGGGACTCCGGTACTCAGACCGAGAGCTCCCGAAACTCGACCGAGGATTCCTGACCCAAACTAAGGGTCTCCGGACCCCGACCGATAAAATCAGACCCAAAGTCAAAGACTCTGGTCATAGGCCTGTTTGGTTCCACTTTTTAAAATACAAAATTATTTTTTGTAATTTTGGGACCCCAATACATTTTCTAAAAATCCCGAGAGATTGGAAAATGACTAAAAATATTTATGGAATGTTTTCCAAACAAATATTTTAACCAATGTTTGCTTGACGTTTATTTCTAAACCCTAATACCCTTAATAATGACTAATATTCTTCAAGTATACTCCATCCTAGTAATCATTAGCAACATGTACCATCATTTCAATATTGTTGTTTCAATATTTTAAATAATGCTAAAACCTAAAATCATGACTAGGACAGGAAGAATAAGATTAAAACTCAAACGTTATACAATCGATTTTCAAAAGTCAAGTTTATAAAGTAGATATCATTTTAACGGGTACGAGAGACATAGCGTGAAAGTCCTTTCCCAAGTATCACCAAACTTCGAACTAAATGAAACTCTAGTGTAAAATATGTTTGTACACATACACCATTTTTATTGATTTTTATAAAATCAATTATCGACTTTGTTTTCAAATAAATAATATTTTCTTAAATTAATTATATTTGATTAATTTAAATTGGATTTCATAATAATCAAATTGTCATTTGATTTATCGCAAATCCCCAGATTATTAAAATTTGAATAAAATTAATTATTTTTACATAATTGATTTTTAAAGTTGCCATGTACTCTCAAAATCTTTTAAAAATAAGATTCGACCGTTGGTAGCAATCAAAGGGGAACAAGTGTTCGGGGCACTCGTTCCAAAAGGAAGCTAGTCCAAGATGGTCATCCAGTCCAAGGTGGTTGAGGTAGCGGACAAGCAGATCACGGTGGTCGTAGAGGTGATTGAGGTGGTCGTAGAGGTGACCGCGATGGTCATCAAGGTGAAGGAAAAGGTCAAAGCAGGGAAAGATTTTTCTACGACCAAAAAGACCAAACAAGAAAGAAATGTTAAACATTGAATATTTTTTTGCAGTTTATATTTATAAATTTTTTGGTTAATTTTTGAGTTAATGTTCTAAACTTAATTTAACTTAATTTAACAATTTCTTCATGTTAAAACAAAGTTTAAAAATCAAGTAAAGAGAATATTATTTAATAGAGAAATAATTAATTAATGAACATAAGAAAATATGTATGACATAGTTTAAATGATGTTGTCTGAATAAAAATAAGTTATAGCTTGTAGAAAATAAAGTTATGGTCTGAATAGAACTAAGTTGTGTAATTTGTCTTTGCGCAGGTACAACTCATAAGACGTATGTCTTTAGATACAGTCTGAATCAAGCGTAATCAGACGGAGTCTGAACTACTTAGACGTGGTTGAAGTAATGCGTGAGTAGACGTCGTCTAATTACATTAGACATGGTCTAAAGTAATGTGCGAGCAGAATTCATCTAATTACATCATACGTGGTCTGAAGTAATGCGCAAACAGGCGTCGTCTAATTACATCAGATGTGGTCTGATGTAATGCGCGAGTAGACGTCATCTAATTACATCAGATGTGGTCTGAAGTAAATAAGGGAATAGTTGTTGGTGTTCCAAAATTTCTCCTCCAAAACAAATTTGTCGAACATGCCTAGGTGCAAAACAGACGAGACAACCGTTTGTACTAGAAGTCAAGTTTTGAGCGAAAAAGCCAGTCAAGTTTTTGCACATTGACTTATGTGGGCCAATCATGCCAACATCCCCAAGAAGAAATCGATATTTCATGATGATTGTTGATAATGAATGTGGCTCCATATGTTGAAAGGAAAGGACGAAGCATGTTCTTCGTTTAAGAAGATGAAGCAATTAGTCGAGAATGTGACCGGACTCCGAATCAAAGTCCTTCGTTCGTATAGAGGAGCTGAATTCTTCTCGAGGGAGTTCGCAAAGTTATGCGGAGAAGCATGGAAAGAATGACAATTCACTGCAACGTACTCTCCTCAATAAAATGGTGTGGTGGAGAGGCGTAATCGAATAGTGATGGCCATGGCTAGTTCGTTGCTCAAAAGCATGGTAGTCCCGAGCAAATATTGAGGGGAGGCAGTTTATCATGTAGTCTATTTTCTGAACCGGGTTCCAACCAAAGTTCCTCGTTTGTGGAATCTAAAGTTGGACAAAAGTTGGTAGCAAATGGGCTTCGTAATGTGTACACATGAGCAAGCGGTGTACACAAGAGGCAACGTTAATACTCGAATTATTGTTGGTATTTACGAGGATGATATTATTTAAACAAGTGAAGATCCAAAGGGTGTCAAATTTTTCAAGAAGTAGATAATGGGTGAGTTCGAGATGATTGACCTCAGATTGCTTTCATACTACCATGGAATCGAGGTAACTTAGTTCGAAGAAGGTGTCTCGATCAAGCAAACAACATATGCCAAAAAGGTGTTAAACCATTTTGGAATGCTTGATTGTTACTCAACAAAGGCACCAATGGAGCATAGGGATCAACTATATAAGGATTCCAAAGGACAACAGGTTAATACAACTAAATATCAAAGAGTCATTGGTTGTCTGCGTTATCTCCTTCATACAAGGCTAGATATTTCTTATGTTGTTGGTGTTGTCAGCAGATTAATGGAGAGACCAACTGAGATACATCACAAGAAAGTGAAGCAGGTGCTTCAATACATTCAAGACACTATACACATAGGTCTAGTGTTTCGAAAAGGAGGTGGTAACGAGGAAATAGTGGGCTATTTTGATAGTGATCTCGAACCAGGTCAGGACTAAGGGGGAGAATATTCCATTACTCAGTCGTTACAATTGTTACAAAAAATGAAAGGTCTGCAATAATATGGGAAACGGAAGATCTGCATTAATGAGGAAAACATAAGATTTGCAATAATGAGGAAAACGGAAGATTTGTAATAAATTTTATTACATTAGAAAATTAAGAGTTTTTTCATTTTAGTGTAAATAAAATGTATGTTTCTCTCAATAAAATAAGAAAAAGGAGAGAGAGTAACTCTTATAATTGCTTTTAAGAAAATTAAAATTTTATAGAAAATTTTCTCTAAATCTTGTGAGTGATTCTATCCCTAGGCCAACATTCTCAGGCCTGGACGAAGTTACTCAATCATTCTTGTAATGCGATGATCGACCGCAAGCGTGGTGACAGTACAATCAATCAAACGACAGGGTCGGGACTATTTACAGGTTTTCATTATAAATCTATTAAGAATGTTTTTCATTTTCTTACTTTAATTTTTTATCTCTTCTATTTGCATTTGCATTCAAAGTCAATCAAAAATTTGTTCACCCAACCTAGCATACATCAAAATTTAGAAATTAGAATAGTGAATTTATTATCATCAAAATTAGTAAGATCTAAATTACTGAGTGAGTATCGATTATATTTGTTTTCTCTATTTGAAAATTGAATCCATCAAATCTCTCGTCTTCGTTTATGATTTTATTCGATATGTTTACATTAAATAGCAGTTACATGTATTTGTCTGTTGTTTTCAACCTCTTTCTCAAATCCTTATGGTCTTAGCTTAATTGACTGATAGTTTCATTTTTATTATGTTCATATGCTTCGTCTTATTCGGTATACATAATTATAGATCTTTGGGTTTTTTTTTCATTGACAGATAGCTAATTAACACCTCCTTATAATTAATTTATTGAGGAAATCAGGAATCTACAACTTCACACATATTGTTGGAATTTTTAGGGTCACTTGTATAATAAATAATTGTGCATATGTCATATTTAATATAAGCCAAAATAATGTGATCTAATGTGAAATTAAGTTTATGGCTTATGGGTGTATTTGTCATGAAAATAAAGTGAGGATACCTAAGTGACATTTCTAATTTTATGAAGGGGCTAAATTAGAAATTGTCAAACTATAATAACTAACTTATTGCTGGTTATATGTAACGGTAATGGTCCCCATTTGAAGTAACGTCAATTCTCCTTTGCGTCCCATCAACAGAGAGAGAAAACTATTGACTTACTCATCAAATGGAAGAACCATTCCATATAAGGAAAGTTTAAGGAAAGAATCATTCAATCCATGCAAAGTTTAAGGAAAGAGAAGATTCACAGTTCATGCGATTAATTAAGGTAAGCTTCTGCAGCATTCAAGATTTTAATTTCTCACACATTAAATTAGGATCTAAATTAGGATAATTCTAACAATTGGTATCAGAGCCATCCTAATTTAATTATGTGAAAAAATTATATCGGTGTAGATATATATGCATGAAATTTATAGGCATGCAATTCATAATAAAAATAAAAGCATGTTATTAGGAATATATATATATATATTAATTTGGTATAAAGATATAAAGATTTATCGATTTATAAATATTTAGATTCTCTGGTTTTGTTAAGTTCCTAGATCTTTAAGTTTCTGTAAAAGAGGAAAAGTTATATATTAATTAATATCGTATGATGTTATCATGAAGATTGATGGGAAGAGATATTAATTAAGATTCCTCCTCGGTTTAGGGATATTTAAATTCTGAGTAATCATAAATATATATATATATGCATGAATTTATAGATAATTTCATGTTTTCGGATTATATATATTGGTTTTGATAATTTCAAAGACATAATATTAGGTTATAGATAATTTCATATTTTTGGATTATATATATTGTTTTTGAGAATTTCAAACATAATATTAGGAATATGGATTGATTTTGATAATTTCAATAAATTATGATGAGAATATATATATATATATATATATATATATTTATATTTGAAAATTTTAATCTGATATATATATATATATATATATATATATATATATAGATTAATAGATTAAGGGATATTTGAATTTTACAATAATTAAGATGATAAAATCCCTAAAAAGAATTTTCTCTATTTCGGAATATATGGATATATTGATTTTTGATAATATCATAATTGAGTAAATATATATATATATATATATAAAGATTTATAATATTATTTAATAATGTTTATTAAATTTATTGATAGTTAGATTATCGTTTAGATTTTCTAGTTAAAGGGGTTAAAGGGAGAAATTCTCTGTTTTAAATTGACCGTGTTTAGATTTTCTTGCTAAGTTTATTTTCTCGTTAGAGGGGTTAAAGGAAGAAATTCTTTGTTTTAAATTGACCGTGTTTTAAATTGACGGTTGATATTTGTTGTTAAGGGATTAAATAATATATAATATATATTATAAATCAAGAGATAATTAAGGAATAATGTTTAAGATTATATATATATATATATATATATCAATATATAATAAAATTTTAATTATATCCTTTATTTTAGGATGAAAAGATTAAGGTTATTAATGATTATTAATAAATTAATAATTGGATTTCGCCATAAAAAAAAATATATTTTAAATTTGATCAAATAAATCTTAAAGATTTATTATTTAATTGGATTAATATGATAATTACAAATTTCAAAATCAAATCAAGTAAGATTTGGCTTACAGGGGTATAATTTTATTTTTTAAATTACATGTTTCTTGGAAAATTATATATTATTGATTTGGGTTATATACAATAATATGACATTTAAATTTAAAATAATGATATTATTGTTCATTATTTGGATTGTATTGATTGATACAAATAATCACCAAAGTGACAATGTTTGTTGAAATTAATTCAAGACAATTTTGAATGGTAGTATTGTGTAATTCATGTGATTATATTATTTGGCCCAAAAACTGATAATTAATTGACAGAATTGCATTAATACTTGTGATGATAAATATGTAATAATTATAAAGTCTTATTTATGTGAATAATTAATCCATCCAAAGATAGATTGATTATTTGACATGTATTATTATTAATGTTTGATCATTACACCAAAATACTATTAGCAATTAATATTACTGTCCAAAGACTTGATATTAATGTTGCATTAAGTATTTTGAGATGGGATAAATCATTATTTGAATTTAGTTGTTACTTAAGTTTATAAATGTGAGCAACTAATTTATTGAATATCCTGAATAATTAAGGGCTGTAATTTTTTTATGATGTCAAGTTAAAAATATTTTTTTTAGACGAGACTGCAATATTTGTTTTGAGGATATTGAGTTTGAGGGGAGAAATGATTGTGTCTTTAAAAATGATTTAGATCAATAATTACTATTGTGGAAGATTTGATTTATATCTCAAGTGTTTTTGACATTGATAAGGATTTTATTGATATTGAGGATAATGTTCAAAAATCAAGAGTAACAAGACAATATGATCAAACTCATTAAGTACAAACTCAACAACCTCAAAATCAAGTGTCTTTATGACAATCCAATTTAATTGAATTACTCTTTAAAAACAATTTATGGTACCCGTTACATATTTTGATATGGAGCTTCACCATAGTAGATGTTAAGGGGTTTTTCAATAGAGACATTGAAAAACAATTTGGTGCAATGAGAATACTTTGTGTCGAGAGACCAAATTAATATGGTTTGCAAATTAAAGAAATTCATCTATAGACTTAAAGAAACATCTCGTTAGTGATACCACAAATTTTACAAAATAACAATTCTCTCTTTTGGTTTTGAGGTGAATTTAATTGATTATTTGTGTATCACATGTTCAGTGGGAGTAAACGTCTATTTTTGGTTTTATATGTGGGTGACATTTTGTTTGTCACAAATTTTGCTTGACATTAAGTAGCCAATACTTACGAGATATTTGAAAAGAATTAAGAATTAAATGCTCACATATAGAAAGTCGGAAAATCTTGAGATCATTGAGTATTCTGACTCCGATATTACGAAATGCCAAAATAGTATGAAATCTACTTCGGATAATATTTTTCGCTAGCTAGTTTTGTCATTTCTTGAAGAAGTGTCAAACAAACACTTATGGCGTCATCCACTATTGCAGCGAAATTTATGACATGTTACTAGGCATCAAATTAAGTGATTTTGACATCAAGTTTATTTTATGAAATAAATGATACAAAGTGGATAGATTTCTATAAAATATATATGTACAAACTATATGGTTATGAACCTCATGGCAATAAGTTTATCATCTAATGTCTTTCATGAGGATATTGCTCATATGAGTGTTGTAGAGATCAACGATCTCTAACTTCAGTGGGAGTTTGTAATTTTGACATCTTCCAGTTTAATTATTTTATAGATATTTATAAAGTTTTTATTCTGATCAGAACTTAAGTATTATTCAGTTCATTACACTTTGTATAATTATGTTTAAAGTATGATCTCACTAAAGTTAAGTAGGACCAGTTGAAAATTGACATGAAAAGATCACATTGCATGAAATTTTCATTCCTTACATTCATGATATGATTTGTCAATTAATTGTATTGATTTATGTGATCATTGTTGGGTCTAGTTGTGTGCTTAAATACAACGACGAGCTCTTTGGTCCTATATTGATATGTTTAATTGATAAAATTGTTTATACAACATATGATTGATATGACATAAAACTTCAGGCGCATTATGGTTGATACATTTATTTTTGTACATACGTGACCCAGTGGGAGATTGTTGGAATTTTTAGGGTCACTTGTATAATAAATAATTGTGCATATGTCATATTTAATATAAACCAAAATAATGTGATCTAATGTGAAATTAAGTTTAATGGCTTATGGGTGTATTTGTCATGAAAATAAAGTGAGGATACCTAAGTGACATTTCTAATTTTATGAAGGGGCTAAATTAGAAATTGTCAAACTATAATAACTAACTTATTGTTGGTTATATGTAACGGTAATGGTCCCCATTTGAAGTAACGTCAATTCTCCTTTGCGTCCCCATCAACAGAGAGAGAAAACTATTGACTTACTCATCAAATGGAAGAACCATTCCATATAAGGAAAGTTTAAGGAAAGAATCATTCAATCCATGCAAAGTTTAAGGAAAGAGAAGACTCACAATTCATGCGATTAATTAAGGTACGCTTCCGCCACATTCAAGATTTTAATTTCTCACACATTAAATTAGGATCTAAATTAGGATAATTCTAACATCTCTCATCTACATATTTTGATTCACAGTTTTTATTAATTGAGGTTTTCAAATTGAGCGAAGCAGACTTAGTTGTAGATTGATAGAGAAAAGAAGTAGAAATAGACTAAGAGAAATCTAGATGAATATTATTTTTTCACTATATACACAGATTCATTATTTTGTTAGATATTGTTAAGGTCATAATCTCACACGTTTAGATATTGAAGTTTATTTGTCAATAAAAATAATTGTATTAAAGCTTATTTGTCAAACGAATTCAGTCGGACATGATGATACATTATGTACTATTAATTTATTAAACACATTTATCTCTATCGTCAGCATATTTTAATAGAAGTAACAACACATGTCTAACATTACAGCAACCTTAATTAATTATCCCATATTGTATTCTGTTTGTGTCATTCTTCTGTACTTAATGGATCTTATCTTTTAATTAATGGAAATAGAAATGAAAATGGACTTAGCTCAATGGTTCTCAATATATATTTTATTCTGCAAGAGTACTTATCTATATTGTCACCATACTACAAAATAGTGGGCATTACAAGTTTTTTATTACTATATCAGGTACACTTTTTATGACTGTATCTCAATTCTTTGCACTATTTTCTTGCTTTCTCTCTATTGAAATGAAACTGCATCATATGCATCAATTTATTTTTTTAACTATTTAATTAGTAAATTTTTTAACCATATGCATCAGTTTATTCATATAATTGCTTATTCATATATGACCTAGTTGTTTAATTTTGAATTTGGATCTCCAACACTGTATATTTCCAAATTTATTATTTTTTTACTCTAATTTTAAAATATTTCATTGATAATTTATAAAATGAAAAAATATTTTTACCGGCTATTATATAAATGAATTTATGCTACAGAAGATTTTACCCATTCTCTTTTATTAAATATAGTTAGCCAACTTATATATACAGTAGTTATATAGTTATATAATTATTTATTTCAACAATACAACAAAATGATACTACCCATACCTACTGTCGATTCAAATCATTATTGAGATCCAAATTGATATAAATAATTTATCTATATATAGAGATATATCTAATATTGAGAGTTTTTATTTCTATTTAAAATTTTAATCTTATAATTATTTGGATCTCTATATACAGTCTATACCATTAATTAAGCATGAGAATAAGAATGGATATTTTTTATAATAATAATAATAACTGTAATTGAAAAAAAATTATTATCATATATGAAATAATATAATTATAAAGTCAAAGAACTAAAGGAAACATAAAATTTAGAGAAGGGTAACATAGAAACAGAGCACATCCTAACAGAGGCAAGAAAAAACGAATTTGCATGTGAATGAACTTCCAACTCCTCTTCTAACGAAACGGTTTAGGCCCCAACGCAGACGAGAGGTAGGCATCATTCTAGACCTGTAATTTTATACAAACCACAAATATGGAAGAAGATTGCAGGGAAAGGAAAGAAAGGAAATATCACGTTGTCAACCTTTCTTCATGAATATAATGACCTGGGATATTAGGGAGCTCAACGACCCCATCAAAAGGAAGGAAGTGAGAAGAATGATTGAAAGACATGAAATCACTATTATGTGTATACTGGAGACGAGAATAAGGCACAATCAAATCGATATTGTTAGTAAAGACTGTTTTGGTAGCGACTAGTCTTATATTCACAATTCAGATGGGTATAAAAGTAGAATCTGGGTAGGCTGGAATAATAGCTTAGTTGAGGTCAAAAAGTTATTAGACACTAAGCAGGTCATCATGGTAGAGATTGTTAGTCGGATAACAAAGGCGAAATACTATTTTGCTGCTATCTATGGAAGCAATGTAGCAGGAGAAAGAAAGCAGTTATGGAGAGAGCTCAAAAGTAAAGTCAATGATGATGAGCCTTGGATTCTAATGGGTGACTTCAATGTCACCAAAAGAGAACCGGAAACAGGGATCACGCAAGACATGATGGACTTCAATGAATGCATTAAAGACATCAACTGTATCGAACCTTCTAGTTCAGGTAATCTATTTTTATGGTCAACTACTAGAGAGTTAGAGGAAATGAGGAAGAGTTGCATTGATCGTGGGTTGATCAACGAGAAATGGGCAGATCTCTACCCGAGAAACCGGCTACAAGTTCTACATCCAGGAATCTCTGATCATTGCCCGTTGAAATTTTTATGGGAAAAGGAAAAAAGACTAAAGAGGACTTTCAAATTTTTTAATTTCTGGATGAAAGACGAAGAATTCAAAAGAGTACTGACAGACACCTAGAATACAAGTATCAATGGGACAAAGATGTTTAGAGTTTGCGAAAAACTTAGAATCTTGAAAGGTAAGCTCAACAAGTTCGATAGGAAGAATTATAGTGGTATATCAAAAAGAGTAGAGGAAGCATGAGTAAAATTGGAGAATATTCAAATCAAAAGCTTCAGGATGCAAAACCTACCTAACAATCAAGCTGAGGAGAAAGAAGCGCTGACAAGTTTTAGAGGTCTATACTCAAAAGAAGAAAATTTCTTCAAGCAGAAGTTTAGAGAAAGTTGGCTTTCTTTGGGAGACAAAAATATTGCCTTCTTCTATAAGAAATGCGCGGCTTGAAACTTCAGGAACCAAGTCCTCAGATTAAAAGATTGTAATGTAGAAATGTTTAAGGGACATGAAGTAGTTCAAAAGGAAGCTATTAGTTATTATAAGGGTCTAATTGAAAAAAAAACTAAGTAATGAAGGACTCGATGCTAGACTTGGGGTGTTGTAACAGATTGTTCTAAGAAGAATCGACAACGAGGATACTGATAAGCTAGTAGCAAGGGTCAGTCAAGAATAGATCAGGAATGCTCTGTTTACGATGAAAGGAGGTAAAAGTCTAGGGCCAGATGGATACAATGCGAATTTCTTCAAGGAAAACTGGGATATAGTTGAGAATACTGTAAGTGAAGGGGTCCTAGAATTCTTTCAAAACAGGAAAATGCTTAAGTAATGGAACGTTACAGTATTGAATCTGATTCCCAAAATCTCACATCTAGAAAAAATTCAGGACTTTCGTCCTATTTCATGTTGTAACGTAATCTATAATCATCTCTAAAATCTTTCGCAAAGATTTAAAACTGTTATTTCAAAATTAATTAGTTTAGGACAATCATCTTTTATTCTAAATCACTCTATCTTCCATAACATACTTCTTATACAAAGTTGATTGTAAAATTATGGGAATAAGGCTATATCTTTGAGAGTGGCTTTCAAAATTGACATTCGAAAATCTTTTGACTCGATAAGATGGAATCTATTCATGATTTCCTTTATGTTGTTGGTTTCCCTAACATTTTTATTGAGTGATTAATGCAGTGTGTTTCGACCCCTCACTTCATTGTCAGCGTGAATGGCATACATAGTGGTTCTTTAAGGTGAAAGAGGAGTAAAGAAAGGAGATCCTCTCTCACCTTACCTATTCGTTCTTATTATGGATATTCCGGATTGTATCTTTAAAATGCTCCTAAGGAACCATAAATTCAAATTTCACCCCTACTGCAAGGAACAAACAATAACACATGTTTATTTCGCTGATGATATGTTTTTAGTGGCTCACGCAGATGTTGAATCTCTTAGTACAATCAAGGAAGCACTGACAATGTTTTCTAGTATTACAGGTTTATTCATTAATGAAGACAAAAGTCAGACTTTCTATGGAGGAGGAATGAAAGAGGATTTGAAGCATGATATATTTAGTATCATGGGGATAAAAGAAGGAACGCTTCTAGTCAAATATCTTGGAGTCCCCTTATTTGCAAATTAACTTCAAAGCTCACATTTTCGTCCACTTATTGAAAAGGTTAAAATTTTATCTTGGGTTGGGCTACCAAAAAATCTGTCTTATGCAGGAAGATTAGAGCTTGTGAAAAGAGTTACTATGAGAATCATTGGCTACCGGGCACAACAAATAGTCAGTCCCAAAAAAGTCATGGATGAACTTGATAAGTTGATGAGAGACTTCATCTGTGGTACTCAAGGAAGAGGAAGCAAAAAGGTCAAATGGGAAACTGTATGTACCCCAAAGGAAGAAAGAGGGCTTGGAATTAACATTTGTGTCATATGGAATCGAGCACTCACACAATCAGACATGTATGGGCCTTTGAGATGAAGGTAGATTAATTATGGGTCAAATGGGTTCATACGTGATTCATGAAAGGAGAAGCTAGCATATGGACATGCCAAATCAAAAATGAAATGGCATGGTTCTTGAAGAAAATCCTAAAACTAGAGGAGAGGCATATCAGATGATGAAGTTAAGAATCAGTAATGGAGGGGGAATATTATTCTGGAACAATCCATGGTTAGAGAATAATCTCATAATTCTTCGGGAGGAATTCCAATCTATTAGAGACAGAATCAGAAGAAATTGTCTCTTGTACTCAATTAGAGATATTCAAAAAGGAAAATGCAGCTCTATTCTTATGAGTATTCTAGAAGGAGTCAGAATTCTGAATCTGATCAATAATATACAATTCAATGGAAACATTGATACAAAGAGTTGGGATACTGTTATGAATGGAAAATTTGTGGAAGGAAAAGCATGTGAGATCATTAGAACAAAGGAGGTGGTGGTCGATTGACATAAAGTAGTCTGGTCTACAAATGTTATACCTCGAAACCAATTCATTCTTTGGCTGATATTCAGGAAAAAATTGGCGACAAGAGACAGAATTAAGAAGTATATGAATATTTTAGATGTCAATTGCCCAATGTACGTAGCAAAAGAGGAAAGAATTGACCACTTGTTTGGGGAGTGCACATTTGTATCTAAGTTGTGGAATAATTTTGCTCAGAATATGAATATCACTAAATTTCCAGGTACATGGAACGAAATCATAGAGCTTGTAAAAAAAAAGGCTAAGGGAGGTAACTTTTATGCGAATGTTTTCAAATGCTTCTTTGGAGCCCTAGTATACAATACACGGAGAGAAAGAAATACAAGAATTCATATCACGAATAAGAGAACAGAAGGAAAAGTTTGGGATGATATTGTTTCTGATGGCAACACTCTCATACATAAATGGAGGGGAATTCTGATTAATGAAGATAGTTGGAAGCTCAGTCAAAGATGGAATATCCCTTATAAAATCATTACAAGGAAATGAAGGCTCAAATAGTTATGTTTGATGACTTGTTTGTAATTCAATTGTTCGTTGTTCTGTTTGCTCTATAATTCAGTTGTTTGAAACTCATTTGGTATTTTCAACAAAGCTAGGATTTGTCTAGCTTTGTTTCTTGAAACTCATTTTCCCTCTTTTGAGATTTTTAATGAAATGACAATAAATCGTTTTTCCAAAAAAAATATAATTATAAGATTATAATATCAATATATATTATTTCATTTAATGTCTATAATATAGATTATGTCACATTATTCTCGACACCATTCATGTCACCAAATTTCCGCTATCTCTATATCATAATCAATATATTATTCAATACATCCCTCATGCTTTATCAAAATTCAGTACTAAAGAAATGAAATAAAAAATTCACGTTAATGTAACACATAATACCAAATAATGAATTCTTTAATATAACTTAGAAATGAAAATCATTTTCATAATATTTAAATGTTCACTTGGTAGTCCATTTGGTGGAGCAGAAAAGCTATAGAAGGATAAGGTTTACTTTATCTAGCTATAACGTATTTTGAGCTTGTTTGTATAGCTATGACGTATCATGAGATTGATTCCATTACTATAGGTAAAAATATCACACTTAAGGACATGTTTGATCATCAATCTAGTGGTTTCGTTTTCCGAATTAGATATAAAAAGAGATTAAACATTTTGAAGAGTTCGTCTCATAATAGAGTTTTACTTTTGGTATAACGCAAACAAATGTCCTCGTCTGAACAAGACATTATGCGTTGACAAGACATGGATAATTTTCATGCGGCGCATTGCTACAAGTTGTTTACTAAGATGAGTTCATATAATTTTTGTTGGGAGAAATTTTGGGAGTCAAAGATTTCATTCAAGATCTTGTTCTTTGGATGAAGTGTTATTCACAGTGAAATTTTTACGGATAATATGTGCATACAAAAATGTGTATTATAATTAGTCGTATGTGTCACGAGGAGGTTGAATCAACAACTCACTTACTTTTGCTTTGTCGAGGGTGACTAGTATCTGGAGTTTTTGTGGAGTATCACTAAGATTCATTGGGTGATGCCCGAGTCTTGGGGTAGTTGTTGGGAGATGTGAATTTATGTGGTTAATATGAAAGCCTACATAATTGAGTTACCATCCAAATTATTTTTTAATGAACTATTTGGTTTGAGAGAAATCGTCGAACTTTCACTAATCGTAGTCATCCGATATGTATCAATTATAATATTATTATTATGTTTTTTGAGATTAATTTTGAAAAGTCGGTAGAGTCCGTCAGAAAGTTAATCCTTCTTCTTTAGCACTTACGAGCTCGATAACTTATTTAGAAACGTTTTTTTTTGTTTTTTTTTATTTTTTAATTTTTATTTTTATCAGTTTTCTCTTTTTAGTTTTTATTTTTTTTATTTTTATCAGTTTCCTGATAGACATGAAACTAAAACTCACCTGCTATTTTGAAAGTCATAATTATATATAAACACGTGGAATTTGACCTTCCTACAAAAAAAAAAAATATTTTGTTTTCTTAATTGTGAATTGAACGTGTTTTCGATCTGACCGATGAAGAGTACCGATCCTACTACCTCGGCATGAAATATGATGCCGATCTCCAATCTGTCCAGTCAGAGCTGGACAGCCAAAGGTATGCTGTGTCATCAGGTGAAATTCTCCCGGAGTCGGTTGATTGGAGGACGAAAGGCGCCGTCTCACCGATTAAGAACCAGGGAAAATGCGGTAAGATTTCTAAATTAGAAAGTTAGTATGACTCCAAGTCATTCAATCAAACTATTGAACAAATAAGATAACTAATTCTATAAGTGGATTTTACTCAATATCAATTAAACCTAGCTATAATTCTTCTTTCAATTAATAGACTTTTTAGGTCGGGAAGCAGACTAGCTAATAAGTTAAGAGGTTCTCGAAAATCAAGTTTTGAAAGCTGCTACTTTTATTTTTTAATCCCAGACAAGATAACTAGTATTATTGTTATAAAAAAAATATTATGATATATAATACTTGATATATAATAAATTATATTTTTGTGACTATTATATAGATTAATTTGTCTTTATCTATAGTTTCAGCTATTTCCATTTTTAGAGAGAACAAAACAAAAGTAAAAAATATTTGTCTCAGAGTAATTTAACAATTTTGGAACAATTTGATAAAAGTATAAAGTCAAAAGTAGGTGCCTAAGATGAAAATAATTTAATAGTATTAGAACAATTCAATTCACTAGCTTTTTAATAAATTAATTACAAAAATATATATATATGCATAATATAACTAAAATCACAGGTTTGATTCTCATTTAAGATACTTCATGTTAGAGTAAATGTCATGATTTTATTATATGGTTAATTTTAGTTAAAGATGCGAGGAAATGAGGTTAAAAATTATAGTTTTGGAACAATTTGAGTTCATATATATATTTTGATCTTCTTTGTGTTGTTTTTTAAAATATTAGGAAGTTGTTGGGCTTTCTCGGCGATTGCAGCGGTGGAAAGTATCAACAAGATAGTAACAGGACAACCGATTGATTTGTCAGAGCAAGAACTTGTTGACTGGGATCGAGCTAGCCTAGGCTGCTTAGCCGGGTACGTTCTTACTGCATTCCAATTCATTATTCGCAATGCCACTAAGGTTATCATGAGCTTGACTTTGGGGCTTGTTAATTTTTATAAGTCTGTGTAGCTAACCATTTGGTTGATTGATTGCAGATGAAATCAAAGGTTATCATGAGCTTGACTTATGGCAAGGAATTCAAAAATTATGTCTCGGTACGTAAGTAGTGAAAAGTTATTATATTTTGGATTTTGAGATCGATCTATATATAAGTGAATTTTTTGTGATTCTTTTGGTTATGGAAGGGTATTTTCACGGGATACTGCAGAACCTCCCTAGATCATGCAGTGGTGGTGGTGGTGGGATATGGCAGTGAAAAAGGACTTGATTATCGGATAGTGAAGAATTCATGGCGAAATGCGGCATAGCTATACAAGGTTTTTATCCCACAAAAAGAGGAAATGCCGGAGTAGGTTGTAAACTCAGTTCCTCTATCAATTCTAATCTTATTTAGGCGTATAGATTTCTCATTCTGTAATCTTTTAAGCAGTTTAATTAAATTCGGTGTAGCTTGATTTTTAGATACCCAAAATATCACCCAAGTATATCTAGAGTAATCATCAATAACTACCATATTATAATGCATACCACTTAGGCTTGTGACCCTAATCGGTCCAAATAAGTCCATGTGAAGCAATTCTAAACATCGGTTAGATTGTGTTTTCCTTTTTTTTTAAAAGTTGATTTTATTTGTTTCCCCATTTGACATGCAGAACAGACTTTATCTTTGGCAAATTTCATGTTAGGCATTCCTTGAACTAATTCTTTGGTACATATGTAGTTTATGGTTTTGAAATTCAAGTGATTAAACATTTTATGCCAAAGCAGTTTTGATCATTCTTAGCTATCATGCAAACCAGGTTATCAACTTTAGTTTTCCAGTCTACTTTGTAAATGTTTTCTAACTTATTTCTGGTTAGTAAGGTGCGACCCTGTGGACTCTTAATTAAACATGCATGTTTATGAAATTTTCAGTGTATCCCACATCGCACATTTGATTATACACAACAGATTAAAATGCAAATTTTCAACAAGAAACACGTTATTTATAATCAGGTTGCCAGGGACAATCTTACGCTTGTCTATGGCTCTAACTTTATTACTATACATAACTTAAATGAATAAACTTACTCCACTCCAATAATATTTATTAAACATGTCTTTATCGATACGTTTGAAATGAATTATATCAACATTATTGATAAGTCTTAATTCTATATAATAATTGTTTATTTTATATTATCAACCAAGTTTTTGTCCATTATTGGCAATATATAATAATGTACACCTAATATCACAAAGATATTGCTAATTGTTCATGCTAAAAAATAAAAATTTATTGTTTTAAATATGAATACAAGTTTTTCTCCTTTTTTTTCTTCTTTAATTGATTTTTATGATTTTCATGATGAAAATTTTTGTTTCATCAAATTAATTGACTCTAATTTTATAATATTTCATGGATAATTTTAAAAAAGAAATAATTTTTTTTACCGACTCAAAATTATATAAATGAATTTAGGTTATGTAAAATGTATCTTTCAAATGACCCTAATTTATAATGTTGTGATTTTCAATCCTAATTAAGAATCATAAAAGGAGTGTTTCTTATTGCATGGTGCAATAACAAACAATGTAAAAACTTAAATTTGGAAAAACGATAACATCAAACCAAATTTCTAAAAATTTAAAATTTTGTAAAACAAAATTTTTTAACCCATGTGATTTTTGTATAACAAGTAATGTATCTAACTATCAATATTAATATTTATAACATTTAAACTTTTTTTAAAAAAAAAACGTTTAAACTTTATTTTAAAATAAATAATCATACTATTCTATAGAACAGTACATATAAATTGATATACTAGTCTTTATGAACATAACGGAGAGGCGATTAAATCGATGGTCTCCCTTATCATAAAGAGAAATATCACCTTTAGTGCTAGTTTTGATAAATGAAGATGGTTTGTCTTTCCTTATAGAATAATCAATGTTCATTCCTCCCAATTACAGAAGTACTCTCTTTCCACACCTTATAATTATTACCTTTTAGTTCATTATAGGTTGAATAATTATAAATTATGAAGGCTCATTATATATGAGACCCCAAAATTATAATACCATGTTTACCAATGTAAATAACATAATAATAATAAATCTAGCGACAAAAAACTTGTCTATGAGAGAGTTTTATTCAATCAGATTTATTTTAACAAATTATGTTTTAACATAAATCTAGCGATACAGACTTGTTTGTGGGCTAAAGTCTTATTCAATCAGATTTAAACATACACCCGTTTTTTATATTCCCTGTTACCTCCATCCACAAATCTATTTATGTATTTTTTTCATTTATATCCTAAGAATCTTGAGTTTAATGTAGCTGAGTAAGAATATTCTATATAAAAAAACATACTTAGTAGTGTATAAAATATGAATCTCAACATTTTCATGAACATAAAAAATAATTACTTAGTAGTACTTCAAATATATCACAACTTTTGCTGCTCTATTTTTATTCCATGTACCATCCTTTTTTATGCACTTTTTCAAATGTTTCAAGAATGGAAGGGTGTCTTCCAAGTTCCTTGGTCTATTGTAAAATATCAATTATGGTGTTAATAATAGTAATTTTAATCAATTAAATACAATTAAATTATATAATGTACTTACCAATATTCTTTGATGTTCTACAATCGGGATTGAACCTCCATAATATTTGGCAACATGACCATTTGTTGTGTATTTCTTTTGATTTCTTTGAATATTTGTGTACTTCTCGAAATACTTTTGGTCATCAATGTTTTTTTTTATTTGAGTCCAGTCTTCTATGGTAATGTGTAGGGGCTTTTTCAAACATGTTCCGGCCCTAGTCAAAAAATTTATTATCTTCGTATTACCTTTCTTTTTTAAAACTTATTCACATCCCATTCAAGATCCCGCTCAAATTTCTTCAAAGCAGTCATTTAAATTTGTTAAAGATCTTCAACAATTAATTGATAATAAAATTAATTAGAATAAATACAATTAAACATATCAAGAATTGTTCCCACGAAATATTCTTAATATTTTTCAGAGACTTGATTCCAGTTCAAGTATTCCCCTCTAATAACGAGTGATTATCCGATGTATGTATTCAAAATATCTGGAAAGAAGTTGCAACAACATATAATAATTAAAAATAAAATTATTTTATATTTCTAAATTACTATACATAACTTAAAACTTACTTCACTCCAATAATATTTATTAGATATGTCTTTATCGATACGTTTGAAATGAATTATATCAACATTATTGATAAGTCATAACTCTATATAATAATTGTTTATTTTATATTATCAATCAAGTTTTTGTTCATTATTGGCGATATATAATAATGTACACCTAATATCACAAAGATATTGCTAATTGTTCATGCTAAAAATTAAAAATTTATTGTTTGAAATATGAATACAAGTTTTTCTCATTTCTTTTTTCTTCTTTGATTGAATTTTATGATGAAATTTTTTGTTTCAGTGAAATTAGTTGACTCTAATTTTAATAATATTTCATGGATAATTTAAAGAAAGAAAAAAAAACTTTTTTTACCGACTCAAAATTATATTAATGAATTTAGGTGATAAAAGATTTTACCCATTCCATTTTATTAAATATACTTAGCCAACTAATATATATTTATTAATTGATTTGTACCTTCACTCACTTATTCCAAAATGCAGAAACAATCCCGTCTCCACAATGGAGCAGAAAAGATATAGAAGAATAGTTGAAAGAAAAATAAACATGTTGAAGGATAAGGCTTACTTAACGAATATACATGAAAGTGAGACCCACATGTTTGTTCATTTAAAAATAAATAGTTATATATAAACACAAGTTAAATTTCATGTAACCAAGTTTGAATTTAATATAAGAAAACTTTTCTAAAAACTATGTCATTAGATAAAATTGAACAGAGAAGAATGTATGTATAATTTACCTTAAAATTATTACAATACTATTATTAGTTTTAAATTTCAAAAGATAACTAAATATATTAAGTAATAATTTTTTTATACTGAAATTGTAGGAGGGTAAGAGCACAACTATCTCATTTGAGTTGATATGAATTATTAAGAGACTTTTAAAATTTTATAATACATTACACTTGTAAAATTGATTACTGTTTAACTCATTTAATAATTATATATTTATTAAAATAATGGTTAAAAGACAGGAAGTAGTTTAAAAAGAAAAAACATTCATAAAAATGGTAATAAATGGTAATATAGCTAATAAATGAAGAGAGAGAAAGATAATATAAAATTTGAAAAGTTTAGATTAGGGGCTGAAAATGAGTTAAGACGCTCTTAAGCTGCTCACGAGTGCTCGGTCAAAGTTCGATTTGAGTTTGACTTTAATCGAGCCGAATCTTTTAATATTTGAACCGAACTCGAACTCATATAATGTTTGTTCGTTCGATAACTTGTATAGCTTTTTCGAGCCTCATGATATATATATATATATATATATATATATATATATATATATATATATATATATATATATATATATATATATAATATTAAAATTTAAAATAATATATTTTTTGTCTCTCTCTTTTCAAAACCCATATAGAAGGCCCACAATCAGTATTATTATATTATATTGTCCTCTAAAACAAAACCCTAATTTATAATGTATCAATCTTATTTAGAGGTGTAAATAAGTTGAGCCGCTCGGTTAAACTTTGATTTGAGTTCGGTTAATATCGAATTTGAGTCAAGCTCAAGCCAGCTTGTTTATGATTCGAGTCAAATTCGAATTTAGGTAAGACTCGCTTGATAGCTCGACGAGCATTTTTTAGTCTAATTATATAATTTTTTATTTATTATATTTTATTTTTTAATCAAAATTTAAAACATACCCATAAGACTATGGATGAACTTATTGTTTATGGGACTATTCCTATTCCTAGCCATCTCCTATTTAGATCTATTAAACAATTATAGATAGAAGATTGATTCTTTGAAAATTTTGATAGATGAAACTAACTAGAAAAAAATACTATAAAATTTTAAATTTTAGAATAGACTTTATATTAAACAAATATTTATACATACCTTATAATATTATTTTTATTAATCATTATAAAAAAATATTATATTTATTTAATATAACATAAAATATAATAGGGGTGAGAAATATTACCGATATTATAGGTATATATCAAAAATCTCGTACCGCAATATATCGAAAATATCGATTTTTTTGTTATGCCGAAAAAAGTAAGGTATGATACCGACACCTTATTGGTACGGTAAAGGTATGAGATTTTCAATATTTTGGTATATAATTATATACCAAAATAATATTTATAAATTAAAAAATATATATTATATAATATTTATAAGGAAATAAGAAGTTTTGATATTAATTTAATTATATAAACTTATTTTTTTAAATCAAATTAAAATATAATTAAACTGTAATATTATTTAATATATGCAATTTCAACGTATTATATTTATTATAAGATAGAAAAATATTTTTATTTCACTATAAAGTGTTTTGCTTTTCAAAATAAACCTAATGGAGTATAATATGTTTTCAAAATCATCTCAAATACAATACACAACTTAAAAATATTCTTCTTGAGAAGACTCTCGAATTCCATTATGTTTTTCTTAATTTAAGAAATTAATATATAAATATATTTAAATTCGAGCATTTCGAGTTGAACTCGAGCCTATGATTAAATGATCGAGCTGAGTTTGAGTTTAATATTGAAAGCTCGAGCCGAGCCAATAAAAAACGATTCGAGCCGAACTCGAGTCAGGGCTAGTTCGATCTAGGCTCGGCTCGTTTACACTCCTAATCATATCCTACGTGACTCTTCATCACTTTTTTTCTTCTTTTTCCGTCTTCACCATTTCTTTCACTCATTCACAATATGTTGATTCATTTTTTCCTATTATCTCTTATCTATACTGCTTCTTGTATTCATTCACAAGAGGCTATAGGTAAATTAAAATCTATTTTTACTTCTACTATAACTATTGTTTAGCTAGATAACTTTGATTTCTTTTTGTATTATGAGAAACTTATGTTTATATGGATCGCTCATAGATGAAAATAGAAAAACACTATTATTATATATATATATATATATTAATATATATATATATATATATATATATATATATATTAATCAACTAATCAATAACCAAATATGTTTAAGGGCGTAAAAAGTTGAATAAATATATAAAACACTATTACATATAATGATTTTCAATTTATATATGGATTGGACTATGATAGAAAAAAGACTAGACAATATTATGGATATAATAATTAGTATATTATATATAATATTTAAATAGATAAAAAAAAGGTTAATATATTATATATAATTAAATTATATAATATATAATATTGAAAGAGATAAAAAAAAAAAGATTAATATATTATGTATAATAAAAGATAAAAAAAAGTATTAGTATATATTTTATATACAATATGAAGAGATAAAAAAAAGTTTAGTGTATATATTATATATAATATGTTTGAGAGAAAAAATGAATTTACAAGGATAATAATATATTATATTATATAAAAAAGTTAATAGATTATTGCTCAAAATAAGTTAATAGATTCTTGTTATATTTGCACCAAAATAATTTAAATATGTATAATAATATTTAATAGAAAAATATCAATTGTTTTTACGGTATCCACCTCCTAAAGTAAAAGTTAAATTTTATTTATTTGTTTTACCATGTATTTTTTATATTAGTTATTTGTAAGCTTAAACATATCATATTATTTAATGCAGAGAGTTATACGTGTGTTATGCTCTTCAAGAACATGATTTAAAAATGATTAATATATTTAATGTTCAAACACTTTATATAGTTTTATACTTTGATTTTGGAATTTTATGTTTTAGAATATTGATTAATAATGGAGGTTTGATATTTTTGGACTAGTATTGTAAGCACTAAAAATCAACACTCCAATTTATAATATTAAAGTAATTATTTTAAATTATTTTTAAATAATAAGATCAAAATAATTAACCCCAATGGCCAAAAATACATTTAAAATAATTAATTAGGATTAATTATTATGCTAATTAATCAAATTAATTAAATTTAAAATTAAAATAAACTTATTTGTTATGAATTTCTCTTTATTTGTTCTTAGGATGGAGGATAATGAATGAATTTAAAATAAACTTATTTGATTAAATAAAAAAAAAAAAGGAGGATCAATCGATTAGAGATAATGATGAGAAGTCATTCCATGCGATGAGGGAAACATGTGAATTCAAATATGCTCAACCAATCAGAGTGCAATATTTGTTTTTAATTAATTGATGTATTACATTCTAGTTACGCACCTAATGTTAGAAACATTTCTTTAGACTCCCTATAAATACTTTAGGCTACATACCATAGAAGACACTTTTTCCTTATGTCACACATTCTTCCAATTCTTTTATATATATTTTTAATTTCCTATAAATCCATTTTGCATTACTTTCGAGTTTGTTTTTGTTTGAATAATTTTTGAATTAGTAAATTAATTGAAGATTAATCAAATTGAATTAATTTAAAAATTCAATATATTCAAACTATTCATTCAATAATAATCAAAATGTCAAATTTGAAAAACAAAATTCATTTTATAAATTTATGTTCTTGGGCTCTGGTTTAAAAACAATGACTTAATAACATGTGTATGGTTATATATTAAATAAATGAGAAAAACTTTGATTTCTATAAATAATTGAGGTTATGATATGACTTTAATATTGTATTGTTCACAATGTATAATATATACTTGTATGCAAAATAAATAAATAAATCAGCTTTGGTATATTTTTGGGTTTATTATGTGTACTTGATGTAGTTCAGGTTAGGGGTGTTCAATATTTTGTTTGAACGGATGTCCGCCGAATTTAAGTTTATTGAATTTGAATAAATCGAATTTGAATTTGATTTTTAATTTTGAATCAAATTTTAAACCAATTCAAATTCAAATACGATTTTCGAGTTGGAATTTCAACTCAATAAATCAAATCGAATTCATTTTTTTATTATTTATTATAATTATATATTATATAATTTATTAAAGTTTGGTTAGAAAGTGTACCCTTAGGGCCTGTTTGGCCAAAAAAACTCATATATTCACAAATTTGCAGAATCATAATTTTTAAAACACGTGTCCAAAAATTATGAAATTGATATATTTACGATCACAAAAATATTTCCAAATTTGACGTCGAATTTCATAATTTTCTGGATAACTTGATATTTTCGATATTTTTCATGATTTTATGAACTTTTTTTTTACTTTATGCATGTATGATGATTTTTGTTTAACATGTTTCCTACTTTTGTAGGATTTTACTTGTATGTATATATGATTTCCTTTATTGTATTTTATTTATGCTTATATATGTTTGTATGTATGCTTGTATTATTGTTTGAACAAAAAATAAAAGATTCACACAAATGTGCACAATCACTCTTAGAATTAGGTTAAACAAGAAAAATAGAAAAACTAAAATGTAAAGTGTAAAATATAATTTTAAAGGACATAATTGTAATAATATAAGTTATCTTTGTAATGAGTGTCGTGGAACTTAACGTTTTTAGTCCTTTCCCACATATAACCAAGCACCAAACTAATAAAAAGATCTCTAATTATTGCGTGGATACGCCTAAATTATTTTCCTAATTTTAAAAAATTAGGTGGTGACTCTATAGTCTTGAGGTTATCATTAATTAATTATTTTTTAAAAAGACCTATGTTAACATCTCATTAAATTCTCAATGTTAGATGGAATTCGACGAGAGGGTTGATTATGGGGTTACAATAAAGTTTAGCTTTTATCGCTTTACTTTTTCGATATCACTTAAAAAATAAATTCTACACGTAAAAATAAATTAATAAGAGAAGATTAAACAATGTAAGATATAGAGCTAAGATGAGTGATTTCTATCGTGTATAGTTTCTAGCGACTCTGTTGTGAATATTTAATGCTTTGCTTCAAACACAATTTTGGCAATTTAGAAATCTATTTTACACAAAACTATATCGCCGAGCAAATGTTGAAAGAGTGTCCTTATAAAATAAAGGAATAGAGGAAGGGATTTGGAATTTTATCTCCTTACAAAAAAATATTTTGTTTTCTTAATGTGCATGAATTCTAGGACTCTAGTGTGAAGATAATATAAGGTATACGTCATTTGACAAAGACTATACATCTATTTATTACTTTATAAGATTATCAATGAGGAATGATAATCTCCACCCGCTTTTGAGAAATTTTTATGTGATTTGTTCGTTGAGTATGAATGTAGAAAAAACCTGGGTTAACCCTTTCTTTCATTTCATAAATTCTCTACCATTAAAAATAAGGGATTTGTGATTAGCGGTGAGGGGTATGACCAATTAGAGCTCTCCTTACATCGATAACATTTAGATTATCCTTGTCGGTATCATCCCTCTCTCTTATTGTCATGGAAGTCATATAACAAAAATTCCTACGTCATTTCTACCGGTCGTTGAATCGCCGTGCCCGAGCATTAAAGTCACTGTGCTAATATTTTTTATTAGTTATCTGACTACTATATATGTAAATACATAGTATGCATATGGATATAAATAAGTATTCATGAGTACATTCTATCCATTTAATAAACATGGATTTTTTTTTATAAAAATATAAAAACAATAAAAACAAAAATCATGAAAAAATAAAAATATAAAAAGTCTAACTTAACGAGTTATTGTCTTTAAGTCTTTATTACACAAATTCATTGATGTTAAAACGTTCGATGACCATTCAAACTAAAAAAAAAATCTATCAAGAGGAGGACATCATCCCGTGGACATCAAATAAGAGGAACATGTCAAAGACAAGGAAGCAAAACGACAAAGACTTAAATTTCCTTTAATGCTTTTAAAATTTAACTTTGATGTTGAGGGGTGTATGCGTTTGTGATTGTTTTTGATTTATCCACACACTTAAATAAAATGTAACTTCTTTTAATACACTCAATATTTTTATGAATGAAAAATGACTGTTTATTCTACGTTTATGACATACATGTATATGAGTAACATGTACTACTCTTTCGGTTTACTCTTTAAACCATCTCGCCCTCTTTCGACTAATCTATTCACCATAGAAGCGTACTACATAATTGAGGAGACATCCAATAAATATTTAAGCAATGTACAACTCTAAATCCAATATCCTTCGTAACGGTCTTTCTGTTCTTCGTTGACAAGCAAACGAACTTCACTTAGTTCATAATTCATGACTCTTCGTAGAGTTCCTTCTATCCATCGACGAATGAATGTGCTTCACTAATCTTAGAATCCACATTTCTTCTTAGAATTCTTTCGATTTCTTGTCGACGAACACACAAATATTGGATCCACGACTTATTATAAAGCCTTTACTGCTACTCTTTTACGGAAGCACGGTCATCATTCAACTTTGAATTCAAGATTCTTTATCCTTTATATCCCCATCAACGAATACACGTGCTTACTTCAACACGAAATTCATGACTCTTTGTGAAAATCTTTCTATCCTTCATTAATAAACGCACGCGCGTCACTAACTTAGGGATCACGTCTCTTTTCAAGGATCCTTTTATCACTCGTTAATGAAAACACGCACATCACTAATTTAGACCTCACATCTCTTTTCAGAGATCTTTTATCCTTTGTCTATGAACGTGCAAATACCATTCAGTTTAGAATCTACGACCATTCGTGGAATTCATTTTATCATTTTCTTGACGAACGCGCGAATTCGTGACTCTTTGTGGTATTTCTTTATACACTTCGTCAACAAATTAACAACAATGCATATGTTAATTTTCATTTTTAGACAAAGATGTTGCAAACTAAGGCGATATCGATGTTGTTACTTTTTCATTTCCTCCATATTTAGATATTGTGTGCTTGTGTCATGCCTTCAAAATCATCTTTAATTAAAAAATATATTGATATTGAAAGAGAGAAATATGTCAAATAATTTTATAATTAAAATGTAAATAATATGATAGAAATTACGAAATATTAAATATGATATTTTAATACGAAATTTAATAGACTTGAATCACAGGCTAAACATAATTTACACCAAAAGGGGCTATCCCTTAGTGAGAATGAATTTAATTTGATTTGAAAACGAAATATATTTATTAGTCAAAATAAGTTATAATCAAAATCTAAGAAACACAACCTAGTTGAAATTTTAAGCGATCAATAATTTTAAATTAGTTATGAAGATGGTTTAAATTTTGGCCATAAAATAATAATTATTCATATTTGGAGATATATTCTTAATTTTGTACCATTTGAAATACTAGCTATTTCAAATAAAAATAAATGTATTAGAAAAAATTTCAAACAAAAATACATGTAAAAAAGTAATTTCAAACAAAATTATGTTTATGAACATATTTAAAACTCAGTTTTATGTATAGGGAACACTATACTTATTATCTCTTAACTAAAATTAGGTCGATAAAATTGGTTTGAGTTGAGTTTTAAGTGATGCTATAAATTGTTGGTATAAATTTCAAATATAATGGAAGGGTATTAACAAACCAATATCTTGAATATGTCATTAATTTTAAAAAAATTTAGCGAGTTAAATTAAAAAATAAAAATAATTATTTAATACAATTAAAAAATTTAAAACAGTGTTAGTCTATGAGAGCAAAATATAATATTTAAGTTCCATAGAAATATATTAAATTAAAATAAGAGACTATAGAACTGTAGAGGTCGTGTTCATCTAATTTAAGGGGAAAAAAACAGAATGAAGTTATTTCTTGAAAAATATCTTCTCATTTATAAAAGAAAAATTAGTAGCTTGTAAGGTCAATTTGTAAATTTGATTTTGTTAGAGTAATGTTCAAAAAGTTATTGATATTTATATGTGTAAACTAAAATTTCATTAAAAAATATTAGTTTATTCAGAATATTTTTTTATGTAAAATTTATCTTTCAAATGATCCAAATTTATAATATTGTGATTTCCAATCCTAATCAAGAATCATAAAAGGAGTGTTTCTTATTGCAGGGTGCAATAACAAACAATATTGTAAAAACTTAAATTTGGCAAAACAATAACAACATCAAACAAAATTTCTATAAATTTAAAACTTTTTTGAATAAATTTTCTAAACCCATGTAACAAGATAATGTATATATCTATCAATTATATTATTAGGTATAAAGGTTTATACTTTGTTTTAAAAAAATAATCCATTTAATAAAAAATAAAACACTTATAAGTACAACAACAAAAATATACATATGAAAAAAAAAGTTTAAAAAGCAAAAATAAATTAAGAAACATACTACAATTAATTAGTTTAAACGTTTCAAGAAGAACAATAATGTCTTTACATAAATTCATAAGTTTTCGAATCTCATATCGAATGACATTGTAAATAAATCTTTCATTATTAAATGTTCTCCGGTTTATTTTCAACTAGATAATACATTAAAAAATTATAGGGATATAGATCTATCTTGTAAATAAGGTTTTTTTAGTCATTCCTCTGTATACCTATCCCAATAACTAATGATAGTCTTCAACCTAACTTATTAAATTCCTGTAAAATTACATAATATATTTGCGATATCGTGAAAATGTACATAATGTACAAGCATATGAGAATAGTATACAATCTCTTTGTAGGACATTCGACAATCGCTCAGATAATTTATTGCTATTTGTATATTTTTTATATTTAAAAAATAATCCTAATAAATAAATAAATAAACAGTAAAAACAATTAATAAAAAATTATTAAAAATTTAAATATCAAATAAAGTTTAATTTCTTTTATTCAACATTTTTTTTACTAAATGTCAAATCAACATTTTAATTTTATTTTTGATAATTATGATTGTTAAATTATAAGTATATATTTAATGATAATTATATTAAAAAAAAAACAAATCAGGACTATCCTAATAACTCAAATAAATAAAAAAAATCAATAAGAAGATAATTGAATAAAATATTCTCTTAAATATTTAAATAATAAATATATTCATCTATAAAATAATCCTCATTTCATCCTTTAGACTCGCACCATTAATTAAACATGACTACTCCGGCCACCACCACCATCCTACTCCTCTTCCTAGCCCTCTTCTCCGCCTCCCTCAGCCTCATGATGGCGGACATGTCAATCATCGAGTATGATAACAATCACCAATCAAAATCCAGAACCGACGAAGAAATGATGAATATTTACAAAAAGTGGATGGTAGAGAATGGAAAAGTGTACAACGGAATAGATGAATTCGAAAAGCGTTTCGAAATTTTTAAGGATAATTTGGTCTTCATAGATGCTCATAACTCCGAGAACCGGACCTACAAGGTTGGATTGAACGTGTTTTCCGATCTGACCGATGAAGAGTACCGATCCTACTACCTCGGCATGAAATATGATGCCGATCTCCAATCTGTCCAGTCAGAGCTGGACAACCAAAGGTATGCTGTGTCATCAGGTGAAATTCTCCCGGAGTCGGTTGATTGGAGGACGAAAGGCGCCGTCTCACCGATTAAGAACCAGGGAAAATGCGGTAAGATTTCTAAATTAGAAAGTTAGTATGACTCCAAGTCATTCAATCAAACTATTGAACAACTAAGATAACTAATTCTATAGGTGGATTTTAGTCAATATCAATTAAGTTAACAGACTTTTTAGGTCGGGAAGCAGACTAACTAATAAGATAAGAGGTTCTCGAAAATCAAGGTTCGAAAGCTGCTACTTTTATTTTTTAATCCCAGAGAAGATAACTAGTATTATTGTTATAAAAAAAATATTGTGATATATAATACTTTGTAGATTAATTAATATTGTTATTTTTTTTTTGACTATTATGTAGATTAATTTGTCTGTAGATAGTTTCGGCTATTTCCATTTTTTAGAGAGAAAAAAACAAAAGTAAAAAATATTTGTCTCAGAGTAATTTAACAATTTTGGAACAATTTGATAAAAATATAAAGTAAAAAGTAGGTGCCTAAGATGAAAATAATTTAATAGTATTAGAACAATTCAATTCACTAACTTTTTAATAAATTAATTACAAAAATATATATAATAAGCATAATATAACTAAAATCACAGGTTTGATTCTCATTTAAGATACCTCACGATGGAGTAAATGTCATGATTTTATTATATGGTTAATTCTAGTTAAGGATGCGAAGAAATGAGGTTAAAAAATATAGTTTTGGAACAATTTGAGTTCATATATATATTTTGATCTTGTTTGTGTTGTTTTTTAAAATATTAGGAAGTTGTTGGGCTTTCTCGGCGATTGCAGCGGTGGAAAGTATCAACAAGATAGTAACAGGACAACTGATTGATTTGTCGGAGCAAGAACTTATTGACTGCGATCGAGCTAGCCTAGGCTGCTTAGCCGGGTACATTCTTACTGCATTCCAATTCATTGTTCGCAATGGTGGTATAGACACGGAAAAGGATTATCCTTATCGAGAAGCCAAAGGCACCTGCAATGCCACTAAGGTTATCATGAGCTTGACTTTGGGGCTTGTTAATTTTTATAAGTCTGTCTAGCTAACCATTTGGTTGATTGATTGCAGATGAAATCAAAGGTGGTGAGCATAGACGGTTGGGAAAGAGTACCACCCTACGACGAAAATAGTTTAAAGAAAGCTGTCGCACAGCAGCCCATCAGCGTTGGCATTGAAGCTTATGGCAAGGAATTCAAAAATTATGTCTCGGTACGTAAGTAGTGAAAAGTTATTATATTTTGGATTTTGAGATCGATCTATATATTATAAGTGAATGTTTTGTGATTCTTTTGGTTATGGAAGGGTATTTTCACGGGATACTGCAGAACCTCCCTAGATCATGCACTGGTGGTGGTGGGATATGGCAGTGAAAAAGGACTTGATTATTGGATAGTGAAGAATTCATGGGGAACGAATTGGGGTGAAAAAGGATATATGAGGATCGAGCGGAACAATGTTCCTAGCGGTAAGGGAAAAGGGAAATGCGGCATAGCTGTACAAGGTTTTTATCCCACAAAAAAAGGAAATGCCGGAGTAGGAGACGGTGTCGTTAGTACAGCATGAACGTAGCAATTAAATTAAAGTATCCAAATCTAAGTTAAAATAAGGTGGAGGTGGTGGTGGTCACTTCTTTTGTTTTTGTTGTTATTATGTATTTAATAAACTGATCATGTTTTATTAATAAATCTACCATGATCACATGTATTTGCATAATTATTAATATAAATAAAATATTATTTATTTATAAATATTTTAAATAAAATTAATATTATTTAAATTTAATTTATTTAAAATTAGTTTATGTTTTTAAAAATTAAGTTTAATATAAAATTTAATGTTAATATATATTTTAAAATTAATTATATATCTAAAGTTAAAAAAAATAATTTTATGAGTTTAAAAATACTTAAAAAAAGAAATGTAGATTTATTCTTAAGAAATCAAGTCAATTACATCATACAAGTTACTATAAATCATTCTAGAAATTTTACTTAAAGTTGTGTCATACATTTTTCTCTTATCAAAAGTAATGTTAGGCGTGTTTTACACTATTACCAACCTTTTATATTACAACAACATTTTTTTATCACCATTTCGACAAACCAACCTCCAATCACACAAACCAGGTCTCATACAGTGACCTCAGACACTTTCACACATCTATTATCTCTAGTCAAATCAACCACCAATCTTAATCGACCTCTAATATCATGACCTCACGTTTTCACATGCATCTTATCACACTCGACAAACTAACCACCAATCTCAATCGACCTATAATATTGTGAGCTCACACATTTTCATATTTCGGTCAATCAAAATTTTATTCATATTATTTTTAACCACCTATATCTCCTTTGTTATCGGCCTCTTATACCCACAAATGACACCTCTCATCTGATGATTTTTACCCTTACTGCGGTCTCTTTTACCACCAAACCCACCAATCGACTTCTTATCTTGTGACTCACACTTTTCATAATCCTCTTTATCCACTCGGAAAATTATCCACAAATCTCAATCAACCTTTAATCATGTGACCTCACACACTTTACAACTCGATTAATCAATATCTCATTCATATATTTTAATCAATAATATCTCATTTATTACTCATCCTCTTTTATAATACCGTGACCTCTTTTATTACGCCTAATTAATCTCAATCAACATCTCATCTTCTGACCTCACACTTTCACACACCTTTTATCCCCGTGAAACCAACACAAATCCCTCAATCGACCTCTCATCTTGTGATTCACACTTTTTCATGTCTTTTTGTCTACTTGATAAATAACTCACCGATCACGATTCAACTCTAATTTCGTGACCTCACACACTTTTACATTTCGGTCAATCAACATATCATTCATAAATTTTTAACCACTAATATATCATTTTTACATACTTCTTAAATTATTTTTCACTTCCGGAAAACCAACCACCAAATCTCAATCGACATCTCATCTCATGACCTTACACACACTTTCATACACCTCTTATCCCTCGTCAAAACAAACATCAATCTCCTCAACCGACCTCTCATCTTGTGACTCACATTTTTTCATACCTCTCACACACATTTATACTCCGGTTAAATGACATCTCATTTATGTATTTTTAACCGTCATTATCTCCTTTTATTATCGACTTCTTATCCCAACAAATCAACCACAAATATCCACCTCGTATCTCATCATATTTACTCTTATCGCGACTTCTTTTACCCCACTTCAACCAATCAACAACCAATCCCCCAATCGATCACTTCGGTCATCAACATCTCATTCATATATTTTTAACCACTAATATCTAATTTATTATGAAGACCTCTTATATTTACTCTCACTTCGGAAAACCAACCATCAAATCCTAATCGACATTTCATCTCGTGACCTCACACACTTTCACACACCTCTTATTCCCTCGATAAACCACCCACCAAGCTTAAATCATCATCTTCAAGTTGTTGAAGATGATAGAGGCCCAGTTGATGGATGTCCCGCAGACGATTGAGATCATCATCTCATACACCTTCCTAGTATAGAACTGGTTAGGTATCTGTCCCAGGATGGATCTTTGGATGATGTCATGAAGAAGTTGGATGTGGGGAGCGAGGTTGGATTTGAGTCCTTGGTTGTTGACCGGACTCAAAGTGTTGGAGAAGAAGTGCGAAAATTCCTCATTTGCATTGGAGAGAGGAGGGGGAAATCTGAAAATCCTTCGGTTGGTAGATCAAAGAAACTGGAGAAGGATTCTTCAGTGATATGGAAGAAGAAACTTCCTTTCACATAGGAAACGATCGATCCATTATCCAGAATGACGGCATGATTGATGAAGTCGGTAACATCCCTTTCCAGAAGAAAGTCATAATCTTCTAGGAATTTTTGCAAGCCGGAGTCAACAAGATTCTGAAAAACAATGCCTCTTGTTTCGCTATCTCGAGATGATAGCATTGAATCAAAATCAATGACTAGAGATGTTCAATACATGATAAAGATATGAGAGAGATCCGAGTTTTAGAGAGATGCTCAAAGAAAGAATGTTGTAGTTTGGATGGAGGTAAGTTGCTCTTTAAATAGGGGATCGGGTTCAAAAGAATTTAAGATTTTCATTAAATAGAGAATCTGTCCGTTATGAAAAGTCTTGTCTTATTTCCCAAAAAGGTTACTTTTGATTCTTGGGAAGGAGTTACTTTTTTCAGAAGATTGTTTTGGGAAAATGCAAGGAGGGTTGACACAATAACAGGTCAAATTTTAAGCGCATGCTTGGGAATATTTTGAAAATGACCGAAATTTGGTAATGACCGATATTTGGTAGCTTCTCCCTGAGAGTATGCCCAGTTAAGGAAAATGACTTTTAAAGTTAATCATCTTAATATTTGACCGAAGTTTCATTAAACCGATATTTCATAAAAGCAGAAAACACATAACCGATATTGAAGCAAAATAATCGGTATGGTTGTGAAATACATAAAGTAGACCCAAGGACTAGTAGTGAGATGGTCCAATAGCTAGAGTTCTTCTAGCTCTTTCTCTGTCTATCCGGTAGATGTATGTCTGGATCCTCTCCTTCGTCAACATCTGATTAGGATAGAGGGTGGCTCATCGACCGAGGTAGACATTGATGTCAAAGAACAGACCACATAACTGAGGAGCAAATCCTCTTTTCTTGGAAAATATCATCTTCTTCAGGTTGTTGAAGAAGATCCTGGACCAGTTGACTAGAGTGCCTTCGGTGATGGCAACCACCATTTCGAAGACCTTCTGGGTGTAGGATTGAGTGTTTGCCTTGGGAATAATATTCTTACTTAGGATCTCACTCAGTTGCTGAAATTCACTTTGGAGGGAAGTTTTGGCTCCATAAGTGTTGACCAGATTCATGGAATCCGAAAAGTGGTGGCACATCTCATTGATGACCATCGGTGAGAAGTTGAAGTTAGTGAGACCTTCAGTAGGTAGTCCGCAACTAAGTGCGAGATCTACCTCACTAAAGATGAAGGATTTGTCTTGAACTTCGGCAAGGATAAGATCATCCCGAATGACCCTAGCGGTGTTGAAAAATTCAGTAACTACATTATAGTCTATGATATATCTATCTTCCAAAAATGGTCTTAAACCGGAACGTTCAATGGACCGAAAAAGGGCTTGGATTTCAACATCTTCAGAATGTGAGACTGATTCAAAATTGGCAAGAAGAATTTTGTTAGCAAGGAAACTAGACATTTTTGCTTGAGGATTTTCTTATGTTTGATTTAAAGAGTGTGATTATGTTCTCGAATGCAACACCGGATTATATGTTATCTCTATTGCACTAGTGTTGTCACAAAACATTGGAGATTCCACAGCCGTGATTCCAAAATACCTCAGTTGCTGTTGGATCCAGAGGAGTTGAGCATAGAAGCTTCAGGACGCAAGATACCCCGCCTCTGTAGTTGAGGTAGCAACCGATGTCTGCTTTTTGTTATACCAAGAAATAAGCCGGTCACCTAGGAACTAGCATGTCCCGCTGGTACTCTTTCGGTCAATCTTACAGCATGCATAGTCTGCATCAGAGTAACTCGTTAGATTGAAACTGGAATCCTTTGAATACCACAGTCCCACATCTTGAGTGCCCTTTAAATATTTTAAGATTCTGTTACGATTTGTTTCGTAAGATGTGTTTATGGGTTCAAGAATCAAGTTCTTGATCTTAGGACCAATGAAAATTCTATAATCAAAGGGCAGCGGAAGGTTTTGATAGAGAATTTGAGGGGAGGGGATAGAAGAAACAAGGGTGCGAAGAGAAATACTGTTGGTTTATACCAAACAGTCCATAATAATAATAATAATAGACAAATAGGGGCGAAGTCACATCTTCATCATTCTATTCATGGGTCTTTGGGGAAGAAAGATCATCCTTATATAGGTGATGTCTTGCCCCATAATATTCGGTTACAACAAATACTAGAAAATAACAGAATTCGGTTTGTAAAATAGAAAAGGAAAGCAAAACAAAATAATAATACAACAAAACAGAAATCTGGCCCATGTGCACACTAGGACCGAGACTGGGTGTCGATGAAGGTTGCTGGAATTTATTCTAGGACCGAGGCCTAACAGATTCTTTTGGCAGCATTTTAATGAGATTGTTTAGGATTAGACTAGAATCTCCCGCACACCCCGACCGCAAACAAGATGTCCGGTCGGCTAGCTGTTATGTACATAAGTGAACTGATAATTCCACGATAGGCTGTTAAGTCCACTCCTTGACCATCTTCATCTTTATCCAGTTTGATCGATGAGCTCATTGGGGTGGATGCTGCATAGTAGTTTTCCATCCCAAACTTTTTTATCAGCTCCTTTGTGTACTTAGATTGATTGATGAATGTTCCTCCTTCGATCTGCCGAACCTGGAGACCTAGAAAGAAAATCAACTCCCCCATCATACTCATTTCAAACTTGTCAGTCATCATCTTTGAAAATTTATCACATAGCTTAGGGTCGGTTGACCCGAAAATAATATCATCCACATAAATTTGAACAAATAAGATATATCCATTTTTCTCAAATTTAAATAGGGTCTTATCTACCGATCCTATAGTAAAATTATGGTTGAACAAAATTTTTGTCAAATTGTCATACCAAGCTCTAGGAGATTGTTTTAAACCGTAAAGGGCTTTATCCAACCGGTACACATGACTAATTAGATCTTGATTTTTAAAACCTAGAGGTTGCTCAACATACACCTCCTCATTTAATTCACCGTTTAAAAATGCACTTTTAATATCCATTTGAAAAAGTTTGAAATTCTTGAAAACTGCAAAGGCTAGAAAAATTCTAATGGCTTCAAGTCTGGCCGTAGGAGCAAATGATTCTTTAAAATCAATGCCTTCTTTCTGTTTATCCCTTGGGCCACTAATCTAGCTTTATTCCTCATAACTAAACCGTTTTCATTTAGTTTATTTCTCAACACCCATCTTGTTCCGATAACCGATTGATTTTTCGGTCTTGGATATAAATGCCAGACTTTATTCCTCTCAAATTGGTTCAATTCCTCTTGCATTTCTAAGATCCAATCTGGATCTAACAATGCTTCATCCACCTTTTTTGGCTCAATCTGGGATATGAAAGCAGAGTTTTTATATTATTCCAACAGTTGATGCCTAGTTTGGATGGGTAGTGAGGGGTTACCTATAATAAGCTCATGATAATGATCTCTGTTACCTTTAAGATTCGGTCCAGAAATGTCTTCTAAATGACCGGTTATTTAATCAAGGTTAGACAAATCGGTAGGCTGAACTGAGTCAAACCGACCGATTTCCTCAGCAGACACTGATGTGTCAACTTCCTGCTGTGAAGCAGCTTGATCCGGCTGAACCTCAGCATTAACCGTTTGGTCATAGACAAACCTTTTAAAGACCGTAATCTCATCTTCACCAACATATTGGATATTTAATTTTTCCAATTGTTGTGTAGATCAAAGGATGATGCGATATTACTTTCAACCGATTCATCAAAAACAACATGAAAAGATTCTTCAACAGTTAAGGTCTTAGTGTTATATACTCTATATGCTTTACTCACTACAGAATAGCTTATCATGATGCCAACGTCGGATTTTACATCGAAAGCAGTCAAATAAATTTTACCATTGTTATGAATGTAACACTTATAGCCAAAGATCCTAAGATATCGGATGTTAGGAACTCTATCATGGTATACTTCAAAAGGTGTTTTATTGAGCCGTTTATTAATCATAGACCGGTTTTGTTTATAACATGCAGTGTTAATAGCCTCAGCCCAAAATTTTTGAGCAATACCCGAATCGGCTATCATGGACCTTGCGGCTTCCTTAAGAGTTCGGTTTCTTCTCTCGGCCAGTCCATTTTGTTGAGGTGTTGTAACACTAGAAAACTCGTATCTAATTCCAGATTCCTCAAAAAAATGCATTCAAAGTACTAAATATAAACTCAGTTCCTCTATCAATTCTAATCTTATTTATGCGTATAGATTTCTCATTCTGTAATCTTTTAAGCAGTTTAATTAAATTCGGTGTAGCTTGATTTTTAGATACCCAAAATATCACCCAAGCATATCTAGAGTAATCATCAATAACTACCATATGATAATGCATACCACTTAGGCTTGTGACCCTAATCAGTCCAAATAAGTCCATGTGAAGCAATTCTAAACATCGGTTAGATTGTGTTTTCCCTTTACTTTTAAAAGTTGATTTTATTTGTTTCCCCATTTGACATGCAGAACAGACTTTATCTTTGACAAATTTCATGTTAGGCATTCCTTGAACTAACTCTTTGGTACAGATGTAGTTTATGGTTTTGAAATTCAAGTGATTAAACCTTTTATGCCAAAGCAGTTTTGATCATTCTTAGCTATCATGCAAACCGGGTTATCAACTTTAGTTTTCCAGTCTACTTTGTAAATGTTTTCTAACTTATTTCTGGTTAGTAAGGTGCGATCCTGTGGACTCTTAATTAAACATGCATGTTTATGAAATTTTCAGTGTATCCCACATCGCACATTTGATTAATACACAACAGATTAAAATACAAATTTTCAACAAAAAACACGTTATTTGTAATCAGGTTGCCATGGACAATCTTACGCTTGTCCATGGCTCTAACTTTATTACTGTACATAAACTTAAATGAATAAACTTACTCCACTCCAATAATATTTATTAAATATGTCTTTATCGATACGTTTGAAATGAATTATATCAACATTATTGATAAGTCTTAATTCTATATAATAATTGTTTATTTTATATTATCAACCAAGTTTTTGTCCATTATTGGCAATATATAATAATGTACACCTAATATCACAAAGATATTGCTAATTGTTCATGCAAAAAAATAAAAATTTGTTGTTTTAAATATGAATACAAGTTTTTCTCATTTTTTTTCTTCTTTGATTGGTTTTTATGATTTTCATGATGAAAATTTTTGTTTCATAAAATTAGTTGACTCTAATTTTATAATATTTCATGGATAATTTTAAAAAAGAAATAACTTTTTTTACCGACTCAAAATTATATAAATGAATTTAGGTTATGTAAAATGTATCTTTCAAATGACCCCAATTTATAATGTTGTGATTTTCAATCCTAATTAAGAATCATAAAATGAGTGTTTCTTATTGCATGGTGCAATAACAAACAATGTAAAAACTTAAATTTGGCAAAACGATAACATCAAACCAAATTTCTAAAAATTTAAAATTTTGTAAAACAAATTTTTTTAACCCATGTGATTTTTGTATAACATGTAATGTATCTAACTATCAATATTAATATTTATAACATTTAAAATATTTTCAAAAAAAAAACGTTTAAACTTTATTTTAAAATAAATAATCATACTATTCTATAGAACAGTACATATAAATTGATATACTAGTCTTTATGAACATAACGGAGAGGCGATTAAATCGATGGTCTCACTTATCATAAAGAGAAATATCACCTTTAGTGCTAGTTTTGATAAATGAAGATGGTTTGTCTTTTCTTATAGAATAATCAATGTTCATTCATCCCAATTACAGAAGTACTCTCTTTCCACACCTTATAATTATCACCTTTTAGTTCATTATAGGTTGAATAATTATAAATTATGAAGGCTCATTATATATGAGACCCCAAAATTATAATATCATGTTTACCAATGTAAATAACATAATAATAATAAATCTAGCGACAAAAAACTTGTCTATGGGAGAGTTTTATTCAATTAGATTTAATTTAACAAATTATGTTTTAACATAAATCTAGCGATACAGACTTGTTTGTGGGCTAAAGTCTTATTCAATCAGATTTAAACACACACCCGTTTTTTATATTCCCTGTTGTCTCCATCCACAAATCTATTTATGTATTTTGTTCATTTATATCCTAAGAATCCTGAGTTTAATGTAGCTGAGTAAGAATATTCTACATAAAAAACATACTTAGTAGTGTATAAAATATGAATTTCAATATTTTCATGAACATAAAAAATAATTACTTAGTAGTACTTAAAATATATCACAACTTTTGCTGCTCTATTTTTATTCCATGTACCATCCTTTTTTATGCACTTTTTCAAATGTTTCAAAAATGGAAGGGTGTCTTCCAAGTTCCTTGGTCTATTGTAAAATATCAATTATGGTGTTAATAATAGTAATTTTAATCAATTAAATACAATTAAATTATATAAATACTTACCAATATTCTTTGATGTTCTACAATCGGGATTGAACCTCCATATTATTTGGCAACACCGTTTGTTGTGTATTTCTTTTGATTTCTTTGAATATTTGTGTACTTCTCGAAATACTTTTGGTCATCAATTTTTTTTTATTTGAGTCCAGTCTTCTATGGTAATGTGTAGGGGCTTTTTCAAAGATGTTTTGGCCCTAGTAAAAAAATTTATTATCTTCGCACTACCTTTCTTTTTAAAACTTATTCACATCCCATTCAAGATCCCGCTCAAATTTCTTCAAAGCAGTCATTTAAATTTGTTAAAGATCTTCAATAATTAATTGATAATAAAAATTAATTAGAATAAATACAATTAAACATATAAAGAATTGTGCCCACAAAATATTCTTAATATTTTTCAGAGACTTGATTCTAGTTCAAATATTCCCCTCTAATAACGAGTGATTATCCGATGCATGTATTCAAAATATCTGGAAAGAAGTTGCAACAACATATAAAAATTAAAAATAAAGTTATTTTATATTTCTAAATTACTATACACAACTTAAATGAATAAACTTACTCCACTCCAATAATATTTATTAGATATGTCTTTATCGATACGTTTGAAATGAATTATATCAACATTATTGATAAGTCATAACTCTATATAATAATTGTTTATTTTATATTATCAATCAAGTTTTTGTCCATTATTGGCGATATATAATAATGTACACCTAATATCACAAAGATATTGCTAATTGTTCATGCTAAAAATTAAAAATTTATTGTTTTAAATATGAATACAAGTTTTTCTCATTTCTTTTTTCTTCTTTGATTGATTTTTATGATGAAATTTTTTGTTTCAGTGAAATTAGTTGACTCTAATTTTAATAATATTTCATGGATAATTTAAAGAAAGAAAAAACTTTTTTTACCGACTCAAAATTATATTAATGAATTTAGGTGATAAAAGATTTTACCCATTCCATTTTATTAAATATACTTAGCCAACTAATATATATTTGTTAATTGATTTGTACCTTCACTCACTTATTCCAAAATGCAGAAACAATCCCGTCTCCACAATGGAGCAGAAAAGATATAGAAGAATAGTTGAAAGAAAAATAAACATGTTGAAGGATAAGGCTTACTTAACGAATATACATGAAAGTGAGACCCACATGTTTGTTCATTTAAAAATAAATAGTTATATATAAACACAAGTTAAATTTCATGTAACCAAGTTTGAATTTAATATAAGAAAACTTTTCTAAAAACTATGTCATTAGATAAAATTAAACAGAGAAGAATGTATGTATAATTTACCTTAAAATTATTACAATACTATTATTAGTTTTAAATTTCAAAAGATAACTAAATATATTAAGTAATAATTTTTTTATACTGAAATTGTAGGAGGGTAAGAGCACAACTATCTCATTTGAGTTGATATGAATTATTAAGAGACTTTTAAAATTTTATAATACACTACACTTGTAAAATTGATTACTGTTTAACTCATTTAATAATTATATATTTATTAAAATAATGGTTAAAAGACAGGAAGTAGTTTAAAAAGAAAAAACATTCATAAAAATGGTAATAATGGTAATATAGTTAATAAATGAAGAGAGAAAGAAAGATAATATAAAATTTGAAAAGTTTAGATTAGGGGCTGAAAATGAGTTAAGACGCTCTTAAGCTGCTCACGAGTGCTCGGTCAAAGTTCAATTTGAGCTTGACTTTGATCGAGTTCGAGTCGAGCTCGAGCCGAATCGTTTAATATTTGAACCGAACTCAAACTTATATAATGTTTGTTCGATAACTTGTATAGATTTTTCGAGGCTCATGATATATATATATATATATTTAATATTAAAATTTAAAATTTAAAAGAATATATTTTTTGTCTCTCTTTTCAAAGCCCATATAGAAAGTCCACAATCTGTATTATTATATTATATTGTCCTCTAAAGCAAAAACCCTAATTTATAATGTATCAATCTTATTTAGAGGTGTAAATAAGTTGAGCCGCTCGGTTAAAGTTCGATTTGAGTTCGGTTAATATCGAATTTGAGTCGAGCTCATGCCAGCTCGTTTATGATTCGAGTCAAATTCGAACTTAGGTAAGACTTGCTTGATAGCTCGACGAGCTTTTTTTAGTCTAATTATATAATTCTTTATTTATTATATTATACTTTTTAATAAAAAATTTAAACATACCCCTAAGACTATCAATGAACTTATTGTTTATGTGACTGTCCCTATTCCTAGTCATCTCCTATTCAGATCTATCAAACAATTATAGATAGAAGATTGGTTCTGTGAAGATTTTGATAGATGAAACTAGCTAGAAAAAAAATACTATAAAATTTTAAATTTTGGAATAGACTTTATATTAACAAAAATATTTATACATACCCTATAATATTATTTTTATTAATCATTATAAAAAAATATTATATTTATTTAATATAACATAAAATATAATAGGACTGAGAAATATATCGAAAATATCGATTTTTTCAGTATGCCAAAAAAAGTAAAGTATGATACCGACACCTTATTGGTAAGGTAAAAGTATGAGATTTTTAATATTTTGGTATATCAATATATACAAAAATATTGATATATATTATATAAATTAAAAAATATATATTATATAATATTTATAAGGAAATAAGTAGATTTGATATTAATTTAATTATATAAACATATTTTTTTTTAGAGAAATGATTAGGTGAGGGAATTTGGTGAGGGAATGACTTGGCATAATCTTATTTGCTGAAAAAATCAAATAATTTCTCTTTTTTTTCTCTTTCCTCCCACTTTTACATTTTCCAACCAATGAAGGTGATGCCAAGTCATTCCCTTACCAAATTCCCTTACTCTATCACTCCTCTTTTTTTAAATCAAATTAAAATATAATTAAACTGTAATATTATTTAATATATGCAATTTCAACGTATTATATTTATTATAATATAGAAAACTATTTTTATTTCACTATAAAGTGTTTTTTTTTTCAAAATAAACCTAATGGAGTGTAATATGTTTTCAAAATCATCTCAAATATAATACACGACTTCAAAGTATTCTTCTTGAGAAGACTCTCGAATTCTATTATGTTTTTTTAATTTAAGAAATTAATATATAAATATATTTAAATTCGAGCATTTCGAGTTGAACTCGAGCCTATGATTATATGATCGGGCTGAATTTGAGTTTAATATTGAAAGCTCGAGCCGAGCCAATAAAAAACGAGACTAGCCAAACTCGAGTAAGGGCTAGTTTGAGCTCGGCTCGGCTCGTTTACACTCCTAATCATATCTTACATGACTCTTCATCACTTTTTTTCTTCTTTTTCCGTCTTCACCATTTCTTATTTTCTTCTTCTTCCGTCTTCACAATTTCTTTCACTCATTCACAATATGTTGATTCATTTTTTCATATTATCTCTTATTTATACTGCTTCTTGTATTCATTCACAAGAGACTATAGGTAAATTAAAATCTATTTTTACTTCTACTATAACTATTGTTTAGCTAGATAACTTTGATTTTTTTTGTATTATTAGAAACTTATGTTTATATGGATCGCTCATGGATGAAAATAGAAAAACATTATTATATATTTATATATTTATATATATATATATAAATATATATATATATATATATATATATATATATATATATATATATATATATATATATATATATATATATATATATATATATATATATATATATATATATATATATATATTGATCAACTAATCAATAACAAAACATGTTTAAGGGCGTAAAATATTGAATAAATATATAAAACACTATTACATTTAATGATTTTCAATTTATATTAGGATTGGACTATGATAGAAAAAAGACTAGACAATATTAGGGATATAATAATTAGTATATTATATATAATATTTAAATAGATAAAAAAAGGTTAATATATTATATATAATTAAAGTATATAATATATAGTATTGAAAGAGATAAAAAAAAAAGATTAATATATTATGTATAATAAAAAATAAAAAAAAGTATTAGTATATATTTTATATACAATATGAAGAGATAAAAAAAAGTTTAGTGTAAATATTATATATAATATGTTTGAGAAAAAAAATGAATTTACAAGATTAATAATATATTATATTATATAAAAAAGTTAATAGATTATTGCTCAAAATAAGTTAATAGATTTTGTTATATTTGCACCAAAATAATTTAAATATATATTATAATATTTAATAGAAAAATGTCAATTGTTTTTACGGTATCTACCTCCTAAAGTAAAAATTAAATTTTAGTTATTTGTTTTATTATGTATTTTTTATATTAGTTATTTGTAAGCTTAAACATATCATATTACTTAATTCAGGTAGTTATATTTGTTATGCTTGAAGAACATGATTTAAAAATTATTAATATATTAAATGTTCAAATAGTTTTATAGTTTTATATTTGATTTTGGAATTTTATGTTTTAGAATATTGATTAATAATGGTGGTTTGATATTTTTGGACTAGTATTGTAAGCACTAAAAATCAACACTCTAATTTATAATATTAAAATAATTATTTTAAATTATTTTTAAATATATAAGATCAAAATAATTAACTCCATGGCCAAAAACACATTTAAAATAATTAATTAGGATTAATTATTGTGTTAATTAATCAAATTAATTAAAATTAAAATTAAAATAAACTTATTTGTTATGAATTTCTCTTTATTTGTTCTTAGGATGGAGGATAATGAATGAATTTAATGATTAAATAAAAAAAAAAAGAGGATCAATCGATTAGAGATAATGATGAGAAGTCATTCCATGCGATGAGGGAAACATGTGAATTCAAATATACTCAACCAATCATAGTGCAATATTTGTTTTTAATTAATTGATGTATTACATTCTAGTGACGCACCTAATGTTTAGAAACATTTCTTTAGACTCCCTATACATACTTTAGGCTACATACCATAGAAGACACTTTTTCCTTATGTCACACATTCTTCCAATTCTTTTATATATATTTTTAATTTCCTATAAATCCATTTTGCATTACTTTCGAGTTTGTTTTTGTTTGAATTAGTAAATTAATTGAAGATTAATCAAATTGAATTAATTTAAATATTCAATATATTCAAACTATTAATTCATTCAATAATAATCAAAATGTCAAATTTGAAAAAAATATCATTTTATAAATTTATGTTCTTGGGTTCTGGTTTACAACTCGCCCAGGTCGAAAGGGTTCTAAGCCTTTGCTTTGCCCCAATGACTTAATAACATGTGTATGATTATATATTAAATAAATGAGAAAAGCTTTGATTTCTATAAATAATTGAGGTTATGATATTGTATTGTTCACAATGTATAATATATACTTGTATGCAAAATAAATAAATAAATCAACTTTGGTATATATTTGGGTTTATTATGTGTACTTGATGTAGTTCAAGTTAGGGGTGTTCAATATTTTGTTTGAACGGATATCCGGCCGAATTTGAGTTTATTGTATTTGAATAAATCGAATTTGAATTTGATTTTTAATTTTTGAATCAAATTTTAAACCAATTCAAATTCAAATACGATTTTCGAGTTGAAATTTCAACTCAATAAATCAAATCGAATTCATTTTTTATTATTTATTATAATTATATATTATATAATTTATTAAAGTTTGGTTAGAAACTGTACCCTTAGGGCCTGTTTGGCCAAAAAACTCATATATTCACAAATTTGCGGAGTCATAATTTTTAAAATACGTGTCCAAAAATTATGAAATTGATATATTTACGATCACAAAAATATTTCCAAATTTGACGTCGAATTTCATAATTTTCTGGATAATTTGATATTTTCGATATTTTTCATGATTTTATGAACTTTTTTTTTTACTTTATGCATGTTAATGATTTTTTTAACATGTTTCCTACTTTTGTAGGATTTTACTTGTATGTATATATGATTTCCTTTATTGTATTTTATTTATGCTTATATATGTTTGTATGTATGCTTGTATTATTGTTTGAAAAAAAAATATAAGATTCACACAAATGTGCACAATCACTCTTAGAGTTAGGTTAAACAAGAAAAATAGAAAAACTAAAATGTAAAATGTAAAATATATTTTTAAAGGACAAAATTGTAATAATATAAGTTATCTTTGTAATGAGTGTTGTGGGACTTAACGTTTTTAGCCCTTTCCCACATATAACCAAGCACCAAACTAATAAAAGATCTCTAATTATTGCCTGAATACGCTTAAATTATTTTTCTAATTTTAAAAAATTAGGTGGTGACTCTATAGTCTTGAAGTTATCCTTAATTAATTTTTTTTAAAAACACCTATGTTAACATCTCATTAAATTCTCAATGTTAGATGGAATTCGACGAGAGGGTTGATTATGGGGTTACAATAAAGTTTAACTTTTATCGCTTTAATTTTTCGATATCACTTAAAAAATAAATTCTACACGTAAAAATAAATTAATAAGAGAAGATTAAACAATGTAAGATATAGAGCTAAGATGAGTAATTTCTATCGTGTATAGTTTCTAGCGACTCTGTTGTGAATATTTAATGTTTTGTTTCAAACACAATTTTGGAAATTTAGAAATCTATTTTACACAAAACTATATGCCGAGAAAATGTTGAAAGAGTGACCTTATAAAATAAAGGAATAGAGGAAGGGATTTGGAATTTGACCTCCATACAAAAAAATATTTTGTTTTCTTAATGTGCATGAATTCTGGGACTCTAGTGTGAAGATAATATAAGGTATACGTCATTGGACAAATCCTATACATCTATTTATTACGTTATAAGATTATCAATGAGGAATGATGATCTCCACCCGCTTTTGAGAAATTTTTATGTGATTTGTTCGTTGAGTATGAATGTAGAAAAAACCTATGTTAACTCTTTCTTCCATTTCATAAATTCTCTACCATTAAAAATAAGGGATTTGTGATTAGCGGTGAGGGGTATGACCAATTAGAGCTCTCCTTACATCGATGACATTTAGATTATCCTTGTCGGTAGCACCCCTCTCTCTTATTGTCATGGAAGTCATATAACAAAATTCCTACGTCATTTCTACTAGTCGTTGAATCGCCGTGCCCGAACATTAAATCCACATCGTAATATTTTTTTTATTAGTTATCTGACTACTATATATGTAAATACGTGTATGAATATGGATATAAATAAGTTCTCATGAGTACATTCTATCCATTTAATAAACATGATTTTTTTTTATAAAAATATAAAAACAATAAAAACAAAAAACATAACAAAATAAAAATATAAAAAGTCTAACTTAACGAGTTATTGTCTTTAATTCTTTATTACACAAATTCATTGATGTTAAAACGTTCGAACATTGACCATTCAGACTAAAAAAATAAATCTATCAAGAAGAGGACATCATCCCGTGGACATCAAATAAGAGGAACATGTCAAAGACAAGGAAGCAAAACGACAAAGACTTAAATTTCCTTTAATGCTTTTAAAATTTAACTTTGATGTTGAGGGGTGTATGCGTTTGTAATTGTTTTTGATTTATCCACACACTTAAATAAAATGTAACTTCTTTTAATACACTCAATATTTTTATGAATGAAAAATGACTGTTTATTCTACGTTTAGGACATACATGTATATGAGTAACATGTACTACTCTTTCGGTTTACTCTTTAAACCATCTCGCCCTCTTTCGACGAATCTATTCACCATAGAAGCGTACTACATAATTGAGGAGACATCCAATAAACATTTAAGCATCGTACAACTCTTAATCCAATATCCTTCGTAGCGGTCTTTCTATTCTTCATTGACAAGCAAACGAACTACACTTAGCTCATAATTCATGACTCTGTAGAATTCCTTCTATCCATCGACGAATGAATGTGCTTCACTTATCTCAGAATCCACAATTCTTCTTAGAATTCTTTCGATTTCTTGTCGACGAACACACAAATATTGATCCACGACTTATTATAAAGCCTTTATTGTTATTCTTCTACGGAAATTCAACTTTGAATCCAAGATTCTTTATCCTTTATATCCCCATCAATGAATACACGTGTTTCATTCAATACGAAATTCATGAATCTTCGTGAAAATCTTTCTATCCTCCATCAACAAACGCACGTGCGTCACTAACTTAGGGATCACGTCTCTTTTCAAGGATCCTTTTATCACTCGTTAATGAAAACACGCATGTCACTAACTTAGAGCTCACATCTCTTTTCAGAGATCTTTTATCCTTTGTCTATGAACGTGCGAATACCATTAAGTTTAGAATCTACGACCATTCGTGGAATTCATTTTATCATTTTCTTGACGAACGCGTGAATTCACGACTCTTTGTGGTATTTCTTTATACACTTTGTCAACAAATTAACAACAATGCTTATGTTATTTTCCATTTTTAGATAAAGATGTTGCAAACTAAGGCGATGTCGATGTTGTTACTTTTTCATTTCCTCCATATTTAGATATTGTGTGCTTGTGTCATGCCTTCAAAATCATCTTTAAATAATAAAATATATTGATATTGAAAGAGAGAAATATATCAAATAATTTTATAATTAAAATATAAATAATATGATAGAGATTACGAAATATTAAATATGATATTGTAATACGAAATTTAATAGACTTGAATCACCGACTAAACATAATTTACACCAAAAGGGGCTATCCCTTAATGAGAATGAATTTAATTTGACTTGAAAACGAAATAAATTTATTAGTTAAAATAAGTTATAATCTAAATCTAAGAAACCCAACCTAGTTGAAATCTTAAGAGATCAATAATTTTAAATTAGTTATGAAGATGGTTTAAATTTCGGTCATAAAATAATAATTATTCATATTTGGAGTTATATTCTTAACTTTGTACCGTTTGAAATACTAACTATTTCAAATAAAAATAAATATATAAGAAAAAATTTCAAACAAAACTACATGTATAGAAAGCAATTTCAAACAAAATTATTTTTATGAACATATTTAAAACTCAGTTTTATGTATAGGGAACACTATATTTATTATCTCTTAACTAAAATTAGGTCCATAAAATTGGTTTGAGTTGAGTTTTAAGTGGATGAAATAAATTGTTGGTATAAATTTCAAATATAATGGAAGGGTATGAACAACCCAATATCTTGAATATGTCAATAATTTTAAAAAAGTTTAGCGAGTTAAATTAAAAAATCAAAATAATTATTTAATACAATTAAAAATTTAAAACAGTGTTGGTCTATGAGAGCAAAATATAATATTTAAGTTCCATAAAAATATATTAAATAAAAATAAGAGACTATAGAATTGTAGAGGTCGTGTTCATCTAATTTAAGTGGAAAAAAACAGAATGAAGTTATTTCTTGAAAAATATCTTCTCATTTATAAAGGAATAAATTAGTAGCTTAAGGCCGATTTGTAAATTGGATTTTGTTAGAGTAATGTTCAAAAAGTTATTGATGTTTATGTGTAAACTAAAATTTCATTAAAAAATATTAGTTTATTCAGAACATTTTTTTATGTAAAATTTATCTTTCAAATGATCCAAATTTATAATATTGTGATTTCCAATCATAATCAAGAATCATAAAAGGAGTGTTTCTTATTGTAGGGTGCAATAACAAATAATATTGTAAAAACTTAAATTTGGCAAAACAATAACAACATCAAACAAAATTTCTATAAATTTAAAACTTTTTTGAATAAATTTTCTAAACCCATGTAACAAGATAATGTATCTAACTATCAATTATATTATTATTTATAAATGTTTATACTTTGTTTTAAAAAAATAATCCATTTAATAAAAAAAAAACACTTATAAGTACAACAACAAAAATATACATATGAAAAAAAAGTTTATAAAGCAAAAATAAATTAAGAAACATACTACAATTAATTAGTTTAAATGTTTCAAGAAGAACACTAATGTCTTTACATAAATTCATAAGTTTTCGAATCTCATATCGGAAGACATTGTAAATAATTCTTAAGAACATACTTTCATTGTTAAATGTTCTCCGATTTATTTTCAACTAGCTAGATAATACATTAAAAAATTATAGGGATATAAATATATCTTGTAAATAAGGTTTTTTTTAGTCATTCATCCCTATACCTATCTCAATAACTAATGTTAGTCTTCAACCTAACTTATTAGATTCCGGTAAAATTACATAATATATTTGCGATATTGTGAGAATGTACATAATGTACAAGCATATGAGAATAGTATACAATCTCCTTGTAGGACATTCGACACTCGCTCAGATAATTTATTGTTATTTGTATATTTTTTATATTTAAAAAATAATCCTAATAAATAAATAAACAGTAAAAACAATTAATAAAAAATTATCAAAAATTTAAATATCAAATAAAGTTTAATTTCTTTTATTCAACATTTTTTTTACTAAATGTCAAATCAGCATTTTAATTTTATTTTTGGTAATTATGATTGTTAAATTATAAGTAAATATTTAATGATAATTATATTTAAAAAAAAAATCAGGCCTATCCTAATAACTCAAATATAAATAAATAAAAAAACAATAAGAAGATAATTGAATAAAATATTCTCTTAAATATTTAAATAATAAATATATTCATCTATAAAATAATCCTCATTTCATTCTTTAGACTCGCACCATTAATTAAACATGACTACTCCGGCCACCACCATCCTCCTCCTCTTCCTAGCCCTCTTCTCCGCCTCCCTCAGCCTCATGATGGCGGACATGTCAATCATCGAGTATGATAACAATCACCAATCAAAATCCAGAACCGACGAAGAAATGATGAATATTTACAAAAAGTGGATGGTAGAGAATGGAAAAGTGTACAACGGAATAGATGAATTTGAAAAACGTTTCGAAATTTTTAAGGATAATTTGGTCTTCATAGATGCTCATAACTCCGAGAACCGGACCTACAAGGTTGGATTGAACGTGTTTTCCGATCTGACCGATGAAGAGTACCGATCCTACTACCTCGGCATGAAATATGATGCCGATCCCCAATCTGTCCAGTCAGAGCTGGACAGCCAAAGGTATGCTGTGTCATCAGGTGAAATTCTCCCGGAGTCGGTTGATTGGAGGACGAAAGGCGCCGTCTCACCGATTAAGAACCAGGGAAAATGCGTAAGATTTCTAAATTAGAAAGTTAGTATGACTCCAAGTCATTCAATCAAACTATTGAACAACTAAGATAACTAATTCTATAAGTGGATTTTAGTCAATATCAATTAAACTTAGCTATAATTCTTCCTTCAATTAACAGACTTTTTAGGTCGGAAAGCAGACTAACTAATAAGATAAAAGGTTTTCGAAAATCAAGGTTTGAAAGCTGCTACTTTTATTTTTTAATCCCAGAGAAGATAACTAGTATTATTGTTATAAAAAAAATATTGTGATATATAATACTTGATATATAATAAATTATATTTTTTTTTTGACTATTATGTAGATTAATTTTTCTTTATCTATAGTTTCGGCTATTTCCATTTTTAAAGAGAACAAAATAAAAGTAAAAAATATTTGTCTCAGAGTAATTTAACAATTTTGGAACAATTTGATAAAAATATAAAGTCAAAAGTAGGTGCCTAAGATGAAAATAATTTAATAGTATTAGAACAATTCAATTCACTAGCTTTTTAATAAATTAATTACAAAAATATATATATGAATAATATAACTAAAATCACAGGTTTGATTCTCATTTAAGATACCTCATGTTGGAGTAAATGTCATGATTTTATTATATGGTAAATTCTAGTTAAGGATGCGAAGAAATGAGGTTAAAAAATATAGTTTTGGAACAATTTGAGTTCATATATATATTTTGATCTTGTTTGTGTTGTTTTTTAAAATATTAGGAAGTTGTTGGGCTTTCTCGGCGATTGCAGCGGTGGAAAGTATCAACAAGATAGTAACAGGACAACTGATTGATTTGTCGGAGCAAGAACTTATTGACTGCGATCGAGCTAGCCTAGGCTGCTTAGCCGGGTACATTCTTACTGCATTCCAATTCATTGTTCGCAATGGTGGTATAGACACGGAAAAGGATTATCCTTATCGAGAAGCCAAAGGCACCTGCAATGCCACTAAGGTTATCATGAGCTTGACTTTGGGGCTTGTTAATTTTTATAAGTCTGTCTAGCTAACCATTTGGTTGATTGATTGCAGATGAAATCAAAGGTGGTGAGCATAGACGGTTGGGAAAGAGTACCACCCTACGACGAAAATAGTTTAAAGAAAGCTGTCGCACAGCAGCCCATCAGCGTTGGCATTGAAGCTTATGGCAAGGAATTCAAAAATTATGTCTCGGTACGTAAGTAGTGAAAAGTTATTATATTTTGGATTTTGAGATCGATCTATATATTATAAGTGAATGTTTTGTGATTCTTTTGGTTATGGAAGGGTATTTTCACGGGATACTGCAGAACCTCCCTAGATCATGCACTGGTGGTGGTGGGATATGGCAGTGAAAAAGGACTTGATTATTGGATAGTGAAGAATTCATGGGGAACGAATTGGGGTGAAAAAGGATATATGAGGATCGAGCGGAACAATGTTCCTAGCGGTAAGGGAAAAGGGAAATGCGGCATAGCTGTACAAGGTTTTTATCCCACAAAAAAAGGAAATGCCGGAGTAGGAGACGGTGTCGTTAGTACAGCATGAACGTAGCAATTAAATTAAAGTATCCAAATCTAAGTTAAAATAAGGTGGAGGTGGTGGTGGTCACTTCTTTTGTTTTTGTTGTTATTATGTATTTAATAAACTGATCATGTTTTATTAATAAATCTACCATGATCACATGTATTTGCATAATTATTAATATAAATAAAATATTATTTATTTATAAATATTTTAAATAAAATTAATATTATTTAAATTTAATTTATTTAAAATTAGTTTATGTTTTTAAAAATTAAGTTTAATATAAAATTTAATGTTAATATATATTTTAAAATTAATTATATATCTAAAGTTAAAAAAAATAATTTTATGAGTTTAAAAATACTTAAAAAAAGAAATGTAGATTTTTATTCTTAAGAATCAAGTCAATTACATCATACAAGTTACTATAAATCACTCTAGAAATTTTACTTAAAGTTGTATCATAAATTTTTCTCTTATCAAAAGTAATGTTAGACGTGTTTTACACTATTACCAACCTCTTATATTATCACGACATTTTTTTACCACCATTTCGACAAACCAACCACCAATCACACAATCCACGTCTCATACAGTGACCTCAGACACTTTCACACACCTATTATCTCTAGTCAAATCAACCACCAATCTCAATCGACCTCTAATATCATGACCTCACGTTTTCATATGCATCTTATCACACTCGACAAACTAACCACCAATCTCAATCGACCTATAATATTGTGAGCTCACACATTTTCACATTTCGGTCAATCAAAATTTTATTCATATTATTTTTAACCACCTATATCTCCTTTGTTATCGGCCTCTTATCCCCACAAATGACACCTCTAATCTGATGATTTTTACCCATACTGCGGTCTCTTTTACCACCAATCGACTTCTTATCTTGTGACTCACACTTTTCATAATCCTCTTTATCCACTCGGAAAATTATCCACAAATCCCAATCAACCTTTAATCATGTGACCTCACACACTTTACAGCTCGATTAATCAATATCTCATTCATATATTTTAACCACTAATATCTTATTTATTACCCATCCTCTTTTATAATACTGTGACCTCTTTTATTACGCCTAATTAATCTCAATCGACATCTCATCTTGTGACCTCACACTTTCACACACCTTATATCCCCGTAAAACCAACACCAATCCCTCAATCGACCTCTCATATTGTGATTCACACTTTTTCATGTCTTTTTGTCTACTCGATAAATAACTCACCAATCACGATTGAACTCTAATTTCGTGATCTCACACTTTTATATTTCGGTCAATCAACATATCATTCATAAATTCTTAACCACTAATATATCATTTTTACATACCTCTTAAATTATTTTTCACTTCCGGAAAACCAACCACCAAATCTCAATCGACATCTCATCTCATGACTTTACACACACTTTCACACATATCTTATCCCTCGTCAAAACAAACATCAATCTCCTAAATCGACCTCTCATCTTGTGACTCACATTTTTTCATACCTCTCACACACATTTATACTCCGGTCAATCGACATCTCATTTATATATTTTTAACCGTCATTATCTCCTTTTATTATCGACTTTTTATCCCGACAAATCAACCACAATTCTCCACCTCGTATCTCATCATATTTACTCTTATTGCGACTTCTTTTACCCCACTTCAACCAATCAACAACCAATCCCCCAATCGATCACTTCAGTCGTCAACATCTCATTCATATATTTTTAAACACTAATATCTAATTTGTTATGAAGACCTCTTATATTTACCCTCACTTCGGAAAACCAACCATCAAATCTTAATCGACATTTCATCTCGTGACCTTACACACTTTCACACACCTCTTATCCCCTAAACAAACCACCCACCAAGCTTGAATCATCATCTTCAAGTTGTTGAAGATGATAGAGGCCCAATTGATGGATGTCCCGTAGACGATTGAGATCATCATCTTATACACCTTCCTAGTATAGAACTGGTTAGGTATATTTGTCCTAGGATGGATCTTTGGATGATGTCATGAAGAAGTTGGATGTGGAGGCGAGGTTGATTTGAGTCCGTGGTTATTAACCGGACTCAAAGTGTTGGAGAAGAAGTGCGAAAATTCCTCATTTGTATTGGAGAGAGGAGGGGGAAAATCCGAAAATCCTTCGGTTGGTAGATCGAAGAAACTGGAGAAGGATTCTTCAGTGATATGGAAGAAGAAAATTCCTCTCACATAGGAAACGATCGATCCATTATCCAGAATGACGGCATAATTGATGAAGTCGGTAACATCCCTTTCCAGAAGAAAGTCATAATCTTCCAGGAATTGTTGCAAGCCGGAGTCAACAAGATTTTGAAAATCAATGCCTTTTGTTTCGCTATCTCGAGATGATAGCATTGAATCAAAATCAATGACTAGAGATGTTCAAGACATGATGAATATATGAGAGAGATCTGAGTTTTAGAGAGATTATAAAAGCAAGAATGTTGTAGTTTGGATGGAGGTAAGTTGCTCTTTAAATAGGGGATCGGTTTCAAAAGCATTTAAGATTTTCATTAAATAGAGAATCTTTCCGTTATGAAAAGTCTTGTCTTTTTTCCCAAAAAGGTTACTTTTGATTCTTGGGAAGGAGTTACTTTTTCAGAAGATTGTCTTGGAAAGATGCAAGGAGGGCTTACACAATAACGGGTCAAATTTTAAACGCATGCTTGGGAATATTTTGAAAATGACTGAAATTTGGTAATGACCGATATTTGGTAGCTTCTCCCTGAGAGTATGCCCGATTAAGGAAAATGGCATTTAAAGTTAATCATCTTAATATTTGACCGAAGTTTCATTAAACCGGTATTTCATAAAAGCTGAAAACACATAACCGATATTGAAGCAAAATAATCGGTATGGTTGTGAAATACATAAAGTAGACCCTAGGACTAGTAGTGAGATGGTCCAATAGCCAGAGTTCTCATAGCTCTTGCTCTGTCTATCCAGTAGATGTATGCCTGGATCCTCTCCTTCGTTAGCAGCTAATTAGGATAGAGGGTGGCTCCTCGACCGAGGTAGACATCGATGTCAAAGAACAAACCACATTGATGAGGAGCAAATCCTCTTTTGTTGGAAAAGATCATCTCCTTCAGGTTTTTGAAGATGACCCTAGACCAGTTGACCGGAGTGCCTTCGGTGATGGAAACATCATTTCGAAGACCTTCTGGGTGTAGGATTGAGTGTTTGCCTTGGCAAAAATATTCTTACTTAGGATCTCACTTAGTTGCTGAAATTCACTTTGGAGGGAACTTTTGGCTCCATAAGTGTTGACCGGAGTCATGGAACCTGAAAAGTGGTGGCGCATCTCATTGATGACCATCGGTGAGAAGTTGAAGTTAGTGAGACCTTCAGTAGGTAGTCCGCAACTAAGTGCGAGATCTACCTCACTAAAGATGAAGGATTTGCCTTGAACTTCGGCAAGGATAAGATCCTCCCGAATGACCCTAGCGGTATTGAAAAATTCAGTAACTACATAATAGTCTATGATATATCTATCTTCCAAAAATGGTCTTAAACCGGAACGTTCACTGGACCAAAAAAGGCTTGGATTTCAACATCTTCGGAATGTGAGACCGATTCAAAATTGGCAAGAAGAATTTTTTTAGCAAGGAAACTAGACATTTTTGCTTGAGGATTTTCTTATGTTTGATTTAAAGAGTGTGATTATGTTCTTGAATGCAACATCGGATTATATGTTATCGTTATTGCACTAGTGTTGTCAAAAAAAATTGGAGATTCCTCAGCCGTGATTCCAAAATTCCTCAGTTGCTGTTGGATCCAGAGGAGTTGAGCATAGCAGCTTCCGACCGCAAGATACTCCGTCTCTGCAGTTGAGGTAGCAACCGATGTCTGCTTTTTGCTATACCAAGAAACAAGTCGGTCACCTAGGAACTGGCATGTCCCGCTGGTACTCTTCCGGTCAATCTTATAACATGCATAGTCTGCATCAGAGTAACTCGTTAGATTGAAACTGAAATCTTTTGAATACCACAGTCCCACATCTTGAGTGTCCTTTAAATATTTTAAGATTCTTTTTGCAGCAGTGTAATGAGATTTTTTAGGATTAACTTGGAATCTCCTGCACACCCCGACCGCAAACAAGATGTCCGGTCGGCTAGCTGGCAGGTACAGAAGTGAACAGATAATTCCACGATAGGCTAATAAGTCCACTCCTTGACCATCTTCATCTTTATCCAGCTTGATCGATGCGCTAACTGGGGTGGATGCTGCATAGTAGTTTTCCATCCCAAACTTTTTTAGCAGCTCCTTTGTGTACTTAGATTGATTGATGAATGTTCCTCCTTCGATCTACCGAACCTGGAGACCTAGAAAGAAACTCAATTCCTCCATCATACTCATTTCAAACTTGTCAGTCATCATCTTTGAAAATTTATCACATAGCTTAGGGTCGGTTGACCCGAAAATAATATCATCCACATAAATTTGAACAAGTAATATATATCCTTTTTTTCTCAAATTAAATAGGGTATTATCTACCGATCCTATAGTAAAATCATGGTTGAACAAATTTTTTGTCAAAGTGTCATACCTAGCTCTAGGAGCTTGTTTTAAATCGTAAAAGGCTTTATCCAGCCGATACACATGACTAATTAGATCCAGATTTTTAAAACCTAGAGGTTCCTCAACATACACCTCCTCACTTAATTCAATGTTTAAAAATACACTTTTAATATCCATTTGAAAACTTTGAAATTCTTAAAAACTGCAAAGGCTAGAAAAATTCTAATGGCTTCAAGTCTAGCCACAAGAGCAAATGATTCTTCAAAATCAATGCCTTTTTTATGTTTATACCCTTAGACCATTAATCTAGCTTTATTTCTCTCAAACTAGTTCAATTCCTCTTGCATTTCTAAGATCTAATCTGGATCTAACATGCTTTATCCACCTTTTTTGGCTCAATCTGGGATATGAAAGTAGAGTTTTCATATTATTCCAACAGTTGATGCCTAGTTCTGATGGGTAGTGAAGGGTTACCTATAAATGATTGGTTATTTGATCGAGGTTAGACAAATCGGTAGGCTGAACTGAGTCAAACCGACCGATTTCCACAGCAGACACTAATGTGTCAACTTCCTTCTGTGAAGCAGCTTGATCCGACTGAACCTCAACATTAACCGTTTGGTCATAGACAAACCTTCTAAAGATTGGAATCTCATCTTCATCATCAAATTGGATATTTTATTTTTCCAATTTGTTGTATAGATAAAAGAATGATGCGGTATTACTTTCAACCGATTCGTCAAAAACAACATGAAAAGATTCTTCAATAGTTAAGGTCTTAGTGTTATATATACTCTATATGCTTTACTCACTACAGAATAGCCTAACATGATGCCAATATTGGATTTTACATCGAAAGCGGTCAAATAGTTTTTACCATTGTTATGAATGTAACACTTACAGCCATAGATTCTAAGATACCGGATGTTAGGAACACTATCATGGTATACTTCAAAAGGTGTTTTATTGATCCGTTTATTAATCATAGACCGATTTTGTGTATAACATTTAATGTTAATAGCCTCGGCCCAAAATTTTTGAGCAATACCTGAATCGGTTATCATGGACCATGCGGCTTCCTTAAGAGTTTGGTTTCTTCTCTCGTCCAGTCCATTTTGTTGAGGTGTTCTAGCACTAGACAACTCGTGTCTAATGCCAGATTCCTCAAGAAATGCAGTCAAAGTACTATTTGTAAAATCAGTTCCTCTATCAATTCTAATCTTGTTTATGCGTATAGATTTCTCATTCTGTAATCTTTTAAGCAGTTTAATTAAATTCGGTGTAACTTGATTTTTAGATACCAAAAATATCACACAAGTATATATAGAGTAATCATCAATAAATACCATAGTATAATGCATACCGCCTAGGCTTGTGACCCTAATCGGTCCAAATAAGTCCATGTGAAGCAATTCTAAACATCGGCTAGATTGTGTTTTCCCTTTACTTTTAAAAGTTGATTTTATTTGTTTCCCCATTTGACTTGCAGAACAGACTTTATCTTTGGAAAATTTCATGTTAGGCATTCCTTGAACTAATTCTTTAGTACAAATGTAGTTTATGGTTTTGAAATTCAAGTTATTTAACCTTTTATGCCAAAGCAGTTTTGATCATTCTTAGCTATCATGCAAACCGGGTTATCAGCTTTAATTTTCCAGTCTACTTTGTAAATATTTTTTAACCTATTTTCGGTTAGTAAGGTGTTACCCTGTGGACTCTTAATTAAACATGCATGTTTATGAAATTCTACAGTGTATCCCATATCGCACATTTGACTAATACTTAGCAGATTGAAATGCAAATTTTCAACAAGGAGCACGTTATTTATAATTAGGTTGTCATGGACAATTTTACCCTTGCCCACAGCTCTAACTTTATTACTATACATAACTTAAATGAATAAACTTACTCCACTCCAATAATATTTATTAAATATGTCATTATCGATACGTTTGAAATGAATTATATCAACATTATTGATAAGTCATAATTCTATATAATAATTGTTTATTTTATATTATCAACCAAGTTTTTGTCCATTATTGGCCATATATAATAATGTACACCTAATATCACAAAGATATTGCTAATTGTTCATGCTAAAAAATAAAAATTTATTGTTTTAAATATGAATTCAAGTTTTTCTCATTTCTTTTTTCTTCTTTGATTGATTTTTATGATTTTCATGATGAAATTTTTTGTTTCATTGAAATTAATTGACTCTAATTTTATAATATTTCATGGGTAATTTTAAAAAAGAAATAACTTTTTTTACTGACTCAAAATTATATAAATGAATTTAGGTTATGTATCTTTCAAATGACCCCAATTTATAATGTTGTGATTTTCAATCCTAATTAAGAATCATAAAATGAGTGTTTCTTATTGCAGGGTGCAATAACAAACAATGTAAAAACTTAAATTTGGAAAAACGATAACAACATCAAACCAAATTTCTAAAAATTTAAAATTTTGTAAAACAAAATTTTTAAACCTATGTGATTTTTTTGGGGGAAAAACGACTTAGCGTCATTTCATTAAAAATTCCCAAAAATGGGAAAAAAACCACGAGTTTAAGAGATCATTCTAGACAGGCCTAGAATGATTTTGAAGTAGTAATATTCTGAGTAAAAGCTAAAAAGCTAAAAACGTAAATCAATTATATGATTACAATGCTTTCAATTCTAGTGAGTTTAAAAAACGGTAAATTCCAGTTCCTACAGATATTCCAGTTTTGCTCCGTGCTTGGAATTCTTGTCCACGTTCCTACGAGGGCGCTGCAATCCGATACAATATATTTCCATAACTCTTCAACGCTCCTGCGGGTTCTGTCATATACCCTTGCATTCCATTCTTGCCAAATGTTATACACCACTACTCTAAAGCCGCACTTGAACACACTTGTTGCAAATCTATTTCCCTTGGCTTTGAGTAGTGTTGCATCTTTGATTTCATTCCATTCGCTCGGGAAACTGATCAGCTCCAGGCTTTTATAGAATCTGTTCCAAAGCTCTGAAGCAATACAGCAGCTCCCGAATAGGTGATCTATGGTTTCTTCATTTCCTCTACATAGAAGACAGTTCGTGTCCGGGATGCTCATATACTTACTGATACGATCACGAGTGTTGAGTCTTTCCCAGAAGGCGAGCCATAGGATGAACTAGTGTCTAGGGATAATCTTCGTTGACCATACAAGAGGAGCCCATTCTACTTTCTGTGCTTTTTCCCGGGTTACCTCCCATATTTTCTTCGATACCAGCTTCCCATTGTCCTCAGCTTTCTATTCATGAATATTCGGTCTGTCGTGTAGTTGTATGTTACTTATATGATCAAGTATCCTCTGTCCTTCTGGATTTCTTCTCAAGAGTGAGTCCTAATTTTCGTCTTTAATGTCTTTGATTTTCTCTTCTGTGCAGTCCCTTCTGATGCGGGTATTTTGAAACTCCTCCTTGTGGATGATAGGCTGATTTTCGAACCAGGGGTCGTGCCAGAATAGAGTGTCTTTCCCGTCCCCTAGCCGGATGTCATAAAGATCTATAATATCGCTTCTTAGTTTAAGAATCATTTTTAGAGACCAACTCATACCTTCATGAATTTTGCAGGTCCAGATGCTAGTTTCGTATTTTATAAACCTCTTATGCACCCATTTGATCCATAGTGTCTCCTGATTGTGCTCTAAATGCCACAAATGCTTGAAGGTGAGACCATGGTTCCACTCGATACAGTTCTTCAAGTCGATGCCTCCCTCGTCCTTCGGTTTGCAGAGAGCGGTCCATTTGACTTTTTTTCCTCCTCTTTCGCTACTACCTCAGATAAAGTTCTTCATCAGTGTATCTATCTCCTTCATTATCTTTTTCGGAATGACTATTTGCTGCGCCCAGTAGCCAACTATGACCATGACCACTATTTTGATATGTTCGATCCTCCCTGCATAAGAAAGTTTTTTCGCTACCCAGCCAGATATCGTATTTTTTACCTTTTCAATCAGCGACTTGCAGTGTAAGATCTCGATCTGCTTCGCAGTAAACGGAATTCCTAAGTACCTTACGGGAAAACTTCCTTCCTTGATGCCCATGATGTTGAAGATGTCATGCTTCGTTTCCTCATTTACGCCTCCATAAAATGCCACACTTTTGCTTTCATTAATAGTTAAACCTGTAACATCAGAAAAAAATGTTAGTGCAGCCCTAATAGTTTTAATGGAATCAATGTTTGCATGCGCTAGAATGAACAAATCGTCAGCAAAACATAAATGGGTTACCTCCTCTACCTCACAGAATGAGTGAAAGATGTATGGACGATTCTTTCCGAACATTGCGAAGATGCTCTCAAAGATCGCCATGATAACTACGAAAAGGTAAGAAGAGAGGAGGTCCCCTTGCCTTACCCCGTTTTCACCCTTGAAATAGCCTCTGTGGACTCCATTGACACTAACAACAAAGCAGGATGATGAAACGCACTGCATAATCCAATCAATAAAATTCATAGGAAAAGCATAAATAACCAGAAAGTCTCGAATGGCTTCCCATTTAACAGAGTCGAATGCTTTCTTGATATCTATTTTGAAAGTCACTCTCGGGAATATTTTCTTATTCCCGTAGTCTTTTAAAAGGCTCTACATGAGAAGAATATTATGAGAGATTGTCCTACCGGGGATGAATGCAAATTGGTTAAGATTTATAATTTTTCCTATGACATTTTTAAATCGTTTATAAATGATTTTTGAAATGATTTTATAAATCACATTGCAGTAGGAAATTGGTCTGAAATCTTGTACTTTCTCAGGTACCGCAGTTTTGGGGATTAAGGTTAAGAGCGTTGTATTCTATTGCTTTAACATCTTCTTGTTCTTGAAAAACTCCAGAACCCCATCAGTAACGTCTTTACCCACAACCGACCAATTGTCTTTGAAGAACTTTGCATTAAACCCATCAGGACCCGAGTTTTTATTCCCATCAATACTAAACAGAGCTTTTTTAACCTCAACCCTCGTGACCACCCTTATCAACTCGCAACTATCTTTTGCTGAAATTTTCCTATCAATAATCTGATACAAGGTATTCAGGTGACTTTGATGCTGCTTTCTTGTACCCATAAGCTGCTTATAGAAATCGATAGCCAAATCTTGTACACCCTTTTGACCCTGAACATATTCACCATCATCATTCTTCAGCCTGTATACTTTGTTTCTCATGTTTCTAGCCTTGCATTTTCTGTAGAAGAAAACTGTGTTTTTGTCACCCAACGAGAGCCAACTCTTTCTTGATTTATGTCTAATAAAATTCTCTTCAAAAAGACACAGCTTCCTGAAATTTTCAAGCGCATCCCTTTCTGTTTCATTGAGTTGTTCATCATCATCATCATCCCTTAATAACCTTTTCTGAACTTCTTCCAATTCTTCTCTAGCAGCTAGAACTCTATTGGAGATATTGCTGAACTTCTTCTTGTCAAAGCTTTGGAGATGATTCTTCAAGAGTTTAAGCTTCTCACAAACCCTGTACATGTTGGATCCCTTGACATCTGTAGACCATACGCTTTCGAGAATACCCTTGAATTTGTCGTTTTCCATCCAGAAATTGAAAATTTTAAAGGGCCTTTTGAACATTTCTTCCTTTCCCAGAACAATTTAATCGGGCAGTGATCAGATATACCCGGATTCAGAACATGAAGTTGACTTCTTGGAAATTGGTTAATCCAGTTCTCATTTACCAGACATATGTCAATTCTACTTCTTCTAATTTGCTCATTCCCTCTCGTAGAAGACCAAGTGAAGAAATTCCCAAAAATAGTAGGTTCGATACAACCCATATCTCTGATACAGTCATTAAAGTCAATCATATCTCTAGTTATTTTAGATTATGGGCTATGATCAGATTCGTTTCTGGTTACGTTGTAATCACCAAGGACAACCCAAGATTTATCACTACCGATCCAGTTTCTAAGACAATTCCAGAGGAGTCTTCTGTCAGTGCTTGAGTTGCTAGCATAAAAAATAACAAGATTAAACAAGATTCTTGTGATTCTGTCTTTAACCTCCACCAGGATTGTTTGATCATTCAAAAAGAGAGCCCTGACCTCAGCAACTTTGTTATCCCAGATAACCTAAATTCTGTCTGTTTTGTCATTTGAGTTGGAATGATTTCCCAGCTGCTATCAATACACAGCTTGCTAACCTTCTCAACGTTCCGGCTTTTGACTTTTGTTTCAAGAATACCCATAATAGTGATCTACTGGTTCTCAATGATCCTCCTGATTTCTTTGCATTTCAGAGGGTCATTGAGTCCCTTTATGTTCCATGTCACTATATTCATGAATGGATATAAGTGTAGGGTTCCTGACTTTCTAGACTGTCCTAGACCTCTTCATGAGAGAAATCGTAAGCATCACTTGTCTCGCTATCCTCAATGGCTACATCTTGATTACATGGAATACTATTCACATTGAGTGGGGGTTGTCTCACATAGATCTCATCTTCTCCCATTATAGAGTCGGTGGCTTCCGGATTCAGGATCTTTCTACTTTGTCTTCGCTTTTCATCTTGTTCTTCTTTAGTAGGTATTTTCTGACTTTGAACCTCTTCACTATTGAAATCATGTTTGTTATCGATTTTAATTCGTCCTACTTCAAAACCAAGACTCATTGCCTTATTCAAGACCAAATTGTCTTCTTCTGCACTTGATCTTTTAAATTCACAAAACCCAAGATTTCCCACTTCATTCTCAAGAGCTTCTTTATTGCTTGTTGGTTTTTCAATAATTTTTTGTCCAGGATTTTCTTGTTCATTATCTCGAAAAGTGGCTCTAAGCCCATGGATTGGGTCATTTCGAATTCTAATGACATTGATTTTTTGGTTCCTACTTGTATTCCTAGAATTGTGAAGAGTGAACCCACGACCTATTGGAGTGCCATCAGACCAAATTTTGTTTGTTTCATATGGGCAAAGTATTCTCCGTCCCATAGTTCTTTGAATTTCAGAAACTTTAGAACCAGAACATTTTTCATCAGGACCGGTAGTAGCAAGTCCGATAGCTTGAGTAGTATCCGGATCAACAAGTCCAGGACCAGGCTTAACATGGTCACTATGACTAGGTACAGTAGCATTATGAGAAACTCTAGGACTGGTGTGGCTATGTCCAGCTTTATCAGGACCGATATCCTGACCAGGATCGATGTTTTGAACAGAACCTATTCTTGAGAAAACATAATCCCTAGGACCGGTGCCCTGAACATGACCGATAGGATCAGCGTTATCAAGGCCAGCTTATACCCTTACCCACTTTATTCTTTTCTTATCTTCTTCCTTACCCCTATCTGTTCTTGCTTTTGGTTGTTCATCCTATCATTATTAGTGTGTTCATTGATGTTATGTTCAGACCTGTTCATATTTCTCTCAACTTGAGCCTAGTTAGAGTCATTGATACCGCCTTCCTAAGAATTGTTATTGGCCTTCAATTTTAGATTATTATTGACTTGACATTTATTCATAGCGTGTGTGAAAGTACTACACCATATACATCGATTTGATTTCCATTCGTATTGTACTCCAATGTCAAATAAATTTTCCAGTCTATCTTTAAGTTCAAGCTTAATAGAAGAGAGCTACTTGGATGGATTTCGACACTAACTCTGGCCACAGATGCACGCTCGTAGCCTTTCATTGTTGGGTCAAACATAAGTGGTTTGCCTATAATACTTGAAATATAGGCCAGACCCATTGGGTTGCACAGGTGTGGTGGATCATTCTTGAGATTCACCCAAATTTGTTCAAGTTCAGGTGGTCTATGATTAGTATTAAGTTTCTCGCTCCACTTGTAAAACTTGCATCTTTTTCCTTTGATAAAGGTATATTCGCTCTCTATGATCGGCTTTATTTCGCTTCCATTCCTGAAGGATAGAAAGTAGAATCCGTGACCATTGATTGTGATCCTCTCCAGACCAGAGGATTCCCACTGACCCATCAACGTTCTTTTAACCTCAACAAATGGTGCCTTCATGTTGCCCATAAAGTGACCAACTATGACAAACTCTTATGCCTTTACGCATTTTTCTTCAATTTCTGGTGGGAGCTCAAACCGGTGCGGATGATCAAGTGTAATTACCTTTGGGTATAAGGTGTCTATCTTGAATTTTCCCTTTTCTGGATCGTTCATGGTATTTCCATTCCACACCTTTCCTTCTTCCCAGGTTTTGTTTGGGTTGCTCATGATTGTATACACCTTTATTTTATTACATTTAGAAATTTCCTTCATGGCGTCAACCGTCCACTTGATCACTTCATCATATTGGTCTTTATTGAAGAGATTCCAATTCTTTAGATAGTGACTGTTGAACTGAGCATTCAATTGATGATTTCTTTCCTGGGGCATCGTAATCTCTTATTTATTAACTTGGTAAAATAGCTTCTTCATCTGGTTTCTCAGTCCTGCCAAATTTGCTATTTCGTTTTTCCTCATTCACCACGTTGGACAAGCAGTAGGATCCTTGTTATCACCCTGAGTATTTTCTTTTTCATGAATTGCAGCAGTAGGAGGAGCTGAGGATATGACTATTTCAGGGTTGTTATCTTTCCTGACTTGTTTGTTCTTTTCGGCCCATCTAACCCTTGTATTTCCCACAAAACCGTTGCCTTCAATTGTTCCAATCTTCTTTAGAATATCCCCTTCATTACTCTTCTCTTGTGTTCCAGTTTTCCTCTTTTTAATGCTATCCATTGGAATTTCAGAATCCAGATTAACGAGTGGAGAAAACGCACCCATGTTCAATATCTTAGTTTTAGCCTCGGCTGTTACAGTTTCCTTGGGATTTACTTCAGCATTTTTTTGGAACTTTAGTTATTTTGCATTCATGTTTTTCATTTCTTTGATTTTAGATCCATTCTTACCCTTCTTAGCTGTTTTAGAATTATTTGATCCTGTTACTTGACCGATCCTTTCAATTTCAGCACTTGTTTTGGAAGAACTATGCCCCTTTGCTTTTGGTTTGATCTTTGATGCTGACATCTTCTTCATGGACTTATGATATTCAAGGTCACATATTATTGTCTCATCATAGTCGGTGTTATCGTCTGATTCCAAATCAACATCCATGTTTTGGTTCTTTTGATTCGATTGGTGGCTCATAGCTTTGATTGTAGAGTTATCATCTTGTCGATTAGGACCGGAAGATGCAGCAATTGTATGACCATAAATGTAAGTAGCACCAGGGCTTATGTGAGAAACCAATTTATCTTTTTCAAACCCAGTAAATCGAAAACCGTTGGCTAACCCCTTATCAAACTCAGCCAAGCGAAAACCGTTGGCTAACCTCTTATAAGACTCAGCCAAGCGAAAATCGTTGGCTAATTCTTCCAATTTCATACATTCTTCACCTCTTATACCCTGACTTATATTCTGACCCAACTTATTTGTAGTTTCCATGAGATTCATACCCAGACCTAGATTTTCAAAGAGATTGTCATTCATGGTGCCATCAACCAACGAATCAATATAATTCTCAGCCAAACTTCACCATTGACTCTATCAATCAAGTTCAGTTCAACATCCCTTAGATCTATTTTATTAAGTTTTTCTGATTTAGATGAATTTATTTCCCCGACCAGCTCCAACTCAGATCCAATTTCTTTAGTGTTTCCAGATTCTATTAGACTATGTCCTTCAACAGCTTTAACTAGATGTGTAGGTTGTTTAGAAGATCTTTCAATTTTAGCCTCAGTTTCAGAATCATGGGCGCATTTATTGTCTTCTGTCCAACCTTTTTCTAGCATAGTCCATAGTTTGGTTGTTTGACTTTTCATCTGATCCTTAGTTGGACATGTAGACTTAGCATTTTGATCATCAATGGAACCCAAGACTTTCAGTTTTACAAGATTTCCAATTGCAGAAAAAGATTCTAAAATTATGTCATTCTTTGGACCCAATGAACTCTGAGCAGCTTATATCTCCAACTCTGTAGAAGCAATTTCAATATGACCCATTTTGCCCAGTTCAACATCCTCTCTAGTAGGACCGGTAAACTCTGTTTTCTGATCTTTCTCTGTAACTGAATAACCCAAACTTTCATATTTCTGAAACTAATTCCAACCTTGTAATATTCTTTGAACCTACTGATTCTCGACCAGCAGTCTTATTCAGCCCTGTCATATTTACCTCAATAGGAACCCCAATATCAACTTCAGTAGGATCATTCAAAACAGACATAGATCTCAGCTTAATGTTTTCACCCGATGCAGAAACAAACCCCAACATTGAGCTTTCAATAGGATTCGATATACCTGTACAATTTATGTCATTTTCCTGCATTACCTTATAGCCCTTTTGACAGATTATTTCCAACTTTGGGATCGAATTTTCAGTACAAACAACCCGATTTTCATCAGTTTCATCCAGGTAAGATTTCAAATTCAATTTCCCAACAGAATGACCGGTCAGGTCTAAGGTACCAACTAAAGACCCTAACGGTCCATTCTGTGCAGCAATTCCAATAACAATAGATATTTCTGGAATTAAAATCCTATTATTTCTATATGCAGTACAATCTTTTCCTATCAATTCAGTCCTATCATTTCTATTATGAACATGCATATCATTACAATATGAATCCCCAATAGAACTATTCTCATATAGTTCATCATCATGTGGAAAAGAACACATACCCGATGATGTATTTGACATAGAATCAATAGGCGCATCTTTTCCATTTTTTAGAACTTCATCCATGATTTCTGGCTTCTGCTTCCTGGGATTGTTAAGAGACCTGCGAGTTCGTTTATCACACCTAGCCTTGTTGCTTGTCGAGGGCCCCTTCAGCGCCTTCTTAAGATCATCAGGGAGGACTTGAAGGACGCCCCTTGCCCGAGTAACAACACTAGATGGCGTGTACCAGTCATTGGAAAGATCAAGCGCAAACTGTCTAATCTTCAAAGGAGCCACAGAGATTGGAATTCTGCAGCGAAGGGTGGGCGCAAACAGCACGATTGGAAACCAATCACACCGGAACAGGGGCTTGAAGATAATTGCTCAAACAAGAAAGGGTTTAAGAAATTTTGGAATGGTCTGTAGCTACAAAAGCTTCCTCCAGACCGAACACTTGATTCAAACAGCGAGAAAGAAGTTCAAAGGAGACCTACCCGCACCTCGCGGTGTGGCTTTATGTCCCGACCGAGGTCTGAACTAACCTGTAAGTGAAAAGTGAGGAGAGGAGGGTGACCAGCGCCGATTCGACGACAGATCTCTGTAGAAGGGGGTTTTGACGAAATGCTCCGATCGATGGTAGGAGAAGATGACCGCGACCGTTCCTTACACAACAGAACATGTTCAAGAGGGCGCACGACAACCGATTGAAGGTGTTGGAGGATGGCGACCGACTTCCAATGTAGAAGCGCGGTCGCGGCGAGAATTTGTATCGTTTGTGTCGTTCGTGCCGATTGTGCCGACCGTGCCGATCATGCCGATTGTGCCGATCGTGCCAACAGCAATCCAAATATCTGATCTAGAAATTATAATGTCAATCGTGCCGATTGTGCCGATCATACCAGCAACGATCCAAATATTCGATCTAACCCATGTGATTTTTGTATAACAAGATAATGTATCTAACTATCAATATTATTATTTATAACATTTAAACTTTTTTCCAAAAAACGTTTAAACTTTATTTTAAAATAAATAATCATACTATTCTATAAAACAGTACATATAAATTGATATAAGCTGCAAATGAGTTAATACGCTCTTAAGCTTCTCACGAGTGCTCGGTCAAAGTTCGATTTGAGCTTGACTTTGATCGAGTTCGAGTCGAGCTTAAGCCGAATCTTTTAATATTTGAACCGAACTCGAACTCATATAATGTTTGTTTGATAACTTGTATAGTTTTTTCGAGCCTCATGAGATATATATATATATATATATATTTAATATTAAAATTTAAAATAATATATTTTTTGTCTCTCTCTTTTCAAAAACCCATATAGAAGGCCCACAATCTGTATTATTATATTATATTGTCATTTAAAGCAAAAACCATAATTTATAATGTATCAATCTTATTTAGAGGTGTAAATAAGTTGAGCCGCTCGGTTAAAGTTCGATTTGAGTTCGGTTAATATTGAATTTGAGTCAAGCTCCAGCTCATTTATGATTCTAGTCCAATTCTTAGGTAAGACTCGCTTGATAGCTCGACGAGCTTTTATTATTCTAATTATATATTTTTTTTATTTATTATATTTTACTTTTTAATCAAAATTTGAAACATACTCATAAGACTATCGATAAACTTATTATTGTTTATAGGACTGTTCCTAATCCTAATCATCTCCTATTCAGATCTATCAAACAATTATAAATAGAAGATTGGTTCTTTGAAGAATTTGATAGATGAAACTAGCTAGAAAAAAAATACTATAAAATTTTAAATTTTGCAATATACTTTATATTAACAAAATATTTATACATACCCTATAATATTATTTTTGTTAATCATTATAAAAAAATATTATATTTATTTAATATAACATAAAATATAATAGGGGTGAGAAATATTACCGATATTATAAGTATATATATCAAAAATCGCGTAACGCAATATATCGAAAATATCGATTTTTTCGGTATGCCGAAAAAAGTAAGGTATGATACCGACACTTTATTGGTACGATAAAGGTATGAGATTTTCAATATTTTGGTATATCAATATATACCAAAATAATATTTATAAATTAAAAAATATTTATTATATAATATTTATAAGGAATAAGTAGATTTGATATTAATTTAATTATATAAACATATTTTTTTAAATCAAATTAAAATATAACTAAACTGTAATATTATTTAATAAATGCAATTTCAACGTATTATATTTATTATAAGATAGAAAAATATTTTTATTTCACTATAAAGTATTTTTTTTCTAAATAAATCTAATGGAGTATAATATGTTTTTAAAATCATCTCAAATACAATACACAACTTGAAAGTATTCTTCTTGAGAAGACTCTCGAATTCCATTATGTTTTTTTAATTTAAGAAATTAATATATAAATATATTTAAATTCGAGCATTTCGAGTTGAACTCGAGCCTATGATTATATGATCGGACTGAGTTTGAGTTTAATATCGAAAGCTCGAGCCGAGCCAATAAAAAACAAGTCGAGCCGAACTCGAGTCAGGGCTAGTTCGAGCTCGGTTAGGCTCATTTACACTCCTAATCATATCCTACGTGACTCTTCATCACTTTTTTTCTTCTTTTTCCGTCTTCACCATTTCTTATTTTCTTCTTCTTCCGTCTTCACAATTTCTTTCACTCATTCACAATATATTGATTCATTTTTTCCTATTATCTCTTATCTATATTGCTTCTTGTATTCATTCACAAGAGGCTATAGGTAAATTAAAATCTATTTTTACTTCTATTATAACTATTGTTTAGCTAGATAACTTTGATTTCTTTTTGTATTATGAGAAACTTATGTTTATATGGATCGCTCATGGATGAAAATAAAAAACACTATTATATATATATATTTATATATATATTGATCAACTAATCAATAACAAAATATGTTTAAGGACGTAAAAAGTTGAATAAATATATAAAACACTATTACATATAATGATTTTCAATTTATATATGGATTGGACTATGATAGAAAAAAGACTAGACATTATTAGGGATATAATAATTAGTATATTATATATAATATTTAAATAGATAAAAAAAAGGTTAATATATTAATATAATTCAAGTATAGAATATATAATATTGAAAGAGATAAAAAAAATATTAATATATTATATATAATAAAAGATAAAAAAAAATATTAGTATATATTTTATATACAGTATGAAGAGATAAAAAAAAGTTTAGTGTATATACTATATATAATATGTTTGAGAGAAAAAATGAATTTACAAGGATAATAATATATTATATTATATAAAAAAGTTAATAGATTATTGCTCAAAGTAAGTTAATAGATTCTTGTTATATTTGCACCAAAATAATTTAAATATATATAATAATATTTAAAAGAAAAATGTCAATTATTTTTACGGTATCTACCTCCTAAAGTAAAAATTAAAATTTAGTTATTTGTTTTACCATGTATTTTTTTATATTAGTTATTTGTAAGCTTAAACATATCATATTATTTAATGCAGATAGTTATACGTGTATTATGCTTGAAAACATGATTTAAAAATGATTAATATATTAAATGTTCAAACAGTTTATATAGTTTTATACTTTGATTTTGGAATTTTATGTTTTAGAATATTGATTAATAATGGTGGTTTGATATTTTTGGACAAGTATTGTAATCACTAAAAATCAACACTCCAATTTATAATATTAAAATAATTATTTTAAATTATTATTAAATAAATAAGATCAAAATAATTAACCTAATGGCCAAAAACACAATTAAAACAATTAATCAGTATTAATTATTGTGCTAATTAATCAAATTAATTAAGTGTTAACGCAAAAAAAATGTAAAATTATTTGGAATAAATTTTGTACTAATTTTATCTTAAAATAATTTTAGAAAAAACTAAGGGACAAAAATAAATAATTTAGAATTAATTGTTGTATCCATTTAATCTAAAACAATTATTTATTTAACCCTAAAAATATAAAAAATAAATTGGTAAAATATTTGCCATATTTATTTTAATATTTTGTGTATTTAAAAAATAAAATTTAAAGATAGAAGGGGTGAAAGAAAAATCAATTTCAAACAAACCCTTAAAGTTTTAAAATAAAATTAAAATTTGTAATCGGGTGTAGCCGAAAATAGAAGAAAAGATTACAGCAGGAGCCGCGTCTAAGGGATGGACGCTAGAATCTCATCCAACACATCAAAGCGCTCCGCGTAGCCGGTTGTAACCGAGGAGAAGCGCACATGCGAGGTAGCGGATTTGCTAGTACTTGGTAGTCATATCACTAACGGAACGCCCAGACGCAACGACACTTGGATGGAACGCCAACGGAACGATCTAACGCGCTCAAAACAATGACTTATTGAGCGCCACCTTCATCTCCAACGCGACACCAAAGGGAAAAGGATGGAGATTCGTCTTCAATTTCTCATTTTTTGAACTCCCTCACTAGTCCACCATATCGACTCATTTAAAGCCTTAAATGAATAACCTACGATGGTGATCATTTCTCCCTATCAAAATAGGGATGACTCATCCTCATTCCGGCGACTTCAACCAAAAACAGCCAAAAGCCATTAATGGCTTTTGACTGATTTAAGCCACTATAAGCCTCCAATGACATGGAGAAGCTATAAATAGACCCTTTAAGTTGTTTCTATACTAGTGAATTCAATCTCCACTCTCAAATCGTGATTTACAAAAAATTGTCCATTGAAGCTTAAAGTTTCTGGATTTTTCAAAAATCTGTTTGAAGCCTTAAAGCTCGGATCTGTGTATCCTAACAACTTCCCTAATATCTAAGGAATGTTCTCTCGTGCTTGGTAAGGATCCAATCACCCTCTAATTCATATTTATAATTTGAATTTGAAATTTTTATAATTCAAATTATAAAAACTTGTATACTTGATGTTCATGTTATTTTATGGTTAAATATTGATCATAGGATCATTTAGAAACTATCTGGATAGGATAGAACTGATCAATCGATGTAAATAACAAAAACCCAATTTTGAATTTCAAAAATAAAAATTTGGGTTTGTTATTCTTGGGTTAATTTGGTTGAATCACAACCCATAAAGTTTCCCAAATGATTGTAAACATGTTGGGCAACTGTTTGAATCACGTTTGATCTATCTTGATCATGTTTGATCAAAATCAAAATTTTCAAATAAAATGAAAATTTTGAGTTATTTAATTGGTTCAAACAAGCCATATGTGTTCTTATTTTGGTACCAATCAAGTTTGTGTGATATAAAGAAGCTATTGGATAACTTTTTTCACTTCAAAACAACTTTAATATCAAAAACCTAAATTTTGATCACAAACTATTTTGAACAAATTCATCATCATCCCGGTCGATTGAAACCTTTAGATGATGATTATTAACATGTTCCTGAGAGCTTTTTGAAGCTACCCAACTCTAAGATCAAAGAATCAGACTTAAAGAACGAATTACTAAAATGAACTTTAGTGTTCTCGAGGACCGAGAGTCCAACCGATAATCTTCGGTTCTGACCGAGACCTAGGACCAACAAAATCCATCCTAGGACCAAGATCTATGACCAATAGTCTTGAGCAAGGACCGAGAAGTCCGACCGATGATTTTCTTTTAGGATCGAGAGGTCCAACCTAGGATAGAGAGGTCTGAGTACATGATCGAGACTCCCGAGACCCATGATCGAGAGGTCTAACCTTAGGATCAAGAATCTCAAACCTAGGACTAAGAGGTTAGAGACCAGGACTAAGACTCCCAAGACTCCCAAGACCTAGGACCGAGAGGTTTGAGTTCAGGACTGGGATTCTTGAACCCTAGGACCGATGAATCCATCCTTAAGACCGAGTGTCCAAAACCTTGGGATCGAGACTCCAAAGTTTGGGACTGAGAGCTCTTGGAACACAAACCGATGGACTTAGCCTAGATCTAGTCTAGGACCGAGATGTTTGTACACCTCGGCCGAGAAACCTAGCCTTAGACTAACCTAGGACCGATAAGTTTTTACACATAGACCGATAATTTCAGCCAAGGACCAAGAGTCCTTAACACCCGACTGAGGGACTCCGGTACTCAGACCGAGAGCTCCCGAAACTCGACCGAGGATTCCTGACCCAAACTAAGGGTCTCCGGACCCCGACCGATAAAATCAGACCCAAAGTCAAAGACTCTGGTCATAGGCCTGTTTGGTTCCACTTTTTAAAATACAAAATTATTTTTTGTAATTTTGGGACCCCAATACATTTTCTAAAAATCCCGAGAGATTGGAAAATGACTAAAAATATTTATGGAATGTTTTCCAAACAAATATTTTAACCAATGTTTACTTGACGTTTATTTCTAAACCCTAATACCCTTAATAATGACTAATATTCATCAAGTATACTCCATCCTAGTAATCATTAGCAACATGTACCATCATTTCAATATTGTTGTTTCAATATTTTAAATAATGCTAAAACCTAAAATCATGACTAGGACAGGAAGAATAAGATTAAAACTCAAACGTTATACAATCGATTTTCAAAAGTCAAGTTTATAAAGTAGATATCATTTTAACGGGTACGAGAGACATAGCGTGAAAGTCTTTTCCCAAGTATCACCAAACTTCGAACTAAATGAAACTCTAGTGTAAAATATGTTTGTACACATACACCATTTTTATTGATTTTTATAAAATCAATTATCGACTTTGTTTTCAAATAAATAATTTTTTTCTTAAATTAATTATATTTGATTAATTTAAATTGGATTTCATAATAATCAAATTGTCATTTGATTTATCGCAAATCCCCAGATTATTAAAATTTGAATAAAATTAATTATTTTTACATAATTGATTTTTAAAGTTGCCATGTACTCTCAAAATCTTCAAAAAATAAGATTCGACCGTTGGTAGCAATCAAAGGGGAACAAATGTTCGGGGCACTCGTTCCAAAAGGAAGCTAGTCCAAGATGGTCAGCCAGTCCAAGATGGTTGAGGTAGCGGACAAGCAGATCACGGTGGTCGTAGAGGTGATCGAGGTGGTCGTAGAGGTGACCGCGATGGTTATCAAGGTGAAGGAAAAGGTCAAAGCAGGGAAAGATTTTTCTACGACCAAAAAGACCAAACAAGAAAGAAATGTTAAACATTGAATATTTTTTTGCAGTTTATATTTATAAATTTTTTGGTTAATTTTTGAGTTAATGTTCTAAACTTAATTTAACTTAATTTAACAATTTCTTCATGTTAAAACAAAGTTTAAAAATCAAGTAAAGAGAATATTATTTAAAAGAGAAATAATTAATTAATGAACATAAGAAAATATGTATGACATAGTTTAAATGATGTTGTCTGAATAAAAATAAGTTATAGCTTGTAGAAAATAAAGTTATGGTCTGAATAGAACTAAGTTGTGTAATTTGTCTTTGCGCAGGTACAACTCATAAGACGTATGTCTTTAGATACAGTCTGAATCAAGCGTAATCAGACGGAGTCTGAACTACTTAGACGTGGTTGAAGTAATGCGTGAGTAGACGTCGTCTAATTACATTAGACATGGTCTAAAGTAATGTGCGAGCAGAATTCATCTAATTACATCATACGTGGTCTGAAGTAATGCGCAAACAGGCGTCGTCTAATTACATCAGATGTGGTCTGATGTAATGCGCGAGTAGACGTCATCTAATTACATCAGATGTGGTCTGAAGTAAATAAGGGAATAGTTGTTGGTGTTCCAAAATTTCTCCTCCAAAACAACTTTGTCGAACATGCCTAGGTGCAAAACAGACGAGACAACCGTTTGTACTAGAAGTCAAGTTTTGAGCGAAAAAGCCACTCAAATTTTTGCACATTGACTTATGTGGGCCAATCATGCCAACATCCCCAAGAAGAAATCGATATTTCATGATGATTGTTGATAATGAATGTGGCTCCATATGTTGAAAGGAAAGGACGAAGCATGTTCTTCGTTTAAGAAGATGAAGCAATTGGTCGAGAATGTGACCGGACTCCGAATCAAAGTCCTTCGTTCGTATAGAGGAGCTGAATTCTTCTCGAGGGAGTTCGCAAAGTTATGCGGAGAAGCATGGAAAGAATGACAATTCACTGCAACGTACTCTCCTCAATAAAATGGTGTGGTGGAGAGGCGTAATCGAATAGTGATGGCCATGGCTAGTTCGTTGCTCAAAAGCATGGTAGTCCCGAACAAATATTGAGGGGAGGCAGTTTATCATGTAGTCTATTTTCTGAACCAGGTTCCAACCAAAGTTCCTCGTGTGTGGAATCTAAAGTTGGACAAAAGTTGGTAGAAAATGGGCTTCGTAATGTGTACACATGAGCAAGCGGTGTACACAAGAGGCAACGCTAATACTCGAATTATTGTTGGTATTTACGAGGATGATATTATTTAAACAAGTGAAGATCCAAAGGGTGTCAAATTTTTCAAGAAGTAGATAATGGGTGAGTTTGAGATGATTGACCTCAGATTGCTTTCATACTACCATGGAATCGAGGTAACTTAGTTCGAAGAAGGTGTCTCGATCAAGCAAACAACATATGCCAAAAAGGTGTTGAACCATTTTGGAATGCTTGATTGTTACTCAACAAAGGCACCAATGGAGCATAGGGATCAACTATATAAGGATTCCAAAGGACAACAGGTTGATACAACTAAATATCAAAGAGTCATTGGTTGTCTGCGTTATCTCCTTCATACAAGGCTAGATATTTCTTATGTTGTTGGTGTTGTCAGCAGATTAATGGAGAGACCAACTGAGATACATCACAAGAAAGTGAAGCAGGTGCTTCAATACATTCAAGACACTATACACATAGGTCTAGTGTTTCGAAAAGGAGGTGGTAACGAGGAAATAGTGGGCTATTTTGATAGTGATCTCGAACCAGGTCAGGACTAAGGGGGAGAATATTCCATTACTCAGTCGTTACAATTGTTACAAAAAATGAAAGGTCTGCAATAATATGGGAAACGGAAGATCTGCATTAATGAGGAAAACATAAGATTTGCAATAATGAGGAAAACGGAAGATTTGTAATAAATTTTATTACATTAGAAAATTAAGAGTTTTTTCTTTTTAGTGTAAATAAAATGTATGTTGCTCTCAATAAAATAAGAAAAAGGAGAGAGAGTAACTCTTATAATTGCTTTTAAGAAAATTAAAATTTTATAGAAAATTTTCTCTAAATCTTGTGAGTGATTCTATCCCTAGGCCAACATTCTCAGGCCTGGACGAAGTTACTCAATCATTCTTGTAATGCGATGATCGACCGCAAGCGTGGTCACAGTACAATCAATCAAACGACAGGGTCGGGACTATTTACAGGTTTTCATTATAAATCTATTAAGAATGTTTTTCATTTTCTTACTTTAATTTTTTATCTCTTCTATTTGCATTTGCATTCAAAGTCAATCAAAAATTTGTTCACCCAACCTAGCATACATCAAAATTTAGAAATTAGAATAGTGAATTTATTATCATCAAAATCAGTAAGATCTAAATTACTGAGTGAGTATCGATTATATTTGTTTTCTCTATTTGAAAATTGAATCCATCAAATCTCTCGTCTTCGTTTATGATTTTATTCGATATGTTTACATTAAATAGCAGTTACATGTATTTGTCTGTTGTTTTCAACCTCTTTCTCAAATCCTTATGGTCTTAGCTTAATTGACTGATAGTTTCATTTTTATTATGTTGATATGCTTCGTCTTATTCGGTATACATAATTATAGATCTTTGGGTTTTTTTTTTCATTGACAGATAGCTAATTAACACCTCCTTATAATTAATTTATTGAGGAAATCAGGAATCTACAACTTCACACATATTGTTGGAATTTTTAGGGTTACTTATATAATAAATAATTGTGCATATGTCATATTTAATATAAGCCAAAATAATGTGATCTAATGTGAAATTAAGTTTATGGCTTATGGGTGTATTTGTCATGAAAATAAAGTGAGGATACCTAAGTGACATTTCTAATTTTATGAAGGGGCTAAATTAGAAATTGTCAAACTATAATAACTAACTTATTGTTGGTTATATGTAACGGTAATGGTCCCCATTTGAAGTAACGTCAATTCTCCTTTGCGTCCCCATCAACATAGAGAGAAAACTATTGACTTACTCATCAAATGGAAGAACCATTCCATATAAGGAAAGTTTAAGGAAAGAATCATTCAATCCATGCAAAGTTTAAGGAAAGAGAAGATTCACAATTCATGCGATTAATTAAGGTACGCTTCCGCCACATTCAAGATTTTAATTTCTCACACATTAAATTAGGATCTAAATTAGGATAATTCTAACAATTGGTATCAGAGCCATCCTAATTTAATTATGTGAAAAAATTATATCGGTGTAGATATATATGCATGAAATTTATAGGCATGCAATTCATAATAAAAATAAAAGCATGTTATTAGGAATATATATATATATAATTATATATATATTAATTTGGTATAAAGATATAAAGATTTATCGATTTATAAATATTTAGATTCTCTGGTTTTGTTAAGTTCCTAGATCTTTAAGTTTCTGTAAAGAGGAAAAGTTATATATTAATTAATATCGTATGATGTTATCATGAAGATTGATGGGAAGAGATATTAATTAAGATTCCTCCTCGGTTTAGGGATATTTAAATTCTGAGTAATCATAAATATATATATATATATATATGCATGAATTTATAGATAATTTCATGTTTTCGGATTATATATATTGGTTTTGATAATTTCAAAGACATAATATTAGGTTATAGATAATTTCATATTTTTGGATTATATATATTGGTTTTGAGAATTTCAAACATAATATTAGGAATATAGATTGATTTTGATAATTTCAATAAATTATGATGAGAATATATATATATATATATATATTTATATTTGAAAATTTTAATCTGATATATATATATAGATTAATAGATTAAGGGATATTTGAATTTTACGATAATTAAGATGATAAAATCCCTAAAAAGAATTTTCTCTATTTCGGAATAGATGGATATATTGATTTTTGATAATATCTAATAATTGAGTAAATATATATATATATATAAAGATTTATAATATTATTTAATAATGTTTATTAAATTTATTGATAGTTAGATTATCGTTTAGATTTTCTAGTTAAAGGGGTTAAAGGGAGAAATTCTCAGTTTTAAATTGACCGTGTTTAGATTTTCTTGCTAAACGGTTTAGATTTTCTCGTTAGAGGGGTTAAAGGAAGAAATTCTTTGTTTTAAATTGACCGTGTTTTAAATTGACGGTTGATATTTGTTGTTAAGGGATTAAATAATATATAATATATATTATAAATCAAGAGATAATTAAGGAATAATGTTTAAGATTATATATATATATATATATATATATATATATATATATATCAATATATAATAAAATTTTAATTATATCCTTTATTTTAGGATGAAAAGATTAAGGTTATTAATGATTATTAATAAATTAATAATTGGATTTCGCCATAAAAAAATATATATTTTAAATTTGATCAAATAAATCTTAAAGATTTATTATTTAATTTGATTAATATGATAATTACAAATTTTAAAATCAAATCAAGTAAGATTTGCTTACAGAGGTATAATTTTATTTTTTAAATTACATGTTTCTTGGAAAATTATATATTATTGATTTGGGTTATATACAATAATATGACATTTAAATTTAAAACAATGATATTATTGTTCATTATTTGGATTGTATTGATTGATACAAATAATCACCAAAGTGACAATGTTTGTTGAAATTAATTCAAGACAATTTTGAATGGTAGTATTGTGTAATTCATGTGATTATATTATTTGGCCCAAAAGCTGATAATTAATTGACAGAATTGCATTAATACTTGTGATGATAAATATGTAATAATTATAAAGTCTTATTTATGTGAATAATTAATCCATCCAAAGATAGATTGATTATTTGACATGTATTATTATTAATGTTTGATCATTACACCAAAATACTATTAGCAATTAATATTACTGTCCAAAGACTTGATATTAATGTTGCATTAAGTATTTTGAGATGGGATAAATCATTATTTGAATTTAGTTGTTACTTAAGTTTATAAATGTGAGCAACTAATTTATTGAATATCCTGAATAATTAAGGGCTGTAATTTTTTTATGATGTCAAGTTAAAAATATTTTTTTTAGACGAGACTGCAATATTTGTTTTGAGGATATTGAGTTTGAGGGGAGAAATGACTGTGTCTTTAAAAATGATTTAAATCAATAATTACTATTGTAGAAGATTTGATTTATATCTCAAGTGTTTTTGACATTGATAAGGATTTTATTGATATTGAGGATAATGTTCAAAAATCAAGAGTAACAAGACAATATGATCAAACTCATTAAGTACAAACTCAACAACCTCAAAATCAAGTGTCTTTATGACAATCCAATTTAATTGAATTACTCTTTAAAAACAATTTATGGTATCCGTTACATATTTTGATATGGAGCTTCACCATAGTAGATGTTAAGGGGCTTTTCAATAGAGACATTGAAAAACAATTTGGTGCAATGAGAATACTTTGTGTCGAGAGACCAAATTAATATGGTTTGCAAATTAAAGAAATTCATCTATAGACTTAAAGAAGCGTCTCGTTAGTGATACCACAAATTTTACAAAATAACAATTCTCTCTTTTGGTTTTGAGGTGAATTTAATTGATTATTTGTGTATCACATGTTCAGTGGGAGTAAACGTCTATTTTTGGTTTTATATGTGGGTGACATTTTGTTTGTCACAAATTTTGCTTGACATTAAGTAGCCAATACTTACGAGATATTTGAAAAGAATTAAGAATTAAATGCTCACATATAGAAAGTCGGAAAATCTTGAGATCATTGAGTATTCTGACTCCGATATTACGAAATGCCAAAATAGTATGAAATCTACTTCGGATAATATTTTTCGCTAGCTAGTTTTGTCATTTCTTGAAGAAGTGTCAAACAAACACTTATGGCGTCATCCACTATTGCAGCGAAATTTATGACATGTTACTAGGCATCAAATTAAGTGATTTTGACATCAAGTTTATTTTATGAAATAAATGATACAAAGTGGATATATTTCTATAAAATATATATGTACAAACTATATGGTTATGAACCTCATGGCAATAAGTTTATCATCTAATGTCTTTCATGAGGATATTGCTCATATGAGTGTTGTAGAGATCAACGATCTCTAACTTTAGTGGGAGTTTGTAATTTTGACATCTTCCAGTTTAATTATTTTATAGATATTTATAAAGTTTTTATTCTGATCAGAACTTAAGTATTATTCAGTTCATTACACTTTGTATAATTATGTTTAAAGTATGATCTCACTAAAGTTAAGTAGGACCAGTTGAAAATTGACATGAAAAGATCACCTTGCATGAAATTTTCATTCCTTACATTCATGATATGATTTGTCAATTAATTGTATTGATTTATGTGATCATTGTTGGGTCTAGTTGTGCTTAAATACAACGACGAGCTCTTTGGTCCTATATTGATATGTTTAATTGATAAAATTGTTTATACAATATATGATTGATATTACATAAAACTTCAGGCGCATTATGGTTGATACATTTATTTTTGTACATACGTGACCCAGTGGGAGATTGTTGGAATTTTTAGGGTCACTTGTATAATAAATAATTGTGCATATGTCATATTTAATATAAGCCAAAATAATGTGATCTAATGTGAAATTAAGTTTATGGCTTATGGGTGTATTTGTCATGAAAATAAAGTGAGGATACCTAAGTGACATTTCTAATTTTATGAAGGGGCTAAATTAGAAATTGTCAAACTATAATAACTAACTTATTGTTGGTTATATGTAACGGTAATGGTCCCCATTTGAAGTAACGTCAATTCTCCTTTGCGTCCCCATCAACAGAGAGAGAAAACTATTGACTTACTCATCAAATGGAAGAACCATTCCATATAAGGAAAGTTTAAGGAAAGAATCATTCAATCCATGCAAAGTTTAAGGAAAGAGAAGATTCACAATTCATGCGATTAATTAAGGTACGCTTCCGCCGCATTCAAGATTTTAATTTCTCACACATTAAATTAGGATCTAAATTAGGATAATTCTAACATCTCTCATCTACATATTTTGATTCACAGTTTTTATTAATTGAGGTTTTCAAATTGAGCGAAGCAGACTTAGTTGTAGATTGATAGAGAAAAGAAGTAGAAATAGACTAAGACAAATCTAGATGAATATTATTTTTTCACTATATACACAGATTCATTATTTTGTTAGATATTGTTAAGGTCATAATCTCACACGTTTAGATATTGAAGTTTATTTGTCAATAAAAATAATTGTATTAAAGCTTATTTGTCAAACGAATTCAGTCGGACATGATGATACATTATGTACTATTAATTTATTAAACACATTTATCTCTATCGTCAGCATATTTTAATAGAAGTAACAACACATGTCTAACATTACAGCAACCTTAATTAATTATCCCATATTGTATTCTGTTTGTGTCATTCTTCTGTACTTAATGGATCTTAACTTTTGATTAATGGAAATAGAAATGAAAATGGACTTAGCTCAATGGTTCTCAATATATATTTTATTCTGCAAGAGTACTTATCTATATTGTCACCATACTACAAAATAGTGGGCATTACAAGTTTTTTATTACTATATCAGGTACACTTTTTATGACTGTATCTCAATTCTTTGCACTATTTTCTTGCTTTCTCTCTATTGAAATGAAACTGCATCATATGCATCAATTTATTTTTTTAACTATTTAATTAGTAAATTTTTTAACCATATGCATCAGTTTATTCATATAATTGCTTATTCATATATGACCTAGTTGTTTAATTTTGAATTTGGATCTCCAACACTGTATATTTCCAAAGTTATTATTTTTTTACTCTAATTTTAAAATATTTCATTGATAATTTATAAAATGAAAAAATATTTTTACCGGCTATTATATAAATGAATTTATGCTACAGAAGATTTTACCCATTCCCTTTTATTAAATATAGTTAGCCAACTTATATATACAGTAGTTATATAGTTATATAATTATTTATTTCAACAATACAACAAAATGATACTACCCATACCTACTGTCGATTCAAATCATTATTGAGATCCAAATTGATATAAATAATTTATCTATATATAGAGAGATATCTAATATTGAGAGTTTTTATTTCTATTTAAAATTTTAATCTTATAATTATTTGGATCTCTATATACAGTCTATACCATTAATTAAGCATGAGAATAAGAATGGATATTTTTTATAATAATAATAATAACTGTAATTGAAAAAAAATTGTTATCATATATGAAATAATATAATTATAAAGTCAAAGAACTAAAGGAAACATAAAATTTAGAGAAGGGTAACCCAGAAACAGAGCACATCCTAACAAAGGCAAGAAAAAACGAATTTGCATGTGAAGGAACTTCCAACTCCTCTTCTAACGAAACGGTTTAGGCCCCAACGCAGACGAGAGGTAGGCATCATTCTAGACCTGTAATTTTATACAAACCACAAATATGGAAGAAGATTGCAGGGAAAGGAAAGAAATGAAATATCACGTTGTCAACCTTTCTTCATGAATATAATGACCTGGGATATTAGGGAGCTCAACGACCCCATCAAAAGGAAGGAAGTGAGAAGAATGATTGAAAGACATGAAATCACTATTATGTGTATACTAAAGACGAGAATAAGGCACAATCAAATCGATATTGTTAGTAAAGACTGTTTTGGTAGCGACTAGTCTTATATTCACAATTCAGATGGGTATAAAAGTAGAATCTGGGTAGGCTGGAATAATAGCTTAGTTGAGGTCAAAAAGTTATTAGACACTAAGCAGGTCATCATGGTAGAGATTGTTAATCGGATAACAAAGGCGAGATACTATTTTGCTGCTATCTATGGAAGCAATGTAGCAGGAGAAAGAAAGCAGTTATGGAGAGAGCTCAAAAGTAAAGTCAATGATGATGAGCCTTGGATTCTAATGGGTGACTTCAATGTCACCAAATTCATCCAAGAAAGAGAACCGGAAACAGGGATCACGCAAGACATGATGGACTTCAATGAATGCATTAAAGACATCAACTGTATCGAACCTTCTAGTTCAGGTAATCTATTTTCATGGTCAACTACTAGAGGGTTAGAGGAAATGAGGAAGAGTTGCATTGATCGTGGGTTGATCAACGAGAAATGGGCAGATCTCTACCCGAGAAACCAGCTACAAGTTCTACGGCCAGGAATCTCTGATCATTGCCCGTTGAAATTTTTATGGGAAAAGGAAAAAAGACTAAAGAGGACTTTCAAATTTTTTAATTTCTGGATGAAAGACGAAGAATTCAAAAGAGTACTGACAGACACCTAGAATACAAGTATCAATGGGACAAAGATGTTTAGAGTTTGCGAAAAACTTAGAATCTTGAAAGGTAAGCTCAACAAGTTCGATAGGAAGAATTATAGTGGTATATCAAAAAGAGTAGAGGAAGCATGAGTAAAATTGGAGAATATTCAAATCAAAAGCTTCAGGATGCAAAACCTACCTAACAATCAAGCTGAGGAGAAAGAAGCGCTGACAAGTTTTAGAGGTCTATACTCAAAAGAAGAAAATTTCTTCAAGCAGAAGTTTAGAGAAAGTTGGCTTTCTTTGGGAGACAAAAATATTGCCTTCTTCTATAAGAAATGCGCGGCTTGAAACTTCAGGAACCAAGTCCTCAGATTAAAAGATTGTAATGTAGAAATGTTTAAGGGACATGAAGTAGTTCAAAAGGAAGCTATTAGTTATTATAAGGGTCTGATTGAAAAAAAAAACTAAGTAATGAAGAACTCGATGCTAGACTTGGGGTGTTGTAACAGATTGTTCTAATAAGAATCGACAACGAGGATACTAATAAGCTAGTAGCAAGGGTCAGTCAAGAATAGATCAGGAATGCTCTGTTTACGATGAAAGGAGGTAAAAGTCTAGGGCCAGATGGATACAATGCGAATTTCTTCAAGGAAAACTGGGATATAGTTGAGAATACTGTAAGTGAAGGGGTCCTAGAATTCTTTCAAAACAGGAAAATGCTTAAGTAATGGAACGTTACAGTATTGAATCTGATTCCCAAAATCTCACATCTAGAAAAAATTCAGGACTTTCGTCCTATTTCATGTTGTAACGTAATCTATAATCATCTCTAAAATCTTTCGCAAAGATTTAAAACTGTTATTTCAAAATTAATTAGTTTAGGACAATCATATTTTATTCTAAATCACTCTATCTCCCATAACATACTTCTTATACAAAGTTGATTGTAAAATTATGGGAATAAGGCTATATCTTTGAGAGTGGCTTTCAAAATTGACATTCGAAAATCTTTTGACTCGATAAGATGGAATCTATTCATGATTTCCTTTATGTTGTTGGTTTCCCTAACATTTTTATTGAGTGATTAATGCAGTGTGTTTTGACCCCTCACTTCATTGTCAGCGTGAATGGCATACATAGTGGCTTCTTTAAGGTGAAAGAGGAGTAAAGAAAGGAGATCCTCTCTCACCTTACCTATTCGTTCTTATTATGGATATTCCGGATTGTATCTTTAAAATGCTCCTAAGGAACCATAAATTTAAATTTCACCCCTACTGCAAGGAACAAACAATAACACATGTTTATTTCGCTGATGATATGTTCTTAGTGGCTCACGCAGATGTTGAATCTCTTAGTACAATCAAGGAAGCACTGACAATGTTTTCTAGTATTACAGGTTTATTCATTAATGAAGACAAAATTCAGACTTTCTATGGAGGAGGAATGAAAGAGGATTTGAAGCATGATATATTTAGTATCATGGGGATAAAAGAAGGAACGCTTCTAGTCAAATATCTTGGAGTCCCCTTATTTGCAAATTAACTTCAAAGCTCACATTTTCGTCCACTTATTGAAAAGGTTAAAAATTTTATCTTGGGTTGGGCTACCAAAAAATCTGTCTTATGCAGGAAGATTAGAGCTTGTGAAAAGAGTTACTATGAGAATCATTGGCTACCGGGCACAACAAATAGTCAGTCCCAAAAAAGTCATGGATGAACTTGATAAGTTGATGAGAGACTTCATCTGTGGTACTCAAGGAAGAAGAAGCAAAAATGTCAAATGGGAAACTGTATGTACCCCAAAGGAAGAAAGAGGGCTTGGAATTAACAATTGTGTCACATGGAATCGAGCACTCACACAATCAGACATGTATGGGCCTTTGAGATGAAGGTAGATTAATTATGGGTCAAATGGGTTCATACGTGATTCATGAAAGGAGAAGCTAGCATATGGACATGCCAAATCAAAAATGAAATGGCATGGTTCTTGAAGAAAATCCTAAAACTAGAGGAGAGGCATATCAGATGATGAAGTTAAGAATCAGTAATGGAAGGGGAATATTATTCTGGAACAATCCATGGTTAGAGAATAATCTCATAATTCTTCGGGAGGAATTCCAATCTATTAGAGACAGAATCAGAAGAAATTGTCTCTTGTACTCAATTAGAGATATTCAAAAAGGAAAATGCAGCTCTATTCTTATGAGTATTCTAGAAGGAGTCAGAATTCTGAATCTGATCAATAATATACAATTCAATGGAAACATTGATACAAAGAGTTGGGATACTGTTATGAATGGAAAATTTGTGGAAGGAAAAGCATGTGAGATCATTAGAACAAAGGAGGTGGTGGTCGATTGACATAAAGTAGTCTGGTCTACAAATGTTATACCTCGAAACCAATTCATTCTTTGGCTGATATTCAGGAAAAAATTGGCGACAAGAGACAGAATTAAGAAGTATATGAATATTTTAGATGTCAATTGCCCAATGTACGTAGCAAAAGAGGAAAGAATTGACCACTTGTTTGGGGAGTACACATTTGTATCTAAGTTGTGGAATAATTTTGCTTAGAATATGAATATCACTAAATTTCCAGGTACATGGAACGAAATCATAGAGCTTGTAAAGAGAAAGGCTAAGTGAGGTAACTTTTATGCGAATGTTTTCAAATGCTTCTTTGGAGCCCTAGTATACAATACATGGAGAGAAAGAAATACAAGAATTCATATCACGAATAAGAGAACAGAAGAAAAAGTTTGGGATGATATTGTTTCTGATGGCAACGCTCTCATACATAAATGGAGGGGAATTCTGATTAATGAAGATAGTTGGAAGCTCAGTCAAAGATGGAATATCCCTTATAAAATCATTACAAGGAAATGAAGGCTCAAATAGTTATGTTTGATGACTTGTTTGTAATTCAATTGTTCGTTGTTCTGTTTGCTCTATAATTCAGTTGTTTGAAACTCATTTGGTATTTTCAACAAAGCTAGGATTTGTCTAGCTTTGTTTCTTGAAACTCATTTTCCCTCTTTTGGGATTTTTAATGAAATGACAATAAATCGTTTTTCCAAAAAAAATATAATTATAAGATTATAATATCAATATATATTATTTCATTTAATGTCTATAATATAGATTATGTCACATTATTCTCGACACCATTCATGTCACCAAATTTCCGCTACCTCTATATCATAATTAATATATTATTCAATACATCCCTCATGCTTTATCAAAATTCAGTACTAAAGAAATGAAATAAAAAATTCACGTTTATGTAACACATAATACCAAATAATGAATTCTTTAATATAACTTAGACATGAAAATCATTTTCATAATATTTAAATGTTCACTTGGTAGTCCATTTGGTGGAGCAGAAAAGCTATAGAAGGATAAGGTTTACTTTATCTAGCTATAACGTATTTTGAGCTTGTTTGTATAGCTATGACGTATCATGAGATTGATTCCATTACTATAGGTAAAAATATCACACTTAAGGACATGTTTGATCATCAATCTAGTGGTTTCGTTTTCCGAATTAGATATAAAAAGAGATTAAACATTTTGAAGAGTTCGTCTCATAATAGAGTTTTACTTTTGGTATAACGCAAACAAATGTCCTCGTCTGAACAAGACATTATGCGTTGACAAGACATGGATAATTTTCATGCGGCGCATTGCTACAAGTTGTTTACTAAGATGAGTTCATATAATTTTTGTTGGGAGAAATTTTGGGAGTCAAAGATTTCATTCAAGATCTTGTTCTTTGGATGAAGTGTTATTCACAGTGAAATTTTTACGGATAATATGTGCATAAAAAAATGTGTATTATAATTAGTCGTATGTGTCACGAGGAGGTTGAATCAACAACTCACTTACTTTTGCTTTGTCGAGGGTGACTAGTATCTGGAGTTTTTGTGGAGTATCACTAAGATTCATTGGGTGATGCCCGAGCCTTGGGGTAGTTGTTGGGAGATGTGAATTTATGTGGTTAATATGAAAGCCTACATAATTGAGTTACCATCCAAATTATTTTTTAATGAACTATTTGGTTTGAGAGAAATCGTCGAACTTTCACTAATCGTAGTCATCCGATATGTATCAATTATAATATTATTATTATGTTTTTTGAGATTAATTTTGAAAAGTCGGTAGAGTCCGTCAGAAAGTTAATCCTTCTTCTTTAGCACTTACGAGCTCGATAACTTATTTAGAAACGTTTTTTTTTTGTTTTTTTTTATTTTTTAATTTTTATTTTTATCAGTTTTCTCTTTTTAGTTTTTATTTTTTTTATTTTTATCAGTTTCCTGGTAGACATGAAACTAAAACTCACCTGCTATTTTGAAAGTCATAATTATATATAAACACGTGGAATTTGACCTTACTACAAAAAAAAAAATATTTTGTTTTCTTAATTGTGAATTGAACGTGTTTTCGATCTGACCGATGAAGAGTACCGATCCTACTACCTCGGCATGAAATATGATGCCGATCTCCAATCTGTCTAGTCAGAGCTGGACAGCCAAAGGTATGCTGTGTCATCAGGTGAAATTCTCCCGGAGTCGGTTGATTGGAGGACGAAAGGCGCCGTCTCACCGATTAAGAACCAGGGAAAATGCGGTAAGATTTCTAAATTAGAAAGTTAGTATGACTCCAAGTCATTCAATCAAACTATTGAACAAATAAGATAACTAATTCTATAAGTGGATTTTACTCAATATCAATTAAACCTAGCTATAATTCTTCTTTCAATTAATAGACTTTTTAGGTCGGGAAGCAGACTAGCTAATAAGTTAAGAGGTTCTCGAAAATCAAGGTTTGAAAGCTGCTACTTTTATTTTTTAATCCCAGACAAGATAACTAGTATTATTGTTATAAAAAAAATATTATGATATATAATACTTGATATATAATAAATTATATTTTTGTGACTATTATATAGATTAATTTGTCTTTATCTATAGTTTCAGCTATTTCCATTTTTAGAGAGAACAAAACAAAAGTAAAAAATATTTGTCTCAGAGTAATTTAACAATTTTGGAACAATTTGATAAAAGTATAAAGTCAAAAGTAGGTGCCTAAGATGAAAATAATTTAATAGTATTAGAACAATTCAATTCACTAGCTTTATAATAAATTAATTACAAAAATATATATATATGCATAATATAACTAAAATCACAGGTTTGATTCTCATTTAAGATACTTCATGTTGGAGTAAATGTCATGATTTTATTATATGGTTAATTTTAGTTAAAGATGCGAGGAAATGAGGTTAAAAATTATAGTTTTGGAACAATTTGAGTTCATATATATATTTTGATCTTCTTTGTGTTGTTTTTTAAAATATTAGGAAGTTGTTGGGCTTTCTCGGCGATTGCAGCGGTGGAAAGTATCAACAAGATAGTAACAGGACAACCGATTGATTTGTCAGAGCAAGAACTTGTTGACTGGGATCGAGCAAGCCTAGGCTGCTTAGCCGGGTACGTTCTTACTGTATTCCAATTCATTATTCGCAATGCCACTAAGGTTATCATGAGCTTGACTTTGGGGCTTGTTAATTTTTATAAGTCTGTGTAGCTAACCATTTGGTTGATTGATTGCAGATGAAATCAAAGGTTATCATGAGCTTGACTTATGGCAAGGAATTCAAAAATTATGTCTCGGTACGTAAGTAGTGAAAAGTTATTATATTTTGGATTTTGAGATCGATCTATATATAAGTGAATTTTTTGTGATTCTTTTGGTTATGGAAGGGTATTTTCACGGGATACTGCAGAACCTCCCTAGATCATGCAGTCAGTGGCGGACCCAGAAATATTTTCTCGGAGGGCCAAATACATAATAACGTGCTTTTTTTGGCTATCAAATAAATGCATTTTTTAATTAAAATTTTACTCGATAATTACATAAAAATACTAATAAGCAAAATTACTAAATTATTCTTGTCCCTGAGTCCGTACAAAAGAAGACAAATATCTTCATTACGTTGCCTATACCAATCAATCAATTCAAGAAATTTTTTTTATTTGATGAACTACTTGACTTATCATGTCCTCGAAAAGGTAATCCTTGCCTCAATAGAAAGCGTGTTACATCAAATATTGTCGTTAAACATGTGTGATAATTTATTTATATATCACGACCATGTGTACGTAAAACGTTTCTCACGTTATGTCTTTGATCTTAAAATGATTCAAATTGAATTCTAGCTTCATTATGACAACTATTTGAAGTTCTTATATGACGATTGAATCTTTCTAATGCTCTTTTCCAATTTTTGTACTCATCTCCTATAAATGTATCATCTACGTTTTCTCTATTTAAAGGTTTGAAAAGATAACACCAAAAACAAAATGATGCATCTTTTGATATGCTATATTCTAACCATGTATATTTGATCAGTAACATTAGACTCATTAGTAGGCTCATTAATTGATGTAGAAGTACAAATTCATTTATAGAACATCTTCATTATTCTATATCCTACATAAAATAAATGATTAAAAATAAATATGTGTCACAACCCCTAAATAAAATCTAACAAATACATTTATTTGTTGAAATAATTTAAAAATAATTTAAAATTAAGAAATATAAAATAATATTTTACCCTTATATTTATATAAATGGTTATTTTACCCTTATATTTATAAGTAATTTGTATTATTAATTATATTAAAATTAATAAAAAAATATATTAACTAAAATTGATGTATTATTATAAATATTGTATTTTAGAAAATATTTTTTTTGTATAAAATAAAATATTAATAATAATTACTTTAATAAAATTATATTTGAAATTAGAATAGGGTTTGATCACCTGACCTCTACTATACATTTCAACTCTAAAACCACTTGGGCAAAGCCTTATTTAATAAACATATATATAATATCTTAAAAGTTTTACCCTAGTTGGGGGAGGCCCGGACCCCCAAGGCCCCCTTGTAGGTCCGCCACTACATGCAGTGGTGGTGGTGGGATATGGCAGTGAAAAAGGACTTGATTATTGGATAGTGAAGAATTCATGGCGAAATGCGGCATAGCTATACAAGGTTTTTATCCCACAAAAAGAGGAAATGCCGGAGTAGGTTGTAAACTCAGTTCCTCTATCAATTCTAATCTTATTTAGGTGTATAGATTTCTCATTCTGTAATCTTTTAAGCAGTTTAATTAAATTCGGTGTAGCTTGATTTTTAGATACCCAAAATATCACCCAAGTATATCTAGAGTAATCATCAATAACTACCATATTATAATGCATACCACTTAGGCTTGTGACCCTAATCGGTCCAAATAAGTCCATGTGAAGCAATTCTAAACATCGGTTAGATTGTGTTTTCCCTTTTTTTTAAAAGTTGATTTTATTTGTTTCCCCATTTGACATGCATAACAGACTTTATCTTTGGCAAATTTCATGTTAGGCATTCCTTGAACTAATTCTTTGGTACATATGTAGTTTATGGTTTTGAAATTCAAGTGATTAAACATTTTATGCCAAAGCAGTTTTGATCATTCTTAGCTATCATGCAAACCAGGTTATCAACTTTAGTTTTCCAGTCTACTTTGTAAATGTTTTCTAACTTATTTCTGGTTAGTAAGGTGCGACCCTGTGGACTCTTAATTAAACATGCATGTTTATGAAATTTTCAGTGTATCCCACATCGCACATTTGATTATACACAACAGATTAAAATGCAATTTTTCAACAAGAAACACGTTATTTATAATCAGGTTGCCAGGGACAATCTTACGCTTGTCTATGGCTCTAACTTTATTACTATACATAACTTAAATGAATAAACTTACTCCACTCCAATAATATTTATTAAACATGTCTTTATCGATACGTTTGAAATGAATTATATCAACATTATTGATAAGTCTTAATTCTATATAATAATTGTTTATTTTATATTATCAACCAAGTTTTTGTCCATTATTGGCAATATATAATAATGTACACCTAATATCACAAAGATATTGCTAATTGTTCATGCTAAAAAATAAAAATTTATTGTTTTAAATATGAATACAAGTTTTTCTCCTTTTTTTTCTTCTTTAATTGATTTTTATGATTTTCATGATGAAAATTTTTGTTTCATCAAATTAATTGACTCTAATTTTATAATATTTCATGGATAATTTTAAAAAAGAAATAATTTTTTTTACCGACTCAAAATTATATAAATGAATTTAGGTTATGTAAAATGTATCTTTCAAATGACCCTAATTTATAATGTTGTGATTTTCAATCCTAATTAAGAATCATAAAAGGAGTGTTTCTTATTGCATGGTGCAATAACAAACAATGTAAAAACTTAAATTTGGAAAAACGATAACATCAAACCAAATTTCAAAAAATTTAAAATTTTGTAAAACAAAATTTTTTAACCCATGTGATTTTTGTATAACAAGTAATGTATCTAACTATCAATATTAATATTTATAACATTTAAACTTTTTTAAAAAAAAAAACGTTTAAACTTTATTTTAAAATAAATAATCATACTATTCTATAGAACAGTACATATAAATTGATATACTAGTCTTTATGAATATAACGGAGAGGCGATTAAATCGATGGTCTCCCTTATCATAAAGAGAAATATCACCTTTAGTGCTAGTTTTGATAAATAAAGATGGTTTGTCTTTCCTTATAGAATAATCAATGTTCATTCCTCCCAATTACAGAAGTACTCTCTTTCCACACCTTATAATTATTACCTTTTAGTTCATTATAGGTTGAATAATTATAAATTATGAAGGCTCATTATATATGAGACCCCAAAATTATAATACCATGTTTACCAATGTAAATAACATAATAATAATAAATCTAGCGACAAAAAACTTGTCTATGAGAGTTTTATTCAATCAGATTTATTTTAACAAATTATGTTTTAACATAAATCTAGCGATACAGACTTGTTTGTGGGCTAAAGTCTTATTCAATCAGATTTAAACACACACCCGTTTTTTATATTCCTTGTTGCCTCCATCCACAAATCTATTTATGTATTTTGTTCATTTATATCCTAAGAATCCTGAGTTTAATGTAGCTGAGTAAGAATATTCTACATAAAAAAACATACTTAGTAGTGTATAAAATATGAATCTCAACATTTTCATGAACATAAAAAATAATTACTTAGTAGTACTTAAAATATATCACAACTTTTGCTGCTCTATTTTTATTCCATGTACCATCCTTTTTTATGCACTTTTTCAAATGTTTCAAGAATGGAAGGGTGTCTTCCAAGTTCCTTGGTCTATTGTAAAATATCAATTATGGTGTTAATAATAGTAATTTTAATCAATTAAATACAATTAAATTATATAAAGTACTTATCAATATTCTTTGATGTTCTACAATCGGGATTGAACCTCCATAATATTTGGCAACATGACCATTTGTTGTGTATTTCTTTAGATTTCTTTGAATATTTGTGTACTTCTCGAAATACTTTTGGTCATCAATGTTTTTTTTTTATTTGAGTCCAGTCTTCTATGGTAATGTGTAGGGGCTTTTTCAAAGATGTTCTGGCCCTAGTCAAAAAATTTATTATCTTCGTATTACCTTTCTTTTTTAAAACTTATTCACATCCCATTCAAGATCCCGCTCAAATTTCTTCAAAGCAGTCATTTAAATTTGTTAAAGATCTTCAACAATTAATTGATAATAAAATTAATTAGAATAAATACAATTAAACATATCAAGAATTGTTCCCACGAAATATTCTTAATATTTTTCAGAGACTTGATTCCAGTTCAAGTATTCCCCTCTAATAACGAGTGATTATCCGATGTATGTATTCAAAATATCTGGAAAGAAGTTGCAACAACATATAATAATTAAAAATAAAGTTATTTTATATTTCTAAATTACTATACATAACTTAAAACTTACTTCACTCCAATAATATTTATTAGATATGTCTTTATCGATACGTTTGAAATGAATTATATCAACATTATTGATAAGTCATAACTCTATATAATAATTGTTTATTTTATATTATCAATCAAGTTTTTGTTCATTATTGGCGATATATAATAATGTACACCTAATATCACAAAGATATTGCTAATTGTTCATGCTAAAAATTAAAAATTTATTGTTTTAAATATGAATACAAGTTTTTCTCATTTCTTTTTTCTTCTTTGATTGATTTTTATGATGAAATTTTTTGTTTCAGTGAAATTAGTTGACTCTAATTTTAATAATATTTCATGGATAATTTAAAGAAAGAAAAAACTTTTTTTACCGACTCAAAATTATATTAATGAATGTAGGTGATAAAAGATTTTACCCATTCCATTTTATTAAATATACTTAGCCAACTAATATATATTTATTAATTGATTTGTACCTTCACTCACTTATTCCAAAATGCAGAAACAATCCCGTCTCCACAATGGAGCAGAAAAGATATAGAAGAATAGTTGAAAGAAAAATAAACATGTTGAAGGATAAGGCTTACTTAACGAATATACATGAAAGTGAGACCCACATGTTTGTTCATTTAAAAATAAATAGTTATATATAAACACAAGTTAAATTTCATGTAACCAAGTTTGAATTTAATATAAGAAAACTTTTCTAAAAACTATGTCATTAGATAAAATTGAACAGAGAAGAATGTATGTATAATTTACCTTAAAATTATTACAATACTATTATTAGTTTTAAATTTCAAAAGATAACTAAATATATTAAGTAATAATTTTTTTATACTGAAATTGTAGGAGGGTAAGAGCACAACTATCTCATTTGAGTTGATATGAATTATTAAGAGACTTTTAAAATTTTATAATACATTACACTTGTAAAATTGATTACTGTTTAACTCATTTAATAATTATATATTTATTAAAATAATGGTTAAAAGACAGGAAGTAGTTTAAAAAGAAAAAACATTCATAAAAATGGTAATAAATGGTAATATAGCTAATAAATGAAGAGAGAGAAAGATAATATAAAATTTGAAAAGTTTAGATTAGGGGCTGAAAATGAGTTAAGACGCTCTTAAGCTGCTCACGAGTGCTCGGTCAAAGTTCGATTTGAGTTTGACTTTGATCGAGCCGAATCTTTTAATATTTGAACCGAACTCGAACTCATATAATGTTTGTTCGTTCGATAACTTGTATAGCTTTTTCGAGCCTCATGAGATATATATATATATATATATATATATATATATATATATATATATATATTTAATATTAAAATTTAAAATAATATATTTTTTGTCTCTCTCTTTTCAAAACCCATATAGAAGGCCCACAATCAGTATTATTATATGTTAGATAAATTCAGACCGGTTCAAATAAACCTAACTTAAACAAACTTCCCATGCAGGAACAAGGAACCGGACCGGATGAACAAGAGAACTGACTGAAGAAACCGAACCGGTCTAGCTACCAAACCGATCAAGAGTATTCAGAACGTGACCGCACAAAGGAAGGATCGGCCAAAGCTCAAAATCGGAACCATCAAACAGCCGATCATCCACAAGACAAGAATAACCGGAAGAAGTCCGGTTACATCACTACCAAAAGACATTCGGCCAAGTCAAGCGGCCGACCAGTACAAGAAGACAACTTGGGTATCTGTTGAGAATGATACCAAAGGAACAGCAAGTCTGAGGAAAGACTGTAGGCGGCAGAAAAACAGTACTACCGGATCCTTCCACTTCGGGATAAGCCAGAAAGGAAATCTTCAAAGTACAGACAACTGTCCAAACAGACAGTGCCTACATTGAGTAAAAGACAAACCCAGCAGGTCTGTCTTACAAACCGGAGAACAGACCGGCAGGTCTGAGACGACCGCAGGTCTGAAACTCTGAAACACCGAATCACTGCACCTCTGATCAGCCAATCAGATTCAAGGCAGTGAAATATGACCGTTGGCATATTTCACCTATAAAAGGAGGCAGTTGTAGAAGAGTAAATGCGGGACACACATTGGGATAACGAGCGCTAAGAGCATTTACTACAAGTGATAAGAGTGTGCTGTTTTAGAAAGCCTAAGTGTTGAAAGTTAAAGTGTGTTTTACAATTTCGGTGTAAATTGTAAGAGTGTTATCGAGCAGGAAATAAGTCTCGATCGGCTTGTACTTGTATTCCTTAGTGAATATCCTTCTCGCGGTTTCGAGAGGAAGGGGTGACGTAGGAGTTTTATCTCCGAACATCCATAAAATCTGTTGTGTTATTTACTTTCTGCCGGCTTCATTATATAACCGACTAACTTAACCATACCGAATATCCAGACTACCGTAACCGACCCACCATTTCCAAATCTCCATCATCCGAAACCGACCGTGCCTATCATACAAGCGTGCCGCTTCAACCTGAAAGCAAACCTCTTCCGCGCTTGAACCTAGTTCAAGGGTTTGTGACAGGTTGTGTAGTATTGAAACCCCGGTGTTAATCTCTAACCGGATTAACCACCACCCTACGAGTGAGAACCGCTAACCGGTCCAACCCCCGGTCTACCAGCGGCGACCTAGATCCTAACAATTGGTATCAGAGCAGTTAGTTTCAATACTCAAGCAAACATGTATCAGGATAGGCCTCCAATGCTAGAAGGTGATGACTTTGCCAACTGGAAGGCACGCATGCACCTGCACCTAGTCACCTTGGATGATGAAATGGAATCCATTCTAACCGAAGGACCGATATTCATTGATAAAGATAGAAAAGAATGGACTGCTGAAGATAGGAGAAGGAACAATTTGGACAACCATGCAAGAAACCGGATCTCCAACAGCGTAGACAGAAACACATACTGCAAGATCAGAGATTGCAAAACTGCGAAGGAGACATGGAACACGGTCATCCAGATCTTTGAAGGAAATGAAAGAACAAGGGAGAACAAAATAATGATGGCCACACAGAAGTTCGAAAGTATCAAAATGAAACCAGGAGAAACTATGAAGGAATACAGTGACCGGTTCACTGGTGTGTTAGATGAACTAGCAACTCTGGGCAAGAAGTATGAGAACAAAGAGGTAGTTATGAAGGCTTTAAGATCTCTTCCAAGTGCCTGGGATATAAAGACAATGGTAATGAGGGAGTCAAAGAGCCTACGTAAGATGAAACTATACGATGTATTCGAAGATCTCAAGGCATATGAGTTCGAAATGAAATCTAGAACCGAAGAGGAAGTCTCGGCCTCAACATCAACCAGAGCACTAATCACATCTACAGAACCGGCTGTACCTGCTCCTGTACCCACACCTGCACCGATACCGGTTCCTGCACCCGCACCTATCAGAACAACCGAACAGTTTACTGAGGACGCCATGGCTATGCTCGCACAGAAGTTTGGGAGGTTCATGAAAAGGAGCCAACCGACAAACAACTACTATGGTGACAAATCCAATGTAAGATGTTATAACTGTAACTGTATGGGACATTTTAAGTGGGAATGCAGGAAACCAAGGAGGGATACCCAGAAACCGGACTATCAAAATGACAGAAACAATTATCAACAAGCCGGTGAAGGAAGTGAGGTACCGAAAGCACTAATAGCCGACGATGGAGGATGTCTATGGGCTCGCAGTGACAGCGACGATGAACTCACATGTCTCATGGCCAATGAGGAACAGGTATTTGACTCTCCCTATGATGAATTTACTAAAGACGAGTTATATGAAGCATTGAATGACATGGTAGAAGAATATAAGAACCTACTGACCATGCTACCTAAGCACCTCAACATCAGAACCGATCCCATAGTACCTATTCCAATAGAACCAGAGGTACCCATCATAACCGAACCGGAAGTCATACAACCTGATGATACCCACACCCTAGAAACCGAGTTAGATCCTAAGATCGAACAACCTAGTGAACCGACTAGAGAACTAACCGAGGAAGAGAATGCCCGATTTCAATATACGATGGCCGCCTATAAGAGATCTAGCGATATAGTAAAAATATGAATAAACACTACAGGCATCCTCGTTGTAAGCGTGGCCTAGGATACACAGGGAATAGCTCTAAAGACCGAAAACCCATAGAGAAAGCAAGGCTTACAAAAGGAAACCTTCCTTTTATAAAATTTCTTAAGAGCACCTGGACAGCCGAAGAAGAGGAAACCGCATATTATAGGGAAGAGAAGCTAAAATACGATTATGTTGGCCCAACCGATTCATGGCTTGACCTTGAGAAAAGAAAAGCCGAAATCCTCAAATATAAGAAAGACTTCCCTGAACCGCGTAGGTCAAACCATAGATCACCGAACCAAAGACCACCACCATTTAGGACATTTGAAGGAAAACCGAAATACACCAGACCAAGTGTCAAAAGGACAGTTAAAACCCTAGCAAAGAAGACCGTCCGGTTTATCAAAGTTTGGGTACCTAAGGGACTAATCGCATGTGGACCCAAGTAAATGTGGGTACCAAACAGTTATAAATATGTACATTTTGCAGGATCCAAAGAAACGGCTAGGAAACTCCGAATGGTTCTTGGACAGCGGTTGCTCCAGGCACATGACCGGAAATAGCAATTTGCTAACCGACATCAGATCAGTAACCGGTGCTCTAATTACCTTCGGTGACAACTCAAAAGGTAAAACCCTGGGCAAGGGTAAGATTGTCCATGGTAATCTAACTATTGATAATGTACTTTTAGTTGAAAATCTAAGTTTTAACCTATTTAGTATTAGTCAGATGTGTGATGCTGGATACACGGTAGAATTCCTTAAACATGCATGTTTAGTTAAGAACTCTCAAAGTATCGTACTACTAACCGGAAATAGGATAGGTAACATCTACAAGGTAGACTGGAAAACCAGAGTAGAATATCCTATATGCATGATAGCTAAGACTGATCAAACCTGGCTGTGGCATAAGAGACTAAATCATTTAAACATGAAAACCTTAAACTACATTCGCGGTAAAAAGCTAGTTGAAGGTATTCCTGATATAGTATTTAACCAGGATAAGGTCTGTTCAGCATGCCAAATGGGTAAACAAACTAGGTCATCTTTTAAGAGTAAAGGAAATATTCAATCTAGCCGATGCCTAGATCTTCTTCACATGGATTTATTTGGACCGATTCATGTCATTAGCCTAGGAGGTATGCTCTACACCATGGTAGTTATTGATGATTATTCTAGATATACATGGGTAATATTTCTACCATCTAAACGTGAAACTGTATCAAACCTGATCACACTTCTTAAGCGTTTGCAAAATGAAAAATCAACTCGTATTAATAGCATTCGAAGCGATCGAGGTACCGAATTTACCAATAGTACATTAACTGCATATCTTGATGAATCCGGCATTAGACACGAGTTGTCTAGTGCTAGGACTCCTCAACAAAATGGCCTGGCCGAGAGAAGAAACCGGACTCTCAAGGAAGCCGCATGGTCCATGATAGCCGACTCCGGCATTGCTCAGAAATTTTGGGCTGAGGCTATCAATACTGCATGCCATACACAAAACCGGTCTTTGATTAACAGATTTCACAACAAAACACCGTATGAGGTTTATTTTAACAGAGTTCCTAAACTCAAGTACCTCAAGATTTTCGGTTGTAAATGTTATATTCATATAAATGGTAAAACCCAACTCACCGCTTTTGATGCAAAGACCGATACCGGCATCATGCTTGGATACTCGGTAGTAAGTAAAGCATATAGAGTTTATAATAATAGAACTGCAACCATGGAGGAAACAATTCACGTTGTTTTCGATGAATCGGTTGAAAGCAATACTGCTTCATGCTTTGATCTACACAACAGATTGGAAAACAACGATATTCATTCTGATAGTGAAGATGAGACTCCGGTCTTCAGGCGGTTTGTCCATGACCAAATGGGTATCATTGATACCCAGCTGGATCAAGCTGTTCCACAACAGGAAGCTGACACTTCGGTCCAATCCGAGGGAGTCGGTCGGTCTGACAATCTCGTTCAGCCTACCGACATGTCTAGCCTTGGTCAAGTCACCGGTAACTTGGTAGACACTCCTGAACTGAATCTCAGAAGAAACAGTAAACATCCTCCTGAGCAAATTATAGGTGACCCTTCAGAACCTGTTCGAACTAGGAGTCAACTTCTGGAAGGATACTTTAACTCTACTTTCATATCCCAGATTGAACCGAAAAGAATAGATGAAGCATTATCAGATCCGGATTGGATCTTGGGAATGCAAGAAGAGCTAAACCAGTTCGAGAGTAGTAAAGTCTGGTACTTAGTTCCCAGACCGAAAGATCAATCGGTCATAGGAACAAGATGGGTATTCAGAAACAAACTCAATGAGGACGGTTTGGTCACGAGGAACAAAGCCAGATTAGTGGCTCAAGGTTACAAACAGGAAGAAGGCATTGACTTTGAAGAGTCATTTGCTCCGGTAGCCAGGATTGAAGCCATTAGGATTTTTCTTGCTTTTGCTGCTTTCAAAAACTTCAAAGTTTTTCAAATGGATGTTAAAAGTGCATTTCTGAACGGTGATCTACGTGAAGAAGTGTACGTTGAACAACCACCCGGTTTCAAAAATGCTGCATTTCCAAACCATGTATACCGGCTGAACAAAGCTTTATACGGTCTAAAGCAAGCACCTAGAGCCTGGTATGATACATTAACCGCATTTCTATTAGAACATGATTTCACCATCGGTTCGGTGGATAAGACACTGTTCAAATTTGAAAAGAAGGAACATATCCTACTTGTTCAAATTTATGTAGATGATATTATTTTCGGTTCCACCGATCCAAAGCTTTGTGACAAGTTCTCAAAAATGATGACGGACAAATTTGAAATGAGTATGATGGGAGAATTAAGTTTCTTCCTAGGTCTTCAGGTTAAACAACTTAAAGAAGGAACATTCATCAGTCAACCTAAATATACCAAGGAGCTTCTGAAGAAATTCGGTATGGACACCTGCTCCTCGGAGGCTACTCCAATGAGCTCATCAATTAAACTGGACAGGGACGATGAGGGCCAATCAGTAGATCAGATTGCATACCGGGGCATGATCGGCTCCCTACTGTACCTGACAGCGAGTAGACCGGACATCCTGTTTGCAGTTGGTGTGTGTGGGAGATTCCAAGCAAATCCAAAGCAATCCAATTACACAGCCGCAAAGAGGATACTGAAGTATCTCAAAGGCACTCCTGATGTCGGTCTGTGGTACCCAAAGGACTCATCCTTTAATCTAACAAGCTACTCAGACGCAGATTATGCAGGGTGCAAGATCGACAGGAAAAGCACCAGTGGAACATGTCAGTTCCTAGGTGACCGACTGGTGTCATGGCACAGCAAGAAACAGACATCGGTGGCTACATCAACCGCGGAGGCTGAATACTTGGCGGCCGGAAGCTGCTGCTCTCAACTCCTCTGGATCCAACAGCAGCTGAAGGACTTCGGTATCATAGCCGAAGAATCCCCGATCTTCTGTGACAACACAAGTGCCATTGCGATCACCTACAACCCGGTTCTCCACTCCAGAACCAAGCACATCGACATAAGGCATCATTTTATTCGGGAGCATGTCACGCTGAAGCACATCCGGCTGGAATACGTACCGACCGATCAACAAGTAGCCGATATCTTCACAAAGCCGCTACAGGAAGCTAAGTTTTCTCAATTTAGGCTTACTCTCGGCTTAACCGATATTAGCCAAATCCTTCCAAAGGATGCTTAAAGGGAAACCGGTTCAGACAGACAAACCGGTAACTCCTCCTAAGCTGTCGAACTTCGAATCTTCAGGGTGTTTGTGGAAGAACCGCCCAGTCTATCAGATAGAGTAAACCGACCGGCTACTTGGTGCATGCACCAAATAACCGCATCGGGATGAACAACTGATACCTGACCGGTTCGGAAGCAAGTTACCCTAGATTATTTGAATTTTAAACAGAAGAGGAATAGTTATCAAATGTTAAAGATATCTGTTCTGCAGCATTACCCTATCAAAGTAACATGGTCGCGCCTAAAAAGACGTGAAGATCTTTTGATATTTTTCACTGTTCAGGCCTATGACCGACACCTAGACTGCAAACTTGCCTATTTCGTGCAAAAACTCTTATCCTGCAGATATTAGACATCATCCCATTTAATGCCTGGACAATAGGATAGCCCCTAAACTAGTATTTAAGTGAAGCAAACGCTCACCTCAACACTCACAAGTCACAAGAACATCCTCTCACTAAGGCAACCTAACCATGTCTCAATTCCCAAACATCCTCCAAGTCGATTTTGAATCCTGCTCCGGTACCGAACACTATGAGGTGTATCGGATGATCAAGAAACTGGAAGATACTGGACTCCAGTATTTTCTGGATGACAAGCAAACTATCTATCCTGAATCCGTCTTGGAATTTTACTATAATGTCAGGGTATTCCGGGGCACACCCCACTTTGATACCCACATCCAATCAAAGGTTGGGGGTATAATCTTCGACTTCACCGAGCAGGACTTCGCTCGGTGCTTCGGTCTGCCCAAGCAAGGGATCACAGACCTCAACCCTCCGGCCGATATTAAGGTAGAGGTCTCCCTCTCCCTTGCCTGGTCAGATGAGCCTGTTGATGATCATGGCTCTAAGTCTCTCTTGAGGGCTGAGTATCAGCTCCTCAATGATGTAATAGGAAGGGGCATCTTTGGAAGAGATGTCACCAACACCTATTGCGCGGAAAATTTCAACATGATGGCGGCCATCATCACAAGCACGCCGGTCAACTGGTCCCGGGTGCTATTCGACACTCTCATCTGGATGGTCAACATCCGGTCGGTCGGTCTTATTCCGCAAATAAGCACCCTTCTGGTGGAACTTGGTGTTCCAACATGTCCTGGCGAGGGTTTGAACCAAGCCCAGGTGCTAACCAGAGAGACGACCGACTCTTTCTATGATCGGTTTGAGAGAGAATAGAGGAGGAGGAACTTCAACCTCCCTCAAGAATTCAATCCCTGCGCCCGTTAAGTTACTCCTTCCTGCATCCGGTCGTTTTGCAGCATGTACCGGATGTATCCTTAACCAACTCAAGTTTGATCATATCGGCTTCATCCTTGTCTATTTCGGCTTTATTTGTGTTTCTTGATTCCATGTTTTCCTCATTGTTCATGTATGCCATTTTTCGGCATTGTCTCTATTCCTTTCAGTTTCTATCTAATTAATATCAGTTATGTGTTAAATGCATTTAATGAGAAAATCCCAATTAATGAGATAACTCCCAACTACCCGCACAGTCAATATCCAACCGAACAGGTTACTTCCCAACTAACACTTACCTTGGGCCTTGCAATTTGCTCCTTCCCCATGCGCCTTGAAAAGGTAAAGATTCCTTCCCTTAATAAGACAAAACTGACCATCAATGCTTAGATTTTCCCTCCAAAACCGATCCTATATAAGGAGCCTTCCTCTCCTCATTCTATCACATCCGAAAGCACAAGATCACATTTGATACTCTTGAATCCCATTTCTCTCTCTCTATACCGAAACCATGCCGAGCAGAACTCTGAGAAACTTTTTATGCATCGATTTCGAATCTTGCACGGACATAAGGGATTGCACTACTAAGGAAAAATTCATGTATGACTCCCTTGCTGAAACCGGTCTTCAACCGTTCCTTGAAGAGGCCGGTCCTATTCTTCTAGACGATGTCAAGGCCTTCTTTCGAAGCGCCTGCATCAGGGAGAAGTATATCGTCTCTACTGTTAGAGACCACACGTTCTGGATTGACGAGGATGAATTTGCCTCACTCTTCGGTCTACCCACTGAAGGTTTCTCTGACTTTCCGGCCATTCAGGATCTTGCGGGATTTGAAACCGCGCAATATCTGTCGGCCACTCCCTCTCCGGTAGAAAATTTTGGGCCAAAAACCCGACTTGCTAGTCACGGTCAGCTACTGCTAGAAATCGTGACCCGGTCAATTTTGTGTCAGTCACCTAATCAACGGTATTCCAGGAATACCTATAACATCATGACCAACATTCTCTGCAAATCGGCCATCAACTGGTCATCGGTCATATGGGAAAATTTGAAGAATATGGTGCTGACCAAGAAAGGTTTCGGGTATGCACCGCATATCAGCAAGTTGATCCTTGGGTACCGACCAGAGTTCGGACCGGGCACACCGGCCTCCTCTTCAAACGTCCTCAACAGTGATTCAGCAAGAGAACGACTCTGGAGAATGTCTTTTGAATAGGCCATACTTTCCTTTGCTTCTGTATGCCTATCTCTGTACCGAATCTTATAATCGGTTTTCTTTATCTGATATCTCTTGGCTTTTAATATCATTTCGGTTTAAATGACAGTGTCTTCTCAATTCTTTGAATATTTATCTAAGTAACCGATCTTCAAACTATGACCGCGTTCCTATCCGGCCTTATAAAATCTGCTTAAAACTTTTAACACTCTGATCAATCAAAATGTCTGGTTAGACTTAGAAACCGCTCAATTATTCGGCCTCAAAGAAAAGAATGTATCATCCATGACATAGGCAAAAGGATTTTGGAGGGAAATTTCCCGCCCAAAATTGCCGCCCCCAGTTTTCGCTTTACCGCCCACATTTGGCGCCTTTTCATCTTGGAGGGAAAATTCCCGCCCATTAATGATGGGACGGTTGGGTTTCCAAACCGCGTCTATAAAAGGGGGCCTTCGGTCATTTTCGTTCATTCTCACGCGAATTCACTTTCTCTCTCTAAGCTTTCTAAACTCTTTGAAGCGGTTTCCTCTCATTTTCAAACTCTTTAACATGGGTCGTGATTCGGCATTGTTCAAACTCTACTCTCAAGTGGATTTCGAGGAAATCCGGCTGAATGGGACGACCGAGGCGAAAGTAGTCATTGATCGGCTGATTAAAACCGGTCTAGGATATTTCCTAGGCGGTCCTCACGTCATTTACAAAGATGCGGTCGAGGAGTTCTTCAACACCGCAACCATCGCTTACGACAAGATCATCGCGACGGTTTGTGGTTCTCAAATCGAGATCACCGAAGCATTGGTGGCCGAAAGCTTGCATCTCCCAACAACTGGCCAGGATGCAACGGAAGAAATAGAGCAGGACACCTTTGAGGCGGCTTGCAACATTTTATCAGCAACCACTAAGCCGATCACAACATCCGGGAGTAAACAAATGCTGAGGCCGGAGTATATCCCGGCATGTGACATTTTCGCCAGAGCGATACTGGCGAGGGGAGGAAACTTCAGCAACCTCACCAAAGACAAAATCAAGATGTTGATCGGTCTGATGGAAGGAAAAGAGGTCAACTGGGCAAGATCAGTGTTCGGCAACCTCATGGATATGGTGAAACCGGATTCGACACGGTCGTGGGGATACGCCGTGCCCCTCGGTAAGATCTTCCTCCACTTGAATTTCAACGTCGGTCCCGGTGTTGCGGTAGCAAAACGTTGCCTCATTAGATCGAGGCAATTCCTTACAAGAACGCAGCCGGCCTCCAGTTCCACAGGTGGCCGAAAGAAGAAAGCCGCAAAGTAAGATGCTCCGGCAAAAGCGAAGACCGGGGGAAAGGAGAAAGAAAAGATAACCTTCGTAGACCCACCACAACAAACAGAAGATGAGGAGTGGGCCTCTGGGGAAACCGACACGGAAAGGACCAATGATAGAACGGTCAATGACGACGATCAGTCGGCTCGAAGTCCAAACGATGCCGAACCAAACACCAACCCTGAGACCACCGAGGGTGAAGAAGGGGTTGATAAAGGAGCCAATAATGAAGGCTACAACACGAATAGGGAAGAGGCCGACGAGGCCGAGGCCGATAGATTAACTCAGAAAATCTTTCAGGGCATTGACAAGAGAGGCGAAGACGTTGTACAGCTATACTTGGAGTGGCATGAGCACCGGTTCAGTACAACATATAAAGAAATCTTACCGGGCTTCACGCAACAGGAATGCATCGACAGATTGGAGGTAGTAGAGGACCTGATGTTGCGCCTCACAAAATCAAACACAATTCAAGAGATACAGAGCCGAACCTGTCTCCTGATACCGAGGATCCAACTTCGGAAACTAAGAAAGCGCATCCGGAAAATTAAGGAAGAGTACATCGAGGGGGGATCGGTGGACACCGTAGCACCGCGGGTGTTAACAAGGCTTGCAAAAGGCAAAATGGAAATACTTCAAGAAATCGAGCGGCTGGAAGCGATATGCAACCGAAAGCAAGTACCGGTATATACTGCTCCGGTAATCGAAGAATTTCCAGTTAACTGTCCAACACCTCCAAGGGAGGTTGTGGTACCGATTTCAGAGGTTGAGGTACCGATATTAGAAGCTGAGGTACCGACCTTAGAGGATGCGGCACAATTAGAACTTCCAAATGAAAATGCTGCACCGATAGTTTCCAGTGACAGAGCCGATCCTGATCCCACCGAGCACTCGCCTCCCCCACCACCGGAAGTCACCGCTTCGGACCCTCCTAAAGAGTGGGCTGCTAAAGAATGGGTTGAGGACCGACTTCAGAAGCTTGAAGCATCCATATCAGAGCAGATCGATGACCGCGTACAAGAACACGACGTGTCCAAGCTTCAACCATTCAAGGATAGATGCAACAACATAATTGATTCGGCCATGCAGTTCACCGACGTGACAAAGCAGCTGCTGGATCAACATCAAGCACGTCTCTCAGAACTCGGCGCCGAACTGTGGGAAGAGGCCGGTGAGCGCGAAAAATGTGTTCAGCGAACCGCAACTCTGGAGGATGTGACCTCCAACTTAAAGAAGGATTTCGAACGGGTCGACACGACAATCGACCGGGTCTCAGTACTCGAAAAGACAAACGAGAATCTCGTGGCCGAAGTAAAGGCACTTACCGAACAGATGGCCGAAATTCTAAAGGCTAAGGAGAACGCGGACGCCGCGGTTATAGAGGCGGATGCTCAAGTGGCTAAAAGGGTCCAGGATGCGCTGGACGCCGAAGCTAGCAAAGATAAAGAGGCACCGCGATCGTCTCAACTGACCGAAGCGGAATTGGAAGCCGCACGAATTCAAAGAGGAGAGGCCCTGTTCCTAGGGTTTGCTGATAAAGTGGCCAACCGAGCTGCGGAGGATGCCGCACGATTGGAAGAGCAAAAACGGAAGCTGGCCGAATTCGCAAAGGAAAACGAGAAGAAGAAGAAGGCGGCCGCCTCCGCTTCAGCACCGAAAAAGAGACGGAGGGAGGCTCCTAAGAAAGTTCAGATAGCCGAGATGTTCAATGAAATATCTGAACCGGTCACTACGGGTACTTCGCAGCAAGCCGACCTAGTCGAGGACGAAGTCGAAGAACAGATGCGGTCCCGGTCTAAAAGGCAACGATCCTCCCAACAGACCAGGCAACAGCAACCGAAGAAAAAGAAGAGTGCCTATGACTTCACAGACTCTGAATAGGGACTATCCTTCTTTTTCTTATTGGTCTTAGTGTCTCTATATGTTTTATCTTTTCCGGTCATCTATAAATATATATAAAGTTATTTTTGAATCCGGCCTTATTTTGCATTTCTACTTAGTTTTGATAATTTTAAATAAAATAATCAAAAAGGGAGAAATTGTTAGATAAAAGATAAAGACTCTTCCAAAACTTCTCTCTCAAAAATTTTTCGAAAATTCTCTAAGACTTTTTCAAAAACCGGCCAAACAAAACAACCGGCCTACGGTTGCAAACTTACATGATTTTGATAATTTTAAATAAAATAATCAAAAAGGGAGAAATTGTTAGATAAAAGATAAAGACTCTTCCAAAACTTCTCTCTCAAAAATTTTTCGAAAATTCTCTAAGTCTTTTTCAAAAACCGGCCAAACAAAACAACCGGCCTACGGTTGCAAACTTACATGATTTTGATAATTTTAAATAAAATAATCAAAAAGGGAGAAATTGTTAGATAAATTCAGACCGGTTCAAATAAACCTAACTTAAACAAACTTCCCATGCAGGAACAAGGAACCGGACCGGATGAACAAGAGAACTGACTGAAGAAACCGAACCGGTCTAGCTACCAAACCGATCAAGAGTATTCGGAACGTGACCGCACAAAGGAAGGATCGGCCAAAGCTCAAAACCGGAACCATCAAACAGCCGATCATCCACAAGACAAGAATAACCGGAAGAAGTCCGGTTACATCACTACCAAAAGACATTCGGCCAAGTCAAGCGGCCGACCAGTACAAGAAGACAACTTGGGTATCTGTTGAGAATGATACCAAAGGAACAGACTGAATACTTCCATATCCATGCAAGTCTGAGGAAAGACTATAGGCTGCAGAAAAACAGTACTACCGGATCCTTCCACTTCGGGATAAGCCAGAAAGGAAATCTTCAAAGTACAGACAACTGTCCAAACAGACAGTGCCTACATTGAGTAAAAGACAAGCCCAGCAGGTCTGTCTTACAAACCGGAAGAACAGACCGGCAGGTCTGAGACGACCGCAGGTCTGAAACTCTGAAACACTGAATCACTGCACCTCTGATCAGCCAATCAGATTCAAGGCAGTGAAATATGACCGTTGGCATATTTCACCTATAAAAGGAGGCAGTTGCAGAAGAGTAAATGCGGGACACACATTGGGATAACGAGCGCTAAGAGCATTTACTACAAGTGATAAGAGTGTGCTGTTTTAGAAAGCCTAAGTGTTGAAAGTTAAAGTGTGTTTTAAAATTTCGGTGTAAATTGTAAGAGTGTTATCGAGCAGGAAATAAGTCTCGATCGGCTTGTACTTGTATTCCTTAGTGAATATCCTTCTCGCGGTTTCGAGAGGAAGGGGTGACGTAGGAGTTTTATCTCCGAACATCCATAAAATCTGTTGTGTTATTTACTTTCTGTCGGCTTCATTATATAACCGACTAACTTAACCATACTGAATATCCAGACTACCGTAACCGACCCACCATTTCCAAATCTCCATCATCCGAAACCGACCGTGCCTATCATACAAGCGTGCCGCTTCAACCTGAAAGCAAACCTCTTCCGCGCTTGAACCTAGTTCAAGGGTTTGTGACAGGTTGTGTAGTATTGAAACCCCGGTATTAATCTCTAACCGGATTAACCACCACCCTACGAGTGAGAACCGCTAACCGGTCCAACCCCCGGTCCACCAGCGGCGACCTAGATCCTAACATTATATTATATTGTCCTCTAAAACAAAACCCTAATTTATAATGTATCAATCTTATTTAGAGGTGTAAATAAGTTGAGCCGCTCGGTTAAAGTTTGATTTGAGTTCGGTTAATATCGAATTTGAGTCAAGCTCAAGCCAGCTTGTTTATGATTCGAGTCAAATTCGAATTTAGGTAAGACTCGCTTGATAGCTCGACGAGCATTTTTTAGTCTAATTATATAATTTTTTATTTATTATATTTTATTTTTTAATCAAAATTTAAAACATACCCATAAGACTATGGATGAACTTATTGTTTATGGGACTATTCCTATTCTTAGTCATCTCCTATTTAGATCTATTAAACAATTATAGATAGAAGATTGATTCTTTGAAAATTTTGATAGATGAAACTAACTAGAAAAAAATACTATAAAATTTTAAATTTTAGAATAGACTTTATATTAAACAAATATTTATACATACCTTATAATATTATTTTTATTAATCATTATAAAAAAATATTATATTTATTTAATATAACATAAAATATAATAGGGGTGAGAAATATTACCGATATTATAGGTATATATCAAAAATCTCGTACCGCAATATATCGAAAATATCGATTTTTTTGTTATGCCGAAAAAAGTAAGGTATGATACCGACACCTTATTGGTACGGTAAAGGTATGGGATTTTCAATATTTTGGTATATCAATATATACCAAAATAATATTTATAAATTAAAAAATATATATTATATAATATTTATAAGGAAATAAGAAGATTTGATATTAATTTAATTATATAAACTTATTTTTTTAAATCAAATTAAAATATAATTAAACTGTAATATTATTTAATATATGCAATTTCAACGTATTATATTTATTATAAGATAGAAAAATATTTTTATTTCACTATAAAGTGTTTTGCTTTTCAAAATAAACCTAATGGAGTATAATATGTTTTCAAAATCATCTCAAATACAATACACAACTTAAAAATATTCTTCTTGAGAAGACTCTCGAATTCCATTATGTTTTTTTTTAATTTAAGAAATTAATATATAAATATATTTAAATTCGAGCATTTCGAGTTGAACTCGAGCCTATGATTAAATGATCGGGCTGAGTTTGAGTTTAATATTGAAAGCTCGAGCCGAGCCAATAAAAAACGATTCGAGCCGAACTCGAGTCAGGGCTAGTTCGATCTAGGCTCGGCTCGTTTACACTCCTAATCATATCCTACGTGACTCTTCATCACTTTTTTTCTTCTTTTTCCGTCTTCACCATTTCTTTCACTCATTCACAATATGTTGATTCATTTTTTCCTATTATCTCTTATCTATATTGCTTCTTGTATTCATTCACAAGAGGCTATAGGTAAATTAAAATCTATTTTTACTTCTACTATAACTATTGTTTAGCTAGATAACTTTGATTTCTTTTTGTATTATGAGAAACTTATGTTTATATGGATCGCTCATAGATGAAAATAGAAAAACACTATTATTATATATATATATATATATATATATATATATATATATTAATCAACTAATCAATAACCAAATATGTTTAATGGCGTAAAAAGTTGAATAAATATTTAAAACACTATTACATATAATGATTTTCAATTTATATATGGATTGGACTATGATAGAAAAAAGACTAGACAATATTATGGATATAATAATTAGTATATTATATATAATATTTAAATAGATAAAAAAAAGTTTAATATATTATATATAATTAAATTATATAATATATAATATTGAAAGAGATAAAAAAAAGATTAATATATTATGTATAATAAAAGATAAAAAAAAGTATTAGTATATATTTTATATACAATATGAAGAGATAAAAAAAAGTTTAGTGTATATATTATATATAATATGTTTGAGAGAAAAAATGAATTTACAAGGATAATAATATATTATATTATATAAAAAAGTTAATAGATTATTGCTCAAAATAAGTTAATAGATTCTTGTTATATTTGCACCAAAATAATTTAAATATGTATAATAATATTTAATAGAAAAATATCAATTGTTTTTACGGTATCCACCTCCTAAAGTAAAAATTAAATTTTATTTATTTGTTTTACCATGTATTTTTTATATTAGTTATTTGTAAGCTTAAACATATCATATTATTTAATGTAGAGAGTTATACGTGTGTTATGCTCTTCAAGAACATGATTTAAAAATGATTAATATATTAAATGTTCAAACACTTTATATAGTTTTATACTTTGATTTTGGAATTTTATGTTTTAGAATATTGATTAATAATGGAGGTTTGATATTTTTGGACTAGTATCGTAAGCACTAAAAATCAACACTCCAATTTATAATATTAAAGTAATTATTTTAAATTATTTTTAAATAATAAGATCAAAATAATTAACCCCAATGGCCAAAAACACATTTAAAATAATTAATTAGGATTAATTATTATGCTAATTAATCAAATTAATTAAATTTAAAATTAAAATAAACTTATTTGTTATGAATTTCTCTTTATTTGTTCTTAGGATGGAGGATAATGAATGAATTTAAAATAAACTTATTTGATTAAATAAAAAAAAAAGGAGGATCAATCGATTAGAGATAATGATGAGAAGTCATTCCATGCGATGAGGGAAACATGTGAATTCAAATATGCTCAACCAATCAGAGTGCAATATTTGTTTTTAATTAATTGATGTATTACATTCTAGTTACGCACCTAATGTTAGAAACATTTCTTTAGACTCCCTATAAATACTTTAGGCTACATACCATAGAAGACACTTTTTCCTTATGTCACACATTCTTCCAATTCTTTTATATATATTTTTAATTTCCTATAAATCCATTTTGCATTACTTTCGAGTTTGTTTTTGTTTGAATAATTTTTGAATTAGTAAATTAATTGAAGATTAATCAAATTGAATTAATTTAAAAATTCAATATATTCAAACTATTCATTCAATAATAATCAAAATGTCAAATTTGAAAAACAAAATTCATTTTATAAATTTATGTTCTTGGGATCTGGTTTAAAAACAATGACTTAATAACATGTGTATGGTTATATATTAAATAAATGAGAAAAACTTTGATTTCTATAAATAATTGAGGTTATGATATGACTTTAATATTGTATTGTTCACAATGTATAATATATACTTGTATGCAAAATAAATAAATAAATCAGCTTTGGTATATTTTTGGGTTTATTATGTGTACTTGATGTAGTTCAGGTTAGGGGTGTTCAATATTTTGTTTGAACGGATGTCCGGCCGAATTTGAATTTGAGTTTATTGAATTTGAATAAATCGAATTTGAATTTGATTTTTAATTTTGAATCAAATTTTAAACCAATTCAAATTCAAATACGATTTTCGAGTTGGAATTTCAACTCAATAAATCAAATCGAATTCATTTTTTTATTATTTATTATAATTATATATTATATAATTTATTAAAGTTTGGTTAGAAAGTGTACCCTTAGGGCCTGTTTGGCCAAAAAAACTCATATATTCACAAATTTGCAGAATCATAATTTTTAAAACACGTGTCCAAAAATTATGAAATTGATATATTTACGATCACAAAAATATTTCCAAATTTGACGTCGAATTTCATAATTTTCTGGATAACTTGATATTTTCGATATTTTTCATGATTTTATGAACATTTTTTTTTACTTTATGCATGTATGATGATTTTTGTTTAACATGTTTCCTACTTTTGTAGGATTTTACTTGTATGTATATATGATTTTCTTTATTGTATTTTATTTATGCTTATATATGTTTGTATGTATGCTTGTATTATTGTTTGAACAAAAAATAAAAGATTCACACAAATGTGCACAATCACTCTTAGAATTAGGTTAAACAAGAAAAATAGAAAAACTAAAATGTAAAGTGTAAAATATAATTTTAAAGGACATAATTGTAATAATATAAGTTATCTTTGTAATGAGTGTCGTGGAACTTAACGTTTTTAGTCCTTTCCCACATATAACCAAGCACCAAACTAATAAAAAGATCTCTAATTATTGCGTGGATACGCCTAAATTATTTTCCTAATTTTAAAAAATTAGGTGGTGACTCTATAGTCTTGAGGTTATCATTAATTAATTATTTTTTAAAAAGACCTATGTTAACATCTCATTAAATTCTCAATGTTAGATGGAATTCGACGAGAGGGTTGATTATGGGGTTACAATAAAGTTTAGCTTTTATCGCTTTACTTTTTCGATATCACTTAAAAAATAAATTCTACACGTAAAAATAAATTTATAAGAGAAGATTAAACAATGTAAGATATAGAGCTAAGATGAGTGATTTCTATCGTGTATAGTTTCTAGCGACTCTGTTGTGAATATTTAATGCTTTGCTTCAAACACAATTTTGGCAATTTAGAAATCTATTTTACACAAAACTATATCGCCAAGCAAATGTTGAAAGAGTGTCCTTATAAAATAAAGGAATAGAGGAAGGGATTTGGAATTTGATCTCCCTACAAAAAAATATTTTGATTTCTTAATGTGCATGAATTCTAGGACTCTAGTGTGAAGATAATATAAGGTATACGTCATTTGACAAAGCCTATACATCTATTTATTACTTTATAAGATTATCAATGAGGAATGATAATCTCCACCCACTTTTGAGAAATTTTTATGTGATTTGTTCGTTGAGTATGAATGTAGAAAAAACCTAGGTTAACCCTTTCTTTCATTTCATAAATTCTCTACCATTAAAAATAAGGGATTTGTGATTAGCGGTGAGGGGTATGACCAATTAGAGCTCTCCTTACATCGATAACATTTAGATTATCCTTGTCGGTATCATCCCTCTCTCTTATTGTCATGGAAGTCATATAACAAAAATTCCTACGTCATTTCTACCGGTCGTTGAATCGCCGTGCCCGAGCATTAAAGTCACTGTCGTAATATTTTTTATTAGTTATCTGACTACTATATATGTAAATACATAGTATGCATATGGATATAAATAAGTATTCATGAGTACATTCTATCCATTTAATAAACATGGATTTTTTTTTATAAAAATATAAAAACAATAAAAACAAAAATCATGAAAAGATAAAAATATAAAAAGTCTAACTTAACGAGTTATTGTCTTTAAGTTTTTATTACACAAATTCATTGATGTTAAAACGTTCGATGACCATTCAAACTAAAAAAATAAATCTATCAAGAGGAGGACATCATCCCGTGGACATCAAATAAGAGGAACATGTCAAAGACAAGGAAGCAAAACGACAAAGACTTAAATTTCCTTTAATGCTTTTAAAATTTAACTTTGATGTTGAGGGGTGTATGCGTTTGTGATTGTTTTTGATTTATCCACACACTTAAATAAAATGTAACTTCTTCTAATACACTCAATATTTTTATGAATGAAAAATGACTGTTTATTCTACGTTTATGACATACATGTATATGAGTAACATGTACTACTCTTTCGGTTTACTCTTTAAACCATCTCGCCCTCTTTCGACTAATCTATTCACCATAGAAGCGTACTACATAATTGAGGAGACATCCAATAAATATTTAAGCAATGTACAACTCTAAATCCAATATCCTTCGTAACGGTCTTTCTATTCTTCGTTGACAAGCAAACGAACTTCACTTAGTTCATAATTCATGACTCTTCGTAGAGTTCCTTCTATCCATCGACGAATGAATGTGCTTCACTAATCTTAGAATCCACATTTCTTCTTAGAATTCTTTCGATTTCTTGTCGACGAACACACAAATATTGGATCCACGACTTATTATAAAGCCTTTACTGCTACTCTTCTACGGAAGCACGGTCATCATTCAACTTTGAATCCAAGATTCTTTATCCTTTATATCCCCATCAACGAATACACGTGCTTACTTCAACACGAAATTCATGACTCTTTGTGAAAATCTTTCTATCCTTCATTAATAAACGCACGCGCGTCACTAACTTAGGGATCACGTCTCTTTTCAAGGATCCTTTTATCACTCGTTAATGAAAACACGCACATCACTAATTTAGACCTCACATCTCTTTTCAGAGATCTTTTATCCTTTGTCTATGAACGTGCAAATACCATTCAGTTTAGAATCTACGACCATTCGTGGAATTCATTTTATCATTTTCTTGACGAACGCGCGAATTCGTGACTCTTTGTGGTATTTCTTTATACACTTCGTCAACAAATTAACAACAATGCATATGTTAATTTCCATTTTTAGACAAAGATGTTGCAAACTAAGGCGATGTCGATGTTGTTACTTTTTCATTTCCTCCATATTTAGATATTGTGTGCTTGTGTCATGCCTTCAAAATCATCTTTAATTAAAAAATATATTGATATTGAAAGAGAGAAATATGTCAAATAATTTTATAATTAAAATGTAAATAATATGATAGAAATTACGAAATATTAAATATGATATTTTAATACGAAATTTAATAGACTTGAATCACAGGCTAAACATAATTTACACCAAAAGGGGCTATCCCTTAGTGAGAATGAATTTAATTTGATTTGAAAACGAAATATATTTATTAGTCAAAATAAGTTATAATCAAAATCTAAGAAACACAACCTAGTTGAAATTTTAAGCGATCAATAATTTTAAATTAGTTATGAAGATGGTTTAAATTTTGGCCATAAAATAATAATTATTCATATTTGGAGATATATTATTAATTTTGTACCATTTGAAATACTAGCTATTTCAAATAAAAATAAATGTATTAGAAAAAAATTCAAACAAAAATACATGTAAAAAAGTAATTTCAAACAAAATTATGTTTATGAACATATTTAAAACTCAGTTTTATGTATAGGGAACACTATACTTATTATCTCTTAACTAAAATTAGGTCAATAAAATTGGTTTGAGTTGAGTTTTAAGTGATGCTATAAATTGTTGGTATAAATTTCAAATATAATGGAAGGGTATTAACAAACCAATATCTTGAATATGTCATTAATTTTAAAAAAATTTAGCGAGTTAAATTAAAAAATAAAAATAATTATTTAATACAATTAAAAAATTTAAAACAGTGTTAGTCTATGAGAGCAAAATATAATATTTAAGTTCCATAGAAATATATTAAATTAAAATAAGAGACTATAGAACTGTAGAGGTCGTGTTCATCTAATTTAAGGGGAAAAAAACAGAATGAAGTTATTTCTTGAAAAATATCTTCTCATTTATAAAAGAAAAATTAGTAGCTTGTAAGGTCAATTTGTAAATTTGATTTTGTTAGAGTAATGTTCAAAAAGTTATTGATATTTATATGTGTAAACTAAAATTTCATTAAAAAATATTAGTTTATTCAGAATATTTTTTTATGTAAAATTTATCTTTCAAATGATCCAAATTTATAATATTGTGATTTCCAATCCTAATCAAGAATCATAAAAGGAGTGTTTCTTATTGCAGGGTGCAATAACAAACAATATTGTAAAAACTTAAATTTGGCAAAACAATAACAACATTAAACAAAATTTCTATAAATTTAAAACTTTTTTGAATAAATTTTCTAAACCCATGTAACAAGATAATGTATATATCTATCAATTATATTATTAGGTATAAAGGTTTATACTTTGTTTTAAAAAAATAATCCATTTAATAAAAAATAAAACACTTATAAGTACAACAACAAAAATATACATATGAAAAAAAAAAGTTTAAAAAGCAAAAATAAATTAAGAAACATACTACAATTAATTAGTTTAAACGTTTCAAGAAGAACAATAATGTCTTTACATAAATTCATAAGTTTTCGAATCTCATATCGAATGACATTGTAAATAAATCTTAAGAACATACTTTCATTATTAAATGTTCTCCGATTTATTTTCAACTAGATAATACATTAAAAAATTATAGGGATATAGATCTATCTTGTAAATAAAGTTTTTTTAGTCATTCCTCTGTATACCTATCCCAATAACTAATGATAGTCTTCAACCTAACTTATTAAATTCCTGTAAAATTACATAATATATTTGCGATATCGTGAAAATGTACATAATGTACAAGCATATGAGAATAGTATACAATCTCTTTGTAGGACATTCGACAATCGCTCAGATAATTTATTGCTATTTGTATATTTTTTATATTTAAAAAATAATCCTAATAAATAAATAAATAAACAGTAAAAACAATTAATAAAAAATTATTAAAAATTTAAATATCAAATAAAGTTTAATTTCTTTTATTCAACGTTTTTTTTACTAAATGTCAAATCAACATTTTAATTTTATTTTTGATAATTATGATTGTTAAATTATAAGTATATATTTAATGATAATTATATTAAAAAAAAACAAATCAGGACTATCCTAATAACTCAAATAAATAAAAAAAAATCAATAAGAAGATAATTGAATAAAATATTCTCTTAAATATTTAAATAATAAATATATTCATCTATAAAATAATCCTCATTTCATCCTTTAGACTCGCACCATTAATTAAACATGACTACTCCGGCCACCACCATCCTCCTCCTCTTCCTAGCCCTCTTCTCTGCCTCCCTCAGCCTCATGATGGCGGACATGTCAATCATCGAGTATGATAACAATCACCAATCAAAATCCAGAACCGACGAAGAAATGATGAATATTTACAAAAAGTGGATGGTAGAGAATGGAAAAGTGTACAACGGAATAGATGAATTTGAAAAACGTTTCGAAATTTTTAAGGATAATTTGGTCTTCATAGATGCTCATAACTCCGAGAACCGGACCTACAAGGTTGGATTGAACGTGTTTTCCGATCTGACCGATGAAGAGTACCGATCCTACTACCTCGGCATGAAATATGATGCCGATCTCCAATCTGTCCAGTCAGAGCTGGACAGCCAAAGGTATGCTGTGTCATCAGGTGAAATTCTCCCGGAGTCGGTTGATTGGAGGACGAAAGGCGCCGTCTCACCGATTAAGAACCAGGGAAAATGCGGTAAGATTTCTAAATTAGAAAGTTAGTATGACTCCAAGTCATTCAATCAAACTATTGAACAACTAAGATAACTAATTCTATAAGTGGATTTTAGTCAATATCAATTAAACTTAGCTATAATTCTTCCTTCAATTAACAGACTTTTTAGGTCGGAAAGCAGACTAACTAATAAAATAAGAGGTTTTCGAAAATCAAAGTTTGAAAGCTGCTACTTTTATTTTTTATTCCCAGAGAAGATAACTAGTATTATTGTTATAAAAAAAATATTGTGATATATAATACTTGATATATAATAAATTATATTTTTTTTTTGACTATTATGTAGATTAATTTGTCTCTATCTATAGTTTCGGCTATTTCCATTTTTAAAGAGAACAAAATAAAAGTAAAAAATATTTGTCTCAGAGTAATTTAACAATTTTGGAACAATTTGATAAAAATATAAAGTCAAAAGTAGGTGCCTAAGATGAAAATAATTTAATAGTATTAGAACAATTCAATTCACTAGCTTTTTAATAAATTAATTACAAAAATATATATATGAATAATATAACTAAAATCACAGGTTTGATTCTCATTTAAGATACCTCATGTTGGAGTAAATGTCATTTTATTATATGGTTAATTCTAGTTAAGGATGCGAAGAAATGAGGTTAAAAAATATAGTTTTGGAACAATTTGAGTTCATATATATATTTTGATCTTGTTTGTGTTGTTTTTTAAAATATTAGGAAGTTGTTGGGCTTTCTCGGCGATTGCAGCGGTGGAAAGTATCAACAAGATAGTAACAGGACAACTGATTGATTTGTCGGAGCAAGAACTTATTGACTGCGATCGAGCTAGCCTAGGCTGCTTAGCCGGGTACATTCTTACTGCATTCCAATTCATTATTCGCAATGGTGGTATAGACACGGAAAAGGATTATCCTTATCGAGAAGCCAAAGGCACCTGCAATGCCACTAAGGTTATCATGAGCTTGACTTTGGGGCTTGTTAATTTTTATAAGTCTGTCTAGCTAACCATTTGGTTGATTGATTGCAGATGAAATCAAAGGTGGTGAGCATAGACGGTTGGGAAAGAGTACCACCCTACGACGAAAATAGTTTAAAGAAAGCTGTCGCACAGCAGCCCATCAGCGTTGGCATTGAAGCTTATGGCAAGGAATTCAAAAATTATGTCTCGGTACGTAAGTAGTGAAAAGTTATTATATTTTGGATTTTGAGATCGATCTATATATTATAAGTGAATGTTTTGTGATTCTTTTGGTTATGGAAGGGTATTTTCACGGGATACTGCAGAACCTCCCTAGATCATGCACTGGTGGTGGTGGGATATGGCAGTGAAAAAGGACTTGATTATTGGATAGTGAAGAATTCATGGGGAACGAATTGGGGTGAAAAAGGATATATGAGGATCGAGCGGAACAATGTTCCTAGCGGTAAGGGAAAAGGGAAATGCGGCATAGCTGTACAAGGTTTTTATCCCACAAAAAAAGGAAATGCCGGAGTAGGAGACGGTGTCGTTAGTACAGCATGAACGTAGCAATTAAATTAAAGTATCCAAATCTAAGTTAAAATAAGGTGGAGGTGGTGGTGGTCACTTCTTTTGTTTTTGTTGTTATTATGTATTTAATAAACTGATCATGTTTTATTAATAAATCTACCATGATCACATGTATTTGCATAATTAATAATATAAATAAAATATTATTTATTTATAAATATTTTAAATAAAATTAATATTATTTAAATTTAATTTATTTAAAATTAGTTTATGTTTTTAAAAATTAAGTTTAATATAAAATTTAATGTTAATATATATTTTAAAATTAATTATATATCTAAAGTTAAAAAAAATAATTTTATGAGTTTAAAAATACTTAAAAAAAGAAATGTAGATTTATTCTTAAGAAATCAAGTCAATTACATCATACAAGTTACTATAAATCATTCTAGAAATTTTACTTAAAGTTGTGTCATACATTTTTCTCTTATCAAAAGTAATGTTAGGCGTGTTTTACACTATTACCAACCTCTTATATTACCACAACATTTTTTTATCACCATTTCGACAAACCAACCTCCAATCACACAAACCAGGTCTCATACAGTGACCTCAGACACTTTCACACATCTATTATCTCTAGTCAAATCAACCACCAATCTTAATCGACCTCTAATATCATGACCTCACGTTTTCACATGCATCTTATCACACTCGACAAACTAACCACCAATCTCAATCGACCTATAATATTGTGAGCTCACACATTTTCACATTTCGGTCAATCAAAATTTTATTCATATTATTTTTAACCACCTATATCTCCTTTGTTATCGGCCTCTTATACCCACAAATGACACCTCTCATCTGATGATTTTTACCCTTACTGCGGTCTCTTTTACCACCAAACCCACCATTCGACTTCTTATCTTGTGACTCACACTTTTCATAATCCTCTTTATCCACTCGAAAAATTATCCACAAATCTCAATCAACCTTTAATCATGTGACCTCACACACTTTACAACTCGATTAATCAATATCTCATTCATATATTTTAATCAATAATATCTCATTTATTACTCATCCTCTTTTATAATACTGTGACCTCTTTTATTACGCCTAATTAATCTCAATCAACATTTCATCTTCTGACCTCACACTTTCACACACCTTTTATCCCCATAAAACCAACACAAATCCCTCAATCGACCTCTCATCTTGTGATTCACACATTTTCATGTCTTTTTGTCTACTCGATAAATAACTCACCAATCACGATTGAACTCTAATTTCGTGACCTCACACACTTTTACATTTCGGTCAATCAACATATCATTCATAAATTTTTAACCACTAATATATTATTTTTACATACTTCTTAAATTATTTTTCACTTCCGGAAAACCAACCACCAAATCTCAATCGACATCTCATCTCATGACCTTACACACACTTTCATACACCTCTTATCCCTCGTCAAAACAAACATCAATCTCCTCAACCGACCTCTCATCTTGTGACTCACATTTTTTCATACCTCTCACACACATTTATACTCCGGTCAATTGACATCTCATTTATGTATTTTTAACCGTCATTATCTCCTTTTATTATCGACTTCTTATCCCAACAAATCAACCACAAATATCCACCTCGTATCTCATCATATTTACTCTTATCGCGACTTCTTTTACCCCACTTCAACCAATCAACAACCAATCCCCCAATCGATCACTTCGGTCATCAACATCTCATTCATATATTTTTAACCACTAATATCTAATTTATTATGAAGACCTCTTATATTTACCCTCACTTCGGAAAACCAACCATCAAATCCTAATCGACATTTCATCTCGTGACCTCACACACTTTCACACACCTCTTATTCCCTCGATAAACCACCCACCAAGCTTAAATCATCATCTTCAAGTTATTGAAGATGATAGAGGCCCAGTTGATGGATGTCCCGCAGACGATTGAGATCATCATCTCATACACCTTCCTAGTATAGAACTGGTTAGGTATCTGTCCCAGGATGGATCTTTGGATGATGTCATGAAGAAGTTGGATGTGGGGAGCGAGGTTGGATTTGAGTCCTTGGTTGTTGACCGGACTCAAAGTGTTGGAGAAGAAGTGCGAAAATTCCTCATTTGCATTGGAGAGAGGAGGGGGGAAATCTGAAAATCCTTCGGTTGGTAGATGAAAGAAACTGGAGAAGGATTCTTCAGTGATATGGAAGAAGAAACTTCCTTTCACATAGGAAACGATCGATCCATTATCCAGAATGACGGCATGATTGATGAAGTCGGTAACATCCCTTTCCAGAAGAAAGTCATAATCTTCTAGGAATTTTTGCAAGCCGGAGTCAACAAGATTCTGAAAAACAATGCCTCTTGTTTCGCTATCTCGAGATGATAGCATTGAATCAAAATCAATGACTAGAGATGTTCAATACATGATAAAGATATGAGAGAGATCCGAGTTTTAGAGAGATGCTCAAAGAAAGAATGTTGTAGTTTGGATGGAGGTAAGTTGCTCTTTAAATAGGGGATCGGGTTCAAAAGAATTTAAGATTTTCATTAAATAGAGAATCTGTCCGTTATGAAAAGTCTTGTCTTATTTCCCAAAAAGGTTACTTTTGATTCTTGGGAAGGAGTTACTTTTTCAGAAGATTGTTTTGGGAAAATGCGAGGGTTGACACAATAACAGGTCAAATTTTAAGCGCATGCTTGGGAATATTTTGAAAATGACCGAAATTTGGTAATGACCGATATTTGGTAGCTTCTCCCTGAGAGTATGCCCAGTTAAGGAAAATGACTTTTAAAGTTAATCATCTTAATATTTGACCGAAGTTTCATTAAACCGATATTTCATAAAAGCAGAAAACACATAACCGATATTGAAGCAAAATAATCGGTATGGTTGTGAAATACATAAAGTAGACCCAAGGACTAGTAGTGAGATGGTCCAATAGCTAGAGTTCTTCTAGCTCTTTCTCTGTCTATCCGGTAGATGTATGTCTGGATCCTCTCCTTCGTCAACATCTGATTAGGATAGAGGGTGGCTCATCGACCGAGGTAGACATTGATGTCAAAGAACAGACCACATAACTGAGGAGCAAATCCTCTTTTCTTGGAAAATATCATCTTCTTCAGGTTGTTGAAGAAGATCCTGGACCAGTTGACTAGAGTGCCTTCGGTGATGGCAACCATCATTTCGAAGACCTTCTGGGTGTAGGATTGAGTGTTTGCCTTGGGAATAATATTCTTACTTAGGATCTCACTCAGTTACTGAAATTCACTTTGGAGGGAAGTTTTGGCTCCATAAGTGTTGACCAGATTCATGGAATCTGAAAAGTGGTGGCACATCTCATTGATGACCATCGGTGAGAAGTTGAAGTTAGTGAGACCTTCAGTAGGTAGTCCGCAACTAAGTGCGAGATCTACCTCACTAAAGATGAAGGATTTGCCTTGAACTTCGGCAAGGATAAGATCATCCCGAATGACCCTAGCGGTGTTGAAAAATTCAGTAACTACATTATAGTCTATGATATATCTATCTTCCAAAAATGGTCTTAAACCGGAACGTTCAATGGACCGAAAAAGGGCTTGGATTTCAACATCTTCAGAATGTGAGACTGATTCAAAATTGGCAAGAAAAATTTTGTTAGCAAGGAAACTAGACATTTTTGCTTGAGGATTTTCTTATGTTTGATTTAAAGAGTGTGATTATGTTCTCGAATGCAACACCGGATTATATGTTATCTCTATTGCACTAGTGTTGTCACAAAACATTGGAGATTCCACCGCCGTGATTCCAAAATACCTCAGTTGCTGTTGGATCCAGAGGAGTTGAGCATAGAAGCTTCAGGACGCAAGATACCCCGCCTCTGTAGTTGAGGTAGCAACCGATGTCTGCTTTTTGCTATACCAAGAAATAAGTCGGTCACCTAGGAACTAGCATGTCCCGCTGGTACTCTTTCGGTCAATCTTACAACATGCATAGTCTGCATCAGAGTAACTCGTTAGATTGAAACTGGAATCCTTTGAATACCACAGTCCCACATCTTGAGTGCCCTTTAAATATTTTAAGATTCTGTTACGATTTGTTTCGTAAGATGTGTTTATGGGTTCAAGAATCAAGTTCTTGATCTTAGGACCAATGAAAATTCTATAATCAAAGGGCAGCGGAAGATTTTGATAGAGAATTTGAGGGGATGGGATAGAAGAAACAAGGGTGCGAAGAGAAATACTGTTGGTTTATACCAAACAGTCCATAATAATAATAATAATAGACAAATAGGGGCGAAGTCACATCTTCATCATTCTATTCATGGGTCCTTGGGGAAGAAAGATCATCCTTATATAGGTGATGTCTTGCCCCATAATATTCGGTTACAACAAATACTAGAAAATAACAGAATTCGGTTTGTAAAATAGAAAAGGAAAGCAAAACAAAATAATAATACAACAAAACAGAAATCTGGCCCATGTGCACACTAGGACCGAGACTGGGTGTCGATGAAGGTTGCTGGAATTTATTCTAGGACCGAGGCCTAACAGATTCTTTTGGCAGCATTTTAATGAGATTGTTTAGGATTAGACTAGAATTTCCCGCACACCCCGACCGCAAACAAGATGTCCGGTCGGCTAGCTGTTATGTACATAAGTGAACTGATAATTCCACGATAGGCTGTTAAGTCCACTCCTTGACCATCTTCATCTTTATCCAGCTTGATCGATGAGCTCATTGGGGTGGATGCTGCATAGTAGTTTTCCATCCCAAACTTTTTTATCAGCTCCTTTGTGTACTTAGATTGATTGATGAATGTTCCTCCTTCGATCTGCCGAACCTGGAGACCTAGAAAGAAAATCAACTCCCCCATCATACTCATTTCAAACTTGTCAGTCATCATCTTTGAAAATTTATCACATAGCTTAGGGTCGGTTGACCCGAAAATAATATCATCCACATAAATTTGAACAAATAAGATATATCCATTTTTCTCAAATTTAAATAGGGTCTTATCTACCGATCCTATAGTAAAATTATGGTTGAACAAAATTTTTGTCAAATTGTCATACCAAGCTTTAGGAGATTGTTTTAAACCGTAAAGGGCTTTATCCAACCGGTACACATGACTAATTAGATCTTGATTTTTAAAACCTAGAGGTTGCTCAACATACACCTCCTCATTTAATTCACCGTTTAAAAATGCACTTTTAATATCCATTTGAAAAAGTTTGAAATTCTTGAAAACTGCAAAGGCTAGAAAAATTCTAATGGCTTCAAGTCTGGCCGTAGGAGCAAATGATTCTTTAAAATCAATGCCTTCTTTCTGTTTATCCCTTGGGCCACTAATCTAGCTTTATTCCTCATAACTAAACCGTTTTCATTTAGTTTATTTCTCAACACCCATCTTGTTCCGATAACCGATTGATTTTTCGGTCTTGGATATAAATGCCAAACTTTATTCCTCTCAAATTGGTTCAATTCCTCTTGCATTTCTAAGATCCAATCTGGATCTAACAATGCTTCATCCACCTTTTTTGGCTCAATCTGGGATATGAAAGCAGAGTTTTTATATTATTCCAACAGTTGATGCCTAGTTTGGATGGGTAGTGAGGGGTTACCTATAATAAGCTCATGAGAATGATCTCTGTTACCTTTAAGATTCGGTCCAGAAATGTCTTCTAAATGACCGGTTATTTAATCAAGGTTAGACAAATCGGTAGGCTGAACTGAGTCAAACCGACCGATTTCCTCAGCAGACACTGATGTGTCAACTTCCTGCTGTGAAGCAGCTTGATCCGGCTGAACCTCAGCATTAACCGTTTGGTCATAGACAAACCTTTTAAAGACCGTAATCTCATCTTCACCATCATATTGGATATTTAATTTTTCCAATTTGTTGTGTAGATCAAAGGATGATGCGATATTACTTTCAACCGATTCATCAAAAACAACATGAAAAGATTCTTCAACAGTTAAGGTCTTAGTGTTATATACTCTATATGCTTTACTCACTACAGAATAGCTTATCATGATGCCAACGTCGGATTTTACATCGAAAGCAGTCAAATAAATTTTACCATTGTTATGAATGTAACACTTATAGCCAAAGATCCTAAGATACCGGATGTTAGGAACTCTATCATGGTATACTTCAAAAGGTGTTTTATTGAGCTGTTTATTAATCATAGACCGGTTTTGTTTATAACATGCAGTGTTAATAGCCTCAGCCCAAAATTTTTGAGCAATACCCGAATCGGCTATCATGGACCTTGCGGCTTCCTTAAGAGTTCGGTTTCTTCTCTCGGCCAGTCCATTTTGTTGTGGTGTTGTAACACTAGAAAACTCGTATCTAATTCCAGATTCCTCAAAAAAATGCATTCAAAGTACTAAATATAAACTCAGTTCCTATATCAATTCTAATCTTATTTATGCGTATAGATTTCTCATTCTGTAACCTTTAAGCAGTTTAATTAAATTCGGTGTAGCTTGATTTTTAGATACCCAAAATATCACCCAAGCATATCTAGAGTAATCATCAATAACTACCATATTATAATGCATACCACTTAGGCTTGTGACCCTAATCAGTCCAAATAAGTCCATGTGAAGCAATTCTAAACATCGGTTAGATTGTGTTTTCCCTTTACTTTTAAAAGTTGATTTTATTTGTTTCCCCATTTGACATGCAGAACAGACTTTATCTTTGACAAATTTCATGTTAGGCATTCCTTGAACTAACTCTTTGGTACAGATGTAGTTTATGGTTTTGAAATTCAAGTGATTAAACCTTTTATGCCAAAGCAGTTTTGATCATTCTTAGCTATCATGCAAACCGGGTTATCAACTTTAGTTTTCCAGTCTACTTTGTAAATGTTTTCTAACTTATTTCTGGTTAGTAAGGTGCGATCCTGTGGACTCTTAATTAAACATGCATGTTTATGAAATTTTCAGTGTATCCCACATCGCACATTTGATTAATACACAACAGATTAAAATACAAATTTTCAACAAAAAACACGTTATTTGTAATCAGGTTGCCATGGACAATCTTACGCTTGTCCATGGCTCTAACTTTATTACTGTACATAAACTTAAATGAATAAACTTACTCCACTCCAATAATATTTATTAAATATGTCTTTATCGATACGTTTGAAATGAATTATATCAACATTATTGATAAGTCTTAATTCTATATAATAATTGTTTATTTTATATTATCAACCAAGTTTTTGTCCATTATTGGCAATATATAATAATGTACACCTAATATCACAAAGATATTGCTAATTGTTCATGCAAAAAAATAAAAATTTGTTGTTTTAAATATGAATACAAGTTTTTCTCATTTTTTTTCTTCTTTGATTGGTTTTTATGATTTTCATGATGAAAATTTTTGTTTCATAAAATTAGTTGACTCTAATTTTATAATATTTCATGGATAATTTTAAAAAAGAAATAACTTTTTTTACCGACTCAAAATTATATAAATGAATTTAGGTTATGTAAAATGTATCTTTCAAATGACCCAATTTATAATGTTGTGATTTTCAATCCTAATTAAGAATCATAAAATGAGTGTTTCTTATTGCATGGTGCAATAACAAACAATGTAAAAACTTAAATTTGGCAAAACGATAACATCAAACCAAATTTCTAAAAATTTAAAATTTTGTAAAACAAATTTTTTTAACCCATGTGATTTTTGTATAACATGTAATGTATCTAACTATCAATATTAATATTTATAACATTTAAAATTTTTTCAAAAAAAAAACGTTTAAACTTTATTTTAAAATAAATAATCATACTATTCTATAGAACAGTACATATAAATTGATATACTAGTCTTTATGAACATTACGGAGAGGCGATTAAATCGATGGTCTCACTTATCATAAAGAGAAATATCACCTTTAGTGCTAGTTTTGATAAATGAAGATGGTTTGTCTTTTCTTATAGAATAATCAATGTTCATTCATCCCAATTACAGAAGTACTCTCTTTCCACACCTTATAATTATCACCTTTTAGTTCATTATAGGTTGAATAATTATAAATTATGAAGGCTCATTATATATGAGACCCCAAAATTATAATATCATGTTTACCAATGTAAATAACATAATAATAATAAATCTAGCGACAAAAAACTTGTCTATGGGAGAGTTTTATTCAATTAGATTTAATTTAACAAATTATGTTTTAACATAAATCTAGCGATACAGACTTGTTTGTGGGCTAAAGTCTTATTCAATCAGATTTAAACACACACCCGTTTTTTATATTCCCTGTTGTCTCCATCCACAAATCTATTTATGTATTTTGTTCATTTATATCCTAAGAATCCTGAGTTTAATGTAGCTGAGTAAGAATATTCTACATAAAAAACATACTTAGTAGTGTATAAAATATGAATTTCAATATTTTCATGAACATAAAAAATAATTACTTAGTAGTACTTAAAATATATCACAACTTTTGCTGCTCTATTTTTATTCCATGTACCATCCTTTTTTATGCACTTTTTCAAATGTTTCAAAAATGGAAGGGTGTCTTCCAAGTTCCTTGGTCTATTGTAAAATATCAATTATGGTGTTAATAATAGTAATTTTAATCAATTAAATACAATTAAATTATATAAATACTTACCAATATTCTTTGATGTTCTACAATCGGGATTGAACCTCCATATTATTTGGCAACACCGTTTGTTGTGTATTTCTTTTGATTTCTTTGAATATTTGTGTACTTCTCGAAATACTTTTGGTCATCAATTTTTTTTTATTTGAGTCCAGTCTTCTATGGTAATGTGTAGGGGCTTTTTCAAAGATGTTTTGGCCCTAGTAAAAAAATTTATTATCTTCGCACTACCTTTCTTTTTAAAACTTATTCACATCCCATTCAAGATCCCGCTCAAATTTCTTCAAAGCAGTCATTTAAATTTGTTAAAGATCTTCAATAATTAATTGATAATAAAAATTAATTAGAATAAATACAATTAAACATATAAAGAATTGTGCCCACAAAATATTCTTAATATTTTTCAGAGACTTGATTCTAGTTCAAATATTCCCCTCTAATAACGAGTGATTATCCGATGCATGTATTCAAAATATCTGGAAAGAAGTTGCAACAACATATAAAAATTAAAAATAAAGTTATTTTATATTTCTAAATTACTATACACAACTTAAATGAATAAACTTACTCCACTCCAATAATATTTATTAGATATGTCTTTATCGATACGTTTGAAATGAATTATATCAACATTATTGATAAGTCATAACTCTATATAATAATTGTTTATTTTATATTATCAATCAAGTTTTTGTCCATTATTGGCCATATATAATAATGTACACCTAATATCACAAAGATATTGCTAATTGTTCATGCTAAAAATTAAAAATTTATTGTTTTAAATATGAATACAAGTTTTTCTCATTTCTTTTTTCTTCTTTGATTGATTTTTATGATGAAATTTTTTGTTTCAGTGAAATTAGTTGACTCTAATTTTAATAATATTTCATGGATAATTTAAAGAAAGAAAAAACTTTTTTTACCGACTCAAAATTATATTAATGAATTTAGGTGATAAAAGATTTTACCCATTCCATTTTATTAAATATACTTAGCCAACTAATATATATTTGTTAATTGATTTGTACCTTCACTCACTTATTCCAAAATGCAGAAACAATCCCGTCTCCACAATGGAGCAGAAAAGATATAGAAGAATAGTTGAAAGAAAAATAAACATGTTGAAGGATAAGGCTTACTTAACGAATATACATGAAAGTGAGACCCACATGTTTGTTCATTTAAAAATAAATAGTTATATATAAACACAAGTTAAATTTCATGTAACCAAGTTTGAATTTAATATAAGAAAACTTTTCTAAAAACTATGTCATTAGATAAAATTAAACAGAGAAGAATGTATGTATAATTTACCTTAAAATTATTACAATACTATTATTAGTTTTAAATTTCAAAAGATAACTAAATATATTAAGTAATAATTTTTTTATACTGAAATTGTAGGAGGGTAAGAGCACAACTATCTCATTTGAGTTGATATGAATTATTAAGAGACTTTTAAAATTTTATAATACACTACACTTGTAAAATTGATTAATGTTTAACTCATTTAATAATTATATATTTATTAAAATAATGGTTAAAAGACAGGAAGTAGTTTAAAAAGAAAAAACATTCATAAAAATGGTAATAATGGTAATATAGTTAATAAATGAAGAGAGAAAGAAAGATAATATAAAATTTGAAAAGTTTAGATTAGGGGCTGAAAATGAGTTAAGATGCTATTAAGCTGCTCACCAGTACTCGGTCAAAGTTCAATTTGAGTTTGACTTTGATCGAGTTCGAGTCGAGCTCGAGCCGAATCGTTTAATATTTGAACCGAACTCAAACTTATATAATGTTTGTTCGATAACTTGTATAGATTTTTCGAGCCTCATGATATATATATATATTTAATATTAAAATTTAAAATTTAAAAGAATATATTTTTTGTCTCTCTTTTCAAAGTCCATATAGAAGGTCCACAATCTGTATTATTATATTATATTGTCCTCTAAAGCAAAAACCCTAATTTATAATGTATCAATCTTATTTAGAGGTGTAAATAAGTTGAGCCGCTCGGTTAAAGTTCGATTTGAGTTCGGTTAATATCGAATTTGAGTCGAGCTCATGCCAGCTCGTTTATGATTCGAGTCAAATTCGAACTTAGGTAAGACTTGCTTGATAGCTCGACGAGCTTTTTTTAGTCTAATTATATAATTCTTTATTTATTATATTATACTTTTTAATAAAAAAATTAAACATACCCCTAAGACTATCAATGAACTTATTGTTTATGTGACTGTCCCTATTCCTAGTCATCTCCTATTCAGATCTATCAAACAATTATAGATAGAAGATTGGTTCTGTGAAGATTTTGATAGATGAAACTAGCTAGAAAAAAAATACTATAAAATTTTAAATTTTGGAATAGACTTTATATTAACAAAAATATTTATACATACCCTATAATATTATTTTTATTAATCATTATAAAAAAATATTATATTTATTTAATATAACATAAAATATAATAGGAGTGAGAAATATATCGAAAATATCGATTTTTTCAGTATGCCAAAAAAAGTAAAGTATGATACCGACACCTTATTGGTAAGGTAAAAGTATGAGATTTTTAATATTTTGGTATATCAATATATACAAAAATAATATTTATAAATTAAAAAATATATATTATATAATATTTTAAAGGAAATAAGTAGATTTGATATTAATTTAATTATATAAACATATTTTTTTTAGAGAAATGATTAGGTGAGGGAATTTGGTGAGGGAATGACTTGGCATAATCTTATTTGCTGAAAAAATCAAATAATTTCTCTCTTTTTTCTCTTTCCTCCCACTTTTACATTTTCCAACCAATGAAGGTGATGCCAAGTCATTCCCTTACCAAATTCCCTTACTCTATCACTCCTCTTTTTTTTAAATCAAATTAAAATATAATTAAACTGTAATATTATTTAATATATGCAATTTCAACGTATTATATTTATTATAATATAGAAAACTATTTTTATTTCACTATAAAGTGTTTTGTTTTTCAAAATAAACCTAATGGAGTGTAATATGTTTTCAAAATCATCTCAAATATAATACACGACTTCAAAGTATTCTTCTTGAGAAGACTCTCGAATTCTATTATGTTTTTTTAATTTAAGAAATTAATATATAAATATATTTAAATTCGAGCATTTCGAGTTGAACTCGAGCCTATGATTATATGATCGGGCTGAATTTGAGTTTAATATTGAAAGCTCGAGCCGAGCCAATAAAAAACGAGACGAGCCAAACTCGAGTAAGGGCTAGTTTGAGTTCGGCTCGGCTCGTTTACACTCCTAATCATATCTTACATGACTCTTCATCACTTTTTTTCTTCTTTTTCCGTCTTCACCATTTCTTATTTTCTTCTTCTTCCGTCTTCACAATTTCTTTCACTTATTCACAATATGTTGATTCATTTTTTCATATTATCTCTTATTTATACTGCTTCTTGTATTCATTCACAAGAGACTATAGGTAAATTAAAATCTATTTTTACTTCTACTATAACTATTGTTTAGCTAGATAACTTTGATTTTTTTGTATTATTAGAAACTTATGTTTATATGGATCGCTCATGGATGAAAATAGAAAAACATTATTATATATTTATATATTTATATATATATATATATATATTGATCAACTAATCAATAACAAAACATGTTTAAGGGAGAAAAATATTGAATAAATATATAAAACACTATTACATTTAATGATTTTCAATTTATATTAGGATTGGACTATGATAGAAAAAAGACTAGACAATATTAGGGATATAATAATTAGTATATTATATATAATATTTAAATAGATAAAAAAAGGTTAATATATTATATATAATTAAAGTATATAATATATAGTATTGAAAGAGATAAAAAAAAAGATTAATATATTATGTATAATAAAAGATAAAAAAAAGTATTAGTATATATTTTATATACAATATGAAGAGATAAAAAAAAGTTTAGTGTAAATATTATATATAATATGTTTGAGAAAAAAAATGAATTTACAAGATTAATAATATATTATATAAAAAAGTTAATAGATTATTGCTCAAAATAAGTTAATAGATTTTGTTATATTTGCACCAAAATAATTTAAATATATATTATAATATTTAATAGAAAAATGTCAATTGTTTTTACGGTATCTACCTCCTAAAGTAAAAATTAAATTTTAGTTATTTGTTTTATTATGTATTATTTATATTAGTTATTTGTAAGCTTAAACATATCATATTACTTAATGCAGGTAGTTATATTTGTTATGCTTGAAGAACATGATTTAAAAATTATTAATATATTAAATGTTTAAATAGTTTTATAGTTTTATATTTAATTTTGGAATTTTATGTTTTAGAATATTGATTAATAATGGTGTTTTGATATTTTTGGACTAGTATTGTAAGCACTAAAAATCAACACTCTAATTTATAATATTAAAATAATTATTTTAAATTATTTTTAAATATATAAGATCAAAATAATTAACTCCATGGCCAAAAACACATTTAAAATAATTAATTAGGATTAATTATTTTGTTAATTAATAAATTAATTAAAATTAAAATTAAAATAAACTTATTTGTTATGAATTTCTCTTTATTTGTTCTTAGGATGGAGGATAATGAATGAATTTAATGATTAAATAAAAAAAAAAGAGGATCAATCGATTAGAGATAATGATGAGAAGTCATTCCATGCGATGAGGGAAACATGTGAATTCAAATATACTCAACCAGTCATAGTGCAATATTTGTTTTTAATTAATTGATGTATTACATTCTAGTGACGCACCTAATGTTTAGAAACATTTCTTTAGACTCCCTATACATACTTTAGGCTACATACCATAGAAGACACTTTTTCCTTATGTCACACATTCTTCCAATTCTTTTATATATATTTTTAATTTCCTATAAATCCATTTTGCATTACTTTCGAGTTTGTTTTTGTTTGAATTAGTAAATTAATTGAAGATTAATCAAATTGAATTAATTTAAATATTCAATATATTCAAACTATTAATTCATTCAATAATAATCAAAATGTCAAATTTAAAAAAAATATCATTTTATAAATTTATGTTCTTGGGTTCTGGTTTACAAACAATGACTTAATAACATGTGTATGATTATATATTAAATAAATGAGAAAAGCTTTGATTTCTATAAATAATTGAGGTTATGATATGACTTTAATATTGTATTGTTCACAATGTATAATATATACTTGTATGCAAAATAAATAAATAAATCAACTTTGGTATATATTTGGGTTTATTATGTGTACTTGATGTAGTTCAAGTTAGGGGTGTTCAATATTTTGTTTGAACGGATATCCGGCCGAATTTGAGTTTATTGTATTTGAATAAATCGAATTTGAATTTGATTTTTAATTTTTGAATCAAATTTTAAACCAATTCAAATTCAAATACGATTTTCGAGTTGAAATTTCAACTCAATAAATCAAATCGAATTCATTTTTTATTATTTATTATAATTATATATTATATAATTTATTAAAGTTTGGTTAGAAACTGTACCCTTAGGGCCTGTTTGGCCAAAAAACTCATATATTCACAAATTTGCGGAGTCATAATTTTTAAAATACGTGTCCAAAAATTATGAAATTGATATATTTACGATCACAAAAATATTTCCAAATTTGACGTCGAATTTCATAATTTTCTGGATAATTTGATATTTTCGATATTTTTCATGATTTTATGAACTTTTTTTTTTACTTTATGCATGTTAATGATTTTTTTAACATGTTTCCTACTTTTGTAGGATTTTACTTGTATGTATATATGATTTCCTTTATTGTATTTTATTTATGCTTATATATGTTTGTATGTATGCTTGTATTATTGTTTGAACAAAAAATATAAGATTCACACAAATGTGCACAATCACTCTTAGAGTTAGGTTAAACAAGAAAAATAGAAAAACTAAAATGTAAAATGTAAAATATATTTTTAAAGGACAAAATTGTAATAATATAAGTTATCTTTGTAATGAGTGTCGTGGGACTTAACGTTTTTAGCCCTTTCCCACATATAACCAAGCACCAAACTAATAAAAAGATCTCTAATTATTGCGTGAATACGCTTAAATTATTTTCCTAATTTTAAAAAATTAGGTGGTGACTCTATAGTCTTGAAGTTATCCTTAATTAATTTTTTTTAAAAACACCTATGTTAACATCTCATTAAATTCTCAATGTTAGATGGAATTCGACGAGAGGGTTGATTATGGGGTTACAATAAAGTTTAACTTTTATCGCTTTACTTTTTCGATATCACTTAAAAAATAAATTCTACACGTAAAAATAAATTAATAAGAGAAGATTAAACAATGTAAGATATAGAGCTAAGATGAGTAATTTCTATCGTGTATAGTTTCTAGCGACTCTGTTGTGAATATTTAATGTTTTGTTTCAAACACAATTTTGGAAATTTAGAAATCTATTTTACACAAAACTATATGCCGAGCAAATGTTGAAAGAGTGACCTTATAAAATAAAGGAATAGAGGAAGGGATTTGGAATTTGACCTCCATACAAAAAAATATTTTGTTTTCTTAATGTGCATGAATTCTGGGACTCTAGTGTGAAGATAATATAAGGTATACGTCATTGGACAAATCCTATACATCTATTTATTACGTTATAAGATTATCAATGAGGAATGATGATCTCCACCCGCTTTTGAGAAATTTTTATGTGATTTGTTCGTTGAGTATGAATGTAGAAAAAACCTATGTTAAACCTTTATTCCATTTCATAAATTCTCTACCATTAAAAATAAGGGATTTGTGATTAGCGGTGAGGGGTATGACCAATTAGAGCTCTCCTTACATCGATGACATTTAGATTATCCTTGTCGGTAGCACCCCTCTCTCTTATTGTCATGGAAGTCATATAACAAAATTCCTACGTCATTTCTACTAGTCGTTGAATCGCCGTGCCCGAACATTAAATCCACATCGTAATATTTTTTTTATTAGTTATCTGACTACGATATATGTAAATACGTGTATGAATATGGATATAAATAAGTTCTCATGAGTACATTCTATCCATTTAATAAACATGATTTTTTTTATAAAAATATAAAAACAATAAAAACAAAAAACATAACAAAATAAAAATATAAAAAGTCTAACTTAACGAGTTATTGTCTTTAATTCTTTATTACACAAATTCATTGATGTTAAAACGTTCGAACATTGACCATTCAGACTAAAAAAATAAATCTATCAAGAAGAGGACATCATCCCGTGGACATCAAATAAGAGGAACATGTCAAAGACAAGGAAGCAAAACGACAAAGACTTAAATTTCCTTTAATGCTTTTAAAATTTAACTTTGATGTTGAGGGGTGTATGCGTTTGTAATTGTTTTTGATTTATCCACACACTTAAATAAAATGTAACTTCTTTTAATACACTCAATATTTTTATGAATGAAAAATGACTGTTTATTCTACGTTTAGGACATACATGTATATGAGTAACATGTACTACTCTTTCGGTTTACTCTTTAAACCATCTCGCCCTCTTTCGACGAATCTATTCACCATAGAAGCGTACTACATAATTGAGGAGACATCCAATAAACATTTAAGCATCGTACAACTCTAAATCCAATATCCTTCGTAGCGGTCTTTCTATTCTTCATTGACAAGCAAACGAACTACACTTAGCTCATAATTCATGACTCTGTAGAATTCCTTCTATCCATCGACGAATGAATGTGCTTCACTTATCTCAGAATCCACAATTCTTCTTAGAATTCTTTCGATTTCTTGTCGACGAACACACAAATATTGATCCACGACTTATTATAAAGCCTTTACTGTTATTCTTCTACGGAAATTCAACTTTGAATCCAAGATTCTTTATCCTTTATATCCCCATCAATGAATACACGTGTTTCATTCAATACGAAATTCATGAATCTTCGTGAAAATCTTTCTATCCTCCATCAACAAACGCACGTGCGTCACTAACTTAGGGATCACGTCTCTTTTCAAGGATTCTTTTATCACTCGTTAATGAAAACACGCATGTCACTAACTTAGAGCTCACATCTCTTTTCAGAGATCTTTTATCCTTTGTCTATGAACGTGCGAATACCATTAAGTTTAGAATCTACGACCATTCGTGGAATTCATTTTATCATTTTCTTGACGAACGCGTGAATTCACGACTCTTTGTGGTATTTCTTTATACACTTTGTCAACAAATTAACAACAATGCTTATGTTATTTTCCATTTTTAGATAAAGATGTTGCAAACTAAGGCGATGTCGATGTTGTTACTTTTTCATTTCCTCCATATTTAGATATTGTGTGCTTGTGTCATGCCTTCAAAATCATCTTTAAATAATAAAATATATTGATATTGAAAGAGAGAAATATGTCAAATAATTTTATAATTAAAATATAAATAATATGATAGAGATTACGAAATATTAAATATGATATTGTAATACGAAATTTAATAGACTTGAATCACCGACTAAACATAATTTACACCAAAAGGGGCTATCCCTTAATGAGAATGAATTTAATTTGACTTGAAAACGAAATAAATTTATTAGTTAAAATAAGTTATAATCTAAATCTAAGAAACCCAACCTAGTTGAAATCTTAAGAGATCAATAATTTTAAATTAGTTATGAAGATGGTTTAAATTTCGGTCATAAAATAATAATTATTCATATTTGGAGTTATATTCTTAACTTTGTACCGTTTGAAATACTAACTATTTCAAATAAAAATAAATATATAAGAAAAAATTTCAAACAAAACTACATGTATAGAAAGCAATTTCAAACAAAATTATTTTTATGAACATATTTAAAACTCAGTTTTATGTATAGGGAACACTATATTTATTATCTCTTAACTAAAATTAGGTCCATAAAATTGGTTTGAGTTGAGATTTAAGTGGATGAAATAAATTGTTGGTATAAATTTCAAATATAATGGAAGGGTATGAACAAACCAATATCTTGAATATGTCAATAATTTTAAAAAAGTTTAGCGAGTTAAATTAAAAAATCAAAATAATTATTTAATACAATTAAAAAATTTAAAACAGTGTTGGTCTATGAGAGCAAAATATAATATTTAAGTTCCATAAAAATATATTAAATAAAAATAAGAGACTATAGAATTGTAGAGGTCGTGTTCATCTAATTTAAGTGGAAAAAAAACAGAATGAAGTTATTTCTTGAAAAATATCTTCTCATTTATAAAGGAATAAATTAGTAGCTTAAGGCCGATTTGTAAATTGGATTTTGTTAGAGTAATGTTCAAAAAGTTATTGATGTTTATGTGTAAACTAAAATTTCATTAAAAAATATTAGTTTATTCAGAACATTTTTTTATGTAAAATTTATCTTTCAAATGATCCAAATTTATAATATTGTGATTTCCAATCATAATCAAGAATCATAAAAGGAGTGTTTCTTATTGCAGGGTGCAATAACAAATAATATTGTAAAAACTTAAATTTGGCAAAACAATAACAACATCAAACAAAATTTCTATAAATTTAAAACTTTTTTGAATAAATTTTCTAAACCCATGTAACAAGATAATGTATCTAACTATCAATTATATTATTATTTATAAATGTTTATACTTTGTTTTAAAAAAATAATCCATTTAATAAAAAAAAACACTTATAAGTACAACAACAAAAATATACATATGAAAAAAAAGTTTATAAAGCAAAAATAAATTAAGAAACATACTACAATTAATTAGTTTAAAGGTTTCAAGAAGAACACTAATGTCTTTACATAAATTCATAAGTTTTCGAATCCCATATCGGAAGACATTGTAAATAATTCTTAAGAACATACTTTCATTGTTAAATGTTCTCCGATTTATTTTCAACTAGCTAGATAATACATTAAAAAATTATAGGGATATAAATATATCTTGTAAATAAGGTTTTTTTTAGTCATTCATCCCTATACCTATCTCAATAACTAATGTTAGTCTTCAACCTAACTTATTAGATTCCGGTAAAATTACATAATATATTTGCGATATTGTGAGAATGTACATAATGTACAAGCATATGAGAATAGTATACAATCTCCTTGTAGGACATTCGACACTCGCTCAGATAATTTATTGTTATTTGTATATTTTTTATATTTAAAAAATAATCCTAATAAATAAATAAACAGTAAAAACAATTAATAAAAAATTATCAAAAATTTAAATATCAAATAAAGTTTAATTTCTTTTATTCAACATTTTTTTTACTAAATGTCAAATCAGCATTTTAATTTTATTTTTGGTAATTATGATTGTTAAATTATAAGTAAATATTTAATGATAATTATATTTAAAAAAAAATCAGGCCTATCCTAATAACTCAAATATAAATAAATAAAAAAACAATAAGAAGATAATTGAATAAAATATTCTCTTAAATATTTAAATAATAAATATATTCATCTATAAAATAATCCTCATTTCATCCTTTAGACTCGCACCATTAATTAAACATGACTACTCCGGCCACCACCACCATCCTCCTCCTCCTCTCCCTAGCCCTCTTCTCCGCCTCCCTCAGCCTCATGATGGCGGACATGTCAATCATCGAGTATGATAACAATCACCAATCAAAATCCAGAACCGACGAAGAAATTATGAATATTTACAAAAAGTGGATGGTAGAGAATGGAAAAGTGTACAACGGAATAGATGAATTCGAAAAGCGTTTCGAAATTTTTAAGGATAATTTGGTCTTCATAGATGCTCATAACTCCGAGAACCGGACCTACAAGGTTGGATTGAACGTGTTTTCCGATCTGACCGATGAAGAGTACCGATCCTACTACCTCGGCATGAAATATGATGCCGATCTCCAATCTGTCCAGTCAGAGCTGGACAGCCAAAGGTATGCTGTGTCATCAGGTGAAATTCTCCCGGAGTCGGTTGATTGGAGGACGAAAGGCGCCGTCTCACCGATTAAGAACCAGGGAAAATGCGGTAAGATTTCTAAATTAGAAAGTTAGTATGACTCCAAGTCATTCAATCAAACTATTGAACAACTAAGATAACTAATTCTATAAGTGGATTTTAGTCAATATCAATTAAACTTAGCTATAATTCTTCCTTCAATTAACAGACTTTTTAGGTCGGAAAGCAGACTAACTAATAAGATAAAAGGTTTTCGAAAATCAAGGTTTGAAAGCTGCTACTTTTATTTTTTAATCCCAGAGAAGATAACTAGTATTATTGTTATAAAAAAAATATTGTGATATATAATACTTGATATATAATAAATTATATTTTTTTTTTGACTATTATGTAGATTAATTTGTCTTTATCTATAGTTTCGGCTATTTCCATTTTTAAAGAGAACAAAATAAAAGTAAAAAATATTTGTCTCAGAGTAATTTAACAATTTTGGAACAATTTGATAAAAATATAAAGTCAAAAGTAGGTGCCTAAGATGAAAATAATTTAATAGTATTAGAACAATTCAATTCACTAGCTTTTTAATAAATTAATTACAAAAATATATATATGAATAATATAACTAAAATCACAGGTTTGATTCTCATTTAAGATACCTCATGTTGGAGTAAATGTCATTTTATTATATGGTTAATTCTAGTTAAGGATGCGAAGAAATGAGGTTAAAAAATATAGTTTTGGAACAATTTGAGTTCATATATATATTTTGATCTTGTTTGTGTTGTTTTTTAAAATATTAGGAAGTTGTTGGGCTTTCTCGGCGATTGCAGCGGTGGAAAGTATCAACAAGATAGTAACAGGACAACTGATTGATTTGTCGGAGCAAGAACTTATTGACTGCGATCGAGCTAGCCTAGGCTGCTTAGCCGGGTACATTCTTACTGCATTCCAATTCATTATTCGCAATGGTGGTATAGACACGGAAAAGGATTATCCTTATCGAGAAGCCAAAGGCACCTGCAATGCCACTAAGGTTATCATGAGCTTGACTTTGGGGCTTGTTAATTTTTATAAGTCTGTCTAGCTAACCATTTGGTTGATTGATTGCAGATGAAATCAAAGGTGGTGAGCATAGACGGTTGGGAAAGAGTACCACCCTACGACGAAAATAGTTTAAAGAAAGCTGTCGCACAGCAGCCCATCAGCGTTGGCATTGAAGCTTATGGCAAGGAATTCAAAAATTATGTCTCGGTACGTAAGTAGTGAAAAGTTATTATATTTTGGATTTTGAGATCGATCTATATATTATAAGTGAATGTTTTGTGATTCTTTTGGTTATGGAAGGGTATTTTCACGGGATACTGCAGAACCTCCCTAGATCATGCACTGGTGGTGGTGGGATATGGCAGTGAAAAAGGACTTGATTATTGGATAGTGAAGAATTCATGGGGAACGAATTGGGGTGAAAAAGGATATATGAGGATCGAGCGGAACAATGTTCCTAGCGGTAAGGGAAAAGGGAAATGCGGCATAGCTGTACAAGGTTTTTATCCCACAAAAAAAGGAAATGCCGGAGTAGGAGACGGTGTCGTTAGTACAGCATGAACGTAGCAATTAAATTAAAGTATCCAAATCTAAGTTAAAATAAGGTGGAGGTGGTGGTGGTCACTTCTTTTGTTTTTGTTGTTATTATGTATTTAATAAACTGATCATGTTTTATTAATAAATCTACCATGATCACATGTATTTGCATAATTAATAATATAAATAAAATATTATTTATTTATAAATATTTTAAATAAAATTAATATTATTTAAATTTAATTTATTTAAAATTAGTTTATGTTTTTAAAAATTAAGTTTAATATAAAATTTAATGTTAATATATATTTTAAAATTAAAGTTAAAAAAAATAATTTTATGAGTTTAAAAATACTTAAAAAAAGAAATGTAGATTTATTCTTAAGAAATCAAGTCAATTACATCATACAAGTTACTATAAATCATTCTAGAAATTTTACTTAAAGTTGTGTCATACATTTTTCTCTTATCAAAAGTAATGTTAGGCGTGTTTTACACTATTACCAACCTCTTATATTACCACAACATTTTTTTATCACCATTTCGACAAACCAACCTCCAATCACACAAACCAGGTCTCATACAGTGACCTCAGACATTTTCACACATCTATTATCTCTAGTCAAATCAACCACCAATCTTAATCGACCTCTAATATCATGACCTCACGTTTTCACATGCATCTTATCACACTCGACAAACTAACCACCAATCTCAATCGACCTATAATATTGTGAGCTCACACATTTTCACATTTCGGTCAATCAAAATTTTATTCATATTATTTTTAACCACCTATATCTCCTTTGTTATCGGCCTCTTATACCCACAAATGACACCTCTCATCTGATGATTTTTACCCTTACTGCGGTCTCTTTTACCACCAAACCCACCAATCGACTTCTTATCTTGTGACTCACACTTTTCATAATCCTCTTTATCCACTCGGAAAATTATCCACAAATCTCAATCAACCTTTAATCATGTGACCTCACACACTTTACAACTCGATTAATCAATATCTCAATCATATATTTTAACCAATAATATCTCTTTTATTACCCATCCTCTTTTATAATACTGTGACCTCTTTTATTACGCCTAATTAATCTCAATCAACATCTCATCTTGTGACCTCACACTTTCACACACCTTTTATCCCCGTGAAACCAACACCAATCCCTCAATCGACCTCTCATCTTGTGATTCACACTTTGTCATGTTTTTTTGTCTACTTGATAAATAACTCACCAATCACGATTCAACTCTAATTTCGTGACCTCACACACTTTTACATTTCGGTCAATAAACATATCATTCATAAATTTTTAACCACTAATATATCATTTTTACATACCTCTTAAATTATTTTTCACTTCCGGAAAACCAACCACCAAATCTCAATCGACATCTCATCTCATGACCTTACACACACTTTCACACACCTCTTAACCCTCGTCAAAACAAACATCAATCTCCTCAACCGACCTCTGATCTTGTGACTCACATTTTTTCATACCTCTCACACACATTTATACTCCGGTCAATCGACATCTCATTTATATATTTTTAACCGTCATTATCTCCTTTTATTATCGACTTCTTATCCCGACAAATCAACCACAAATCTCTACCTCGTATCTCATCATATTTACTCTTATCGCGACTTCTTTTACCCCACTTCAACCAATCAACAACCAATCCCCCAATCGATCACTTCGGTCATCAACATCTCATTCATATATTTTAAACCACTAATATCTAATTTGTTATGAAGACCTCTTATATTTACTCTCACTTCGGAAACCAACCATGAAATCTTAATCGACATTTCATCTCGTGACCTCACACACTTTCACACACCTCTTATCCCCTTGACAAACCACCCACCAAGCTTGAATCATCATCTTCAAGTTGTTGAAGATGATAGAGGCCCAGTTGATGGATGTCCCGCAGACGATTGAGATCATCATCTTATACACCTTCCTAGTATAGAACTGGTGAGGTATCTGTCCCAGGATGGATCTTTGGATGATGTCATGAAGAAGTTGGATGTGGGGAGCGAGGTTGATTTGTGTCCGTGGTTGTTGACCGGACTCAAAGTGTTGGAGAAGAAGTGCGAAAATTCCTTATTTGTATTGGAGAGAGGAGGGGGAAAATCCGAACATCCTTCGGTTGGTAGATCGAAGAAACTGGAGAAGGATTCTTCAGTGATATGGAAGAAGAAACATCCTCTCACATAGGAAACGATCGATCAATTATCCAGAATGACGACATGATTGATGAAGTCGGTAACATCCCTTTCTAGAAGAAAGTCATAATCTTCCAGGAAATTTTGCAAGCCAGAGTCAACAAGATTTTGAAAAACAATGCCTCTTGTTTCGCTATCGAGATGATAGTATTGAATCAAAATCAATGACTAGAGATTTTCAAGATATGATGAAGATATGAGAGAGATCTGAGTTTTAGAGAAATGATCAAAGACAGAATGTTGTAGTTTGGATGAAGTTAAGTTTCTCTTTAAATGGGGGATCGGTTTCAAAAGCATTTAAGATTTTCTTTAAATAGAGAATCTGTCCGTTATGAAAAGACTTGTCTTATTTCCCAAAAAGGTTACTTTTGATTCTTGGGAAGGAGTTACGTTTTCAGAAGATTGTCTTGGGAAGATGCAAGGAGGGCTGACACAATAACGAGTCAAATTTTAAGTGCATGCTTGGGAATATTTTGAAAATGACCAATATTTTGAAAAATGACCGAAATTTGGTAATGACCGATATTTGGTAGCTTCTCCCTGAGAGTATGCCCGGTTAAGGAAAATGACTTTTAAAGTTAATCATCTTAATATTTGACTGAAGTTTCATTAAACCGATATTTCATAAAAGCTGAAAACACATAACCTATATTGAAGCAAAATAATCAGTATGATTGTGAAATACATAAACTAGACCCTAGGACTAGTAGTGAGATGGTCCAATAGCCAGAGTTCTTCTAGCTCTTTCTCTGTCTATCCGGTAGATGTATGTCTGGATCCTCTCCTTCGTCAGCAGCTGATTAGGATAGATGGTGGCTCCTCTACCGAGGTAGACATCGATGTCAAAGAACAGACCACATAACTGAGGAGCAAATCCTCTTTTGTTGGAAAAGATCATCTTCTTCAGGTTGTTGAAGATGATCCTAGACCAGTTGACCGGAGTGCCTTTGGTGATGGCAACCATCATTTCGAAGACCTTCTGGGTGTAGGATTGAGTGTTTGCCTTAGCAAGAATATTCTTACTTAGGATCTCATTCAGTTGCTGAAATTCACTTTGGAGGGAACTTTTGGCTCCATAAGTGTTGACCGGAGTCATGGAACCCGAAAAGTGGTGGCACATCTCATTGACGACCATCGATGAGAAGTTGAAGTTAGTGAGACCTTCAATAGGTAGTCCGTAACTAAGTGCGAGATCTACCTCACTAAAGATGAAGGATTTGCCTTGAACTTCGGCAAGGATAAAATCCTCCCGAATGAACCTAGCGGTGTTGAAAATTTTAGTAACTACATTATAGTCTATGATATATCTATCTTCTAAAAATGGTCTTAAACTGGAACATTCAATGGACCGAAAAAGGGCTTGGATTTCAACATCTTCGGAATGTGAGACCGATTCAAAATTGGCAAGAAGAATTTTATTAGCAAGGAAACTAGACATTTTTGCTTGAGGATTTTCTTATGTTTGATTTAAATAGTGTGATTATGTTCTAGAATGCAACATCGGATTATATGTTATCGCTATTGCACTGGTGTTGTCACAGAAAATTGGAGATTCCTCAGCCGTGATTCCAAAATCCCTCAGTTGATGTTGGATCTAGAGGAGTTGAGCATAGCAGCTTCCGGCCGCAAGATACTCCGCCTCTACAGTTGAGGTAGCAACCGATGTCTGCTTTTTGTTATACCAAAAAACAAGTCGGTCACTTAGGAACTGGCATGTCCCGCTGGTACTCTTTCGGTCAATCTTACAACATGCATAGTCTGCATCAGAGTAACTCGTTAGATTGAAACTGGAATCCTTTGAATACCACAGTCCCACATCTTGAGTGCCCTTTAAATATTTTAAGATTCTTTTGGCAGTAGTGTAATGAGATTGTTTAGGATTAGCCTGGAATCTCCCGCACACCCCGACCGCAAACAAGATGTCCGATCGGCTAGCTGTCAGGTACAGAAGTGAACCGATAATTCCACGATAGGCTGTTAAGTCCACTCCTTGACCATTTTCATCTTTATCAAGCTTGATCGATGAGCGCATTGAGGTGGATGCTGCATAGCAGTTTTCCATCCCAAACTTTTTCAGCAGCTCATTTCTGTACTTAGATTGATTGATGAATGTTCCTCCTTCGATCTACTGATCCTGGAGACATAGAAAGAAACTCAACTCCCCCATCATACTCATTTCAAACTTGTCAGTCATCATCTTTGAAAATTTATCACATAGCTTAGGGTCGGTTGACCCGAAAATAATATCATCCACATAAATTTGAACAAGTAAGATATATCTCTTTTTCTCAAATTTAAATAGGGTATTATCTACCGATCCTATAGTAAAATCATGGTTGAACAAATTTTTTGTCAAAGTGTCATACCAAGCTCTAGGAGCTTGTTTTAAATCGTGAAGGGCTTTATCCAGCCGATACACATGACTAATTAGATCAGGATTTTTAAAACCTGGAGGTTGCTCAACATACACCTCCTCACTTAATTCACTGTTTAAAAATACACTTTTAATATCCATTTGAAAAACTTTGAAATTCTTGAAAACTGCAAAGGCTAGAAAAATTCTAATAGCTTCAAGTCTTGCCACAAAAGCAAATGATTCTTCAAAATCAATGCATTTTTTCTGTTTATACCCTTGGACCACTAATCTAGCTTTATTCCTCATAACCAAACCGTTTTCATTTAGTTTATTTCTGAACACCTATCTTGTTCCGATAACCGATTGATTTTTCGGTCTTGGAACTAAATGCCATAATTAATTCCTCTCAAACTAGTTCAATTCCCCTTTCATTGCTAAGATCGAATATGGATTTATCAATGCTTCATCCACCTTTTTTGGCTCAATCTGGGATATGAAAGTAGAGTTTTCATAATATTCCAACAGTTGATGCCTAGTTTGGATGGATAATGAGGGGTTACCTATAATAAACTCAGGAGAATGATCTCTGTTACTTTTAAGATTCGGTCCAGAAATGTCTTCTAAATGACCGGTTATTTGATCGAGATTAGACAAATTAGTAGGCTGAACTGAGTCTAACCGACCGATTTCCTTAGCAGACACTAATGTGTCAACTTCCTGTTTTGAAGCAGTTTGATCCGGCTGAACCTCAGCATTAACCGTTTGGTCATAGACAAACCTTCTAAAGACTGGAATCTCATCTTCATCATCAGATTGGATATTTAATTTTTCCAATTTATTGTGTAGTTCAAAGAATGATGCGGTATTACTTTCAACCGTTTCATCAAAAACAACATGAGAAGATTCTTCAACAGTTAAGGTCTTAGTGTTATATACTTTATATGCTTTACTCACTACAGAATAGTCTAGCATGATGTCAACATCGGATTTTATATCGAAAGCGGTCAAATAATTTTTACCATTGTTATGAATGTAACACTTACAATCAAATATCCTAAGATACCGGATGTTAGGAACTCTATCATGGTATACTTCAAAAGGTGTTTTATTGATCTGTTTATTAATCATAGACCGATTTTGTGTATAACATGCAGTGTTAATAGTCTCAGCCCAAAATTTTTGAGCAATACCTGAATCGGCTATCATGGACCTTGCGTCTTCCTTAAGAGTTCGGTTTCTTCTCTCGGCCAGTCCATTTTGTTGAGGTGTTCTAGCACTATACAGCTCGTGTCTAATGCCAGATTCCTCAAGAAATGCAGTCAAAGTACTACTTGTAAACTCAGTTCCTCTATCAATTCTAATCTTTTTTATGCGTATAGATTTCTCATTATGTAATCTTTTAAGCAGTTTAATTAAATTCGGTGTAACTTGATTTTTAGAAATCAAAAATGTCACACAAGTATATCTATAGTAATAATCAATAACTACCATAGTATAATGCATACCGCCTAGGCTTGTGACCCTAATCGGTCCAAATAAGTCCATGTGAAGCAATTCTAAACATCGGCTAAATTGTGTTTTCCCTTTACTTTTAAAAGTTGATTTTTTTTTTGTTTCCCCATTTGACATGCAGAACAGACTTTATCTTTGGCAAATTTCATGTTAGGCATTCCTTGAATTAATTCTTTGGTACAAATGTAGTTTATGGTTTTGATATTCAAGTGATTTAACCTTTTATGCCAAAGCAGTTTTGATCAATCTTAGCTATCATGTAAACTGGGTTATCAGCTTTAGTTTTCCAGTCTACTTTGTAAATTTTTTCTAACCTATTTCCGGTTAGTAAGGTGCTACCATGTGGACTCTTAATTAAACATGCATATTTATGAAATTTTTAGTGTATCCCACGTCGCACATTTGACTAATACACAACAGATTAAAATGCAAATTTTCAACAAGAAACACGTTATTTATAATCAGGTTGCCATGGACAATTTTACCCTTGCCCACGACTCTAACTTTATTACTATACATAACTTGAATGAATAAACTTACTCCACTCCAATAATATTTATTAAATATGTCTTTATCGATACGTTTGAAATGAATTATATCAACATTATTGATAAGTCATAATTCTATATAATAATTGTTTATTTTATATTATCAACCAAGTTTTTGTCCATTATTGGCCATATATAATAATGTACACCTAATATCACAAAGATATTGCTAATTGTTCATGCTAAAAAATAAAAATTTATTGTTTTAAATATGAATACAAGTTTTTCTCATTTCTTTTTTCTTCTTTGATTGATTTTTATAATTTTTATGATGAAAATTTTTGTTTCATTGAAATTAATTGACTCTAATTTTATAATATTCTTTTTGTTTTAAATTATATAAAGTACTTACCAATATTCTTTGATGTTCTACAATCGGGATTGAACCTCCATAATATTTGCAACACCGTTTGTTGTGTATTTCTTTTGATTTCTTTGAATCTTTATGTACTTCTCGAAATACTTTTGGTCATCAATGTTTTTTTTTATTTGAGTCTAGTCTTCTATGGTAATGTGTAGGGGCTTTTTCAAAGATGTTTTGGCCCTAGTCAAAAAATTTATTATCTTCGTACTGCCTTTCTTTTTTTAAAACTTATTCACATCCCATTCAAGGTCCCGCTCAAATTTCTTCAAAGAAGTCATTTAAATTTGTTAAAGATCTTCAACAATTAATTTATAATAAAAATTAATTAGAATAAATACAATTAAACATATCAAGAATTGTGCCCATGAAATATTCTTAATATTTTTCAGAGACTTGATTCCAGTTCAAGTATTCCCCTCTAATAAGAAGTGATTATCCGATGTATGTATTCAAAATATCTGGAAAGAAGTTTCAACAACATATAAAAATCAAAAATAAAGTTATTTTATATTTCTAAATTACTATACATAACTTAAATGAATAAACTTACTCCACTCCAATAATATTTATTAGATATGTCTTTATCGATACGTTTGAAATGAATTATATCAACATTATTAATAAGTCATAACTCTATATAATAATTGTTTATTTTATATTATCAATCAAGTTTTTGTCCATTATTAGCGATATATAATAATGTACACCTAATATCACAAAGATATTGCTAATTGTTCATACTAAAAATTAAAAATTTATTATTTTAAATATGAATACAAGTTTTTCTCATTTCTTTTTTCTTCTTTGATTGATTTTTATGATGAATTTTTATGTTTATTTTAATAATATTTCATGGATAATTTAAAGAAAGAAAAAACTTTTTTTACCGACTCAAAATTATATAATTATATAAATGAATTTAGGTTACAAAAGATTTTACCATTCCATTTTATTAAATATACTTAGCCAACTAATATATATTTGTTAATTGATTTGTACCTTCACTCACTTATTCCAAAATGCAGAAACAATCCCGTCTCCACCATGGAGCAGAAAAGATATAGAAGAATAATTGAAAGAAAAATAAACATGTTGAAGGATAAGGCTTATTTAACGAATATACATGAAAGTGAGACCCACATGTTTGTTCATTTAAAAATAAATAGTTATATATAAACACAAGTTAAATTTAATGTAACCAAGTTTGAATTTAATATAAGAAAACTTTTCTAAAAACTATGTCATTAGATAAAATTGAACAGAGAAGAATGTATATATAATTTACCTTAAATTATTACAATACTATTATTAGTTTTAAATTTCAAAAGATAACAAAATATATTAAGTAATAATTTTTTTATACTGAAATTGTAGGAGGGTAAGAGCACAACTATCGCATTTGAGTTGATATGAATTATTAAGAGACTTTTAAAATTTTATAATACACTACACTTGTAAAATTGATTACAGTTTAACTCATTTAATAATTATATATTTATTAAAATAATGGTTAAAAGACGGGAAGTAGTTTAAAAAGAAAAAACATTCATAAAAATGGTAATAAATGGTAATATAGTTAATAAATGAAGAGAGAAAGAAAGATAATATAAAATTTGAAAAGTTTAGATTAGGGGCTGAAAATGAGTTAAGACGCTCTTAAGCTGCTCACGAGTGCTCGGTCAAAGTTTAATTTGAGCTTGACTTTGATCGAGTTCGAGTCGAGCTCGAGCCAAATCTTTTAATATTTGAACCGAACTTAAACTTATATAATGTTTGTTCGATAACTTGTATAGATTTTTCGAGCCTCATGATATATATATATATATATTTAATATTAAAATTTAAAATTTAAAGTAATATATTTTTTGTCTCTCTTTTCAAAGCCTATATAGAAGCCCACAATCTGTATTATTATATTATATTGTCCTCTAAAGCAAAAACCCTAATTTATAATGTATCAATCTTATTTAGAGGTGTAGATAATTTGAGTCGCTCGGTTAAAGTTCGATTTGAGTTCGGTTAATATCGAATTTGAGTCGAGCTCAAGCCAGCTCGTTTATGATTCGAGTCGAATTCGAATTTAGGTAAGACTTGCTTGATAGCTCAACGAGCTTTTTTTAGTCTAATTATATAATTCTTTATTTATTATATTATACTTTTTAATAAAAAGAGCTTTTTTTAGTCTAATTATATAATTCTTTATTTATTATATTATACTTTTTAATAAAAAAATTAAACATACCCATAAGACTATCGGGTGAACTTATTGTTTATGTGACTGTCCCTATTCCTAGTCATCTCCTATTCAGATCTATGAAACAATTATAGATAGAAGATTGGTTCTGTGAAGATTTTGATAGACGAAACTAGCTAGAAAAAAAAATACTATAAAATTTTAAATTTTGGAATAGACTTTATATTAACAAAAATATTTATACATACCCTATAATATTATTTTTATTAATCATTATAAAAAAATATTATATTTATTTAATATAACATAAAATATAATAGGGGTGAGAAATATTACCGATATTATAGGTATATATCAAAAATCTCGTACCGCAATATATCGAAAATATCGATTTTTTCAGTATGCCGAAAAAAGTAAAGTATGATACCGACATCTTATTGGTACAGTAAAAGTATGAGATTTTCAATATTTTGGTATATCAATATATACCAAAATAATATTTATAAATTAAAAAATATATATTATATAATATTTATAAGGAAATAAGTAGATTTGATATTAATTTAATTATATAAACATATTTTTTTTAAATCAAATTAAAATATAATTAAACTGTAATATTATTTAATATATGCAATTTCAACGTATTATATTTATTATAATATAGAAAACTATTTTTATTTCACTATAAAGTGTTTTGTTTTTCAAAATAAACCTAATGGAGTGTAATATGTTTTCAAAATCATCTCAAATATAATACACGACTTCAAAGTATTCTTCTTGAGAAGACTCCCGAATTCCATTATGTTTTTTAATTTAAGAAATTAATATATAAATATATTTAAATTCGAGCATTTCGAGTTGAACTCGAGCCTATGATTATATGATCGGGCTGAGTTTGAGTTTAATATTGAAAGCTCGAGCCGAGCCAATAAAAAACGAGTGGAGCCGAACTCGAGTAAGGGCTAGTTCGAGCTCGGCTCGGCTCGTTTACACTCATAATCATATCTTACGTGACTCTTCATCACTTTTTTTCTTCTTTTTCCGTCTTCACCATTTCTTATTTTCTTCTTCTTTTTCCGTCTTCACAATTTCTTTCACTCATTCACAATATGTTGATTCATTTTTTCATATTATCTCTTATTTATACTGCTTCTTGTATTCATTCACAAGAGGCTATAGGTAAATTAAAATCTATGCTTACTTCTACTATAACTATTGTTTAGCTAGATAACTTTGATTTTTTTTGTATTATTAGAAACTTATGTTTATATGGATCGCTCATGGATGAAAATAGAAAAACACTATTATATATTTATATATATATATATATATATATATTTTGATCAACTAATCAATAACAAAATGTGTTTAAGGCGTAAAAAGTTGAATAAATATATAAAACACTATTACATTTAATGATTTTCAATTTATATTAGGATTGGACTATGATAGAAAAAAGACTAGACAATATTAGGGATATAATAATTAGTATATTATATATAATATTTAAATAGATAAAAAAGGTTAATATATTATATATAATTAAAGTATATAATATATAGTATTGAAAGAGAATAAAAAAAGATTAATATATTATGTATAATAAAATATAAAAAAAATATTAGTATATATTTTATATACAATATGAAGAGATAAAAAAAAGTTTAGTGTATATATTATATATAATATGTTTGAGAGAAAAAATGAATTTACAAGGTTAATAATATATTATATTATATAAAAAAGTTAATATATTATTGCTCAAAATAAGTTAATAGATTTTGTTATATTTGCACCAAAATAATTTAAATATATATAATAATATTTAATTGAAAAATGTCAATTGTTTTTACGGTATCTACCTTCTAAAGTAAAAATTAAATTTTAGTTATTTGTTTTACCATGTATTTTTTATATTAGTTATTTGTAAGCTTAAACATATCATATTACTTAATGCAGGTAGTTATATGTGTGTTATGCTTGAAGAACATGATTTAAAAATGATTAATATATTAAATGTTCAAATAGTTTATATAGTTTTATACTTTGATTTTGGAATTTTATGTTTTAGAATATTGATTAATAATGGTGGTTTGATATTTTTGGACTAGTATTGTAAGCACTAAAAATCAACACTCCAATTTATAATATTAAAATAATTATTTTAAATTATTTTTAAATAATTAAGATCAAAATAATTAACCCTATGGCGAAAAACACATTTAAAATAATTAATTATTGTGCTAATTAATCAAATTAATTAAAATTAAAATTAAAATAAACTTATTTGTTATGAATTTCTATTTATTTGTTCTTAGGATGGAGGATAATGAATGAATTTAAAATAAACTTATTTGATTAAATAAAAAAAAAAGGAGGATCAATCGATTAGAGATAATGATGAGAAGTCATTCCATGCGATGAGGGAAACATGTGAATTCAAATATGCTCAACCAATCAGAGTGCAATATTTGTTTTTAATTAATTGATGTATTACATTCTAGTTACGCACCTAATGTTAGAAACATTTCTTTAGACTCCCTATAAATGCTTTAGGCTACATACCATATAAGACACTTTTTCCTTATGTCACACATTCTTCCAATTCTTTTATATATATATTTAATTTCCTATAAATCCATTTTGCATTACTTTCGTGTTTGTTTTTGTTTGAATAATTCGAAAGTTTGTTTTTGTTTGAATAATTTTTGAATTAGTAAATTAATTGAAGATTAATCAAATTGAATTAATTTAAAAATTCAATATATTCAAACCATTCAATAATAATCAAAATGTCAAATTTGAAAAAAAAAAAATCATTTTATAAATTTATGTTCTTGGGCTCTGGTTTAAAAACAATGACTTAATAACATGTGTATGGTTATATATTAAATAAATGAGAAAAGCATTGATTTCTATAAATAAACGAGGTTATGATATGACTTTAATATTGTATTGTTCACAATGTATAACACTAGAAAAAAATCGACCTTTACCGACAGTTTTTTCCGAAGGTTATATAAAACTCTCCTAAATACTCCCGAGAGTAATAAATCTTTCGGTATTAAAAATAGATTCCGAGAGAGGTGTAAAACTTTCAGTTTTACTAATTATTACCGAAAGTTCTTTGTAGAACTTTCGGTTTTTACCTTCTCAAAAAACCAAAAATAATTCTAAGTGTTGGATGTGGGTTAATTGCGATGATTTTTACAAAAATCTTCGGTTTTGAAATCCCGGAGATTTTTAATTGCGAAGGTTATTCAAATAACCTTCAGTTTTACCTTTTTTCAAATTCTCTTTTCCGAAGGTTTTCCAAAAACCTTCGGTTTTGGCTCAATTAAAAATAATTCTAAGTTTGGTATTGGTTTTTTCCGAAGGGTTTTTAATAAACCTTCGGTTTTGACTAAAATCAAAACCGATAGTTATATGAAAACCTTCGGCATCTACCACTATAAATACAAACCTTAACCCTTCTCTTTTTCATTCCACTTTCTCCTTTCTCTCTTTCCCGCGCCGCAGCCGCCTCCTCCTCCACGCCGCTTCTTCTCTTCTCGCGTTCAGGTTTGTTTCATTTGGTTTTTTTGTTGTTGTTTATTATTAGATTTAGATATATCATGAAACGCGGGGAGACAATTGGAACAAACTTAGCATTTTCTTCCGTTTGCCTTATTGGAAATAACTATTATTGAGACATAATTTGGATGTGATGCATATTGAGAAAAATATTTGTGATAGCGTGTTAGGAACAATAATGAATGTGAAAGAGAAGACTAAGGATGGTCCTAAACCCGTAAAGACTTAGAACTCTTAGGCATAAAATCATGGTTACATCCTATAAATGATGAAGGAGTTGTTCATTATCCAGAAGCGCCTTTTACTTTGACATCCGAAAATAAAAAACGTCTTTGTAACTTCTTGAAAGATCTCAAGTTGCCTGATGGTTTTTGCTCAAATATCGGCGGTTGTGTAAATTTGGAAGAGAAAAAGATTTCGGGATTAAAGAGTCATGATTGTCACATTTTATTGGAATATCTTATTCCTTTAGCAACTCGTGGATTATTTCCAGATAATGTGTATGATGCGTTAGTAAATTTGTCTCGTTTCTTTCGGTTGTTGTGCTTCAAAGAGTTGATTCAAGAGGACCTGGAACAATTGTACACGGATATTACATTGACACTTTGCAAATTTGAAATGATTTTTCCGCGGTCAATCTTCGACATCATGATGCATCTCCCGGTTCACTTGTCATTTGAGGCTTTGTTTGGAGGACCTGTTCAGTATCGATGGATGTATCCGTTTGAAAATTACATGGGTACAATGAAAAGATATTTGCGGAATAATAACCACCCGAAGCCTCTATAAGCGAGAGCTATCTTGTTAATGAGAGTATTAGTTTATGTGCCAGGTATATGGAGGAAGAAGAGCAAGAAAATGCACAACCTGAAATCTCGGGCATTTCAATATTTGCATCGTTGGAAGACCTATCTAACGGAAAAATATACAACTTGGATTATATCGATCGAGTGACAACTCATTCTTACATTTTGAAAAATTGTCCCGAAGCAGAACCTTTTTACACGTAAGATTCTATGTTGCTGTTATAAATTAGCATTAAAGAGTGTGCTATTTAATATTCGATCTATTTGCAGAGATTATATGCAGTATCTCAATAACAACGAGTCCACTGGAGAAACGTTTGCCGCCTATTTCAAACATCGAGTGAGTAAATTATAAACCATATATCCTAACTCTTTTTATTCATTTTAACAACTTCATTTCGGATACATATATAGGTCACATATTTAACAGAATTTAACGACATATCAAGAGAGCTCAAGATCTTAGGAGAAGGTCCAAGTATGTACTCGTCTACGTATGTTTGGTGTAAAGTAAACGGATACAAATTCTGTACAGAAAAACACGACGAAGGTTTGACCACTCAAAATAGTGGGGTGGTTGTTGAGGGGTACAACGGGTCTGAAACTATGTCATACTACGGAGTTTTAACGGATATAATCGAAGTACAATACTTTTCTCACAAACGAGTTGTTTTATTCAAGTGTAAGTGGTTTGATACACACTCGGGGGAACTAGGAGTGAAAATGGATAAATATGGCTTCGTAAGTGTAAATGTAAACCGAATTTTGTAAACCCAAAGTCAAGACCCGTATATATTGGCGAGTCAAGCGAAACAAGTATTCTACGCCCCTGATATGTCCGCCCGACCCGGTTGGAAGATTGTGACAAAAATTAAACCGCGGTTTACAAATATATAGTTCATATTAATTAATTAGGTAGATTTATGTTTTTTACTTTATATTCGTTCTTATTACTACTTCATTTCAAATATTCACTCACTTATTAATGGTATGCATTAAGAATGTATGAAGGTCGTAAAGAAACTTGGAAGAGTATGAAGAAAACACCCAGCAAATTGTTAAAGGCATACCAGAACTTACTTGCCCAATCAGAGACCTTAAGGCTCCGAGGATCGTCTTCTAGAGACCAACCACCTATTGCTGTGGTCCCGATAGCTATTGCTCCCCCAACAGACGAGGATGTTGAGGCTACGGACGTCGAAGAGTTTATAGAGAGCACGTTTCCTGATATGGTGGATGACGATGAGGCTGAAGACGAGGGTCTCGAGGAGCCTATCGAGCAGGATGACGAGGAGGAGCACGGTTCCACTCCCGACCCATCATCGACAGGTAACTCGTTTACAAATTAGTTATTTTTCAATTGATTCACATATCTAATTATGATTTTTATAATTTTGAAGAATCTTCTGCCCGCAAGAGACGGGGGAAGAACAAGAATATTGCGCTGTCTAAGAGGGTAGCGGGGACAAGGATTCCTCTTACGTTTAGAGAGAAGGATGGGAGGTCAAGCGGTACAGACGTGGGAAGAACACGGTGGTCTAGACATGTGGCGTCGATTATCCGGGACCCCGCAGCCGTCTCACACCGTCTTCTAAAGTGGAAGGCATTAAGTGCAGACTAATTGGATTCACTTTGGACGGCTATCAAGGTAATACTTATTACTTGATTATACATTACGTCTTTAATTAATTATTTTTAACATTTGAATGTTATTTTTTTCAGGATCCGTTCGAAGCTACTAATGGTGATATTGAGTCTTTTCGAAAGACCGGATTGGGACACGCCAATCAGATATTGGATAGATGGCGGTCAAATTTGAACAAGACATATATCCGCGTTCACAAAGGAGACGAGGCGGCGGTACTCGCTAATCCTCCACTAGACTACGATCGAGATGATTGGGAGTTTGTGTGTCGCAACCATTTCTTCACGGAAAAAATTAAAGTACGGTTTCATAATTCAAATAAAAGTTGATATTAATTAATCTAACTTCATTTTTTATTTCAAATACAGAAAAACAGTCTACAAATATTATTAACAGGAAGAAGCTGAAATTCCCACATCGTACGGGAAGTAGACCGTGTGCACAAATTGAAGATGAGTTGGTAAGTACATTATTTGTAATAACTTAATCTAAAGATTGTTATTAATTATATAAATTATTTATTTCAACAGGCGATTGAAATGGGACGGGCACCGTCTGTCATTGAAGTATTCAAGAGGACTCGTACCCCAAAACCGACAAAAGAAAACCCAACACCCGTCCCGGACGAACATGTGCAAGAGAAAATTGTAAGTGAATTGAATATGCCTAGTTTTTTATTATAGAAATGATACTTTATTTCAATTGTGCAGGTTGATATGGAGGAGGTTGTTAGTAACGAACCGGGAATATCGGATTTTGAATTGACGGAGAGGGTGTTCGAACAACAAAAACACGGGGTAGTGTTCGGAATGGGATCAGGCGTCCGGCCCACACACTTTCGTGAGGATCGTCGAAGTGGAAACAGTTCACAGCGAAACAATGAGCGATTGTTAGAAGAGAATCAAATAATGAAGCTCAAGCTGGAGGAACTGGAGAAGAGGGATGAAGAAGAAGGCGCAAAATTGAAGAAATGCAAGCGGAAAAGGAAGAAATTGTGACAAGAATGGAGAGGGAGAAGTTAGAGATGAACGCAAGAATGGAGAGAATCGAATTGTATATGAGGCAACAACCACCTCCTCCCCCCACAAACTAAGGTTGTTTCGATTCAAAACATGTTTTCATTAGTAGTTGTGTCAATTTGAATTTATAACAGATTGTTCGGATTAGTAGTTTAGTTGCGAATTTTTTAATGATAATGATCATTTAATGTGATCGTTTAATGTATGTGTCATTTCTTTTATTATTGATATATTGGTTTGGCTGAACAGGTTTTGATTGCGAGGTTTTGGTTGCGAGCAAAATAATCAGCACATTTTTAAAAATTTACGGGAAAAACCGAAAGTAATATTGAAATCTCTCGGTTTTTCTTCAAATGGAAAAACCGAGAGATATTAGAAAATTCTCGGTTTTCTCCATTTGAAGAAAACCGAGATTTATATGAAAACTTTCGGTTTTTCTACAAAGAGGAAAACCGAAAGTTCTCATATAACTCTCGATTTTTCCATTTGAACATTGAAAAATAAATCTATCAAGAGGAGGACATCATCCTGTGGACATCAAATAAGAGGAACATGTCAAAGACAAGGAAGCAAAACGACAAAGACTTAAATTTCCTTTAATGCTTTTAAAATTTAACTTTGATGTTGAGGGGTATATGCGTTTGTGATTGTTTTTTATTTATCCACACACTTAAATAAAATGTAACTTCTTTTAATACACTCAATATTTATATGAATGAAAAATGAGTGTTTATTCTACGTTTAGGACATACATGTATATGAGTAACATGTACTACTCTTTCGATTTACTCTTTAAACCATTTTGCCCTCTTTCGACGAATCTATTCACCATAGAAGCGTACTACATAATTGAGGAGACATCCAATAAACATTTAAGCATCGTACAACTCTAAATCCAATATCCTTCGTAACGGTCTTTCTATTCTTCGTTGACAAGCAAACGAACTACACTTAGCTCATAATTCATGACTCTGTAGAATTCCTTCTATCCATCGACGAATGAATGTGCTTCACTTATCTCAGAATCCACAATTCTTCTTAGAATTCTTTCGATTTCTTGTCGACGAACACACAAATATTGGATCCACGACTTATTATAAAGCCTTTATTGTTACTCTTCTACGGAAGCACGGTCATCATTCAACTTTGAATCCAAGATTCTTTATCCTTTATATCCCCCATCAACGAATACACGTGCTTCATTCAACACGAAATTCATGACTCTTCGTGAAAATCTTTCTATCCTCCATCAACAAACGCACACGCGTCACTAACTTAGGGATCACGTCTCTTTTCAAAGATCCTTTTATCACTCGTTAATGAAAACACGCATGTCACTAACTTAGAGCTCACATCTCTTTTCAAAGATCTTTTATCCTTTGTCTATAAACGTGCGAATACCATTAAGTTTAGAATCTACGACCATTCGTGGAATTCATTTTATCATTTTCTTGACGAACGCGCGAATTCAAGACTCTTTGTGGTATTTCTTTATACACTTCGTAAACAAATTAACAACAATGCATATGTTATTTTCCATTTTTAGACAAAGATGTTGCAAACTAAGGCGATGTCGATGTTGTTACTTTTTCATTTCCTCCATATTTAGATATTGTGTGCTTGTGTCATGCCTTCAAAATCATCTTTAAATAATAAAATATATTGATATTGAAAGAGAGAAATATGTCAAATAATTTTATAATTAAAATGTAAATAATATGATAGAGATTACGAAATATTAAATATGATATTGTAATACGAAATTTAATAGACTTGAATCACCAACTAAACATAATTTACACCAAAAGGGGCTATCCCTTAATGAGAATGAATTTAATTTGACTTGAAAACGAAATAAATTTATTAGTCAAAATAAGTTATAATCTAAATCTAAGAAACACAACCTAGTTGAAATCTTAAGCGATCAATAATTTTAAATTAGTTATGAAGATGGTTTAAATTTCGGTCATAAAATAACAAATAAAAATAAATATATAAGAAAAAATTTCAAACAAAAATACATGTATAGAAAGCAATTTCAAACAAAATTATGTTTATGAACATATTTAAAACTTAGTTTTATGTATAGGGAACACTATACTTATTATCTCTTAACTAAAATTAGGTCCATAAAATTGGTTTGAGTTGAGTTTTAAGTGGATGAAATAAATTGTTGGTATAAATTTCAAATATAATGGAAGGGTATGAACAAACCAATATCTTGAATATGTCAATAATTTTAAAAAAGTTTAGTGAGTTAAATTAAAAAATCAAAATAATTATTTAATACAATTAAAAAATTTAAAACAGTGTTGGTCTATGAGAGCAAAATATAATATTTAAGTTCCATAAAAATATATTAAATTAAAATAAGAGACTATAGAATTGTAGAGGTCGTGTTCATCTAATTTAAGTGGAAAAAAACAGAATGAAGTTATTTCTTGAAAAATATCTTCTCATTTATAAAGGAAAAAATTAGTAGCTTGTAAGGCGGATTTGTAAATTGGATTTTGTTAGAGTAATGTTCAAAAAGTTATTGAAGTTTATGTGTAAACTAAAATTTCATTAAAAAATATTAGTTTATTCAAAACATTTTTTTATGTAAAATTTATCTTTCAAATGATCCAAACTTATAATATTGTGATTTCCAATCCTAATCAAGAATCATAAAAGGAGTGTTTCTTATTGCAGGGTGCAATAACAAACAATATTGTAAAAACTTAAATTTGGCAAAACTATAACAACATCAAACAAAATTTCTATAAATTTAAAACTTTTTTGAATAAATTTTCTAAACCCATGTAACAAGATAATGTATCTAACTATCAATTATATTATTATGTATAAATGTTTATACTTTGTTTTAAAAACAATAATCCATTTAATAAAAAAAAACACTTATAAGTACAACAACAAAAATATACATATGAAAAAAAAGTTTATAAAGCAAAAATAAATTAAGAAACATACTACAATTAATTAGTTTAAAGGTTTCAAGAAGAACACTAATGTTATTACATAAATTCATAAGTTTTCAAATCTCATATCGGAAGACATTGTAAATAATTCTTAAGAACATACTTTCATTGTTAAATGTTCTCCGATTTATTTTCAACTAGCTAGTTAATACATTAAAAAATTATAGGGATATAAATATATCTTGTAAATAAGGTTTTTTTTAGTCATTCATCCCTATAGTCTTCAACCTAACTTATTAGATTCCGGTAAAATTACATAATATATTTGCGATATTGCGACAATGTACATAATGTACAAGCATATGAGAATAGTATACAATCTCCTTGTAGGACATTCGACAATCGCTCAGATAATTTATTGCTATTTGTATATTTTTATATTTAAAAAATAATCCTAATAAATAAATAAATAGACAGTAAAAACAATTAATAAAAAATTATCAAAAATTTAAATATCAAATAAAGTTTAATTTCTTTTATTCAACATTTTTTTTACTAAATGTCAAATCAACATTTTAATTTTATTTTTCATAATTATGATTGTTAAATTATAAGTATATATTTAATGATAATTATATTAAAAAAAACAAATCAGGACTATCCTAATAACTCAAATAAAAAAAAAATCAATAAGAAGATAATTGAATAAAATATTCTCTTAAATATTTAAATAATAAATATATTCATCTATAAAATAATCCTCATTTCATCCTTTAGACTCGCACCATTAATTAAACATGACTACTCCGGCCACCACCATCCTCCTCCTCTTCCTAGCCCTCTTCTCCGCCTCCCTCAGCCTCATGATGGCGGACATGTCAATCATCGAGTATGATAACAATCACCAATCAAAATCCAGAACCGACGAAGAAATGATGAATATTTACAAAAAGTGGATGGTAGAGAATGGAAAAGTGTACAACGGAATAGATGAATTTGAAAAACGTTTCGAAATTTTTAAGGATAATTTGGTCTTCATAGATGCTCATAACTCCGAGAACCGGACCTACAAGGTTGGATTGAACGTGTTTTCCGATCTGACCGATGAAGAGTACCGATCCTACTACCTCGGCATGAAATATGATGCCGATCTCCAATCTGTCCAGTCAGAGCTGGACAGCCAAAGGTATGCTGTGTCATCAGGTGAAATTCTCCCGGAGTCGGTTGATTGGAGGACGAAAGGCGCCGTCTCACCGATTAAGAACCAGGGAAAATGCGGTAAGATTTCTAAATTAGAAAGTTAGTATGACTCCAAGTCATTCAATCAAACTATTGAACAACTAAGATAACTAATTCTATAAGTGGATTTTAGTCAATATCAATTAAACTTAGCTATAATTCTTCCTTCAATTCAATTAACAGACTTATTAGGTCGGAAAGCAGACTAACTAATAAGATAAGAGGTTTTCGAAAATCAAGGTTTGAAAGCTGCTACTTTTATTTTTTAATCCCAGAGAAGATAACTAGTATTATTGTTATAAAAAAAATATTGTGATATATAATACTTGATATATAATAAATTATATTTTTTTTTGACTATTATGTAGATTAATTTGTCTCTATCTATAGTTTCGGCTATTTCCATTTTTAAAGAGAACAAAATAAAAGTAAAAAATATTTGTCTCAGAGTAATTTAACAATTTTGGAACAATTTGATAAAAATATAAAGTCAAAAGTAGGTGCCTAAGATGAAAATAATTTAATAGTATTAGAACAATTCAATTCACTAGCTTTATAATAAACTAATTACAAAAATATATATATGCATAATATAACTAAAATCACAGGTTTGATTCTCATTTAAGATACCTCATGTTGGAGTAAATGTCATTTTATTATATGGTTAATTCTAGTTAAGGATGCGAAGAAATGAGGTTAAAAAATATAGTTTTGGAACAATTTGAGTTCATATATATATTTTGATCTTGTTTGTGTTGTTTTTTAAAATATTAGGAAGTTGTTGGGCTTTCTCGGCGATTGCAGCGGTGGAAAGTATCAACAAGATAGTAACAGGACAACTGATTGATTTGTCGGAGCAAGAACTTATTGACTGCGATCGAGCTAGCCTAGGCTGCTTAGCCGGGTACATTCTTACTGCATTCCAATTCATTATTCGCAATGGTGGTATAGACACGGAAAAGGATTATCCTTATCGAGAAGCCAAAGGCACCTGCAATGCCACTAAGGTTATCATGAGCTTGACTTTGGGGCTTGTTAATTTTTATAAGTCTGTCTAGCTAACCATTTGGTTGATTGATTGCAGATGAAATCAAAGGTGGTGAGCATAGACGGTTGGGAAAGAGTACCACCCTACGACGAAAATAGTTTAAAGAAAGCTGTCGCACAGCAGCCCATCAGCGTTGGCATTGAAGCTTATGGCAAGGAATTCAAAAATTATGTCTCGGTACGTAAGTAGTGAAAAGTTATTATATTTTGGATTTTGAGATCGATCTATATATTATAAGTGAATGTTTTGTGATTCTTTTGGTTATGGAAGGGTATTTTCACGGGATACTGCAGAACCTCCCTAGATCATGCACTGGTGGTGGTGGGATATGGCAGTGAAAAAGGACTTGATTATTGGATAGTGAAGAATTCATGGGGAACGAATTGGGGGTGAAAAAGGATATATGAGGATCGAGCGGAACAATGTTCCTAGCGGTAAGGGAAAAGGGAAATGCGGCATAGCTGTACAAGGTTTTTATCCCACAAAAAAAGGAAATGCCGGAGTAGGAGACGGTGTCGTTAGTACAGCATGAACGTAGCAATTAAATTAAAGTATCCAAATCTAAGTTAAAATAAGGTGGAGGTGGTGGTGGTCACTTCTTTTGTTTTTGTTGTTATTATGTATTTAATAAACTGATCATGTTTTATTAATAAATCTACCATGATCACATGTATTTGCATAATTAATAATATAAATAAAATATTATTTATTTATAAATATTTTAAATAAAATTAATATTATTTAAATTTAATTTATTTAAAATTAGTTTAATTTTTTTTAAATTAAGTTTAATCTAAAATTTAATATTAATATATATTTTAAAATTAATTATATATCTAAAGTTAAAAAAAATAATTTTATGAGTTTAAAAAATACTTACAAAGAAATGTAGATTTATTCTTAAGAATCGAGTCAATTACATCATACAAGTTACTATAAATCACTCTAGAAATTTACTTAAAGTTGTGTCATAAATTTTTCTCTTATCAAAAGTAATGTTAGACGTGTTTTACACTATTACCAACCTCTTATATTACCACCACATTTTTTTACCAACATTTCGACAAACCAACCACCAATCACACAATCCACTTCTCATACAGTGTGACCTCAGACACTTTCACACACCTATTATCTCTAGTCAAATCAACGACCAATCTTAATCGACCTCTAATATCATGACCTCACATTTTCACATGCATCTTATCACACTCGACAAACTAAACACCAATCTCAATCGACCTATAATATTGTGAGCTCACACATTTTTCGCATTTCGGTCAATCAAAATTGTATTCATATTATTTTTAACCACCTATATCTCCTTTGTTATCGGCCTCTTATCCCCACAAATGACACCTCTCATCTGATGATTTTTACCCTTACTGCGGTCTCTTTTACCACCAATCCCACCAATCGACTTCTTATCTTGTTACTGACACTTTTCATAATCCTCTTTATCCACTCGGAAAAGTATCCACAAATCCCAATCAACCTTTAATCATGTGACCTCACACACTTTACAATTCGATTAATCAATATCTCATTCATATATTTTAACCAATAATATCTCATTTATTACCCATCCTCTTTTATAATACCGTGACCTCTTTTATTACGCCTAATTAATCTCAATCAACATCTCATCTTGTGACCTCACACTTTCACACACCTTTTATCCCCGTAAAACCAACACCAATCCCTCAATCGACCTCTCATCTTGTGATTCACACTTTTTCATGTCTTTTTGTCTACTCGATAAATAACTCAACAATCACGATTCAACTCTAATTTCGTGACCTCACACACTTTTACATTTCGGTCAATCAACATATCATTCATAAATTTTTAACCACTAATATATCATTTTTACATACCTCTTAAATTATTTTTCACTTCCGGAAAACCAACCACCAAATCTCAATCGACATCTCATCTCATAACCTTACACACACTTTCACACACCTCTTATCCCTCGTCAAAACAAACATCAATCTCCTCAATCAACCTCTCATCTTGTGACTCACATTTTTTCATACCTCTTACACACATTTATACTCCGGTCAATCGACATCTCATTTATATATTTTTAACCGTCATTATCTCATTTTATTATCGACTTTTTATCTCGACAAATCAACCACAAATCTCCACATCGTATCTCCTCATATTTACTCTTATCGCGACTTCTTTTATCCCACTTCAACCAATCAACAACCAATCCCCCAATCGACCACTTCGGTCATCAACATCACATTCATATATTTTTAACCACTAATATCTAATTTGTTATGAAGACCTCTTATATTTACCCTCACTTCGGAAAACCAACCATCAAATCCTAATTGACCTTTCATCTCGTGACCTCACACACTTTCACACACCTCTTATCCCCTCGACAAACCACCCACCAAGCTTGAATCATCATCTTCAAGTTCTTGAAGATGATAGAGGCCCAATTGATGGATGTCCCGCAGACGATTGAGATCATCATCTCATACACCTTCCTAGTATAGAACTGGTTAGGTATTTGTCCCAGGATGGATCTTTGGATGATGTCATGAAGAAGTTGGATGTTGGGAGCGAGGTTGGATTTGAGTCCGTGGTTGTTGACCGGACTCAAAGTGTTGGAGAAGAAGTGCGTAAATTCCTCATTTGCATTGGAGAGAGGAGGGGGAAAATCCGAAAAAAATCCTTCGGTTGGTAGATCAAAGAAACTGGAGAAGGATTCTTCAGTGATATGGAAGAAGAAACTTACTCTCACATAGGAAACGATCGATCCATTATCCAGAATGACGAAATGATTGATGAAGTCGGTAATATCCCTTTCTAGAAGAAAGTCATAATCTTCTAGGAATTTTTGCAAGCCGGAGTCAACAAGATGTTTAAAAACAATGCCTCTTGTTTCTCTATCTCGAGATGATAGCATTGAATCAAAATCAATGACTAGAGATGTTCAAGACATGATGAAGATATGAGAGAGATCTGAATTTTAAAGAGATGCTCAAAGCAAGAATGTTGTAGTTTGGATGGAGGTAAGTTGCTCTTTAAATAGGGGATCAGTTTCAAAAGCATTTAAGATTTTCATTAAATAGAGAATCTGTCCATTATGAAAAGTCTTGTCTTATTTCCCAAAAAGGTCACTTTTTATTCTTGGGAAGGAGTTACTTTTTCAGAAGATTGTCTTGGGAAGATGCAAGGAGGGCTGACACAATAACGGGTCAAATTTTAAACGCATGCTTGGAAAATCCTCTTTTGTTGGAAAAGATCATCTTCTTCAGGTTATTGAAGATGATCCTGGACCAGTTGACCGGAGTGCCTTCGGTGATGGCAACTATCATTTCGAAGACCTTCTGGGTGTAGGATTGAGTGTTTTCCTTGGTAAAAATATTCTTACTTAGGATCTCACTTAGTTGCTGAAATTCACTTTGGAGGGAACTTTTGGCTCCATAAGTGTTGACCGGAGTCATGGAACCCAAAAAGTGGTGGCGCATCTCATTGATGACCATCGGTGAGAAGTTGAAGTTAGTGAGACCTTCAGTAGGTAGTCCGTAACTAAGTGCGAGATCTACCTCACTAAAGATGAAGGATTTGTCTTGGACTTCGGCAAGGATAAGATCCTCCCGAATGACCCTAGCGGTGTTGAAAAATTCAGTAACTACATCATAGTCTATGATATATTTATCTTCCAAAAATGGTCTTAAACCGGAACGTTCAATGGACCAAAAAAGGGCTTAGATTTCAACATCTTCAGAATGTGAGACTGATTCAAAATTGGCAAGAAGAATTTTGTTAGCAAGGATACTAGACATTTTTGAATGAGGATTTTCTTATGTTTGATTTAAAGAGTGTGATTATGTTCTCGAATGCAACACCAGATTATATGTTATCGCTATTGCACTGGTGTTGTCACAGAAAATTGGAGATTCTTCAGACGTGATTCCAAAATCCCTCAGTTGATATTGGATCTAGAGGAGTTGAGCATAGCAGCTTCCGGCCGCAAGATATTCCGCCTCTACAGTTGAGGTAGCAACCGATGTCGGTTTTTTGCTATACCAAGAAACAAATCGGTCACCTAGGAACTGGCATGTCCCGCTGGAACTCTTTCGGTCAATCTTACAACATGCATAGTCTACATCAGAGTAACTCGTTAGATTGAAACTGAAATCCTTTGGATACCACAGTCCCACATCTTGAGTGCCCTTTAAATATTTTAAGATTCTTTTGGCAGCAGTGTAATGAGATTGTTTAGGATTAGCCTGGAATCTCCCGCACACCCCGACCGCAAACAAGATGTCCGGTCAGCTAGCTGTTATGTACAGAAGTGAACCGATAATTTCACGATAGGCTGTTAAGTCCACTCCTTGACCACCTTCATCTTTATCCAGCTTGATCAATGAGCTCATTGGGGTGGATGCTGCATAGCAGTTTCCATCCCAAACTTTTTCAGAAACTCCTTTGTGTACTTAGATTGATTGATGAATGTTCCTCCTTCGATCTGCCAAACCTAGAGACCTAGAAAGAAACTCAACTCCCCCATCATACTCATTTCAAACTTGTCAATCATCATCTTTGAAAATTTCTCACATAGCTTAGGGTCGGTTGACCCGAAAATAATATCATCCACATAAATTTGAACAAGTAAGATATATCCCTTTTTCTCAAATTTAAATAGGGTCTTATCTACCGATCCTATGTAAAATCATTGTTGAACAAAATTTTTGTCAAAGTGTCATACCAAGCTCTAAGAGCTTGTTTTAAACCGTAAAGGGCTTTATCCAGCCGGTACACATGACTAATTAGATCTGGATTTTTAAAACCTGGAGGTTGCTCAACATACACCTCCTCACTTAATTCACCGTTTAAAAATGCACTTTTAATATCCATTTGAAAAAGTTTGAAATTCTTGAAAACTGCAAAGGCTAGAAAAATTCTAATGGCTTCAAGTCTGGCCACAGGAGCAAATGATTCTTCAAAATCAATGCCTTCTTTCTGTTTATACACTTGTGCCACTAATCTAGCTTTATTCCTCATAACCAAACCGTTTTCATTTAGTTTATTTCTGAACACCCATCTTATTCCGATAACCGATTGATTTTTCAGTCATTGAACTAAATGCCAGACTTTATTCCTCTCAAACTGGTTCAATTCCTCTTGCATTGCTAAGATCCAATATGGATCTAACAATGCTTCATCCACTTTTTTCGGCTCAATCTGGGATATGAAAACAGAGTTTTCATATTATTCCAACAGTTGATGCCTAGTTTGGATGGGTAGTGAGGGGTTACCTATAATAAGCTCAGGAGAATGATCTCTGTTACTTTTAAGATTCAGTCCAGAAATATCTTCTAAATGACCAGTTATTTGATCAAGGTTAGACAAATCGGTAGGCTGAACTGAGTCAAACCGACCGAATTCCTTAACAGACACTGATGTGTCAACTTCCTGCTGTGAAGCAGCTTGATCCGGTTGAACCTCAACATTAACTGTTTGGTCATAGACAAACCTTCTAAAGTCCGGAATCTCATCTTCACCATCAGATTGGATATTTAATTTTTATAATTTGTTGTGTAGATCAAAGGATGATGCGGTATTACTTTCAATCAATTCATCAAAAACAACATGAGAAGAATCTTCAACAGTTAAGGTTTTAGTGTTATATACTCTATATGCTTACTCACTACAGAATAGCCTAGCATGATGCCAACATCGGATTTTACATCGAAAGCGATCAAATAATTTTTACCATTGTTATGAATGTAACACTTACAACCAAAGATCCTAAGATACCAGATGTTAGGAACTCTATTATGGTATACTTCAAAAGGTGTTTTATTGAGCCGTTTATTAATCATAGACCGGTTTCTGGTATAGCATGCAGTGTTAATAGCCTCAGCCCAAATTTTTTGAGCAATACCCGAATCGGCTATCATGGACCTTGCGGCTTCCTTAAGAGTTCAGCTTCTTCTCTCGACCCATCCATTTTGTTGAGGTGTTCTAGCACTAGAAAACTCGTGTCTAATGCCAGATTCCTCAAGAATTGCAGTCAAAGTACTATTTGTAAACTCAGCTCCTCTATCATTTCTAATCTTGTTTATGCATATAGATTTCTCATTTTGTAATCTTTTAAGAAGTTTAATTAAATTCGGTGTAGCTTGATTTTTAGATACCAAAAATATCACCCATGTATATCTAGAGTAATCATCAATAACTACCATATTATAATGCATACCGCCTAGGCTTGTGACCCTAATCGGTCCAAATAAGTCCATGTGAAGCAATTCTAAACATCGGCTAGATTGTGTTTTCCCTTTACTTTTAAAAGTTGATTTTATTTGTTTCCCCATTTGACATGCAAAACAGACTTTATCTTTGGCAAATTTCATGTTAGGCATTCCTTGAACTAATTCTTTGGTATAGATGTAGTTTATGGTTTTGAAATTCAAGTGATTTAACCTTGTATGCCAAAATAGTTTTGATCATTCTTAGCTATCTTGCAAACCAGGTTATCAACTTTAGTTTTCCAGTCTACTTTGTAAATATTTTCTAACCTATTTCCGGTTAGTAAGGTGCTACCCTGTGGTTTCTTAATTAAACATGCATGTTTATAAATTTTTCAGTGTATCCCACATCGCTAATTTGACTAATACACAACAGATTAAAATGCAAATTTTCAACAAGAAGCAGGTTATTTATAATCAGGTTGCCATGGACAATCTTACCTATGCCCACGGTTCTAACTTTATTACTATACATAACTTAAATGAATAAACTTACTCCACTCCAATAATATTTATTAAATATGTCTTTATCGATACGTTTGAAATGAATTATATCAACATTATTGATAAGTCATAATTCTATATAATAATTGTTTATTTTATATTATCAACCAAGTTTTTTTTCCATTATTGGCCATATATAATAATGTACACCTAATATCACAAAGATATTGCTAATTGTTCATGCTAAAAAATAAAAATTTATTGTTTTAAATATGAATACAAGTTTTTCTCATTTCTTTTTTCTTCTTTGATTGATTTTTATGATTTTCATGATGAAAATTTTTATTTCATAAAATTAATTGACTCTAATTTTATAATATTTCATGGATAATTTTAAAAAAGAAATAACTTTTTTAACATTAAAAATTATATAAATGAATTTAGGTTATGTAAAATGTATCTTTCAAATGACCCCAATTTATAATGTTGTGATTTTCAATACTAATTAAGAATCATAAAATGAGTGTTTCTTATTGCATGGTGCAATAACAAACAATGTAAAAACTTAAATTTGGCAAAACGATAACAACATCAAACCAAATTTCTAAAAATTTAAAATTTTGTAAAACAAAATTTTTAAACCCATGTGATTTTTGTATAACAAGATAATGTATCTAAATATCAATATTATTATTTATAACATTTAAACTTTTTTCCAAAAAAAAATGTTTAAACTTTATTTTAAAATAAATAATCATACTATTCTATAGAACAGTACATATAAATTGATATACTAGTCTTTATGAACATAACGGAGAGGCGATTAAATCTATGGTCTCACTTATCATAAAGATAGATATAACCTTTAGTGCTAGTTTTGATAAATAAAGATGGTGTGTCTTTCCTTATAGAATAATCAATGTTCATTCATCCCAATTACAGAAGTACTCTCTTTCCACACCTTAAAATTATCACCTTTTATTTCATTATAGGTTGAATAATTACAAATTATGAATGCTCATTATATATGAGACCCCAAAATTATAATACCATGTTTACCAATGTAAATAACTTAATAATAATAAATCTAGCGACCAAAAACTTGTCTATGGGAGAGTTTTATTCAATTAGATTTATTTTAACAAATTATGTTTTAACATAAATCTAGCGATACAGACTTGTTTGTAGGCTAAAGTCTTATTCAATCAGATTTAAACACACACCCGTTTTTTATATTCCCTGTTGCCTCCATCCACAAATCCATTTATGTATTTTGTTCATTTATATCCTAAGAATCCCGAGTTTAATGTAGCTGAGTAAGAATACTCTACATAAAAAAAAAATACTTAGTAGTGTATAAAATATGAATCTCAACATTTTCATGAACATAAAAATTAATTACTTAGTAGTGCTTAAAATATACCACAACTTTTGTTTCTCTATTTTTATACCATGTACTATCTTTTTTATGCACTTTTTCAAATGTTTCAAGAATGGAAGGGTGTCTTCCAAGTTCCTTGGTCTATTGTAAAATATCAATTATGGTGTTAATAATAGTAATTTTAATCAATTAAATACAATTAAATTATATAAATTACTTACCAATATTCCTTGATGTTCTACAATCGGGATTGAACCTCCATAATATTTGGCAACACCGTTTGTTGTGTATTTCTTTTGATTTCTTTGAATCTTTGTGTACTTCTCGAAATACTTTTGGTCATCAATATTTTTTTCATTTGAGTCCAGTCTTCTATGGTAATGTGTAGGGGCTTTTTCAAAGATGTTTTGGCCCTAGTCAAAAAAATTATTATAGCAGTCATTTAAATTTGTTAAATATCTTCAACAATTAATTGATAATAAAAATTAATTAGAATAAATACAATTAAACATATCAAGAATTGTGCCCACGAAATATTCTTAATATTTTTCAGAGACTTGATTCCAGTTCAAGTATTCCCCTCTATTAACGAGTGATTATCCGATGTATGTATTCAAAATATCTGGAAAGAAGTTGCAACAACATATAAAAATTAAAATTAAAGTTATTATATATTTCTAAATTACTATACATAACTTAAGTGAATAAACTTACTCCACTCCAATAATATTTATTAGATATGTCTTTATCGATACGTTTGAAATGAATTATATCAACATTATTGATAAGTCATAACTCTATATAATAATTATTTATTTTATAATATCAATCATGTTTTTGTCCATTATTGGCTATATATAATAATGTACACCTAATATCACAAAGATATTGCTAATTGTTCATGCTAAAAAATAAAAATTTATTGTTTTAAATATGAATACAAGTTTTTCTCATTTCTTTTTTCTTCTTTAATTGATTTTTATGATGAAATTTTTTGTTTTAGTGAAATTAGTTTACTCTAATTTTAATAATATTTCATGGATAATTTAAAGAAAGAAAAAACTTTTTTTACCGACTCAAAATTATATAAATGAATTTAGGTTACAAAAGATTTTACCCATTCCATTTTATTAAATATACTTAGCCAACTAATATATATTTGTTAATTGATTTGTACCTTCACTCACTTATTCCAAAATGCAGAAACAATCCCGTCTCCACCATGGAGCAGAAATGATATAGAAGAATAATTGAAAGAAAAATAAACATGTTGAAGGATAAGGCTTACCTAACCAATATACATAAAAGTGAGACACACATGTTTGTTCATTTAAAAATAAATAGTTATATATAAACACAAGTTAAATTTAATGTAACCAAGTTTGAATTTAATATAAGAAAACTTTTCTAAAAACTATGTCATTAGATAAAATTGAACAGAGAAGAATGTATATATAATTTACCTTAAAATTATTACAATACTATTATTAGTTTTAAATTTCAAAAGATAACTAAATATATTAAGTAATAATTTTTTTACACTGAAATTGTAGGAGGGTAAGAGCACAACTATCACATTTGAGTTGATATGAATTATTAAGAGACTTTTAAAATTTTATAATACACTACACTTGTAAAAATGATTACAGTTTAACTCATTTAATAATTATATATTTATTAAAATAATGGTTAAAAGACGGGAAGTAGTTTAAAAAGAAAAAACATTCATAAAAATGGTAATAAATGGTAATATAGTTAATAAATGAAGAGAGAAAGAAAGATAATATAAAATTTGAAAAGTTTAGATTAGTGGCTGAAAATGAGTTATAATATTAAAATTTAGAATTTAAAATAATTTATTTTTTGTCTCTACTCTTTTCAAAGCCCATATAGAAGGCCAACAATTTGTATTATTATATTATATTGTTCTCTAAAGCAAAAACTCTAATTTATAATGTATCAATCTTATTTAGAGGTGTAAATAAGTTGAGCCGCTCGGTTAAAGTTCGATTTGAGTTCGGTTAATATCGAATTTGAGTCGAGCTCAAGCCAGCTCGTTTATGATTCGAGTCAAATTCGAACTTAGGTAAAACTCGCTTGATAGCTCGACGAGTTTTTTAGTCTAATTATATAATTTTTTATTTATTATATTATACTTTTTAATCAAAATTTGAAACATACCCATAAGACTATCGATGAACTTATTGTTTATGTGACTGTCCCTATTTCTAGTTATCTCCTATTCAGATCTATCAAACAATTATAGATAGAAGATTGGCTCTTTGAAGATTTTGATAGATGAAACTAGCTAGAAAAAAAATAGTATAAAATTTTAAATTTTGAGACTTTATATTAACAAAAATATTTATACATACCCTATAATATTATAATATTATTTTTATTAATCATTATAAAAAAATATTATATTTTTTTAATATAACATAAAATATAATAGGGGTGAAAAATATTACCGATATTATAAGTATATATATCAAAAATCTCGTACCGCAATATATTGAAAATATCGATATTTTCGGTATGCCGAAAAAAGTAAGGTATGATACCGACACTTTATTGGTACGGTAAAGGTATGAGATTTTCAATATTTTGGTATATCAATATATATACCAAAATAATATTTATAAATTAAAAAATATATATTATATAATATTTATAAGGAAATAAGTAGATTTGATATTAATTTAATTATATAAACATATTTTTTTAAATCAAATTAAAATATAATTAGACTGTAATATTATTTAATATATGCAATTTCAACGTATTATATTTATTATTAGATAGAAAACTATTTTTATTTCACTCTAAAGTGTTTTGTTTTTCAAAATAAACCTAATGGAGTGTAATATGTTTTCAAAATCATCTCAAATATAATACACGACTTGAAAGTATTCTTCTTGAGAAGATTCTCGAATTCCCTTATGTTTTTTTAATTTAAGAAATTAATATATAAATATATTTAAATTCGAGCATTTTGAGTTGAACTCGAGCCTATGATTATATGATCGGGTTGAGTTTGAGTTTAATATTGAAAGCTCGAGCCGAGCCAATAAAAAACGAGTCGAGCGAACTCGAGTCAAGGCTAATTCGAGCTCGGCTCGGCTCGGCTCGTTTACACTCCTAATCATATCCTACGTGACTCTTCATCACTTTTTTTTCTTTTTCCATCTTCACCATTTCTTATTTTCTTCTTTTTCTTTCGTCTTCACAATTTCTTTCACTCATTCACAATATGTTGATTCATTTTTTCATATTATCTCTTATCTATACTGCTTTTTGTATTCATTCACAAGAGGCTATAGGTAAAATAAAATCTATTTTTACTTCTACTATAACTATTGTTTAGCTAGGTAACTTTGATTTCTTTTTGTATTATTAGAAACTTATGTTTATATGGATCGCTCATGGATGAAAATAGAAAAACACTATTATATATTTATATATTGATCAACTAATCAATAACAAAATATGTTTAAGGGTGTAAAAAGTTGAATAAATATATAAAACACTATTACATATAATGATTTTCAATTTATATTAGGATTGGACTATGTTGTATTACTCCTGACTGTTACAACGTTTACAAATAAATGGAAGATCTGCATTAATGAGGAAAACGGCAGATTTGCAATGATGAGGAAAACAAAATATTTGCAATAATGAGGAAAATATAATATTTTTCAATAAATTTCATTAAATTAGAAAATTAAGAGTTTTTTTTATTTTAGTATAAATAAAGTGTATGTTGCTCTCATTAGAGGAAGAAATAAGAGAGATAACAACTCTTGTAATCGTTTTTTTAAGATTTTATAGAAATTTCTCAAAGTTTTGTGAGTGATTCTATTCCTGGACCAACATTTGATATCAGAGCATCAGGTGAATGCCCAAAATCATCTGGTGGGATCAAATGTCGAAGGTTGCAGGATCATCAGGGGCGCATCAAAACAATGGCATATTTCACTATCCGCAGCTAACACACACGAACTACATCAGTTGGGTGATTCGTGTACAGGCTATGATGGAGGACCAAGGAGTATGGGAAGCAGTCGAATCAGTAGAAGGCACAGAGATTGATGTCCGACTTGATAAGAAGGCGAGGTCACATCTTCTACAAGCACTTCCGGAGGATCTTCTAATGCAGGTGGAAATAAGAAGTTGACGAAGGAAGTGTGGGATTGTCTCAAGACGAGGTTCGTTGGCGCAGAACGAGTGAAGAATGCACGATTGCAGACATTGAAGAGTGAGTTTGATAGGATGCATATGAACGACAGTGAGTCGCTCGATCAATATGCTAGTCGACTCACATCCATATCAGTCACGTACTCAAGCCTTGGAGAAACACTAAATGATATTGCGATAGTAAAGAAGCTCTTCGACACCATGCCAGAAAGGTTTATCAGTGTGGTAGCCGGCATCGAGCAGTTTTACAATCTCGAGACGTTAACATTTGAGGAAGCTGTTGGAAGACTGAAGGTCTTCGAGGAGCGTACGCGCAAGAAAAACACAAACTTTGGAGGAAACGAATGACAAGTGATACTCACTCAGGAGGAGTGGAAGGCACGGTTGAAGAAGGACGAGGAAGACTCGTTGAACTAGTGGAAAAAGGATTCCACAGATAGTGGGACCCGTGGTCAAGGAGGTAGGACCCGAGGTAGAGGCCAAGGGAGAGGAGGCAGAGGAGCACCGTCTCGGAAAGACAAAGAGGGTGGTTCAGGTGGTCGAGGAGCTCCTCGAGACAAGAGTCACATTCGTTGTTTTAATTGCAACGAGATGGGACATTACTCAACACAATGTCGAGCAAAGAAGAACGAGGTATCACACCTTACCCACGCAGACAACGTCGAACCAGCATTACTTATGGCAATCTTGGAGGAGATTCTGCCAATCAATGTTGTCATGCTTAATGAAATGAAGCTGACTCCAGAAATTCTAGAAGCTAAAAACGATGAGACATCAAGAGACGCTTGGTTCTTGGACAATGGCGATAGCAATCACATGATTGGCGATAAAGAGAAGTTCTTTGAACTAGACGAGGCAGTCACTGGAAAGGTGAAGTTCGGAGATGGTTCCACGGTACAAATTTGTGGTAAAGGTTTTATCATGTTCGAATGCAAAAATGGCGACCAGTGGCTTCTCGAGAGAGTTTTTTTATTCCTTCTTTAAAAAGTAATCTAGTGAGTCTCGGGCAACTTACCGAGACAGGTCACAGGGTGGTGATAGACGGAGAAGAGCTTGAAGTCTTTGCTAAGAACCCTTCATGCCTTATCATGAAAGTGAGACGAACGCATAATCGATTATATCAAATTTGCTTGAAATTAGCAAAAACGGTTTGCCTTTTAGTTAATCTTGAAGATCTAGCATGGTTATGGCACGCTTGTCTCGGTCATGTTAACTTCCAAGAACTAAACTCCCTCATAAATAAGGGAATGGCTGCTGGTGTTCCAAAAATTTCTCATCCAAAACAACTTTGTCGAACATGCCTAGTTGCAAAACAAACGAGACAGCCATTTGCGTTAGAAGCCAAGTTTAGAGCGAAAAAGCCACTCGAATTGTTGCACATTGACTTATGTGGGCCAATCACGCCATCAACCCCAGGAGGAAATCGATACTTCATGCTAATTGTTGATGATAATTCCAGGTGAATGTGGCTCCATATGTTGAAAACAAAGGACGAAGCATGCTCTTCGTTTAAGAAGATGAAGCAATTGGTCGAGAATGTGACCGGACTTCGAATCAAAGTCCTTCGTTCAGATAGAGGAGGTGAATTCTTCTCGAGGGAATTTAGAGAGATGTGTGAAGAAGCAGGGATAGATCGACAATTCACAGCACCATACTCTCCTCAACAAAATGGTGTGGTGGAGAGGCGTAATCGAACAGTGATGGCCATGGCTAGGTCGTTGCTCAAAAGCATGGCAGTCCCGAGCAAGTATTGGGGGGAGGCAGTTCGTCATGCAGTCTATCTTCTCAACCGGGTTCCAACCAAAGCTGTTCGAGAAAAAACTCCATTTGAGATGTTGCGCATGCCAAGGTGACCACTCCCCATCTAAAAAAGTTAGAAAATAGAAGTCAGCCATTTGTCTATTTAGGTGTCGAAGAAGGAAGTAAGGCACACAGGTTGCTAGAACCACAAAATGACAAGATCCATGTGAGTCATGACGTTGTGTTCGAAGAAAGTGCAGCATGGGATTGAAAAAATGAATAGAGTGATCAACCATTCAAAATTTACGAAGAGGTTAATCACGAGCATGTTAGAATTCGAACAATCCCATTTGAGAGTGGATCGACAAGAGGACAGTATACTTCAGAAATGTTCCAAGAGACTGTCTCGAATCCTCCACAGCTCGAGCAAGTGACTGAACAAATAGACCAAGGCGATAGTTTACCCACTCCATGGTCAGGTGGACACATTGGGAGTGATGAAGGACCTGTTCGATACAAGAACATGACCGATATCTTGGAACAAGTACCTCGAGTGACACTTGATTTTGAAGACTTGATGTTAGCACAGACGGAGGAACCTTCTTGCTACAATGAAGCGGCTGGACAACCACAATAGGAAGAAGCAATGACTAAAGAAATTGAAGCCATCGAGAAGAATAAGACGTGGTCTCTCGTCCCATTGCCAGTCGGACACAAGGTAATTGGACTCAAATGGGTATTTAAGCTCAAGAAAAACTCAGATAGTGAGGTGATCCAACACAAAGCTCGTTTAGTTGCAAAGGGATATGTGCAACGACAAGGCATTGACTTCGAAGAAACCTTCGCTCCAGTTCTTGAATGGACACAATTCGAGTTATTCTTGCCTTGGTAGCCAATTGTGGTTGGAAAATATATCATCTCGATGTAAAGTCAACTTTTCTCAATGGAGAATTGGAAGAGGAAGTGTACGTAACTCAACCAGAAGGATTCAAGGCAACAGGGAAGGAGAATATAGTGCTTAAATTAAAAAAGGCATTGTATGGCCTAAGACAAGCTCCTCGTGTGTGGAATCTAAAGTTGGACAAAAGTTTGAAGAAAATGGGCTTCGAAAAGTGTACACAGGAGCAAGCGGTGTACACAAGAGGCATTGCTAATACCCGAATTATTGTTGGTATTTACGTGGATTATCTTATTTTAACAGATGGAGATCCAAAGGGTGTTAAACTTTTCAAGAAGCAGATAATGGGGGAGTTCGAGATGAGTGATCTCGGATTGCTTTCAAACTACCTTGGAATCGAGGTAGATCAGTTCGAAGGAGGTGTCTCGATCAAGCAGACAAAATAGGCCAAAAAGGTGCTGAACCAATTTGGAATGCTTGATTGTAACTCAACAAAGGCACCAATGGAGCATAGGGCTCAACTCTATAAGTATCCCGAAGGACAACCGATTGATGCAACTGAATATTGAAGAGTCATTGGTTGTCTGCGATATCTCCTTCATACAAGGCCAAATCTTTCTTATGCTGTTGGTGTTGTCAGTAGATTCATGGAGAGGCCAACTGAGATACATCACAAGGCAGTGAAGCATGTGCTTCGATACCTTCAAGGCACTATACACTTAGGTCTAGTGTTTCGAAAAGGAGGCGGTGACGAGGAAATAGTGGGTTACTCTGATAGTGATCTCGCAGGTGACCTAGATGACCGGAAAAGTACGGGGGGCATGGCGTTCTACATTAACGATAGTCTTGTTTCGTGGAACTCCCAGAAACAGAAAACAGTGGCATTATCCTCATGTGAAGCAGAGTTCATGGCTGTAGCAGCGGCAACGTGTCAAGCACTTTGGTTGAAATCATTGTTGTTTGAACTAAGTGGTTCGAAACCTAAGGCAGTGAAGCTCTACGTTGACAACAAGTCTGCACTTGCACTCATGAAAAACCCAGTTTTTCATGGTCGTAGAAAACACATCGACGCGAAATATCATTTCATTCGAGAGTGTGTTGAAGGAAGTCAAATTAATGTAGAGTTTGTTCGAACGGGTGAACAGAAGGCCGACATACTTACGAAAGCTTTGCCTGCATCAAAACTGGTGATGATGCGACCCCTGATCGGTGTTCGTTTTCTCGAACCACGCCAGGACTAAGGTGGAGAATTTTGTATTACTCCTGGCTGTTACAACGTTTACAAATAAATGGAAGATCTGCATTAATGAGGAAAACAGCAGATTTGCAATGATGAGGAAAACAAAATATTTGCAATAATGAGGAAAATAGAATATTTTTCAATAAATTTCATTAAATTAGAAAATTAAGAGTTTTTTTTATTTTAGTATAAATAAAGTGTATGTTTCTCTCATTAGAGGAAGAAACAAGAGAGAGATCTTGTAATCCTTTTTTTAAGATTTTATAGAAATTTCTCAAAATTTTGTGAGTGATTCTATTCCTGGGCCAACAGACTATAATAGAAAAAAGACTAGACAATATTAGGGATATAATAATTAGTATATTATATATAATATTTAAATAGATAAATAAAAGGTTAATATATTATATATAATTAAAGTATATAATATATAGTATTGAAAGAGATAAAAAAAAAATTAATATATTCTGTAAAATAACAGATAAAAAAATATTAGTATATATTTTATATATAATATGAAGAGATAAAAAAAAGTTTAGTGTATATATTATATATAATATTTTTAAGAGAAAAAATGAATTTACAAGGTTAATAATATATTATATTATATAAAAAAGTTAATAGATTATTACTCAAAATAAGTTAATAGATTTTGTTATATTTGCAGCAAAATAATTTAAATATATAATAATATTTAATAGAAAAATGTCAATTGTTTTTACAGTATATACCTCCTAAAGTAAAAATTAAATTTTAGTTATTTATTTTATCATGTATTTTTTATATTAGTTATTTGTAAGTTTAAACATATCATATTACTTAATGCATATTACTTAATGCAGGTAGTTATACTTGTCATGCTTGAAGAACATGATTTAAAATGATTAATATATTAAATGTTCAAATAGTTTATATAGTTTTATACTTTGATTTTGGAATTTTATGTTTTAGAATATTGATTAATAATGGTGGTGTGATATTTTTGGACTAGTACTGTAAGCACTAAAAATCAACACTCCAATTTATAATATTAAAATAATTATTTTAAATTATTTTTAAATAAATAAGATCAAAATAATTAACCCCATGACCAAAAACACATTTAAAATAATTAATTAGGATTAATTATTTTGCTAATTAATTAAAATTAAAATTAAAATAAACTTATTTGTTATGAATTTCTCTTTATTTGTTCTTAGGATAGAGGATAATGAATGAATTTAAAATAAATTTATTTGATTAAATTAAAAAAAAAAAGAGGATCAATCGATTAGAGATAATGATGAGAAGTCATTCCATGCGATGAGGGAAACATGTGAATTCAAATATGCTCAACCAATCAGAGTGCAATATTTGTTTTTAATTTATTGATTTATTACATTCTAGTTACGCACCTAATGTTAGAAACATTTCTTTAGACTCCCTATAAATACTTTAGGCTACATACCATAGAAGACACTTTTTCCTTATGTCACACATTCTTCCAATTCTTTTATATATATTTTTAATTTCCTATAAATCCATTTTGCATTACTTTCGAGTTTGTTTTTGTTTGAATAATTTTTGAATTAGTAAATTAATTGAAGATTAATCAAATTGAATTAATTTAAAAATTCAATATATTCAAACTATTAATTCAATAATAATCAAAATGTCAAATTTGAAAAACAAAATTCATTTTATAAATTAATGTTCTTGGGCTCTGGTTTAAAAACAATGACTTAATAACATGTGTATGGTTATATATTAAATAAATGAGAAAAGCTTTGATTTCTATAAATAATTGAGGTTATGATATGACTTTAATAGTGTATTGTTCACAATGTATAATATATACTTGTATGCAAAATAAATAAATAAATCAGCTTTGGTATATATTTGGGTTTATTATGTGTACTTGATGTAGTTCAGGTTAGGGGTGTTCAATATTTTGTTTGAACGGATGTCTGGCCGAATTTGAGTTTATTGAATTTGAATAAATCGAATTTGAATTTGATTTTTAATTTTTGAATCAAATTTTAAAACAATTCAAATTCAAATACGATTTTCGAGTTGAAATTTCAACTCTATAAACCAAATCGAATTCATTTTTAATTATTTATTATAATTATATATATTATATAATTTATTAAAGTTTGGTTAGAAACTGTACCCTTAGGGCCTGTTTGGCCAAAAAATTCATATATTCACAAATTTACGGAGTCATAATTTTTAAAATACGTGTCCAAAAATTATAAAAATGATATATTTACGATCACAAATATATTTCCAAATTTGACGTCGAATTTCATAATTTTCTGGATAATTTGATATTTTCGATATTTTTCATGATTTTATGAACTTTTTTTTACTTTATGCATGTATGATGATTTTTGTTTAACATGTTTCCTACTTTTGTAGGATTTTACTTGTATGTATATATGATTTCCTTTATTGTATTTTATTTATGCTTATATATGTTTGTATGTATGCTTGTATTATTGTTTGAACAAAAAATAAAAAATTCACACAAATGTGCACAATCACTCTTAGAGTTAGGTTAAACAAGAAAAATAGAAAAACTAAAATGTAAAGTGTAAAATATATTTTTAAAGGACAAAATTGTAATAATATAAGTTATCTTTGTAATGAGCGTCGTGGGACTTAACGTTTTTAGCCCTTTCCCACATCTAACCAAGCACCAAACTAATAAAAAGATCTCTAATTATTGCGTGAATACGCCTAAATTATTTTCCTAATTTTAAAAAATTAGGTGGTGACTCTATAGTCTTGAAGTTATCCTTAATTAATTTTTTTAAAAAAGACCTATGTTAACATCTCATTAAATTCTCAATGTTAGATGGAATTCGACGAGAGGGTTGATTATGGGGTTACAATAAAGTTTAACTTTTATCGCTTTACTTTTTCGATATCACTTAAAAAATAAATTCTACACGTAAAAATAAATTAATAAGAGAAGATTAAACAATGTAAGATATAGAGCTAAGATGAGTAATTTCTATCGTGTATAGTTTTTAGCGACTCTGTTGTGAATATTTAATGCTTTGCCTTAAACAAAATTTTGGCAATTTAGAAATCTATTTTACACAAAATTATATCACCGAGAAAATGTTGAAAAAGTGACCTTATAAAATAAAGGAATAGAGGAAGGGATTTGGAATTTGACATCCCTACAAAAAAATATTTTGTTTTCTTAATGTGCATGAATTATGGGACTCTAGTGTGAATATAATATAAGGTATACGTCATTGGACAAAGCTTATACATCTATTTATTACGTTATAAGATTATCAATGAGGAATGATGATCTCCACCCGCTTTTGAGAAATTTTTATGTGATTTGTTCGTTGAGTATGAATGTAGAAAAAACCTATGTTAACCTTTTCTTCTATTTCATAAATTCTCTACCATTAAAAATAAGGGATTTGTGATTAGTGGTGAGGGGTATGACCAATTAGAGTTCTCCTTACATCGATGACATTTAAATTATCCTTGTCGGTAGCACCCCTCTCTCTTATTGTCATGGAAGTCATATAACAAAATTCCTACGTCATTTCTACTGGTCGTTGAATCGCCGTGCCCGAACATTAAAGCCACGTCGTAATATTATTTTATTAGTTATCTGACTACTATATATGTAAATGCGTGTATGAATATGGATATAAATAAGTTCTCATGAGTACATTCTATCCATTTAATAAACATGATTTTTTTTATAAAAATATAAAAACAATGAAAACAAAAAACATAAAAAAATAAAAATATAAAAAACCTAACTTAACGAGTTATTGTCTTTAAGTCTTTATTACACAAATTCATTGATGTTAAAACGTTCTAACATTGACCATTCAGACTAAAAAAATAAATCTATCAAGAGGAGGACATCATCCTGTGGACATCAAATAAGAGGAACAGACAAGGAAGCAAAACGACAAAGACTTAAATTTCCTTTAATGCTTTTAAAATTTAACTTTGATGTTGAGGGGTGTATGCGTTTGTGATTGTTTTTGATTTATCCACACACATAAATAAAATGTAACTTCTTTTAATACACTCAATATTTTTATGAATGAAAAATGACTGTTTATTCTACGTTTAGGACATACATGTATATGAGTAACATGTACTACTCTTTCGGTTTACTCTTTAAACCATCTTGCCCTCTTTCGACGAATCTATTCACCATAGAAGCGTACTACATAATTGAGGAGACATCCAATAAACATTTAAGCATCGTACAACTCTAAATCCAATATCCTTCGTAACGGTCTTTCTATTCTTCGTTGACAAGCAAACGAACTACACTTAGCTCATAATTCATGACTCTGTAGAATTCCTTCTATCCATCGACGAATGAATGTGCTTCACTTATCTCAGAATCCACAATTCTTCTTAGAATTCTTTCAATTTCTTGTCGACGAACACAGAAATATTGGATCCACGACTTATTATAAAGCCTTTATTGTTACTCTTCTACGGAAGCACGGTCATCATTCAACTTTGAATCGAAGATTCTTTATCCTTTATATCCCCATCAACGAATACACGTGCTTCATTCAACACGAAATTCATGACTCTTCGTGAAAATCTTTCTATCCTCCATCAACAAACGCACACGCGTCACTAACTTAGGGATCACGTCTCTTTTCAAGGATCCTTTTATCACTCGTTAATGAAAACACGCATGTCACTAACTTAGAGCTCACAACTCTTTTCAAAGATCTTTTATCCTTTGTCTATGAACGTGCGAATACCATTAAGTTTAGAATCTACGACCATTCGTGGAATTCATTTTATCATTTTCTTGACGAACGCGCGAATTCAAGACTCTTTGTTGTATTTCTTTATACACTTCGTAAACAAATTAACAACAATGCATATGTTATTTTCCATTTTTAGACAAAGATGTTGCAAACTAAGGCGATGTCGATGTTGTTACTTTTTCATTTCCTCCATATTTAGATATTGTGTGCTTGTGTCATGCCTTCAAAATCATCTTTAAATAATAAAATATATTGATATTGAAAGAGAGAAATATGTCAAATAATTTTATAATTAAAATGTAAATAATATGATAGAGATTACGAAATATTAAATATGATATTGTAATACGAAATTTAATAGACTTGAATCACCGACTAAACATAATTTACACCAAAAGGGGCTATCCTTAATGAGAATGAATTTAATTTGACTTGAAAACGAAATAAATTTATTAGTCAAAATAAGTTATAATCTAAATCTAAAATACACAACCTAGTTGAAATCTTAAGCGATCAATAATTTTAAATTAGTTATGAAGATGGTTTAAATTTCGGTCATAAAATAATAATTATTCATATTTGGAGTTATATTCTTAAATTTGTACCGTTTGAAATACTAACTATTTCAAATAAAAATAAATATATAAGAAAAAATTTCAAACAAAAAAACATGTATAGAAAGCAATTTCAAACAAAATTATGTTTATGAACATATTTAAAACTCAGTTTTATGTATAGGGAACACTATACTTATTATCTCTTAACTAAAATTAGGTCCATAAAATTGGTTTGTGTTGAGTTTTAAGTGGATGAAATAAATTATTGGTATAAATTTCAAATATAATGGAAGGGTATGAACAAACCAATATCTTTAATATGTCAATAATTTTACAAAAGTTTAGTGAGTTAAATTAAAAAATCAAAATAATTATTTAATACAATTAAAAAATTTAAAACAGTGTTGGTCTATGAGAGCAAAATATAATATTTAAGTTCCATAAAAATATATTAAATTAAAATAAGAGACTATAGAATTGTAGAGGTCGTGTTCATCTAATTTAAGTGGAAAAAAATAGAATGAAGTTATTTCTTGAAAAATATCTTCTCATTTATAAAGGAAAAAATTAGTAGCAGGCGGATTTGTAAATTGGATTTTGTTAGAGTAATGTTCAAAAAGTTAAGTTTATGTGTAAACAAAAATTTCATTAAAAAATATTAGTTTATTCAAAACATTTTTTTATGTAAAATTTATCTTTCAAATGATCCAAATTTATAATACTGTGATTTCCAATCCTAATCAAGAATCATAAAAGGAGTGTTTCTTATTGCAGGGTGCAATAACAAACAATATTGTAAAAACTTAAATTTGGCAAAACTATAACAACATCAAACAAAATTTCTATAAATTTAAAACTTTTTTGAATAAATTTTCTAAACCCATGTAACAAGATAATGTATCTAACTATCAATTATATTATTATGTATAAATGTTTATACTTTGTTTTAAAAAAATAATCCATTTAATAAAAAAAACACTTATAAGTACAACAACAAAAATATACATATGAAAAAAAAGTTTATAAAGCAAAAATAAATTAAGAAACATACTACAATTAATTAGTTTAAAGGTTTCAAGAAGAACACTAATGTCTTTACATAAATTCATAAGTTTTCGAATCTCATATCGGAAGACATTGTAAATAATTCTTAAGAACATACTTTCATTGTTAAATGTTCTCCGATTTATTTTCAACTAGCTAGATAATACATTAAAAAATTATAGGGATATAAATATATCTTGTAAATAAGGTTTTTTTTAGTCATTCATCCCTATACCTATCTCAATAACTAATTATAGTCTTCAATCTAACTTATTAGATTCCGGTAAAATTACATAATATATTTGCGATATTGTGACAATGTACATAATGTACAAGCATATGAGAATAGTATACAATCTCCTTGTAGGACATTCGACAATCGCTCAGATAATTTATTGCTATTTGTATATTTTTATGTTTAAAAAATAATCCTAATAAATAAATAAATAAACAGTAAAAACAATTAATAAAAAATTATCAAAAATTTAAATATCAAATAAAGTTTAATTTCTTTTATTCAAACTTTTTTTTACTAAATGTTAAATCAGCATTTGAATTTTATTTTTGGTAATTATGATTGTTAAATTATAAGTAAATATTTAATGATAATTATATTTTTTTTTTTAAATCAGGCCTATCCTAATAACTCAAATATAAATAAATAAAAAAACAATAAGAAGATAATTGAATAAAATATTCTCTTAAATATTTAAATAATAAATATATTCATCTATAAAATAATCCTCATTTCATCCTTTAGACTCGCACCATTAATTAAACATGACTACTCCGGCCACCACCATCCTCCTCCTCTTCCTAGCCCTCTTCTCCGCCTCCCTCAGCCTCATGATGGCGGACATGTCAATCATCGAGTATGATAACAATCACCAATCAAAATCCAGAACCGACGAAGAAATGATGAATATTTACAAAAAGTGGATGGTAGAGAATGGAAAAGTGTACAACGGAATAGATGAATTTGAAAAACGTTTCGAAATTTTTAAGGATAATTTGGTCTTCATAGATGCTCATAACTCCGAGAACCGGACCTACAAGGTTGGATTGAACGTGTTTTCTGATCTGACCGATGAAGAGTACCGATCCTACTACCTCGGCATGAAATATGATGCCGATCTCCAATCTGTCCAGTCAGAGCTGGACAGCCAAAGGTATGCTGTGTCATCAGGAGAAATTCTCCCGGAGTCGGTTGATTGGAGGACGAAAGGCGCCGTCTCACCGATTAAGAACCAGGGAAAATGCGGTAAGATTTCTAAATTAGAAAGTTAGTATGACTCCAAGTCATTCAATTAAACTATTGAACAACTAAGATAACTAATTCTATAAGTGGATTTTAGTCCATATCAATTAAACTTAGCTATAATTCTTCCTTCAATTAACAGACTTTTTAGGTCGGGAAGCAGACTAACTAATAAGATAAGAGGTTCTGGAAAATCAAAGTTTGAAAGCTGCTACTTTTATTTTTTAATCCCAGAGAAGATAACTAGTATTATTGTTATAAAAAAAATATTGTGATATATAATACTTGATATATAATAAATTATAATTTTTTTTTACTATTATGTAGATTAATTTGTCTCTATCTATAGTTTCGGCTATTTCCATTTTTAGAGAGAACAAAACAAAAGTAAAAAATATTTGTCTCAGAGTAATTTAACAATTTTGGAACAATTGGATAAAAATATAAAGTCAAAAGTAGGTGCCTAAGATGAAAATAATTTAATAGTATTAGAACAATTCAATTCACTAGCTTTTTAATAAATTAATTACAAAAATATATATATGCATAATATAACTAAAATCACAGGTTTGATTCTCATTTAAGATACCTCATGTTGGAGTAAATGTCATGATTTTATTATATGGTTAATTTTAGTTAAGAATGCGAAGAAATGAGGTTAAAAAATATAGTTTTGGAACAATTTGAGTTCATATATATATTTTGATCTTGTTTGTGTTGTTTTTTAAAATATTAGGAAGTTGTTGGGCTTTCTCGGCGATTGCAGCGGTGGAAAGTATCAACAAGATAGTAACAGGACAACTGATTGATTTGTCGGAGCAAGAACTTATTGACTGCGATCGAGCTAGCCTAGGCTGCTTAGCCGGGTACATTCTTACTGCATTCCAATTCATTATTCGCAATGGTGGTATAGACACGGAAAAGGATTATCCTTATCGAGAAGCCAAAGGCACCTGCAATGCCACTAAGGTTATCATGAGATTGACTTTGGGGCTTGTTAATTTTTATAAGTCTGTCTAGCTAACCATTTGGTTGATTGATTGCAGATGAAATCAAAGGTGGTGAGCATAGACGGTTGGGAAAGAGTACCACCCTACGACGAAAATAGTTTAAAGAAAGCTGTCGCACAGCAGCCCATCAGCGTTGGCATTGAAGCTTATGGCAAGGAATTCAAAAATTATGTCTCGGTACGTAAGTAGTGAAAAGTTATTATATTTTGGATTTTGAGATCGATCTATATATAAGTGAATGTTTTGTGATTCCTTTGGTTATGGAAGGGTATTTTCACGGGAAACTGCAGAACCTCCCTAGATCATGCATTGGTGGTGGTGGGATATGGCAGTGAAAAAGGACTTGATTATTGGATAGTGAAGAATTCATGGGGAACGAATTGGGGTGAAAAAGGATATATGAGGATCGAGCGGAACAATGTTCCTAGCGGTAAGGGAAAAGGGAAATGCGGCATAGCTGTACAAGGTTTTTATCCCACAAAAAAAGGAAATGCCGGAGTAGGAGACGGTGTCGTTAGTACAGCATGAACGTATCAATTAAATTAAACTATCCAAATCTAAGTTAAAATAAGGTGGAGGTGGTGGTGGTCACTTCTTTTGTTTTTGTTGTTATTATGTATTTAATAAAATGATCATGTTTTATTAATAAATCTACCATGATCACATGTGTATTTGCATAATTAATAATATAAATAAAATATTATTTATTTATAAATATTTTAAATAAAATTAATATTATTTAAATTTAATTTATTTAAAATTAGTTTAATTTTTTTTAAATTAAGTTTAATCTAAAATTTAATATTAATATATATTTTAAAATTAATTATATATCTAAAGTTAAAAAAAATAATTTTCTGAGTTTAAAAAATGCTTACAAAGAAATGTAGATTTATTATTAAGAATCAAGTCAATTACATCATACAAGTTACTATAAATCACTCTAGAAATTTTACTTAAAGTTGTGTCATAAATTTTTCTCTTATCAAAAGTAATGTTAGACGTGTTTTACACTATTACCAACCTCTTATATTACTACGACATTTTTTTACCACCATTTCGACAAACCAACCACCAATCACACAATCCACTTCTCATACAGTGTGACCTCAGACACTTTCACACACCTATTATCTCTAGTCAAATCAACGACCAATCTTAATTGACCTCTAATATCATGACCTCACATTTTCACATGCATCTTATCACACTCGACAAACTAAACACCAATCTCAATCGACCTATAATATTGTGAGCTCACACATTTTCACATTTCGGTCAATCAAAATTGTATTCATATTATTTTTAACCACATATATCTCCTTTGTTATCGGCCTCTTATCCCCACAAATGACACCTCTCATCTGATGATTTTTACCCTTACTGCGGTCTCTTTTACCACCAATCCCACCAATCGACTTCTTATCTTGTAACTCACACTTTTCATAATCCTCTTTATCCACTCGGAAAATTATCCACAAATCCCAATCAACCTTTAATCATGTGAACTCACACACTTTACAACTCGATTAATCAATATCTCATTCATATATTTTAACCACTAATATCTCATTTATTACCCATTCTCTTTTATAATACCGTGACCTCTTTTATTACGCCTAATTAATCTCAATCGACATCTCATCTTGTGACCTCACACTTTCACACACCTTTTATCCCCGTAAAACCAACACTAATCCCTCAATCGACCTCTCATCTTGTGATTCACACTTTTTCATGTCTTTTTGTCTACTCGATAAATAACTCACCAATCACGATTGAACTCTAATTTCGTGACCTCACACACTTTTACATTTCGGTCAATCAACATATCATTCATAAATTTTTAACCACTAATATATCATTTTTACATACCTCTTAAATTATTTTTCACTTCCGGAAAACTAACCACCAAATCTCAATCGACATCTCATCTCATAACCTTACACACACTTTCACACACCTCTTATCCCTCGTCAAAACAAACATCAATCTCTTCAATCAACCTCTCATCTTGTGACTCACATTTTTTCATACCTCTCACACACATTTATACTCCGGTCAATCGACATCTCATTTATATATTTTTAACCATCATTATCTCATTTTATTATCGACTTCTTATCCCGACAAATCTCCACATCGTATCTTCTCATATTTACTCTTATCGCGACTTCTTTTATCCCACTTCAACCAATCAACAACCAATCCCCCAATCGACCACTTCGGTCATCAACATCACATTCATATATTTTTAACCACTAATATCTAATTTGTTATGAAGACCTCTTATATTTACCCTCACTTCGGAAAACCAACCATCAAATCCTAATTGACATTTCATCTCGTGACCTCACACACTTTCACACACCTCTTATCCCCTCGACAAACCACCCACCAAGCTTGAATCATCATCTTCAAGTTCTTGAAGATGATAGAGGCCCAATTGATGGATGTCCCGCAGACGATTGAGATCATCATCTCATACACCTTCCTAGTATAGAACTGGTTAGGTATTTGTCCCAGGATGGATCTTTGGATGATGTCATGAAGAAGTTGGATGTGGGGAGCGAGGTTGGATTTGAGTCTGTGGTTGTTGACCGGACTCAAAGTGTTGGAGAAGAAGTGCGAAAATTCCTCATTTGCATTGGAGAGAGGAGGGGGAAAATCCGAAAAAAATCCTTCGGTTGGTAGATCAAAGAAACTGGAGAAAGATTCTTCAGTGATATGGAAGAAGAAACTTCCTCTCACATAGGAAACGATCGATCCATTATCCAGAATGACGAAATGATTGATGAAGTCGGTAACATCCCTTTCTAGAAGAAAGTCATAATCTTCTAGGAATTTTTGCAAGCCGGAGTCAACAAGATTTTTAAAAACAATGCATCTTGTTTCGCTATCTCGAGATGATAGCATTGAATCAAAATCAATGACTAGAGATGTTCAAGACATGATGAAGATATGAGAGAGATCTGAGTTTTAAAGAGATGCTCAAAGCAAGAATGTTGTAGTTTGGATGGAGGTAAGTTGCTCTTTAAATAGGGGATCAGTTTCAAAAGCATTTAAGATTTTCATTAAATAGAGAATCTGTCCATTATGAAAAGTCTTGTCTTATTTCCCAAAAAAGTCACTTTTTATTCTTGGGAAGGAGTTACTTTTTCAGAAGATTGTCTTGGGAAGATGCAAGGAGGGCTGACAAAATAACGGGTCAAATTTTAAACGCATGATTGGGAATATTTTGAAAATGACCAATATTTTGAAAAATGACCAAAATTTGGTAATGACCGATATTTGGTAGCTTCTCCCTGAGAGTGTGCCCGGTTAAGGAAAATTGCTTTTAAAGTTAATCATCTTAATATTTGACCGAAGTTTCATTAAACCGATATTTCATAAAAGCTGAAAACACATAACCGATATTGAAGCAAAATAATCGATATGGTTGTGAAATACATAATGTAGACCATAGGACTAATAGTGAGATGGTCCAATAGCCGAAGTTCTTCTACCTCTTGCTCTGTCTATCTGGTAGATGTATGCCTGGATCCTCTCCTTTGTCAGCAGCTGATTAGGATAGAGGGTGGCTCCTCGACCGAGGTAGACATCGATGTCAAAGAACAGACCACATAGCTGAGGAGCAAATCCTCTTTTGTTGGAAAAGATCATCTTGTTCAGGTTGTTGAAGATGATCCTGGACCAGTTGACCGGAGTGCTTTCGGTGATGGCAACTATCATTTAGAAGACCTTCTGGGTGTAGGATTGAGTGTTTTCCTTCGTAAAAATATTCTTACTTAGGATCTCACTTAGTTGCTGAAATTCACTTTGGAGGGAACTTTTGGCTCCATAAGTGTTGACCGGAGTCATGGAACCCAAAAAGTGGTGGCGTATCTCATTGATGACCATCGGTGAGAAGTTGAAGTTCGTGAGACCTTTAGTAGGTAGTCCGTAACTAAGTGCGAGATCTACGTCACTAAAGATGAAGGATTTGTCTTGGACTTCGGCAAGGATAAGATCCTCCCGAATGACCCTAGCGGTGTTGAAAAATTCAGTAACTACATCATAGTCTATGATATATCTATCTTCCAAAAATGGTCTTAAACCAGAACGTTCAATGGACCGAAAAAGGGCTTAGATTTCAACATCTTCAGAATGTGAGACTGATTCAAAATTGGCAAGAAGAATTTTTTAGCAAGGATACTAGACATTTTTGAATGAGGATTTTCTTATGTTTGATTTAAAGAGTGTGATTATGTTCTCGAATGCAACACCAGATTATATGTTATCGCTATTGCACTGGTGTTGTCACAGAAAATTGGAGATTCTTCAGCCGTGATTCCAAAATCCCTCAGTTGCTATTGGATCCAGAGGAGTTGAGCATAGCAGTTTCCGGCCACAAGATATTCCGCCTCTACAGTTGAGGTAGCAACCGATGTCGGTTTTTTGCTATACCAAGAAACAAATCGGTCACCTAGGAACTGGCATGTCCCGCGGGAACTCTTTCGGTCAATCTTACAACATGCATAGTCTACATCAGAGTAACTCGTTAGATTGAAACTGAAATCCTTTGGATACCACAGTCCCACATCTTGAGTGCCCTTTAAATATTTTAAGATTCTTTTGGCAGCAGTGTAATGAGATTGTTTAGGATTAGCCTGGAATCTCCCGCACACCCCGACCGCAAACAAGATGTCCAGTCGGCTAGCTGTTATGTACAGAAGTGAACCGATATATTCACGATAGGTTGTTAATTCCACTCCTTGACCACCTTCATCTTTATCCAGCTTGATCGATGAGCTCATTGGGGTGGATGCTGCATAGTAGTTTTCCATCCCAAACTTTTTCAGAAACTCCTTTGTGTACTTAGATTGATTGATTAATGTTCCTCCTTCGATCTGCCAAACCTAGAGACCTAGAAAGAAACTCAACTCCCCCATCATACTCATTTCAAACTTGTCAATCATCATCTTTGAAACATTATCACATAGCTTTGGGTCGGTTGACCCGAAAATAATATCATCCACATAAATTTGAACAAGTAAGATATATCCCTTTTTCTCAAATTTAAATAGGGTCTTATCTACCGATCCTATGTAAAATCATTGTTGAACAAAAATTTTGTCAAAATGTCATACCAAGCTCTAGGAGCTTGTTTTAAACCGTAAATGGCTTTATCCAGCCGGTACACATGACTAATTAGATCTAGATTTTCAAAACCTGGATGTTGCTCAACATACACCTCCTCACTTAATTCACCGTTTAAAAATGCACTTTTAATATCCATTTGAAAAAGTTTGAAATTCTTGAAAACTGCAAAGGCTAGAAAAATTCTAATGGCTTCAAGTCTGGCCACAGGAGCAAATGATTCTTCAAAATCAATGCCTTCTTTCTGTTTATACACTTGTGCCACTAATCTAGTTTTATTCCTCATAACCAAACCGTTTTCATTTAGTTTATTTCTGAACACCCATCTTATTCCGATAACCGATTGATTTTTCAGTCATGGAATTAAATGCCAGACTTTATTCCTCTCAAACTGGTTCAATTCCTCTTGCATTGCTAAGATCCAATATGGATCTAACAATGATTCATCCACTTTTTTCGGCTCAATCTGGGATATGAAAGCAGAGTTTTCATATTATTCCAACAGTTGATGCCTAGTTTGGATGGGTAGTGAGGGGTTACCTATAATAAGCTCAGGAGAATGATCTCTGTTACTTTTAAGATTCGGTCCAGAAATGTCTTCTAAATGACCGGTTATTTGATCAAGGTTAGACAAATCGGTAGGCTGAACTAAGTCAAACCGACCGAATTCCTTAGCAGACACTAATGTGTCAACTTCCTGCTAAGAAGCAGCTTAATCCGGTTGAACCTCAACATTAACTGTTTGGTCATAGACAAACCTTCTAAAGTCCGGAATCTCATCTTCACCATCAGATTGGATATTTAATTTTTACAATTTGTTGTGTAGATCAAAGGATGATGCGGTATTACTTTCTATCAATTCATCAAAAACAACATGAGAAGATTCTTCAACATTTAAGGTTTTAGTGTTAGATACTCTATATGCTTTACTCACTACAGAATAGCCTAGCATGATGCCAACATCGGATTTTACATCGAAAGCTATCAAATAATTTTTACCATTGTTATGAATGTAACACTTACAACCAAAGATCCTAAAATACCGAATGTTAGGAACTCTATTATAGTATACTTCAAACGGTGTTTTATTGAGCCGTTTTTTAATCATAGACCGGTTTTGTGTATAACATGCAGTGTTAATAGCCTCAGCCCAAATTTTTTGAGCAATACCCGAATCGGCTATCATGGACCTTGCGGCTTCCTTAAGAGTTCAACTTCTTCTCTCGACCAGTCCATTTTGTTGAGGTGTTCTAGCACTAGACAACTCGTGTCTAATGCCAGATTCCTCAAGAAATGCAGTCAAAGTACTATTTGTAAACTCAGCTCCTCTATCAATTCTAATCTTGTTTATGCGTATAGATTTCTCATTTTGTAATCTTTTAAGAAGTTTAATTAAATTCGGTGTAGCTTGATTTTTAGATACCAAAAATATCACCCATGTATATCTAGAGTAATCATCAATAACTACCATATTATAATGCATACCGCTTAGGCTTGTGACCCTAATCGGTCCAAATAAGTCAATGTGAAGCAATTCTAAACATCGCCTAGATTGTGTTTTCCCTTTACTTTTAAAAGTTGATTTTATTTGTTTCCCCATTTGACATGCAAAACAGACTTTATCTTTGGCAAATTTCATGTTAGGCATTCATTGAACTAATTCTTTGGTATAGATGTAGTTTATGGTTTTGAAATTCAAGTGATTTAACCTTTTATGCCAAAATAGTTTTGATCATTCTTAGCTATCATGCAAACCAGGTTATCAACTTTAGTTTTCCAGTCTACTTTGTAAATATTTTCTAACCTATTTCCGGTTAGTAAGGTGCTACCCGGTTAGTTTTCTTAATTTGACTAATACACAACAGATTAAAATACAAATTTTCAACAAGAAGCAGGTTATTTATAATCAGGTTGCCATGGACAATCTTACCTATTCCCACGATTCTAACTTTATTATTATACATAACTTAAATGAATAAACTTACTCCACTCCAATAATATTTATTAAATATGTCTTTATCGATACGTTTGAAATGAATTATATCAACATTATTGATAAGTCATAATTCTATATAATAATTGTTTATTTTAATTATCAACCAAGTTTTTGTCCATTATTGGCCATATATAATAATGTACACCTAATATCACAAAGATATTGCTAATTGTTCATGCTAAAAAATAAAAATTAATTGTTTTAAATATGAATACAAGTTTTTCTCATTTCTTTTTTCTTCTTTGATTGATTTTTATGATTTTCATGATTTTCATGATGAAAATTTTTATTTCATAAAATTAATTGACTCTAATTTTATAATATTTCATGGATAATTTTAAAAAAGAAATAACTTTTTTTAACGATTAAAAATTATATAAATGAATTTAGGTTATGTAAAATGTATCTTTCAAATGACCCCAATTTATAATGTTGTGATTTTCAATACTAATTAAGAATCATAAAATGAGTGTTTCTTATTGCATGGTGCAATAACAAACAATGTAAAAACTTAAATTTGGCAAAACGATAACAACATCAAACCAAATTTCTAAAAATTTAAAATTTTTAAATTTTTTTTTTTAAACCCATGTGATTTTTGTATAACAAGATAATGTATCTAAATATCAATATTATTATTTATGACATTTAAACTTTTTTCCAAAAAAAAATGTTTAAACTTTATTTTAAAATAAATAATCATACTATTCTATAGAACAGTACATATAAATTGATATACTAGTCTTTATCAACATAACGGAGAGGCGATTAAATCTATGGTCTCACTTATCATAAAGATAAATATCACCTTTAGTGCTAGTTTTGATAAATGAAGATGGTTTGTCTTTCCTTATAGAATAATCAATGTTCATTCATCCCAATTACAAAAGTACTCTCTTTCCACACCTTAAAATTATCACCTTTTATTTCATTATAGGTTGAATAATTACAAATTATGAATGCTCATTATATATGAGACCCCAAAATTATAATACCATGTTTACCAATGTAAATAACTTAATAATAATAAATCTAGCGACCAAAAACTTGTCTATGGGAGAGTTTTATTCAATTAGATTTATTTTAACAAATTATGTTTTAACATAAATCTAGCGATACTGACTTGTTTGTAGGCTAAAGTCTTATTCAATCAGATTTAAACACACACCCATTTTTTATATTCCCTGTTGCCTCCATCCACAAATCCATTTATGTATTTTGTTCATTTATATCCTAAGAATCCCGAGTTTAATGTAGCTGAGTAGTGTATAAAATATGAATCTCAACATTTTCATGAACATAAAAAATAATTACTTAGTAGTGCTTAAAATATATTCACAACTTTTGTTGCTCTATTTTTATACCATGTACTATTTTTTTTATGCACTTTTTCAAATGTTTCAAGAATGGAAGGGTGTCTTCCAAGTTACTTGGTCTATTGTAAAATATCAATTATGGTGTTAATAATAGTAATTTTAATCAATTAAATACAATTAAATTATATAAATTACTTACCAATATTCCTTGATGTTCTACAATCGGGATTGAACCTCCATAATATTTGGCAACACCGTTTGTTGTGTATTTCTTTTGATTTCTTTGAATCTTTGTGTGCTTCTCGAAATACTTTTGGTCATCAATATTTTTTTCATTTGAGTCCAGTCTTCTATGGTAATGTGTAGGGGCTTTTTCAAAGATGTTTTGGCCCTAGTCAAAAATTTATTATAGCAGTCATTTAAATTTGTTAAATATCTTCAACAATTAATTGATAATAAAAATTAATTAGAATAAATACAATTAAACATATCAAGAATTGTGCCCACGAAATAGTCTTAATATTTTTCAGAGACTTGATTCCAGTTCAAGTATTCCCCTCTAATAACGAGTGATTATCCGATGTATGTATTCAAAATATCTGGAAAGAAGTTGCAACAACATATAAAAATTAAAAATAAAGTTATTATATATTTCTAAATTACTATACATAACTTAAATGAATAAACTTACTCCACTCCAATAATATTTATTAGATATGTCTTTATCGATAAGTTTGAAATGAATTATATCAACATTATTGATTAGTCATAACTCTATATAATAATTGTTTATTTTATATTATCAATCAAGTTTTTGTTCATTATTGGATATATAATAATGTACACCTAATATCACAAAGATATTGCTAATTGTTCATGCTAAAAAATAAAAATTTATTGTTTTAAATATGAATACAAGTTTTTCTCATTTCTTTTTTCTTCTTTGATTGATTTTTATGATGAATTTTTTGTTTTAGTGAAATTAGTTTACTCTAATTTCAATAATATTTCATGGATAATTTAAATAAAGAAAAAACTTTTTTTACCGACTCAAAATTATATAAATGAATTTAGGTTACAAAAGATTTTACCCATTCCATTTTATTAAATATACTTAGCCAACTAATATATATTTGTTAATTGATTTGTACCTTCACTCACTTATTCCAAAATGCAGAAACAATCCCGTCTCCACCATGGAGCAGAAAAGATATAGAAGAATAATTGAAAGAAAAATAAACATGTATAAGGATAAGGCTTACCTAACGAATATACATGAAAGTGAGACACACATGTTTGTTCATTTAAAAATAAATAGTTATATATAAACACAAGTTAAATTTAATGTAACCAAGTTTGAATTTAATATAAGAAAACTTTTCTAAAAACTATGTCATTAGATAAAATTGAACAGAGAAGAATGTATATATAATTTACCTTAAAATTATTACAATACTATTATTAGTTTTAAATTTCAAAAGATAACTAAATATATTAAGTAATAATTTTTTTATACTGAAATTGTAGGAGGGTAAGAGCACAACTATCACATTTGAGGAGTTGATATGAATTATTAAGAGACTTTTAAAATTTTATAATACACTACACTTGTAAAATTGATTACAGTTTAACTCATTTAATAATTATATATTTATTAAAATAATGGTTAAAAGACGGGAAGTCGTTTAAAAAGAAAAAACATTCATAAAAATGGTAATAAATGGTAATATAGTTAATAAATGAAGAGAGAAAGAAAGATAATATAAAATTTGAAAAGTTTAGATTAGGGGCTGAAAATGAGTTATAATATTAAAATTTAGAATTTAAAATAATTTATTTTTTGTCTCTACTCTTTTCAAAGCCCATATAGAAGGCCCACAATCTGTATTATTATATTATATTGTTCTCTAAAGCAAAAACTCTAATTTATAATGTATCAATCTTATTTAGAGGTGTAAATAAGTTGAGCCGCTCGGTTAAAGTTCGATTTGAGTTCGGTTAATATCGAATTTGAGTCGAGCTCAAGCCAGCTCGTTTATGATTCGAGTCAAATTCGAACTTAGGTAAGACTCGCTTGATAGCTCGACGAGTTTTTTTAGTCTAATTATATAATTTTTATTTATTATATTATACTTTTTAATCAAAATTTGAAACATACCCATAAGACTATCGATGAACTTATTGTTTATGTGACTGTCCCTATTCCTAGTTATCTCCTATTCAGATCTATCAAACAATTATAGATAGAAGATTGGTTCTTTGAAGATTTTGATAGATGAAACTAGCTAGAAAAAAAGATAGTATAAAATTTTCAATTTTGAGACTTTATATTAACAAAAATATTTATACATACCCCATAATATTATAATATTATTTTTATTAATCATTATAAATAAATATTATATTTATTTAATATAACATAAAATATAATAGGGGTGAAAAATATTACCGATATTCTAAGTATATATCATAAATCTCGTACCGCAATATATTGAAAATATCGATATTTTCGGTATGCCGAAAAAAGTAAGGTATGATACCGACACCTTATTGATACGGTAAAGGTATGAGATTTTCAATATTTTGGTATATTAATATATATACAAAAATAATATTTATAAATTAAAAAATGTATATTATATAATATTTATAAGGAAATAAGTAGATTTGATATTAATTTAATTATATAAACATATTTTTTTAAATCAAATTAAATTATAATTAGACTGTAATATTATTTAATATATGGAATTTCAACGTATTATATTTATTATTAGATAGAAAACTATTTTTATTTCACTCTAAAGTGTTTTGTTTTTCAAAATAAACCTAATGGAGTGTAATATGTTTTCAAAATCATCTCAAATATAATACAGGACTTGAAAGTATTCTTCTTGAGAAGATTCTCGAATTCCCTTATGTTTTTTAATTTAAGAAATTAATATATAAATATATTTAAATTCGAGCATTTTGAGTTGAACTCGAGCCTATGATTATATGATCGGGTTGAGTTTGAGTTTAATATTGAAAGCTCGAGCCGAGCCAGTAAAAAACGAGTCGAGCCGAACTCGAGTCAAGGCTAGTTCGAGCTCGGCTCGGCTCGACTCGGCTCGTTTACACTCCTAATCATATCCTACGTGACTCTTCATCACTTTTTTTTTCTTTTTCCATCTTCACCGTTTCTTATTTTCTTCTTTTTTCTTTCGTCTTCACAATTTCTTTCACTCATTCACAATATGTTGATTCATTTTTTCATATTATCTCTTATCTATACTGCTTCTTGTATTCATTCACAAGAGGCTATAGGTAAAATAAAATCTATTTTTACTTCTACTATAACTATTGTTTAGCTAGATAACTTTGATATCTTTTTGTATTATTAGAAACTTATGTTTATATGGATCGCTCATGGATGAAAATAGAAAAACACTATTATATATTTATATATTGATCAACTAATCAATAACAAATATGTTTAAGGGCGTAAAAAGTTGAATAAATATATAAAACACTATTACATATATGATTTTCAATTTATATTAGGATTGGACTATGTTGTATTACTCCTGGCTATTACAACGTTACAAATAATGGAAGGTCACATCTTCTACAAGCACTTCCGGAGGATCTTCTAATACAGGTGGAAATAAGAAGACGGCAAAGGAAGTGTGGGATTGTCTCAAGATGAGGTTCGTGGCGCAGAACGAGTGAAGAATGCACGATTGCAGACATTGAAGAGTGAGTTTGATAGGATGCATATGAACGACAGTGAGTCGCTCGATCAATATGCTAGTCGACCTCACATCCATGATCAGTCAGGTACTCAAGCCTGGAGAAACACTAAAATGATATTGCGATAGTAAAGAAGCTCTTCGACACCGTGCCAGAAAGGTTTATCAGTGTGGTAGCCGACATCGAGCAGGTTTACAATCTCAAGACGTAACATTTGAGGAAGCTGTTGGAGACTGAAGGTCTATCGAGGAGCGTACGCTTAAGAAAAACACAACTTTGGAGGAAACGAAGGACAAGTGCTACTCACTCAGGAGGAGTGGAAGGCCTACGGTTTGAAGAAGGACGAGGAAGACTCGTTGAACTAGTGGAAAAAGGATTTCACAGATAGTGGGACCCGTGGTCAAGGAGGTAGGACCCGAGGTAGAGGCCAAGGGAGAGGAGGCGAGGCGAGGTAGCACCGTGCCGCGGAAAGACAAAGAGGGTGGTTCAAGGTGGTCGAGGAGCTCCTCGAGACAAGAGTCACTTCGTTGTTTTAATTGCAACGAGATGGGACATTACTCAACAACAATGTCGAGCAAAGAAGAACGAGTATCACACCTTACCCACGCAGGACAACGTCGAACCAGCATTACTATGGAAATCTTGGAGGAGATTCCGCCAATCAATGTTGTCATTGCTGAATGAAAATGAAGCTGACTCTAGAAATTCTAGAAGCTAAAAACGATGAGACATCAAGAGACGCTTGGTTCTTGGACAATGGCGCTAGCAATCACATGACTGGCGATAAAGAGAAGTTCTTTTGAACTAGACGAGGCAGTCCACTGGAAAGGTGAAGTTC